>NW_024386778.1:0-647500 GCF_900408965.1 Simochromis diagramma | reverse complement strand
ACGCTGCATTTGACCCTGACATGCTGCAGAGTTCAGTCTCATCCTCAGTGAGGACGAGAACACTTCATCATCTGTAACCTGCAGCTGATGTCACCGTGTTGGTCCTGAAACGCCAAAATTAAAGTTGGACCAGATTCAGTATCGACCAATCACATTGTTGTGATGTCATAGTTCTGCGACATGGAAAAAACAAAATACTAAAAAGTGAGGTGGGGGCCAGGGTGAGGGTGAGGGGTGTGGGCGTGGGGGTCAGGGTGAGGTGTGGGGGTCAGGGTGGGCGTGGGGGTCAGGGGGCTAACGTTATGGTTGTGGGGTAAAGGAACAACAATTACGTCATCGTTTGTGGACTTGATGGATTGGTGTACGACACAGTGACATCATATTACGCAGCTTATATTTCTTTCTGTGTCACGGAAACACAAACAACAACAAACTGGAGCTTCCGCTGCCTTTTGTCAAATCAAATATCTGTTAATAATTAGCTCTTCAAATTCACTGCTCCCAACTTCCTGGCAGGAAGTTGCTTCGCTTTGGCGCCCTGACAAACAGCATCGCCACATTCGGATTCCTGCCCATCAGGTGTGGAGCACAGTGATTATACAGAGGACACAGGGTGCTGCAGAAACATACACAAAAAATGCAAATCCTATGATACAGTTTGTTTTCTGCATACATATACTGAACATCAGGTACATGATGCATTTACTTCCCTTTAAACTGACCACGGCTGATCACGAGTGCAAACACTTCGTTGTCCTCAGCGACAGCGCGTCCTGTTGAGATGTGATCTGTCCTCTGTGAAGCGAGTGACGTGTGCATGCTGTACGTGGGCTCAGGCATTCTCCATGAAAAATCCAATCAGTTTAATGTTCTGCCAATTCAGACTGCCAGGAAATATAATCACCCTTCATGTCACCATTACTCATCTCCTCCTCTTTTGATTCCCATCATTGTTATTTCAGATGCGCCTCTCGTGTGAGCCAGTCTGCATCGGCCCACAGCGCAGGAAGCGCTTCCATCAGTTTCAACAATCAGAGTTAAACACGAGAACGCAGTGAATTGCAGACGTGTGCAACAAAAATTTTGACTTTTCCCACACGTATGTAGAAATCCCGCCGGTACACGGGAAGCTTTTAATTTATTCATTTTTATTTATTTTGAAGAATCAGACGGCCAACGTGTGATAATCAGTCAGAGTCTGTTTTTAGTCGTGCTGGACCTGAGTGTGAGGAGTTAACACGAATCTCAGTTACCAATACAGCTCCAGTATCATCACATGCAACTGCAGACCGGCTCCGTCTTCAAAGCAAGCGCTTGTTAGACGTCGAGTTCACAGGTTCACACAGTCAGGGTAGTTTTCAGGAGGCTGGACACAAACTGCAGCTCTCCACACTGGACATTGTTTAAAACTGCATTTCATTACCGTCTCAAGAGCCACGTTTGAGCACTGCCTTGTTTGAATATTTTCCTTGTTGTATAGAGCTCGCCTGTGTCCTTGGATAAACATCCTGTTCACTACCATTCAGCACCAGGACAAACTCCTGACTTGTGTTTAGCAGTGAGCTGCTGCTGCCTCTGGTTCAAAAGTACATCTTAAACCGTCGACATTGATCCTGCTGCACAGGGCAGCTTAGTTATGTTAAGGTAACAGCTTACACTTGGAGGGACACCTGGCAGGAACGGCCCAAAACAACCTTGTGTTTGTGTGCTGGCTCGATGCAGACTCTGCTGGTGAGCTGGCCACAGAGCAGAGCTGCTTTGAAGGGAGATAAAAGGGCCTGAGATGCACTTTAAATGGCAGCAGACACCACTCTCACTCCCAAGTTTCTTCCACAGCAACTGATGCAATTTAAGGGATGAAATTCACAACAAGGAGAACAAAAATAAAAGAATCGATAGCACCGGTCCTCGGTGGAGGCAGCAGACTGAGAGAGGCTTGATGAAAGCTTAAAGGATGCTGACGGTAAAACAAGTTCCCACCAAATAACTTACATAATGTTTGTCATCATCTTCATTGTAGGCAAGTTTTACCACACCATAGGAGCCCTGCAATACAAAAACAGAACAACACATTTACAGGCAGACCAGCCGAGCATTGCAAACATGAAATCTCTACTTTGAGTTTGTAGTTTCAGCTTTGCACCGAAACAAGAGCAGCTCGTGAGCAGGACTGCTCAGAGAATCTGTTCAGATTCCTAAAGCATCGCTCGGAGCAGACGGCAACGCCACACTGACAGAATGTTTTCGAGGCAGCACCGTTTCCATTGAAAGACAACATTTTTATTCTCTGGCAGCACAGAATGGGTCCTCCCACACACACGCTTCCCGAGGATGTGTGTTTACTGCCAGCGCTCTGCACCGAGGAACCGACCGAATGTTCAAAGAGGTTCAGTAATCATATATAGACTCTGATGCCCGGACAGCTTAAAGGCGCCACTTACTCACTTATTTGTTCTCAAAAGTTAACAGTCAGGACTTTGATGCAATCCACTGTAATACGCACCGCTGCAGCCGCAACTGACATTTTTGTCATTTAATATGCACAATTTTACTGCTCGCTGCATTTTACAGTGCAACTGTGAGTGAAGCTTCCTGCTTGTATACTTGGATGTGTGGCCTGCAGCTGAGTCGCATATAAAGCACGCAAAGAGAAAAGTACGTTTTGATCCAAAGTGAATATACAGCAAATATCAGTCTGACAGTATTTGTTTCCCTCTCTAACCTGTTTGAGACGGTTAGCCTCGCCGGCTACAATGCGCACTTCACACAACTGGATTTGGTTTTTCAGTTGTACCTCTGCTCTGTTCCCAACATGACAAGTTCCTCCAAATCCAAATCACAACAGTGTTTCTCTTTAATCGCGACTTTGTGCAACCTGAAAATATCGACGCTCTTATGTTGCATTTACATGCATTTCTGCTTCAAAACACAAACACCTGAAAGCACTTTGATTTTTGTTGTGTGCTTTTGTCACATCAGGGTTTATTATCAGGGTATCAACAACCCATAAGTCTGACATCACTTTAATCTGAGCTTAAATTCATTTTAGGGGTCATTATAGGTCCTTCTAGGCAGTCGCCTTAGCAACGTGTCTATAAAGCAGATGTCTGGTTTTAGGAATAATTGAATGAAATTCTGGGATGTGTAGTAATCAGGATACTTTAACCACCCAGTCTCTCCTTTACAGCCTCTTTGTTTTTGCTTGGACAGTCCTATTATGCTAACATGCTAAAGCCACTGTGGATCTGCTAGCAAGCCAATGTTAGCGGTTATCGACAAATACTGCAGCGCTTCAGTACAACAGTGCTAGTCTGTGACTTCTCCATGAATCTGTGGTCCAGTGTTGGCTTCAGGCATTTGCTCACCCTAAAGCTCCATCCTCCTCCTGCTTTAAGGCTCTCGTCTAATAAATGAGTAAAGGCTTTAATGACTTTATCCCATAAGCAGCTGGGTCATTTCTATATTCTGACTGAATGTCTTTATGCAAACAGAGTCGTCCCTGTTGGCTATTAGAAAAAATGGGCTGTTTGCAGCACTTTGGCTTCACAAATTTAAATGTTTTTCTTTATTTCTAAAAAGCTGTAAAAGACGACACAGCCGAAATGTACAAATATGGAGGATAAAAAAAAATGTAATGGCCCTCCTGGGCTGTGATGCACCAGCTGAAACTGGGTTGTGCAGGCCTTTGGTTGGTGATGCAACATCCAACAACACCCAACCACAAATAAACCCACACGTGGTAATTTGATGGGTCAAATTTAGGAATGTACAGAACAAAATGAAAATGGCCCACACTCTGCGCTGTCCATTTCCTCACATGCAGCCCGACCTCTCCTCAGTTAGTGCTGCTTTGTAAACTGAATGGAGGCCAAGGGCACGGATGGTACTCACCTTTCCAATCTCACTCTTCAGCTTATACTGGTTCAACTGGATACAGTCCTGAGAAGCAAGCAAAGCAGACAAACATGAAAAATCAATAAGGAATCATTTCAGCATCTAAAAGCAAAAGAAGAAACAAAATGTTCTTCCTGCTCGTGTGCTCACACGTGCACTGAAAGTTATTTATTCCTGACCGTAGGTGACGATGCAGTCTGTAGTGTGTTTACCGTCTGCAGATCCATTAGTGCTACTGCTTAAACGGCTGATTTGCAGTTCCATAGCAACCACTGCTACAGCAGAGTTAGCCAGGGGCACGGCACAGGAGGGGAGGGGGCAAGGTGAGGGTTGGGGGTGTGGGGACAAAGGCTGTGGAGTCAGTAATCAAAAGGTGATCACTGCTCTGTGTGCGCGTGTGTGTGTGTGTGCGTGCATGCGTATGTGCGTGTGTGTGTGCGAGAAAGCAGTCGTTTTATTTCATTACAGCTGGGGGGGGCGGCGGCTTGTGAGCGAGCCCAGTCGCCCGAGGCGTGTTTACAGAATGAGAGGTGGCAGCAGAACACGGATGTTAGCGTGCAGGACGAAAGCACCAGCTCACGCTGCAGGACGGGACAGGCACCGTATGTTAGAAAACGTTATAATGTGGGTTACATATCACTGCTGGTTATGTTAGCGTCGGCACGGCAGGAGATGTGAGGCTGATGCTCTGCCGGGGTGAAGCACTGTGGACTATTATGAAGGGGACAGAAGACTGAGGCTTGGGTACAACTCAGAAAAGGAGTGCTGTGATTGGCTGAAGAGAGATAAAAAGACAAAATGAAAATAGGGCAGTCAAGGATCAGAGGGAAAATGAAGAGATTCCAAAGAAAAGAGCAGCAGGAGGGATTGTTTTGGATTCCCAGCTCGCTGGCACATGCTCAGTGGATGCAGCGCTGCAGTTAATACTCTGTCAGGGCTGATGGAGAAACAGGGTCATGCAGAAAGCCTTAAATACATCTGCCACTCATGCACATATCAAGCTGAAATGCTCCACTGCCCCACGCTAAATCTTTAGAGGGGGGCTGTCACCGTACACTCACACGGCTGCCCCAGCTGTCATCGGTTTCCCTGCAGACCTCAGCCTGTCCTTCGTCATCTGCATTCATTGCTAAACAGCTGATCAATATCAGTGCATAACAAATACACACTCGAAATCAATGACCAGGCATTAAAAGTCAGCAGCCCGAGGACGTAATATTAAAACCAAAAGGAGAATTTGTCAAACAGCATTTGAAGCCTGAAGGTGCAAAAATCTATTTTACAATCTGTTTGGACAAAACTGCAGATGAGGTGAAGCGAGACGAATTTAGAATAAGAGGGTTTATTCTGCGTTGGTTCTTTACTCCAAGCTCCCCCCGCTGCTGCATTAACATCATTAACGTACATGTAGTCATACAAGAAAGCAGCTTTTATGGTAATCTGGTGTAAAAGCCTGCAAAATGTATCACGCTGCGCAGACAAACACAAGCAGATACTTAGCAGCAAAGGACTGCCAAACTCCATCCCGAGAGTCACGTACAGTTTCCACTCACGAATCCAGCACGCAGTATTCCTGCTTGGAAACATTTTACTGGGGGGCATTTAGGTTAGCATGCACTGTTGCCGGGTCCATCCATCTCATTGCATCAACTCTTCCAGCAGACTGGGTCGGTGCATTAGTTTCCTCCTTTTACTGCAGTCAGTGTAATTGCTTCTCTAGGCCCATAGACACTCATGTCAAGTACAATTACACCGTCTCACAGTAATGCCTGTTTTTGTCCTTACTGTTGATAGTGTTCTTCAGATCCTCCAAACTTTAAAACACAAATCATTCTCTTAAAAGTTCCCACGGTGCACGGGGAACACATTATGAACAGACTGCATGTACAACAGGGAGAAAAGACAGCAGGAGGAAGGTGAAACAACCTGGTGACAACGTTTCATCATCTGACTTAATGCAGGACTTCCTAATTTACCAACAGACGTCTTTTTTTGAAATGGAAATAACAGGATGTAGATTTTAGACAACCTCTTTCATTTGGCTCATTCTGATAAGCCTACAAAGGTGTTTGCTGTGTCTTCCTGTCTGCTTTTACCAGTCGTAGCAAACCTCTCTCCCACCCTCGTTCTGCACATCCAGCGCGAACGCTGAAATACGAGCAGCACGAGCCCTTTTTCATGGTTCAGTGCAGGAGCTGCAACTCCATTTGCAGATAGGAATGGACGCAATGACAGGTCTGCGAGGCTGTGGCAGCAATGTGATGAATTCAGAGGGGTTTCCTGTACTGGCAGCTGTCATAAATATTTTATGTTCAATCTGAATTGGAAAAAGCAGAGAGGAGACTCGAGAGTCACCCAGAGCCACACGGCACTGGCAGCGGGTCTAACAGACTATAAAGGCCCCGAAATCACAACAGGTGACAAATAATGAGAGTCAACACTGTGAGACACAAAAGCATCACTGCTGTCAGAGACTCAGGTTTAAGCTGCTTTCTTTCACATTTCAAGACACACGCACACGCATGCACGCACACAGAGCTAGCTTGATTTTATGCAAAGCTAACTAGTACAGGCAATTATGTGTGCAGCCATTTCCTCAGGATACGAGACTTTGTTAACTTCAACTAATAAAATACACCAAGCAGCGAAAGCTGTTGTGGCCCCAGAGGCAGCACTTTCCTGACATGTGAGGCTCAATTTATGCTTCAGCAGGAAATTTACATTCTAACCTGGGATGTAACTGCAAATCCCTTTGAAACCACACGACTAACCTTCAGCATTGGTTCAGACTCAGCTCTGCAGAAATGTAGCCACACATCGCGCTGACCCAGCCTGCAGCTGCTGTGATTGGCCAGCTCAGTACCTGTTCAGTAGTTCCTGTATGTGTCCAGTTACAGAAGTGAAGCTGGCACCGCATATGATACACTGGTACACAATGACATGATAATTAACACACACCGCACCAGCATCAAGGATAAATTCCACCGACGAGTGGACGACTGCTACAAAGACGCCCCACAGAAATGTAAATCAGCCATAATTCTGTAAATCAGTCGTTACACACTAGATGCAAAACTGTTTTTGATAGTA
This sequence comes from Simochromis diagramma, assembly GCF_900408965.1. Taxonomy (NCBI): domain Eukaryota; kingdom Metazoa; phylum Chordata; class Actinopteri; order Cichliformes; family Cichlidae; genus Simochromis; species Simochromis diagramma. The sequence goes on along the minus strand of NW_024386778.1, from coordinate 640,516 downwards.
ACAACATGCACTTTAAACAGATTCATTAGCTTCCATTATTTGTAACAGTTAACCTTTGTGCTCTTCTCCATTCACACTGAATGTACCAGACGTGAAGCAGCAGCCGCCGCGTGCATCACTGCAGGTTTGCTGCTCACTCGCATGTCCCTGAAGCTCCGGGAAGAAGACAACGAAGCAGGTCGTTTGCAACCTGAAGGTTTCTGTAAAACAGCACGACGAGCCTTTACCGTGCCTACACAAATGTGAAACCACAGAGAGTAAAAGTGGGGTCTTTGAGGCCGAGGCTCGACATACAGTGCACACACGGGTCACATGTATAGCTGCTCCCAGGCTGACCCTACGTCTCCTCTGGTGCATTCAGCAACACGACGCAGGCCTGAAAGCACGTCGTGTCCATCTAATCTGATAAAATTGCTTCTTTTTTCCTGCCCCAACACTCCAACACATTATCACAGCACACATGTGGACCAGTCCAGACTACATTTCAGGGACAAAGCTGGAACACTGTCGCACTCACACGCCGCCTGTAATAACAGACGCACCATCCTACAGGATGTGCTGGTGGTGTCTACTTTTGACAACTGCTGTCATGAGCAGGACAAGCTGCCGTCTGTCAGCGTGCACCTCACTCCCTGCTATGATGCCACCTGTCACACCCAAATTCAGAAACCCACCATTCCAAATCAGAAGCTGTAGATGGCAGGAGAAAAGACTGCATGTGGCCAGGAGGTGGTTAGCACCTAGCTTCATGTCTTTAATGAACCTCACACTGGTACTGCTGCGCTGTGAAAGGAAACGTCACAGATTTACATTGAAGCTGAAAGGCGATAACAATCTCACCTGGGAGTCAGATATGGACACCCGTTTACTCTCCACAGTAGGCCTGCGAGGGGAGATGTGCGTCCTCTCCTGCAAAGACAGCTTCCTCCCAGTCAGGTGAGGCCGCGTCGGTAGAGGCCGCTTGGCCTGAGCCACATCCTGCCGGGAGCCACCGTTCTTCGCGCCGCTGGCGACTGAGCCATCCGAGTCTTTTGTTGTCATGGCGGCCATGATGTCTGTGAGACCGCTGGTCTGCGTAGAAGAGTTCGGGTCCAGCCTCTCACAGCCAGCGTCACGGCTCATAGCCATGATGGCTCAAGAAGTGGGAGCTGTGGAGAAGCAGGTGGCAGGGAGAGGAACAGGCCAGTGCCCACCAGCATCAATGTGGCCTGGGCCAGCGTGCAACGCTCAGGGTCTCAGCGGCTGGAAAGACAGAGACGGGAAAAAGACTGAGCTCAGTGAGATGCACTATGCATGCACCTGGTTTGCTTTAAGGATGATTCACTCTCTAATTTATCTCTGCTAAATGAATCTTCAATCTGTTTATTTGCCAATATGCTGCAGAAAGGAGTTAATAAAAATGCATCTCCATAAGCATTTGCAAGGAACTATAAGCATTTGTCACATCACATGTTCATATATTCAGAACAGGAATCCACGTTCTACCTTTGACTTCTACCTGCAGACTGTTGTCTGTTAAACACATTCAGATCTGCACGACAGGTCAACACTAAACGGACTGCTGCCCCTCACACCCACATTCACACGAGCACCTCCAAGTGCTTTCAGTCTAGCACTCACACTCCGATGGATGCGTGCATGAGCGTCTTGGGGGTCGGTGTGTTGCCACAGGGACACTCTGGCCTAGCAGAAGCCCTGCTCTACCTCCTGAGCTGCAGCCAGCCCCGTTTGGTTGGTTCAGCTTGTTGACCTTATCCACAAATTAAGAGCTACAATGAACTGATACCAAATGCAAATTCATTTATGAAACAATATGGAAACTGGCCATAAACAATCCAAAGGCTTTAATTCTAAATGGTTAATGAAGCATTGTTGTTGAGCCTCTTGAATTAACGATGAAAGTCTGCATGCTAGTCCCTTTTTGGCTGCTGAAAACTTTAGAAACAAGCCTTCTCACAGTCTTAGTAAAGGGAGCCGGATTATCAAAGATTTCGGAGGCTGCTGAAGGTTTGCACGAAACACGGCTGCAAACCAAACGCTTAAACGTAATCAGTCAGTTCAAAGAGGAAATGTCATCTCTGCGTGGGCGGGTGGCCTGGTGGTTCGTGAGCCTACAAATTCAAATTAATGTCTTCATTAGAAAACCCAACCCTGTTAGTGAAAAGCCTTATTATGCTTCACACTTTCAGTCAGATGCATGTAGGCGGACCCAGGCAAAAAATGCAAACAAACAAAAAGACAGACAAAAAAAGACTGAATGCTTTGTGTGCATAACCACACATTTTAGTGCAATTTGTTTACTTTGCGTTTCCTCTTTCATCTCTAATCAAAGTCCCACCATTAGCAGCAAACAGAAAATAGCTCCCCAGTACACCCGGCTCAGGTTTTGTTCTGCGCCTAGCCCGGCCATCGAAGCTAAAGGGCACATAGCCGTCAAACACCATCTATGAACAGCAGGAATCAAGAGTGTTTTCATCCTAAATGGACCACCTGGGTGCCGTGAAAAGACACAGTATGAGGAAGTCACATCTGAGGTGTTGAGTAAATGGGCCGTGTAATGCTATTCCTGAAGTGTGTCAGGAAGGTAGAAGCTTCATAGTCAAAAATAACACCGTGTTCCAGTTTGTCCAGGTGTGTCTTACTGGTTCCTGTCATCCCACTGCCAGGTCTCAGTTTCAGCCGCTCAGCACTAACGCATAAATTAGCAGGATGGCAGCATCACTTTGTTGGTTCATCACTTTGGTCCAGACCCTGCGGTCTTTTTTACCACGGGACTGATGCGGCGCTTTTGCATCAAATAGAAGCTATTAGCTACCGAGCTGACAGTGCTAACGTCTATTCAATCCAGCTTTATTTACAAAGCGCCAGGTGCTTTATATTGTAAGGTACCCAACCACCATATGACCCCCTATGAGCAAGCACTTTGGCGACAGTGGGAAGGAAAAACTCCCTTTTAACAGGAAGAACCAGGCTCAGGGAGGGGCGGTGCCATCTGCTGTGATTGGTTGGGGTGAGAGAAGGAAGACAGGATGAAGACATGCTGTGGAAAGACAGTTGTGCACATACAAGACTTGTTTAAATTTCAGAGATGTTACACTAGTTCATTTCCTGTTTGTCAGGGTTTGCGACACGCGTCCTAAAACAGTTTTAGCTACTGCAGCAACCTGAGGGCTTGATGACACGTCAGCACGACGTGACCACACGAACATCATTCACAGGTAATGTGATTTGTTTTTGAATGCCTTATTCCATCTTTATACTCCGGGGATTGGAAAGCATCCTTAACAAACCTGCTAATTCATCACAATTCAGGGAAGGTGAGACGACCGCAGCCGGTCTCCAAAGAAAACAACCCGACCGGAACATTTTGGGAGTCGTGTTTGGGAAAGTAAATTTTCCCTGCAGCACCAGTACAGTACACTGGATCCTAGGGACCCCCTACGTGGTCTCCTCTGTAACAGTCACTATTCATGCAAAAGTATGAATGTCAATGACGTCTATATCGATTTAGCATGTGTCAGGACCACTTTGCACATTAGAATTTACCCTCTTCTATTTGCATATTTCCAATGCTGATTATTCATGCTATGTAAATTGCAAGTACTGGATAAGAAAAAACAACCTTTAAACTGGCAGCAGAGATGGGAGACGCATTGTGTGCCTACTGACTCATTTGAGAAAAACAAAAAGGATCTGTCATATTTTGCTTATTTCTTATCGCAGCTAGTGATTATGTGTCTCTTGAAACGGGTTCTTTCCACTGCAGCAGCATTCAACACGCTGCATGTGTGAGCCTGGCAGAAGTGGGAGGCAGAGGAGAAGCAGTGGTCTGGTTATTCATTTTAGCTGCACTGCGACTTATTTGTTCAGAGGCAGGTAACCACACATTTACGTAATGCAGGACAATATGCTGTTAGGTTTAATATTTCCTCTCACATCTAACCCTTTTACTTTGGTGCAGCCATTCATCTCAACAGATAAATGCTTAAGAGGACAGTTTCTCCTCCTCTTCACAGCACAGCTGTGAGACGCTGTGACCGCCACACTGACAGGTCGAGGTTCCTACATATTATTTAATTTTTTCAATTTCATCTTTCTGAATATTGCAAATTCTTTCTCTCTGGTACAAGAAAATCCGATCTCTCCTGCATGATCAAGCCACAAAGACGGACACAGCTAAAGTTGAACCCCAGGAAGCAAACGAGACATGTCTATATACTGCAGGTATAGAGTTACTGTAAGATGTGGGGAAGAAGAATGACATATCTGGTTCTGCTGCATCAGTTTCTATTGTTTTAATACTGAGAGCAACAATGTAGGAACAACATGCTGAAAATTCTCCTTCAAAGCGTGATGTCACAAAGCGCCGTGGACACTGTCCAGTCCAAATAAAGAAATTCAGGCCGATCTCTTTGGTCATGGCTTCAAAACGTTGTCTTATGTTGCAAAGCGCAAGAGCTTCACAGCTGGCCGCTGTGCTCAAAGACAACCCGGGACCAGATTCTGACCAGAAGTTTTGGATCAGCATCTCCCAACCAATAGGAATGCACCATGAAATGAGGTACTGATTACCGCTAAACCAGCTATTATTGTGAAAACTGTGCAAAGCGTGCAGTTTGTAAATCCTTCAGTAAAGAAAGTCAAACTGCAGCAGCGACTCCGATGACGTCGCAGAGCTCACATCGTGAACAAGCCGAGCATGGAAGCGATGCATGTAGGAGCGTGCATGCAGCACAGCCGATGCAAACCTGTTTGCTAGAGTCAGGTTTCAGTCTGTTGTAATGAAATACTCACGTTAGTGAAATTTCAGCATGTAGGTGATTTCAAGGGTGGGAAAAGATTTAGAAATGGAGCCTTTGGTTTTTGTTTGGCACAGCTGAAGTCTGCTGCAAGCCACAGAGAGGTGGTTGATTTCTGCTACTAAGGGCTGGATGATTGTTTCCAGTGTAACGTTTGTCAAATCTCACTGTGCACGTAAACATGGCAGCTTGTTAAACGGTTACAGGGTCGTTCCATCTCAAATCATTCGTTTTCTTCAGTTTACATAAAAATGTTACGTCCAGCGTTTGGACGTATATAAGGTCAAATACTCTTCTGTCAGCATCCAGAGTTTCCTGTTACGTGTACTATATTTAAATTTCACAATGTCGAACATGTTTTAAAATGAAATTCATCAGAAAAATGAAGAAAAACTACATTGAAATTAGAGTTTCCTAATCATAATAGTTTAATTATAGAAAACGACTTTGTTAATAATTTCATATATACAGCAACATGAAAACAACATGTGTACCATGTTCTGCAGAGATCAATGCTTTCATTCAAAGTTCTGCTGCAGATGCAAATGTTAATGTTTAAAGCTCAAACAGTATCTTTGTCATCAGGTAAACAATTATAGGAAAAACAGACAGAAACCAGAAAGAAGCTTGAGATCCTCTGCAAAGGTTTTAAAGCCTTCTTTCATTTCAGTTTAGACTGAAAGCAGCTTCAGCAGAGCCAGTTACAGCAGGAAGGAGACGGCTGAACAAATGAATCCATTTGGCTTCCATTAGCAAACCACTTTCACCCTTAACCCGCCTTCAATTTGTCTGCTGTGTCATTCGTGTAGACGGCAAACACAGACATCAAGGCCAAAGTCAAAATAAAATCCTGCATTCAAAGAAAGAGAAGACGGCGTGTGGAGCAAACTAAGGCATCCAAAGAGCTGCTCACATGTTGTTTTTCATGTACTGGGTCTGCTATTTCCCCTCTTTACCTCATCTGAGGTCTCTGTGGAGTGCAGGGACACAGCATGGTCCCTGTCCAGCAGGCTGCTTTCTGAAAAACACACTTTTACACATACAGTAGAACTCACAATATACAAGAAGATAGTGAGAACAGGGGCCATGACTCGGGTTTCAAGTCTCGGAGCACTGATCGATCACTCTGTTCTACAGTAAAACCTCGGTTAACACATCAGGATAAAACACAAATGTAACTGGGGGACAATCTTTCAATGTTTTTCGCCTTGTTTGGCATTTGCATCACTCATTAACGGCTTGATTTTACGCGCACCGCTGTGTTTGCTGCGTCCATGCAGTGCTATGGTGAGAAACAAAGAGCACATACAGTAATGATGGAACATAAAGTGTAACTGCAAGCCTGCAACATAACAAGAGGAAGCAAAACTAGATGGAAGCAAAAGTTTTTAACATGACCGGGGACGGCTCGCTGTTGGAGCCTCCAATGGACATTAAAGGGACGGCAGTGTGCTGTTGGAGTTAAGCCAATATAAATATATATATAAGCATCTGTATAGGTTGGTGCACTGAGACTGAGTAACACAGTCTGTAGCAGGCTTGTAGCACAAAGCTCATTTAGCAAGCTTTAGCATGACTAAGCACGACTGTGGCCGTGACTTGTGGGCTGACTAAGATATTATTTATCTTTGGTCAACACAGTTCTTTCTGTTGCAGCGCAGCAAACACTTTCTCTTTGCTGCAGCAGTTTTGTGCTCCTGCTGTGGCCTCGGGACTGGAACTGGCTGTAACCAAACTAACAACAAAGTCGGTTCTCTGATTAGAACAATTGAAACGGGCTTTGGCTTATCTCAGACTGTGAATTACAAGTTGACTCTTTGAACTTTGGTGCCTCCTGCGCTCACAGAGCTGAGAGCAGCGTGCACATCAGACTGCTGCATCTTTGTATATGCTGCTGCCTTGGATCCTGCTACATGCTATTAGCATCTGGGTCCTAATCAAAGTTGAGATCAGTGCTAGGAGGAGCGTCACACTAGACTGAGCTCATCGTCAGCGTTCACACCATTAAAAAGCATTCAAAGCTGATTAAAAGACAAATGTCAGTAATAACTGGGTGTCTAATTAAAGGGCACTGAAATCAAATTAACTTCATTTGTAAAACGAAATCACTAAATGGACAATTTGAGCACATTAGTGTCACAGTTAGCCATCAGTGCCAAGCTGCTGACATAAATATCATGAAGACCACGCCTGTGGCAAGATTTTGTCTTAATTTGTGACCAATTTAGTGTCGAGTCAATTTCAAACAGCAACAATGTTGTGCTCCTCATCCAGGATTGGGAACAGTGAGCGGGAAGAAACTGACTTTATGTGGTTCGGTCGTAAGAAAATCTCTATTAGTACGATTATTTTACTCAGTGAGAATCTTGTTACAAGAAAACACATTTTTACTCCAGGGTTTTAACTGCCACGAGGCCTTATCCCATGTTTAATAGAAGGCCACAATAAGTACAAGTCAATACATTCATCTACTTAACATCAAATGAGTACAACTCATATTACACTAAAGAGGTTCTTCCCTTGCTGCTCTACTATCCATGAGCCTACAGGCTGATCAGGTATTCTCCTGTCACATTTCATCTCCCTCAAATGAAGGACGGGTGGATAACATCAACAGCAACATATCACCCTATCAGAGCACTTCGCTCTCGCTCTGCAGGCCTACTTGTTGTTCCTAGAGTATTTAAAAGTAGAATGGGAGGCAGAGCCTTCAGTTTTCAGGCCCCTCTTCTGTGGAACCAGCTTCCAGTTTGGATTCAGGAGACAGACACTATCTCTACTTTCAAGATTAAGCTTCAAACTTTCCTTTTTGCTAAAGGCTGCTGGGGGATTCCCATGATGCACTGGGCGTTTCTTCTTCACTCACTATGTGTTAACAGACCTCTCTGCACTGAATCATATCTGTTATTAATCTCTGTCTCTCTTCCACAGCATGTCTTTTATCCTGTCTTCCTTCTCTCACCCCAACCAATCACAGCAGATGGCCCCGCCCCTCCCTGAGCCTGGTTCTGCTGGAGGTTTCTTCCTGTTAAAAGGGAGTTTTTCCTTCCCACTGTCGCCAAAGTGCTGCTCATAGGGGGTCATATGATTGTTGGGTTTTTCTCTGTATGTATTGTTGTACCTTACAATATAAAGCACCCTGAGGTCTCTGGCTGGTGAACTGGCTGCTACTGATGAATCTTTGAGCAAGCCTATGGCACAGTGTGGATTTTACATAGTTTCTGTGTTTACACATGCGCGCGCGCGCACACACACACACACACACACACACACACACACACACACACACTTTGTTTTTTGAAAAAGCATTAGGGGATACTTGTGCTCTCTAAACAAAAGGAATTTGGCTTTTTTGGCTTTTCCCATGTTCCACTTTTTGTGCAACTAGAGGCTGGTGGTGACAGTCTAATCATCGGAACTGATCTGCATCGACTGACACTGCAGCAGCTTAAGGGCCTCTGGAAACAGCAAGAGTACTTTGTAATCAGCCAACAACTGTGGGCACATTTAAGGGATATTCTCATCTCTATGACTGATGAATGTATTTGATGTCAAACACGACTTATTCTTGGGGGACAACAGCTAATGATGACAGTTTCCTACACGTCTCAGAGTCAGCAGTACTCTGCAAACCACAGCTCCAAATGCTGCAATGAGCCACCCCACTCCCCCCTGAGAAACTGTGACCTGATGAAAACTTCAATGATTACAGTTTGTAAATAAAAAATAATAAATAAAAGTGTACATTTAGGCATGAATTAAAACCAGTGAAAGCACCAAAGGGCTGTGAGGTTTGTGTGTGGGGGACTGAAATTGTTCAGTATGTAGATGAAAAAACATGAGAAAATGACAAAAAATAAACAAACATCTATAGGATGTAACTTATTACACAAAACAAAGACCTTTGAGACCACGTCCTCCCAAACAAAGACTCACAGGTTCATATTTCTGATATCCAGTTCAGCACAGGAAGTTCAGATGTGTGAACTAAAGTCACAGGCTCGAGCTGCACACAGGTGCTGACACTTGCTGCACACTTTGCAGTGTGTTTGCCCGGCACAGACTAATCCCCGGAACTCTTTAATTCAATCCACAGGATTATCTGGCACCTGTACGAGACACAATTAGCTGGAACCATAAACCTGTTAAACACGTTCTTGTCCACCCATGCGATGGGCAGGAAGCTCCGCCCCTGGGATCCACGGGCGACGATCAATGTGAGTGGACAGAAATACACCGGGGGACAATCCCAAACAAATCCAGGACACCCTCTCCAGGGTTGGTTACCTCAGGCATTATAAGCCCAGGATTACACAGGATATGAAACTCCAAACAGGGAAGTTGGATGAGCCAATTATTTCTCCTGTGCTCACACTCATGAGTCGGCACCCTGCAACAAGCCTGACCTTCCTGGAATCTTGAAAATGTTACCCGACAGGGGTCTCTCTAATAAGGACAGACTGGAATGGGACCACCCCGCCCCCCTGATCTGCAGAGTTGTGTTGTAGAGGACTTTTCAGGTGAGGCCGGCTCCACCCTCTGTCCTCGTGACACTGCTCAGGCTGACCAGTAGCACAACCTACGAGCTGGTGACCTACTTTTAGAAAGCGTTAGCACAGGCTTGAGTCCAGCGGAGACGGCAGGTTAATACAGAAGACAAACCGAGTGTTATCCATCTCTTGCAGACTCTTAAAATTCCCACTTACGGCTCTCAAGAGGATCCTGGTAATCTGTGATGATTTGAACCCGCAGAGGATTAATGTGTTGCTGCAGAATGAGAAGCCATCCATCCTTCCCATTGAGAGTGATACACTAAATCCCCCAAAGAGCCACAATATCCCGGTGATCTCTATCCATTCTCATTGCTGCTGGAACCCTGTGGTCAGGTGGAAGGGACGCTGCTGTGTCAGCTCTGATGCACAGTGGCTGGTGAGGCTGCAGCTTACAGTCAATAACGCATAAGACATGAGCAAGAGATAACCTAAATTCAGAAGTGTATATTGCCACCTCTGCCTGATATGCTTTTACTCCTTCACCTGCTGCTAAAACAGCTTCAGACCATTCAAGTCATGGACTGCTACAGCCTGGAAGGACCCGAACCCAAATCCCCAGTGCCAGGACTATCACAGGAAAACCCTTCCTGACAGCAGGTCGGCTGTTACGGGGACAGCAGTGATCATCTGATCTGTATCACTATGAGATAATCAGCAGTTACAATATACAGCAACGTTATTCACTTTTATCAGTTTATGCACTCTGTAATACAATGTTAGACTGCCCAACAGCAATGTCCAGCAAGACTAGCAGCAGTATGTCTGAAAGTAAGAAAGGTTTCTGTTCACAAGTTTATTTTGTTTTCCCAAAAAAAATTCAGGAAGCTTGTAAATGAATTATGCAACGTGTAAACACGTCTATTAGGTGGATGCAAAGCAAACTCACAAGAATCGTAGTTTCTGGGTTACAAAGCTTTTAATAAAATAAATCATCGAGTTAACCTCGAAGACCACATTTGAATGGATTCTTAACATGAGCCCACTCTGCACCATTGTAACAGGAATCATTCAACATTTTTAAGCTTTCGTGTTTGCAGACAGAATGACACACACACACGCACACACACACACACACACACACACACACACGCACGTGAAAAGAAAACTGTTAGTCCACGTTTAACCAAAATCAGGGAAGGGAGACTCGCATGCACCGACACGCACACTTGGTTGGACAGGCTACCAAAACACAACACAAAAGCTGAAATTAGAAACACAATAAACACAAACAAAAAAATGCTACTTGATTCTCAGCTAATAAAACTTTGCTGGATGTTTTCGTAGACGTACATGATGTCAGTCTGGCCGTGTCTGGCTACGCTGCTAGCAAGGCCAAAAATGTGCATTAAAATGATGACAGTAATCTGATTCACCCACAACTACAGGCTCCTGTTCCCTTAGAGCAAAGCATATATCTAGACGCTGACATTTCCGTTTGGCAGAAAGGTTATTGTGCTTGTGCTGTGAATGGTTGTCAGGTGTGTAAATTTCATATGTGGCAGCCTGTAAGAGGTCTTGTGCAGGCTTGATGTTCTGAGATGAAACAGCGGCGCATTAAGTGAAGACAGTGTTCTCCTTACACGGCACACGGTCGCATCGATACGGTTTCACGCGCACGTGTGTCTTTACGGTCTAATGAGCATGACAGTGTGAACGGGTGGAGATTACAGGCGTCTCAGTGACAACATGATTTAACGTTCATGGCCTCCAACTGTGGATAATGATCTAATAAATGCAATTAGCTGCACATTACACTTGACATGTAACGGAGAGTAACGGTCGTTCCAGCCTGTGACCAGGTTTGGCTTTCTCTGCCAATAAGCTCCTTTGTGAAATGCATTTCAGAGAATTCTGGCTGGGGGGAAAAAGACATTTTTCCAAGCTTATATGGCCTTCACAGGATTATAAGCATCGTAACAAAGGCAATTGTTCAGCTGTTATCTCTTTGGAACAGATTTCTTAATGTGCATTTGATGTGTGAAGAAAAAAAAAAAAAAAAGACGACCCCAGCTGGCCTGAAGATCCTTACAGGAACAAGTGGGTATGTTCTTTGTGTGGGGAAAGGTCACAGGCAGGGGCCTGCGACGGCAGCGCCACGAGCAAGCTGCTGATATCAGACAGGAAGCAAATGTTTAGCCCTCGATGACTTAATCATGGCGCGCCCAGAGAGGGTCTTTACAACATTTTTCAGTCTTTGTGGAACACTGGCAGATAACACACATTATTTAAAAGACAAGAAATGACAAATCAAAGTCACCAAAGACACAGTTGTATGGTATGAACTCGAAACCTAGAAGAACCATCTGCAACGATTTCAACAATGACTCCTTTAAGTGGTAGTTTTGGGCAAACATACCTGAAGTGTTTCAGCTTCATATCTTTATAAACTGAATCTGTCAGCAGGTTACAGCTGCCACTGAAACACACACAGCCACTGTAATTAGGAAACCTCACAGTGGGAAAAAGGAACTTGCAATATACATAAAAACAACATTTTAGAAGACTTTGTCTTTTTTACATTTGCTGATGGCGATCAGTGATGATTCCATCGTGCCAGCCACATCCTTCATCCCACTGATATCAGAGCCAGTTTATTCTCGAGAAATGTAAGAAACCCTATGGGCTGTAAGCCTTTCTCTTCCTTTGTAAGTAACGTTAGCAGCAGCATTGAAGAGTCTGCTATTCTCCACCCTTATGCCAGCTACAAAGAGAAATTTTGATGCAGTAGCCTGGAGAGAGGAGCTGAGGTTGGTCAATTCTCTGCAACTCTCACAAAAATAGGCTTCCCTCTGCCGGTGTCAGCTGGCCCAGGGTTACATGCTGCTCCTCCTCCAGGTTTTCATCAAAAGATTACCAGCTCTTTCATGCAGGTCCATCGTTCCTGCAGAATTATATTTATACAGCAGTACAGCAAAAGCACCAGAGCAGGAAAAAGTAGAGAGCATCATATAGAGAAGTTGAAGAGCAGCGTACTGTCAGAGGAGATCTTAAGCTGCCTTTTGTTAGAACTCGGCTGAAATCACAACTGTGATGGCCACGGGAATCGATTCCTCCACCTGCAATGCCCCCACCTCCACTGCTGTCTGCACAGATAATTTACAGCAGGAAAGGTGTATACTTCTTCTGTAATGTGTTAATTTGTGATTTTGATGTTGTCATGCTGTGAGATACATTACAATATTTTCCACACTATAAGGCGCACTTAAAATCCTTTATTTTTCTCAAAAATCATCAGTGCGCCTTATGTATGAATTCTGGTTGTGCTCACTGACCTCGAACCGGTTTTATGTGCTACACAGCGCTCAAAGATCTGACAAAAATGTTTTAGTACGACTTTGCTAAGCTACGAAGCCGCACCGCCTGATGGGTTGTTGGAACATCACGGCTGTAGTCAGGAGCCTCGCAGAGGAATCTGGGTCCTAAACTCCGTCTGTTTCAGGTCCCAAAGTCAAACGAACACTGCAGCATCACTGAGAGTTAAAAACTGTCTAAATTCTTTCATCTTTAATAAAATCATCAGCGTTGCTGCTTTAGCAGGTGTAACAATGAAGTTTAACATCCAGGCATCCGTGAGAACAGAATTTATTACACTTAACAGAGTTGGAAGTTAGCAGGAAGTTAGCTCGCTAGCTTCCACCTAAGCATGATATAGCATGTTCTGACTGAGAGGTTTCTGAAAGAATTCAAACGTACAGCTCTCTTATCACTTCCAACATAAATGAAGACAGGAAACTAAACAGCAGTGACGTTTGTAGGGTTACTGAAGTTGGACTAGCTGGTATATAATGATGTGCTACGTGATTGCTAGCGACACAGCTATGTCAGCATAAACACAGTGAAGCTGGAGGATGAACGCTAACTTTTTTTCCACTTGATAAAAGTTAACGTGAAGGTTCCCGATGGTTAGAGACAAATGCAATCGCATGGCAGGATGCTGTAAACGGACCAAACTTCAGTCAGGAGAACAACTGAGATAATCCATCCACAATACCAGGTTAGTCATTAATATACTGCAACAACATGGGAATAGAGCAGCTGGAGAGGATTCAGCATTAATGAATCAATGGTACAGAAGTGGAGGAAGCAAGAAGAATGAGTTGAGGAAAGTTTGACTTATCTGACTGTTTTGTTTCGTTTAATGCGCCTTATGGTCCGAAAAATACGGTAACTGTAAACCAAGTACTGTATCTTGGTGGAAGGGAGAATTACAGTATACAATTTATCTCACGGTGGATATGAATGTCTGAACCAAACTTCAGTGCAACCGTCGATTAGCAAACACTCGAATCCTCAGCAAGGCAGGAATAATTAAAGGAATGAATACAGCCCAGTCTTCACCGGTGTGGTGGACGGACTGACTGACATTGCTATCCCACGAGCCACAGTGATAGCATGACCAGAAGCATGTGCAAATTACACTATTACTTAATCTGAAAGATTGAAAATCAGATTACAGTTACTACACATTGGGACCCTGTATCTTAATATACTGTGCTATCGCTAATGATCAGCGACTGCAAAGCAGGCACTTCCATCTATATCGACATGGAACCAATCCATTTATTTAGGAGCTGAAGCATGCCAAACACCCCCTGTTTAGTGCAAAACATACCTGGTCCCAAGTCCACCCATGTATCACTTGAAAGTTGATGTAAACAAAGACAATACCATCTGTTTAAGCCCGTCTCATTACTACTACATGTTTCACATAGCTGCCACATGTAGGTTGGGTGACAGAACCTCCTGCCAGTGTGTGGGCATTCACTTGAAATAACTTGAGATATGCATTAACTATTTTTATCTTTGTACCATTTCACTTTAAACGAGTATCTCCCTGTGTACTGTCAGGCCCTCTTTAAGGAAATGAAGTGAGCTAAAAATATGGAACAGGTGGCGAGTGCTCAGAGCAGGTAAGGCTAAACCCAAAGGTGTTCGCTGTGACCAGTGCTGCAGAGGGAAAGCCGATGTCGGGGTTTGCAGGGGAGTTTTCAGCATAGATCAGCGTCTCCAGAGGGCAGGCACACACTCAACCACACATTTATTTCAGTTAGCTCCCCGGCCCTGGGACCGTGCGAGAGAACGACGTTAGCAGGACATGAATACAGACACAACTTACAGGGATTTAAGAGCTACTTGTGTTATTTTTCTAGGAAACAAATTTATTGCATTGCTGTCATACTGTCAGTCTGACAACAATGTGTCTTTCTAAGAGCACTACTATATCGAACCGTATGGATTTCTGTAAAATCACAATGCGGTTACGAAGCCAAAGCTTCAGGAAAGCCACACAAACATAGTAATCAATACTTTAATTTTGGCCTTCTTAAGATGTGCTGCTGTCTCTCATACACAGACTAATGAGAACGAGCGAGAAGTGCAAGTGGGGCGGAGTACAGGCTAGCACTTGGATGAGGTTAACTGAGAGATCTGAGGACCCCCAGAGTCCTTACTGGTCATGCTTTGAATGATAAAGGCCAATATGCAGATATAGCTGCGTGCCAGGTGCAGAATGAACTAATGAGGATTCACTTTCTACACCTCTCGCCTCTAAAAAGTAAAATAACACAACTTGCTACCTGCACCTAAAGTTTCACAATTATCTTTCTGTTAGGTTGGCTGACATTTAAAATGTCATCTGGAGGATAGAGCAAAGGGGGGGGGGGGGGGGGGGGTGTCTCTTTACCTCACCCACCCTTTTATTCAGTGTTAGCTGTGTTTGGTTCTCTGACTGACTCTGTGCAGACCATCATGATCTGAGCAGCCCAGCTCGGCACACAAGAATGCAGCCCAGGCTGCCTGAAAGTTTGTGCTTGATGTCATCATTCACTGATTTTGAGCACTTATCCTAAATATGGAGATTCCTCATTTTTAATCTAATTAGTTTGTGTGACAAACTGCAAACCCAGCAAGTACCAAGCTGTGGGCTGGAGCTACTCTGTTTTAGCATATAAAGATGCAAATGGAAAGATTTGTTTTTCAATATGATTGAATATTTCAATTTGACCAAACCAAACAATACTGCAGCATGCACAGTTAGGTATAGAGAGTAAAAGTAAAGATGTTTTTCACTGCTAGTTTAGCCTAAACATGGAGTCTGAGAGTATTGACTTACTTTTTGTGGAGGAACTGCAGTTATTAGTGTTTCCATGTTGGCTTCATTGTTCAGACTTGTAAGTTGAATCTTCAATATATGAATTAGCAGGATATAGACCACGCCCTGCGTTGTACCGCGCTGATAAGTGACCAATATCCAGAAAGCGCCATCAACAGGAACAGGAAACAATACATAAAACAGAGCGGGACACAGACTCGTCTTAACCTGCTTTAACTCTGTCATCTCAGCCCTGTTGGAGAGCTCACCTGTTACAGTTACTTCATGCGTCTATTCATCCTACACCGCTAGAGTCGTTCTGACAGAGTGAAACTCTGCAATATTACACCGGGAGCTTCTACAAAGGAGGCAGAATCACTACAGCGAGTACAGCTGCTGCTCGCTCCTCACAGCTGTAACATGAAAGCCTGCGAGACATCAAATAAAGCGCTCTTTGGCGCGGATACAAATAGGCCTGAGCGTCACTCTCCAGACTGGAAAACACACTTGAGATGCACGTAATGAGTTGTCTTATATCTCTGGTGAGGAAGACTACTGTCACTATCTGTGACAGTATTTATACAGCTACATCTCCTGCAAAATGACTCATTATGGCTGATGTCTCCTAAAAGACCCAACAACCCAAGAACAAAGGCTGTGTGTAACTGAACTTCTTCGTGTATTAAATACAGGCTTTATTTGAATATCAAAGCATCAAATCCCAAGAATAATGTCTCACCAGTCCAGGTCAAAGGTCAGGCACAGATTTCCATTTGGATCCAAATCTGTGAATCTTCATGGCTGACACACACAAACATGTAGAGGTGTAGCTCATGTCCACCTGATGATGATCACCGGGCTCTCTTACAGTGAGCAGCGGACACACCACCATGCAAACAAACAGAAAGGCCTTGATTTGATCAAACGATGCTACTTGAAGCTCTACAGACACTTAATGACCACAAATGATCCAAAATGACGAGCTGCAGGGTCAAGTGGTCGTCATCTCCAACCAGCTGCGAGCAGTCACAGAGCGACGCAGAACGATGTTCAGGCCTTTATGTAACTCTCTTTAAGATTTATTTAAAACACTAATGGTAACACACACACACACACACACACACACACACACACACAATACATATTTCTTTCTCCTCCCAGCCTCATGCAAGTAATTTCCCAGAGGGGCTGAAGGAGCTGGGAGCTGTTGACATGTCCTCCTTTTTAGTCACTGAGCTGTGTCTCTGCTATGGTTCCAGTTTAAGCCATCGGCACCTTCAGTGGGGAAAAAAAGAAGCGTGCAAAGAAAACCGAAGCAATCCATGCAAAAGCAAATAATGAAATAAGATCTTGTTTTAATCAAAGTATATCTGCAATATGCTTCTAAAAAAACAACTCTTGGCAATGCATGGCTCATTTTTGGGCACATCACTTGACAAAGACCAAAACGCAGCCATCACCCGTGCACAAGTTTTGTTCAAACTGGAGAACCATTTAAAAAGCCCGTCATGCTGTTTCCAGCTTCCATTCCTGGAATCCAGTGCTAATAGTGCTGCATAGAAAAACAAACACTAAATAAGCCCAAAAGAGGGAAGCTGAGCTGCTCAGGAACCAAACTCGCAATACATCAGCACCGCTGCAACAGAGCCTCCGGCCAGTTCAGCTGAAGTCACTTTAGTTACTGTGCCTGCGGGGATTCAAGTCATCATCGTGTCGACCAAGCCAAACAGAAACTGGTTTTCTCTGCGCCGAGTAAACACCATGCCTGACTAATTGTTTAGGCTGGGGTTAGGAAGGAAGTCAGAGACGACTCTGCAACTATTTGTGTGTCATTCAGCCACTCGCTGATTGTTTTTCCAAGGTGTACCACCGAATGAGTCTGTTCATTTGGAAGCTATCCTTCAAGCGACTTCAAAAATTCAGGCGCGTGCCTCATAAAGCGTGAGAGCAAACAGTCCTTCTCCAGGCAAGCCGAGTGGCTCCCTGCTGTTAGGGATAAGATCTCAGAACAAGCCTTATGAGCTGGTACGACAGTCACACCGAGTGCAGGCAGGTCAAAATGAATGTGTCTAGAAAGCCCAGTCTCTGTGTAGCTCAAAGTTCCTCAGCTCTGGTTGAGTAGATGATTTCCCACCTCATAATTTGTCAATGCAAAGTGTTCTGCGCTCCAGTTGGAAGCTCCTTCAATCACACTCAACAAAACGGGGAGAAGTTTAACTCTGAGCTACAGGTGAGATTGAAATCTTTTAATGATCTTAAAATGAGATCTTCTGCTCATCGAGCACAGAATGAACAGACAGTGGGGTCCTGTCTCATCCACGCTGTGCAGGCAGACGTGCCCTGCTGAGCACCGTTCGTTGCAACTATATCATTAACCGCAGGACAAAGTTCACATTTAGTCAGCTTGTCCTTTCAATGACATTTTCTTAAGCAAATTGAATTCTAACATATGATCCTCGTATTTGAGAGGCTACAAGCAGTGAAATTTAGTCCTTAAATTCCACAAATGATGACTTCAAACTCACACGTGTTCATTTCGAGGATTCATCTTCTGCTGGCTCTCTAATCAATAAATAATTACAGCTTGTGGCTCACAGAGGGAAACCTGTGATCGCATGAGACATACCAGTGTGGAACTGGGCTAAAACTGGGCCCTCCACAGTAACCCTGGAATCTAAGTTTCTGGTTTGCACAGTTAGATTCTTGACAAACGTCGTGTGTCTGGTGCAAGGCCACATCATGTTCCGCCAGGTGCGTGACACAAATAAGCGGCACATCACGCAACGTTGCGTTTCAGTGCAGCTTCCAGCTCGAGGGCGCAAAAGCGCTTAAAAGTCAGTGCAACAAACTGCAGTGACCCACGCGAGCGATCCACTGAACATCATTAAAACACGGTCAGAAAACACGTGCGGGGAGCTCCATCTGCATTGCACAACAACACCAGCGTACCTGTGTTACACCACGGCGACTGCCCTGAAACCCGACGGGAACACACCACGCGAGGATTTAGAGGAAAAAGTTTCACTTACCCACAAGAAAGAAAAAGAGCGCTGGTGCGTGCTCGAGCCCCGGATTCAGAGGGTTGTCCCGCTCGGACGCGCGGTGCCTGCTCGAGTCGCTCTCTTCGCTGCCTTTTGTTCACAGACGGGCACCTCGTCGGGCTTCTGCGTGTGGCTGCTGACCCGAGGTGTGTCCCGTGTTTTGCACCATCGTTTCCGGAAAGCACGGGCGGATCAGCCTACACTCGCCTCGGTTTGTTTACAGTGCAGCCACAGAGTAGTGAAGACACCCCGCGGCAGATCGCGCACACAAACACACACGCAGCCCTGCAGCTGACTGCTGCTGCACCACTGCAATGGGAGCACAGCAGCAGCAAAGGGGCTGACCACAGACACTTTGACACACTCTGACTGCTGTGTAGCACGTCCACAGCACGCCGAGCGCCCCCCTAACTTTTTGTTATTCGACGAGGAATGAAAGCACGGGTCCTAAGATCCGCCCTGTTCCCGCAGCGTGGCCAGTCGGTGCCGACGGCCGTGGAAAACTCCGATACTGGCGCTACTGGTCACTATTCACCTCACACAAAGCAGCCAAACTCCTGGCGTTATAGAACAAAGCGTCATGTGTGTCCCGGATTAGATCACCGGGTTTATAAGCACAGATGTGGATCTGCCATAATCATCCATCCATCTAACACTGTGTCTACAGCAGTGTGATTAGCGCCTCTGCTGGCCATCCTGCTTCGTTTCCCCAGAAACAAAATTCCAGGGAAGGTCTGACTCATTAGTGGAGATAAGAGAAGCACTCGGTGAAACAGTCTAATTGCTGGCCCACACTTACCACCGGATGCTGGTAAAACATCCAGCTCTTCTCATTTCTTTGGCTGAATCTGTGAAATAAATGCCTCCCTATCACTAAGAGCACTTCAGTGAACAGCAGGTGATCAGCTGAGATGCTCTCAGGCTCTGTGTCCGGGTTTTTACCGGATGTTTTCCCCATTTCTTAAGGACGTGGCTTGCAGACACTGTTCATCTGTTAAAGAGGGTTTTTTAAGGTTTGCCACTTCTTCTTTTTTTCCCTCTACTTGTCCAGTTTCCTCAATTAAAAAAAAAGACGCACTGCACACAGTGGTGAACTAGGTCAAGTTTTCAGTTAATATAGGCTGACCAACCGTCCTCTTTCCCCCGGACATGTCCTCTTTTCACGTTCTGTCCGGGGGGATTTTCGAGACAGATAAAAATGTCCAGAGGACCCGTGTGTGACGTCATCCCCAAACTTGCTTTGTGGGCGCGTGCTCTGCGCTCACAGACAGGACGGGCAGCGCACAGGAACGCGCCAAATGATGTTTAAACGACCCCAAAGCGCAAGTCCTTCTTTCACTGCAAAAGAAATTTCCCTCCTAACGACCATAGCTGACATGGCCATCGGGCATACCGGTATAAACGGTATAAACAATGAAAGGTGGTGGATTGGCCAGATGCTGGCCGATGTATAAAAATAACTCAGAAATACTTTTCTTTATTCTCATTTAAAATGTTTCACTTTTGATAAATAATCATCTGAATCTTACAACCAAAGTTTTTATCTGATGTAAAATGTATAGAAATCACACATATACCAACAAGACTGTACATCACTGTCACCACAGCGGGTTAGGGTTATGGCTTTAATACCTGGGGTGCCGGTCTCTAGTCAAAGTGCCCGGAACGATTTTATGTTTCTTTAAGAAAGTTCTTCATGACTGAGCCAAGTTTTCTCTTTTTTGGAAATCAAAATATGGCCACCCTAAGTTAATAGCTGTTAGAAATGATCTTGTTTATGCAAACATACTATTCGTGCCTGTTAACTGTGATGGTTGGCATTATCACTGGTTCATCCACTGAGTCTTACGCCTTTTGTACAATTCTGAAGTCAGTGTTTAGTGGATTAACAAACAACAGTAAGAACAACTGAAGAGCTTCAGCTCAGCATTAAAGAACTTCTGGCTCCATGGAAGCAAAATCTTAAAAAATGAGTTGGCTCAGGACGTTTGAACAGTACTGTACCGCAATAGCATCGAATGGTCTCAAGAAGGTCAGGTGGCCAGTGGAAGAAGAGAGAGATGGTGTGTGATGTAGCACGATGCAGCTACCAGTAGGGAAATATTAGAAAGAAATAGTAAAATGCCATATGTGCATTTTATGTCCCATAAGATACTCCATATAATTGTTATGTAATGTCAAAAATAGTAGGGGTGAAGTATTAGTGCAGTAATAAAATCATTCCTAATATTTTGGTAAAAATTATATGGAGCATGTTATGAGGCATGAAATGTGCATCTGGCATAAGCACTCAGAGCCCAGCTGACCTTCCCGTTGAGACTCAAGGTGTTTAGAAAGCTTAGCATCACTGTGTAATACAGACTTTGAAAAGGTTTATTAAATGAAACACTTTGCAGTTGCTTCCTATGTGCACCCAGTGATCCTCCTAGTCACAGATAACACCATAATCAATATATCTAATTATGTGCACTGCTGGCAGGGCAAAGCTGAGCCTTCCATCGAATTGCTATCAGGCCTTTTGCTGCAGTGGATCCATCACATCCTCTAAGACACGTTTAAGCTGACGTAAGTCTTCATTTAATAGCAGTACTGGTAGGGAAATGCACAAGAGGGTTCAACTCAGCAGGAAACATTTTTTTTGTGTTTGCTCGCGTTCATCTTTTTGTCGTTGTACCTCCAAAGGAAACACTAACCGGCAGCTTTTTTAGAGCATTTACAAACCAGGTCAGGTGTGTGAAAGAGTGTGGACCCAAAATGCAGACAAATTAAGTCATTTATTAAAGCTAATTAACTTTTAAGAGAAACAAATAACTAAACAAGTTATAAGGACTACAGGAACAAGCAGGAAACAAATGAACAGATTAGATAGTACAATATGACGAAGAACAGAAGCAAACGGAGGGTTTAAATGGCCGACAAGGAACTAAACACAGCTGAAACTAATCAAGGATAGCAAGAAAAGGGGAAGTAAAACAAGGAACAAGACACAGGCGACGACTGCTAACAAAATAAAACAGGAAGTAACACAACAAAAGAAAACTAACATAGAGACAGGGACTTAACAAGAAGACACACGGGGGAGCAGGACAAAGTGAAACTCACGGAGTTAAAACAAAAACAGAAACTAGACTGTAATACGTAGCAAAACGACACTGACAAAGTAACCATAAAGAAACCAGTCGAGAAATCTCTGCTACACAAAGAGAGTACACAGGAAACACTTACAAAAACCCAGGATCCACGACACAGACTGCAGAAAACACAATTAAAAATACATGACGTTAACAATTCTAAATAATCTTTATTTAGTCCTGTCTTTGCAGTTGTGATGCAGACGTGCGCGTGGCTACAGTGATGCAGACGTGCGCGTGGCTACAGTGATGCAGACTGTGTGCGTGGCTACAGTGATGCAGACTGTGCGCGTGGCTACAGTGCTGTGTGAACTTGAACCAGCAGGACTTTATCGTAAACCTGTCACACATCTGCTGTTGGTGATATCAAACGAGTAAGAGGAACATTTCTGGATGGCTTATGAATTAAACTTGCATGTGTAATATTTTTAAGTCTAATGCCAAATACTGCACATACTGTGTGCCGTATGCGTGCCGTACAC
This sequence comes from Simochromis diagramma, assembly GCF_900408965.1. Taxonomy (NCBI): domain Eukaryota; kingdom Metazoa; phylum Chordata; class Actinopteri; order Cichliformes; family Cichlidae; genus Simochromis; species Simochromis diagramma. The sequence continues at coordinate 618,419 of NW_024386778.1, read as the reverse complement.
CCTATATTACAGTCAAAGAGTCTGAATGTAAGAACATCTGTTTTTGAAGAACCTTTGATTACATGATCATAAAAGAGCTGTGGTGAGTGTCAGCGTGCCTGAGCTCACGGAGCTGGATTGGAGCATGGAATAAATAACATTTACACCTTTCTCCTTCTTAAAAAGCCCAGAGTGATGACACACGTATTTAAAAGACAAAGTGAAACTTTTGCACATCCGTCATTCAAGCGAGACATCAAAGTGGTGTAACACAAAGTCAAACACACGTTTGAGTAGGACTTTAAATATTTATTATCTCAGTCGAGACACCTCGCTCAGGCTGAAACGTGTCAGTCTGATGAATGGATGTTTAGTTTACTGCAGTCTGCAGTAGGAATCTGTGTGACGTAGTTTGGCATCAGGAGGTGCGATTTCAAACAAGTGCCGGCGCCAACTTCACACTTTCATTTCATATCATCAATAAAATTCTTCATGAAGACACTCCATCAGGCAGCTTAAAGTCAGCTATTTCTGCTAATTACCTACTAATAGATGAACACACAGTACAAACATCACCTCTGTGTTTGTCTTCACACATCACCAGATGTGTCCGAGTTGTGTGACAGCAGCGATGGAAGACGCTGCACGCCGTCATGGCTGACTACAGTCTCACGAGATGTGCACGGCACAATTAATGATTGTGATTTAAACATCTGCAGCAAGCATGAAGATGGATCACAGCAGATTAACAACATGCAGGCCCGGGTGGATGCGAGTCATTCTTTGGGATTGCAATCCTCATGATGGACTTTCTGGGCGTATCCCATCTCTCTCCAGTGTCAGCGGCAATAATCCCAGGGTTAACTGAGCTCACGTGTAGAAGAGTCACATGTCCTGAATTTGCAAAATCTGTATTTGCAGTCGGCACATACATTTGACCAGGCTCTTCGTTTTGATAAAGATATTTTAATAGTTGTTTCATTTAGGAAATATTACCCGCCTCAGTCGAATGCTGGCCTTTGTTTCCACACAGTCAGACTACTGTAAGTCACTGTAAGGCGTTTTTGGTCCAAATTACAGCTGTGGGGCTGCTTACTAAGTGTTCTCATCTGACACCTTTTTTGTCATCCTTGCACATCTGTTCCCGTGAAGTTCAGACTTCAGTTTAACATCTTGGTGATCACTTTCAGGGCTCTGATTGGTCAAACACCTGATTACACTATAGCAAACTCTTAGACCAGGGGTGTCGAACTCCAGGCCTCAAGGGCCGGTGTCCTGCAGGTTTTAGATCTCACCCTGGGTCAACACACCTGAATCAAATGATTAGTTTATTACCAGACCTCTGGAGAACTTCAAGACATGTTGAGGAGGCAATTTAGCCATTTAAATCAGCTGTGATGGATCAAGGACACATCTAAAACCTGCAGGACACCGGCCCTCGAGGCCCGGAGTTGGACACCTGTGGCTTAGAGCCACAGCTAACATGCAGGTCACTGAAGTCTTTTGACCAAACCAGCTGTTGTTCTCTGTTCACTGGCTGAAAACGAAAGGAGAAAGTGTGTGTGATGATGGTGTCCGCACTATGAGACCTGTACAGGCTCACTTTCGACTAGCGGATACTGTTTCCTTTTAATATTTGTGTTTTTATTGGTCGACTGTGGTGAAGCACTTTGTGAGCCTCATCTAGAAAATTGCTATAAAAATAAATGTTACTTACATGTATAAGATAGTAAATGCTAAATCTAAATAAAATCCACACTATAAATATGAAAGTCAAACTAGCACAGAAGCTTAACGTGTAGTTAAGAATTCATTTTTGCACGATGAGAATAAATCAAAACTTTTAGCTATTTCATACATGAATTGGTTAGTTCTTGGTTAGTTCAGTGATTGATGCATGCATTTATATTACTGCAGGTAATATAAATGCATGGAGTCAGACAGTGTTAGAGGGCTAAAGTAAAATCAACACCATATGTTTTTCATCATCATCATCTTTATTTATAAAGCACTTTAAAAACAAACAGCTGACACACAGTACTGTACATAAATAATACTATCACATAAGACATAAATAAAAGCCAAATAAAAATAAAATAAAAATTATTATTATTAATTCATTAGTTAATAAATGATTAAATTATTATTATTATTATTTTAAAATAGTTTCAATTAAAAGCCACAAATTGTTACACCTGAGAAGCTGGAACTATTAAAACTAAACAGATATTAATTGTCAGTTCATTTGATTTCCCAATCTCTAGTTACTTGGATCAACTTTATGTTTTCAGTGCAGAATCTTAAATGATCTTTAAACTGCAGCCGGCTGTATCGTACAGTACATTGGAGGCTTCTGAGTTGTAAAGCTGCAGTAAGTGGTGCACATGTGCCACAGCCTCTGAGCTCTTCACTTCTCTGTCACAGCCGCGGTGGAAGTTCATAGCAAGTTAATTTGGTTTCTTGGCAACAGCTCCAGCCTCACAGCACAACACGGGCTGACACCATGGGATAAGGGGCACAATGTCCTCGCAGCGCAATCGCTCCTCAAATTTCAAGTCTTTCCCAGCCATTCCTGTTTTTTAGAGCCTGCTGGACTGTGAGCAGCATCTGCTTGTTTTCAAATGAGTCATGGTGCAAATCGGCCGCAGCACAGCCTTGTATGTGCATAACAGGACTGACCGTATCAAACGAGTTCAAAGAAGGCATGTGGCATGACCAGATCATTATCAAAGGTCAGGGATCCCTGCTTGAGTCGGAGCTTGTTTAGCCTTAGCGACGTTATCGATTTATTTATTTTTTCTTGTCTTGCATGGTTGCATTTTAACAAATATGGTCTTTTTCACAAAGACATAATCGGTAGAAACAGCTTCACACAAAAAAGAAAAAAGTGTGTGAGTCAGTTGGACATTGAAGTAGAATAATATTTAATTTCATCCTTCTTTCTGCTGATGCTTTACAAGTTAGCCTCAGGGGTGCTGTTATTTCACCTGCTTTTTCTTTCATAGACATTCATTTTATTCAGTTTTCATGCCGACATGTAGAATGAAAGCAGAGGTGTGTGTTTTCAGAGCAATAACGCTGTGGTCTCGTCTCACAGGACGTCTTAAACCACAGTTCGGACATTCTCTTCCTGCTGATATGAAAGCAACAGGATCCTGGCAGGATTCACTTTAGGCAAACGCAACAATTCTCCTCAAACACCTTTTGCTATCAGCTCTAAAAATTTGCAGTCTTTCCATTAGTTTTCCCAACTCCTATCTTTGGCCTGTGTGTTTACTTGCCTTTCACTGGGACAGCGTCTCTGCTGAATTCCCTGTCTTGCATCTGTCCTGCTGGAAAAAACAACCTAATACTAATGAGATCCTCCTCTGCGGCCCTTGAGAGGAACTTCCCCCTCTGGAGACAATGTGCGTGCATGTGTGCCATTCTCACATGGGAGGTCTGAGAAAGCATACCTGGCATGTGTGTGCAGGTGATTAGGTTTCCTGGAGAAGTGGAAAGTGCTGCTAGGCTGGAGTGTGATGGAGAAACTTAATTTCATCCTGTTGGGTCTTTTTTCTCCCTTGGTGTTATAGGACACAATCAGTGCAGCTGCTGCAGAATAAAAGCTACATATAGCATCTTGACAGGTCCACTTAGTAAACAGCACAGATGCACCAGGAATGCGATGCAACATCTCCCCCTGCTGGTCCCATGGCTGTCCTTCAGTTTTATTCCACTGATTTAAATTCAATAATAATAAAATCAGTGGATTTGACTGCATTTGAAATCATGGCCACTACATCTGTATCTTTGCAGAGTTGAATTGAACAAGAGCTTTCTGTTCACGGCAAAGAGAAAGCCGCTCCTGCTGGCAGAGCTCCTTCACTGTGTGAGAATGTGAAGCATGTGAAGGGCACACACGGTTTTATCAGAGCAGTGTTTTCAGTGTCATTGAAACAGTATTCTGCTGTTGTCCTTATGTTCCTAGATTATGATAAGAAATGACCTCATAGAAATACTTTTTGTTTCCTTTTTTAATTTTGTGACACGTTTAAAAGTAAACTGTAATAAATCACGACTCTTGTAAAGAGCTGCTCGTAAACTCAGAGGATTGACCGTACGGGTCCATCCAGGTCACGGTGCTCTTGACGCTCTTGAATGAAGGCAACTGGATTTGTTTTAGGTTTGTGAAGACATTTCACCCCCGTCCAAGAGGCTTCTTCGTTTCTGAACACTGGCAGAGGCCCAAGTATTTAAACTCGTTGTTGACCCATCCTGTTGTAATGTGGCTGATTAAGGATTCTTCACACTGCATTTAATCATTAGTTGTTATTAATCTCTTTCACAGAGTGTCTTTTGTCCCATGTCCCTCAGCCAATGGCTGCCCCTCCCTGATCCTGCTGCAGGTTTCTTCCTGTTAAAAGAGAGTTTTCCCCTCCCACAGTCACCAGGTGCTTGCTGATAGGGGGTCGTCTCGTGGTTGGGATATTCTCCGCACGCCCGAGTGGTTAATTTGTCTGAAATGCACCTGTTGGCATCAAACTATGTTGTCTTTACTATTTTGAAAATAAACATAGGCTGTGTCTCAATTCAGGGGCCGCATTTGAAGGCTGATTACGTCACAGCGATGCGCCGAAGGCTGTCCCAATTCGAAGACAAATGCGTCCTCCTTTTCCCCAGATTTGGAGGATGGGTGGGGTGTGTCCTTCGTGGACCACCATATCCCAGAATTCATAGCACAGCAGCCAATTCCAGTTTCCAACAATGGCGGCCGCTACTTAGTTGTAATATTACGCTTTTCAATACTTTGAATAATAATTTAATTACTATAGTACTTTTATAATAATATAAAAATACTTTTCAAACGTAGCAATGGCTGAGGAGCGTGGCTAAAAAGTTTGAAATATTATTCTTTCTGGGTCACAAAATAAACTTTTAAGATATTTTCAGGCGAGTATGTAGCTGTGCAAACTTCAAATATCTGCTCAGTTTATCAAGACATCGCATATTTGCAAAAGCACTCCGACGTTTTCGGAGACGTCTGTTACCCACCAGCTCGATAGCTGACTGGGGTTCAAGGCTCACTGGAGCCGGCGAGAACAGCGACCTCCCGGCATAAACATGATATTTTTCAGTGTTTGATTTGTTCCTGAGTAAATCTGATGGTCAAGAGTTTACTCTGGTGTCCTGTTACATTTTAGATAGCAAGGAGCAGACGGCTGAGTTTATTAAACTCCACTGAGACAGCGGTGATGCAAATCTGAAAGCTAGACCATCCCATCTCACAACCTCGCACTTCCGGCCTTCACGGTGTACGTGGGCCGGGTCCACCGAAGGATGCGGCCCCTGAAGTGAGACACAGCTATAGTATTCAAATCATCTGCTCATTATTGCCTCGTGCTTTCATTTACATATCGAAGACTGTCCCAAGTGTTTGGGAGGGGTGCACTGACAATCATCCATTTAAACAAAAAACCCACAGCCTCTGAATAAATAACAAGATAAATAATCTTTATTTCCACGTCTTTGTCATTTATAAAATTATGTGTCCACAATTAATATTAACAAGGCAACACAGAGAATCCTTTTAATTTCTCAGAGGTGGAGGTCAGGCTCTAGAGGCGCGTTCACTAGTCAGCTGTTATCATCTCAACCCGATCGCTCCTTCACTGTTAGTAAAGGAGGCTAGCCTTTTACAGACTGCGGAGGACTCGGAGTACCAAGCTGGAAGAGCTTTGCAACGTCCCAGATCTGAAAGGGGTCTCTAGAGCCTGCATCACCACCAAGCCCTTCAATGTACACTCATGAAACTTCATATCCCAGGATTCATCACTGCTTATCGCTCAGTGTAAACCAGACACTGTTCGTTCACAATTTCTTGAGTATCCTCACACCAGCTAGCTATCACTGAAATGTTCCATGTCATTGCCACTTATTAGCGTAAGCATTAATCTCGTCTATCCTAAACACGATATCATCATATTCTTCTCCCTACAGTAAAAGACACAAAACCCCACAAGTGTAAAAACCAAATGGAAACATGAAGAAACAACCTTTCTATTCTACAAGGAAACAAATAAACCAAAACAGACAAAAAACAAAGGTCCTTAGATACCATGTGCTCCAAAGAAAAAGAAAAACAGGAAGTCTTGTAAGTCCGTCTCTTGTTGTAAGTAGGTTTTCATTGATGCAAGTTATCAAAAAAAATTAAATATTATATACTGTATAGGTTATTATTACAGTAACAAGGTTCCATGCGATCGTTTTCTCAGCGTCTGTACAGAGTTGAGGATTCAGTAGTAAATAACAAGGCTACGCAGACCTATCGTGCCAGCATGTTACAGAGCCTTGGAGATCTGGGACAGGGATGTGGAATCTGCTGGTCTGGAAAGAGGTGCCACATTCACACGGTGGTGACGGGAAATCATGAAAAGCTCAACCTTAACATAAAGGCTGCTTTGTGTCAAGTATAGTCACAATCCAGCTTGTGGTCTATAGTTAAAGGACTAGTCTGCTCTTAAAACCTATTTTTTTAATATATATATAGATAGATATTAAAACTGGTGAGGTGTTTTAACAAACTTTATAGTGTATTTGTTTTAATTTGCCTCGTCTACTTAAGTCAGTTTCCTACTGTGCATTCCAAGAATGACCCCAGAGAGCATGCGAAACTGGAAACATCTATACTTTGGCGAGCTATTCCCTGGAGCGAGAAAAAAAACAACCCCATCACCAAGCAACAAAACGAGTGTGTAGCACAGCTGCATACGCCACAGTCAACAGCTGCAGACTGGATGCGATTGTGTTGAAGGGTAAATTTTCTGCATCACACTGAAAAAAGTACTGGGTTTGAAATGCTGTCTGAAAAGGAGAAAGGGGGAAAAGATCTGCACACTGTGTTGATAACTCCCAGTTCAATTTAAAAAAAATAAAACAAACCTCCTTAAGTCCCGTGCTGCAAGTAAAAGCCATTTTTAATATACCAGGTCTGCTGAATATAGTAATTGTTTGGTCAGAACACAAAGAAGAAGACTGTGTTGCAGAGCTCCTGCTCCAGGATGAGGTTTAACTCCACTCATTTCTACCCAGCTGCTGTTTTTAGACAGCTCCCAAAGTCTGCACGGCCAAAACGCTTCTAAGGTGAGCGGCGGCACGAGCCTCGGCTCACGTTGTTTACCGTCCTCCTTCAGATGATCACCATTACCTCTCATCACCACATGTATATGACCACATACAAGTGGTCAGAAGAGCACCTCCAGGGACTGAGGTACGCGACAAGATGACCTCGAAGGGGAGCTCAGCTAAACTTCAAAGTGTTTGTTTTTTTAATGGCTGTAGTGCTTCAGTGTTTTTAACCAATCACTGCAGCTCTACCTTTAAACACACAACAGCCACAACATATCATTGCTTTAATAAGTATGAGGGACACAGTGTGCAGATTCCCATTTTTATTCCACCTATTCAAAGACTTTTTAAAAATGTGTACACGCTCTTCTCTGCAGCATGTGGAAGCAATAAGAGTCCAAAAACACAGCCGACCCCGTCCACAGAGCACCAGGGCCCCACACAAAACCCAGAATTAAGACTTAAAAGACACAATCCAAACCCTGCGGGTTCATTCAGTCAAACACATTATTATTATTAAGAATTATAAAACACCCAAATGAAATGCTATAGCACTGAGAAAGCAGGAGGAGCTGAGGGAGCAGCGCACAAAGCAGAACAAGAAAACCAAAAAACACGCCACATTCAGAGTCTTTAAGACTTCACATGATCAGTGTGAGAATCACGGTCCGGCCACGCGAGTGCAAAGTGGTAGTGATGGGTAACGAGCTCATTAAAGGTCAGCAAACACATTCATCGGGACCACATGTTTAATGTGGAGGTGCAGTGGGCTGTGTAAGGCATGGATGTGCTTAATATCTACACTGTTAATGTCCACGTGACGCTGAGACGAGCCACTTACTTCTCTAACTTACTTTAAACTACATCGTTTGTGCGATTCAGACGGGGAAAAAGCCTATCACATCAAATTAGACAACTTTATTCAAGTAAGGCTATAACGCACACACACCTCAGCGCTGGTTCAGGGTGTGACACAGCGGATTAAAGGCATGACGCAGGAATCCTGAAGCATCAGTTTCCCGTCCACCTTTAACCTTTACATGAAATGACTCGCAGAGATTTTCCAGTGGCAGCAAAGAAGCAGAAGGACATTATAGTGAAGCTAAAGAGGGCCAGCTGAGTGGGCTGGATCACAACTACTCTACTGATATGCTGGTTTGGTTGCTGTTTGACTTTTTAAAATTTCGTTTCTTTGCCCAGTGTGTGAGCCGACCTCAGCCCCTCGAATTTAGAGCCAAAGGAAGCAGCCAAGCAGCGTAAAGCTATTCACACCTTTAGGCGGAGCGACACCTCCGCACCCCAACCCCACCAAAGAGCCCGACAGAGTCACGACCTCGGGCCCACAGCTGCCTCCTCACACAGAGAGCGAGAAAGAGACAAAGAGAGAGCAGAGACAGGCCAAAGGAGAGGAACTGAGCATAAACGACAGAAGAGTGATGAAGGAGCAGCGCTGTGACAAACTGGCCAGAGAAACACTTGTGTTGTGCTGATAAGGCCAGAGCTGGCTGGAATTCACTGCCAGTAGTGTGATGGCAGAAGCCTGGGCAGCGCCTCCTGATAATGATGCTTCTGTGGACACGCGTGGGTACCGTGGCTCTCTCCTCACAGCGCCTCCAGGCTGTTCTCACCTTCCTCGTCCTTTCCTTGATGCTTTTGCTTTTTTGTCAGTGTGTCCATCTGGTTCTTCTCCTCTCAGTCTCTCTTTCGGTCTCTGTGTTGATTTTAAAACTCCCACCCCCACCCCACCCAGTATTATCAATGTCTGTTCCCCCATCCTCCCCTCTCCCCCCAGAAGTCCACCACTATGTTTGTACTGTACAGACAACAAAAAGATGAGCAGAAACCTTTAAAAAGCAGAGCCCAGTTGTATTTTTCTTTTCTGCAGTTGTTTCTTGCTCTTGCAACTATAAAGACAGGTCTGCATCCGTCTGTGTCCTCCCACACACACACACACACACACACACACACACACACACACACACACGCAGCACTCGCACAAAGCCATGCTTGCAGGAGCACAAGCGCTCTCACTTTCTCACACTCATTCTCATGCAAGCCACCCCTCATTTCTAGTGGTGGTTTGTTGGACATGCAGAAGTGGGGAACGAGGGCAGGGGAGAGAAACGTTTCCTAGCTCAAAAATGGGAAGAGGGTAGCTGTGTGTCTAACTGTGTGAGTGTGTTGAGGGAGAGGTCTTAGTTCAGCTGCCATCTCCTCCGATACTTCTTCTCCTCATCACCTGCCAAAACAAAAACCCACAGGCTTAGAACACGTAACCATCGGACAGCAGGCAGGTTCGAATGGAGACGGAAGAAAGCAGCACAAAGAAAGTCAGGTACCTTTTTACAGAAGGTGAGATTAAAAGAGTTTAGGCTGATTTAGAAATGCAGAAGAGAAGGAAAAAAAGAGCAGAACAAGCATCATTAGATTCGTTTATTGATTTGAAAAAAATTGCTTATTAAATTAAAAACAGGTAGGACTTAACATACCTTCCAGATGGTTCCTGGATAAATATTTCAAAGCCTCATCCAGTAGGATGACTGGGAAGGAAATCTTCAGGACCACAGTCCACTGGGACCAATGCAGAGGGGTCACCTGGAAGATGAGCTGAAGGACAAGAGAAATCAGACAATGATGACAAAGCTGCAGCAGAAGCCTTTTCTAACATGCAAGCTTAATATTTTGTAACTATTTTGAAAAATGCAAAGACATCAGCCTGCAAGAAAACATAACCCAGTGGAGCCATGGAAACCTTTATTTTGTAACGCCTTCTGTCTGACTCACAGCATTTCTGTATTTGCTTTTTGCATGACGCTAGCTATGAACTTAGCTACTTATAGTTTCATTTGGCTGTTGCATTACATTACACCTACAGGGCCATCCTACTTTTTTTGCAGACGACAGACAAGTTGTGTCATCACTGGCAAAAGAATCGGACTCATAAAACACGGCTCGTGAATCTGGGCCACGATACAGTGCTGAGGATTATTAGCATGCAGTGTTTGGGTTTTTTTAAACGCTCAAAGAGCTGCGTGTCCTGTGTACTCACTGGCAGAGGCTCGACGTAGAGGATTAAGAAGTGGAGGGAGAGGGAGAGGATGATTGCTCCCAGCAACCAAATATTGACCCAGGGAGGCATCCTGAGCAGGGACTGGTTCTCAGACAAACTGTAAGGAGAAGTTTGAATAGATGAAAACATGCTAACATTTCAGGATCAGGTTGCAAAACAACAACTGATGAAAATATTCCAGCAAGCTGAATGAAAATTAACAGATGTGCCGGCGTTAGGCTGGACCATCTTTGGACTCCATCTGAAGTGGTGATCAGACCTCGTCAAGTTGGACATTTCTTTCAAAACAGAGCTAATGACCCTTCATAGCTCCGTTCAATAAAGTATAATTTCTCTTCTTAAGATGTGCGCTTAAGCACATTCTTCAGGTGGAGGACATAAAAACAAAAATCAGTTGTTCAAACAGTGAACAGCTGATGTTTGCGACGGCCGTGGCCTTTCTGGCACGGATCGTTCTTCCTCAAAGGGAGCTCTGTCTCGTCAAATGACAGCGTCGCTTTCTTTGAGTAAATTTCTGACGTTTGTGACATTTAAGGCTCGTTTACTCTGACGCCAGCTCTGAAGCCGACTGACCTGTTGAGCGCGTTGAACATTTCGATGGTGACCAGCACAGACAGCGCCATGGTTGTGGGGTAGCGAGATTCAAACACCTCGCAGTCTATTTCTTTGAACATGGGGTTGTCCTCAGTGCACTGCATGAAATGTCGCTGTGAAGAGAGAGACAGGCGGAGTTAGCGTGCGCTCGTGCATCGTGTGTTGCGACCTGGTTTGATGGGACTCTGCTCAGATTGGGTGGGGGGGCAGCTGCCAAACCCTGGCTTCATTTCAGCTCTGCATGCAATCAATCCACAGAAATCTTAATTCCCTTTCTATGCCTGTCTGCTGCTGGGATCATCAAACGTTACTGCATCAAATAGCAGCGAATGAAAAGGATGCATAGAGGTGGGGTAAACAGTATAACAGGAAACAATGCAGCTCATGTTCTCCTAGGGCAGGAGCTACGTCAGATAAACGGTTTTACAACTCACCAGCTGATAGAAAGACACTTGTGGGCCCTCCTCATCAAACAGGTACCACCATGTGGCTGCACTCACTGTTCCCAGACCCACATATCCTGCAAGACAACACAGACATACATTTATATTTATACACACAAACAAGAGCTGCCGTTTCTTACCTGTGAGACAAAACCAGATATTGATAGACGCACAGTCACAAATTTAATATTATACAGACAAAGTGTAAGGTTACAGTTATTCAGTGTGAGAAGAATAAAATGTAATAACCTTACAAAGGAGAAGCTGTTCAGGAAAATAAACATGCTGACATGAGTGATTGATTAGGGAAAGGGAAAAAAAAAAAAAAAAAAAAAAAAAAAAAAAAAAAAAGATGCTAGGCCTACTGATCTCAAATCTTGTTACTGTATTTTTCGGACCATAAGGCGCATTAAACGAAACCAAACAGTCATTTAAGTCAAACTTTCCTCAACTCATTCTTCTTGCTTCCTCCACTTCTGTACCATTGATTCATTAATGCTGAATCCTCTGCAGCTGCTCTATTCCCATGTTGTTGCAGTATATTAATGACTAACCTTGTATTGTGGATGGATTATCTCAGTTGTTCTCCTGACTGAAGTTTGGTCCGTTTACAGCATCCTGCCATGCGATTGCATTTGTCTCTAACCATCGGGAACCTTCACGTTAACTTTTATCAAGTAGAAAAAATGTTAGCTTCATCCTCCAGCTTCACTGTGTTTATGCTAACATAGCTGTGTCGCTAGCAATCACGTAGCACATCATTATATACCAGCTAGCCCAACTTCAGTAACCCTACAAACATCACTGCTGTTTAGTTTCCTGTCTTCATTTATGTTGGAAGTGATAACAGAGCTGTACGTTTTAATTGTTTCAGAAACCTCTCAGTCAGAACATGCTATATCATGTTTAGGTGGAAGCTAGCGAGCTAACTTCCTGCTAAATTCTAACTCTGTTAAGTGTAATAAATTCTGTTCTCATGGATGCCTGGATGTTAAACTTCATTGTTACACCTGCTAAAGCAGCAACACTGATGATTTTATTAAAGATGAAAGAATTTAGACAGTTTTTAACTCTCAGTGATGCTGCAGTGTTCGTTTGACTTTGGGACCTGAATTAGACGGAGTTTAGGACCCAGATTCCTCTGCGAGGCTCCTGACTACGGCCCTGATGTTCCAACAATCCATCAAGCGGTGCGGCTTCGTAGCTTAGCAAAGTCGTACTAAAACATTTTTGACAGAGTTTTGAGCGCCGTGTATGACATACAACCGGTTCGAGGTCAGTGAGCACAACCAGAATTCATACATAAATTGCACTGACGATTTTTGAGAAAATTAAAGGATTTTAAGTGCGCCTTATAGTGTGAAAAATCAACGTTAACTAAAGTACCATCGATAAAGTGTTAGAAAATGCATCAAGTTGTTCTGCTATTAGATTTAAAAAATGGGCGCAGGTGCACAGAAGCTCTTTAGACAGCCCTGTCAGCCAATCAGCAGGGCTAACACACAGACACAGTCAACCAGTCACAATTTAGAATCACCAGTTAATGTTAACTCATGCATGTCTTTGGACCGTGGAGGGAAGCTGGAGTACCCGGTACCCATGCAACGAGAGACTAAAAGAACCCTGACTGGATTCAAACCCAAGACCTTCTTGCTGTGAAGTGACGGTGCTAACCACCGCACCACCCCACACAGTGACAACTGCACAATAATTTATTCACGTCTGAGTGAATAATACCTCCAATGGCCAGGTATCTAAAGAAGAGCCAGCCAGAGATGAGTGGCTCCTTAGGGTTGCGGGGTGGTTTATCCATGATGTCCAAATCTGGGGGGTTGAAGCCCAGGGCGGTGGCAGGCAGGCCATCAGTCACCAGGTTAACCCACAGCAGCTGGACTGGAATCAAAGCCTCAGGCAGACCCAGGATGGCTGTCAGGAAGATGCTGCAGACAGACACAGGAGAGACCCACAAACGTCAGCCGCACACGAAGACAGTCCCCGCCCGGCAGCTGCGTCTCACGGCGCTCTTGTCTCACCACACGACTTCTCCCACGTTTGAGGAGATGAGGTATCTGATGAACTGCTTCATGTTGTTGTAGATGGCTCTGCCCTCCTCCACAGCAGCTACGATGGTGGAGAAGTTGTCGTCAGACAGCACCATCTCAGACGCTGACTTTGCCACAGCTGTACCGGATCCCATGGCGATGCCGATCTCTGCCTTCTTCAAGGCCGGGGCATCGTTCACACCATCACCTGTCTGCAACCAGGAGGAAATACCTGGATTATTACGTGTCAAAGAACAGAGGGGCACTAAAGGAAACGTCAACAGTATTGTTTATTAAAAAGCGTCTCTCAATAAGACTTGCTTATCTTTAAATAGTCCTTACTTAGAGATATAAGCTGAGCATTGAAACTTGGCCCTCAGAGTCCAACACTGTGACAGTACATGTGTGTCAGAAAAGAACAAGTCCACTCTCAAATACCGAGCCCACACTCATTTTTCATGAAGGATGACTCGCTCGGGAGCCCCAAGTTTAACAAGCAACGACTCTAACTCACTGTGCAAAGGCTCATTATCTTTTCACACCATGACGGGATTAAACTAAAACTGTGCAGAAGCGATATTTATCTGTCAAGGCAGGGCCTGAAAGCAGCTTCAGACTGACGGGCAAATGGTGATATTGTCGTTTCCCTCCCGTGGATCAACTTCTCTTCTGAGACGCATGTCAGATAGGAAGCAGCCGAGCAGACCAGAGATGACAGCTCATGATAGCGGCGTCTGAGAGAGCAGCCTCACAGAGACCTGGAACATGTCATGCCTCACTGGCTTCTCCTCATGCATCTTTGACAAGTCATTCAAACAGCGAATAGCTACAGGAAGGAGAAAGGCAGCAGTGCTGTGCACTGCCACAAAAAGAAGAAGATGCTGGAACACGCAGGTGTGTTACTTGTACGGGGTTAGTTTTCCTTACCATGGCTGTAATCTCGTCAAACGACTGCAGGTATCCGACGATCTTGGACTTGTGAGCCGGCTCCACGCGGGCAAAGCACCGTGCCCGTTTGACGGCATCTCGCTGCACCTCCTGCGGTAGATCGTCAAACTCGCGGCCTGTATAGGCCTTTCTCGTCACGTCCTCGTCCTCTTCAAAGATGCCGATCCGTCTGCAGATGGCCACGGCCGTGCCCTTGTTGTCCCCTGTGATCATGATAACACGGATACCTGCCTCGTTGCACAGTTTCACTGAACAGATCACTTCCTTCCTGGGTGGGTCGAGCATGCCCACACAGCCAACAAATGTGAGCCCCAGCTACACGGAAAACAAACAGCATCAGGGTGGTTAGGTTACGCAGGACCACATCAGGAACAGCTTTCTACTGTTACTGCTGCCAAAAAACATCCGATCCAAATTCTTCCTGAAGAACAAAGAAACTATTGGAGCGAAGACCAAAGTGTAGAAAGTACTAACTACTACTAAGCAAACTAGTACCCAATCGTCTCATTAAACTTAACAAAGCCTATTTCAATTCAATGTGGGAACAAAAGGACTTCTAAGCTGTGATGTTTGGATAGAGAAATCTTGTGGCGAACCTCATATTCTGCAAACTTGCTGGAATTCTCCAGCTCCATGTTTTCCTTGCGTGGCGGAGTATCGTGCGTAGCCAGCGCCAGGCAGCGCAGGGTGTCCTTGCCCGTCCCCCATTCTCTGATCTTAGACATGAGCTGGTCGCGCACGGCTGGTGTCAGCGTCACTTTTCTGTTTCCCACCCGTACATACTCGCACCGCTCTATCACACTCTCGGGCGCACCCTGAGGGGACACAATGCAATTGGCAAAAGAAGAACATTAAAAAAATGGTTCAAATGAAATGAAATTTGTGATTATTTGAGTTCGTGTTATTCAGCCGTGCCTTGATGAACATCTTGCTCTGGGACCCGGGCTTGACAGGGGTGCAGTAGACAGACATGGACTTGCGGTCACGAGAGAACTCCAGAGTGAACTCCTTCTTCATCAACTGTTTGATAACCTGACAGATGAAAAAGAGGGCAAATGCTGACATGGCAGAAGAAAATGCACGAAAAGAAGAAGAGGGTGACAAAGTGACAAAGAGCCAGAGGCTGAGCTAACTAGCTGTGTTCAGACTGGCAGCTGGTGACTGACTGAGAGGTTTGGCTGAGCTGCTGACAGATGGAGGATGACAATCAACCACCTTGGCTGGATGTCTGGCTTCTGCCGCTGGTGTTTGATGACAATGGACCTGTATGAGGGTGGCTGGCAAGAACAGCTGTGCAAAAATCATCAAACTGTGATTGTAAAGACGAGCTAAAGAAGAGCAGAGTTACTCAGGAACATAAGAATCCATCTAAAACCAACCCTGCATGTCAAGTCTTGTTCTACCAGTAGGTGTCCCTCTAGAGTCAGAGTCTGTACTGATTCAGCCAGATGACTGTGGCACACACACACACACACACACACACACACAGACACACACACACACAGAACACGCACGCAGACACACGCAGACACACACACACACACACACACGCGCACACAGACACACGCGCACACAGACACACGCGCACACGCAGACACAGAGACAGAACACGCACGCAGACACAGACACAGAGACAGACAGACACACACACACGCAGACACAGACACAGAGACAGACACACGCAGACACACACACACGCAGACATACACACACGCAGACACACACACAGACACAGAGACAGACACACACACACACACACACACACACGCAGACATACACACGCAGACACACACACACGCACACAGACAGACACAGACAGACACAGACAGACACACACACACACACAGAGCTTCTAACAGCTGACCGATGTTGAAATCCGTGAGTGTGCCAAGCAGCTTCTCTCTGTCAGAGTTCGGCACACTGGTCTCTTTCTCGGCCTCTTTCTTCGGCTCTCTGGTTCTATATGTGAAAAAGTTCAGATCGTCTCATCTAAAAGTTTCTGCAGATTCCTGCTATTGTAAAGTAATGGTTCACATTTATCCATCTACTAACCAAGACAGCGCAGCAGCTCGTTTCAGAGTTACAGGTAAAAGGAAGATAAAACCCTGTAATGAGCTCTGCTGTTTGCTGTTGTTATGTTTAGATTAGCTTTGTGCAAAGCTGTTTTTAGACTCACAAGCAAACACTCACACCCTGAAGTCAAACATTTGTTGATCATCAACTATCTGCTTTTTTTTTTTTTTTTTTTTTTTTTTAAATAAATGGGTCGTCCTTGTGTGGGACACTTAACCCTAACCTGCATCGTTCATCATATATATGACGTGGCACAAGTTTATAAGCAGGCTCCTCATAGGCAGTGCAGCAGTGTGATTACACAAGTCTGTACAAATCTTTGACTGGACATTTAACCTCCTAGGACCTGCGTCCACATATGTGGACATCACATTATTGGTCATTTAGACCCAAATACTCAATTTTGCTCTACAAGGGCCTGATATCCACTTACGAGGACGTTATACTGCTACTGTTCTACTGAAATTTTAAACAAATGCCCTCATTTTTCTTAGAAACAAAAATTGGGCAAAAAAAAAAAAAAAAAAAAAAAAAAAATCCTGTAATTGTTTGTTTTTAGATTCATCAGGTCAAATCAACCCAAATATCAAAGATAAATTAAAAATGCTGTGAAGACTTCGGGTCTTAGAGGTTAAAGACCAGTCCACTGATTTGCTCACGTGTCTGACTCACACTGGGCACTCCAATACATGAATACATAATTAATTGAAAAAAAATTGGGTTGACTGCCTTGAAAAAAGTAAAGTGGTGTCAATACTACTTGAAGGGTAATATTTGTTCTTCTTTATTACTATAAAACAGAACGGTCCCTAAAAACTAATCAGATTTTACATTTTCCGAGTGTTGGATGCTGCACATCTGGAGTCAGCCTAAAACTGACTAACTTAAAGTGTGAGGTTTTTGGCAAACCCACGTCCTCTCATCAATATGGAAATTCATGCAAACGTCTGCTCCAGAATCTAATTGGATCACCTACTGCTTATGGACTGAGCCGTAAGAAGCCTATGAAGTTTGTATCGTGTCAGACATGATCATAAGCGCACGCCAACAGCTGCACAGAGGCAGGAAGGAGCCGCACTGCTTGTGAGTTTGATATCAGGTCTACAGTTTGAGTAGGAAGTCAAGCTTAAACAGCTTTAAGCAGAAATGAAGAGAAACCTGCTGAGGTCTGGTTAGCTCACCTCTTTTTACTTGTTTCATCTCTAGTCAGCAAGACTTCACACAGCTGACTATTAAACCACCGTGTTAGCTTCATGTATGCAGCAGTACTTTAAATGCACACTAGGATCATGCAGCAGTGGCAACTTACTGAGTTGCAGGCACCGGCACGCTCCACCTTGGTGAGTCCAGACAGATCCGTCTTGAAGACATTCATCTTCTCGACCAAGGTGGTGAGAGCTGTTTCTGTGGCCTCGCCCACCTTCTCATAAACCCCTTTGGCCTGCGAGAGAGAAGAAATTCATCAAAACACATTGATCAGCTCTTCCTTGGACTGGTTTTTGTCCCGTCTCCCTCTCCTAACCCCTGACTGGTCACGGGAGTTGGCCCCGCCCCCCCCTGAGCCTGGTTCTGCTGGAGGTTCCTTCCTGTTTAAAGGGAGTTTTTCCTTCCCACTGTCACCAAGAACGTGCTCATAGGGGGTCATATGATTGTTGGGTTTTCCCTGTATTATTGTAGGGCCTTTACCTTATGGTGACTGCTGTTGTTAGGATATGAATAAAAGAGCACTGAATGAAACTGAAAAAGTTGGAGTGTTCAACATTTGGTACACTTGTGTTTATTACAAGCATTAAATGTTAAATATTTGTAACTATTTTAGAAGCAGACACTTGTTTGGCTTCATGTTCGTTTCCATGGAGTCAAAATAGCTCAAGACTGACTGGACAAACATGCTGAAAGGATATCTGCAAGTCATTCGCCACGACCTCCACCATTGCGTTTGAGTCATGCATGCAAAGTGGCTTGTCCTTGCCAGCAGTAAGCCGGCAGTCGAGATGAAGCAGTAACGGCACATCGCACATCATTTGCTTGTGCGACTGGCCGTAGACAGGAATTAAACACCTCGCTCCCCTCCAGCATCAGCTCCTCTGCAACTCTCCCGTCTCTCTCCTGGTTTGGCTCAATCAGACTCTTTATCCAAAGTGTACAAAATTAGCAGAGAAACAGCCATTTATGAGAACAGACGCAGATACGATGGAGTTTAGAAGTGCTGCATGCCTGGCCTCTATCCTCAGCATGGTTACCATGATACCATGGTGATGACAAATAGGTGAGAAAAGCAATTCAAACCAGAGAAAAGAGATCATACCAGAGTAAAATTAGCTCAGTTGGACAAAAAGAAAAAAAAGCAGTGAGTGTGATTAAGGGCTAATAATTATGGAAAATATCATTCGTGTAATTCTACGTAGAAAGTTAGACCGATGGATCTGTTTGGAGCTTAAAAGTGTTCAAAGTGTGTGCTAATGACCTCGTTATAGTCCAGTGAAGAATCATTGCACATCGAGCACACGGTGGCCAACTCCACAAGTCCATCATAGTCTCCACACTGGACAGCCTTGTTGTCTTTGAGTCTGAAAGAACACACACACACACACATAAAACGTCACACTTCGCTTCACTGCACACACGGCAGTCTCACGAATACCCATGAATGGGGTTCACGTTCCACAGCTGATGGAGAAACAGTGCTCGGACGGCAGTAAGGAGTGTATCTGAGTATGTGTGTGCTCACTGCATGACAACCATGGATCTCTTCCCAGTAGAGACTGCAACCGTTGCTAGCGAAGCTCCCACACAGTAACCCACACTCTGCTGTTACGAAACCGTAGGTTCATCCAGAGTCAGAGCGATGTAGTCAGCAAACGGCAAAACAAACAGCATGTATATACACAATGAACCGCAACACCCTGCCCCTGTCTGCTGAACGCTTGTGCTCAGAGGCCACCTGCCTTCACTGCTTCACAGTTTACATCTCTGAGATTTCAAAAGTGTCACAGGCAACGTCAAAAAGGGTCAAAATTTCAGTTTGTCCAAGTTTGCATTAACAATAGTCGATCATTAAGGTGCTTACTGGGAGTAAAGTACAACTGAGACTTATGGGGCATATATAATTAAAGCCACATGTGCTGCAACACAACCAACTGGGACTGCTCGCTGTTTTTATGCTGCACCAACTGAAGCAAAGCTACTCAAACTATTGCTGCAAACTGACGGTGCATCAAATCTCAGAGCACATCGATTTATTGCATTTATGTTTTATCTGGTTAAGAAGAAAGGAGGAGCTGGGAAAGGAGAGAGAGACGCTTTAACTTGTTTTTCATTCAGTGTAGAATCTGCTGGTAAAAAAATGAAAAATCTGGAAGGCTTAAACAGCAAACATTTTCCATGTAATGAGTTATTAAAGCACACAGGCAAAACAAGTAATAAATCCAGAATGGTGGTACTCACATTTGTCCCTCAGGGGCATACGTAGAACCAGTTATAGAGAACTCGTGCAGGGTGCAGCTGGAGTCCTCCACCTTGTCTAGGATGAACATCTGGAGAGAGAAAAAGACCAAAGCAAACAGAGGTGGGACCTTTAGCCAGTTACAACTGTGGCTGCTCCTCGTTTCGCAGCTGTCCACTGCTGTAAAAGATAATGACGGCTCAAATTGTGTAAGTCGGCCCGATTTTGGAGCAGTAAAAAAAAAAAAAAAAAAAAAAAAAAATACATACACACACACACACACACACACACACACACACACACACACACACACACATAATATTTCATATTTTCAGTAGCTAATATGATCCACCCACTGACGAGGTCCTGTGGACCAAGAGAAACCGGCTGGCGATTACTGTAAGAAATGAGTGAACTCAAACAGCTTACTAAAATAAAGAACATGTGACTTAATGTGAATAACAAAAAAAACACTGAAAGCACAAAGCAGTCACACTCCTGCTTTTTGCCCCTTTTTAAGGAAACTTTCAGTTGCATCACAATCAAGAAATGTAGCTGAACTGTAATTGGTCGGCTGTGGCTCAGGTGATCCCTGACTCATACTGAAGATTGAGATGAATGCATTGGAGGCAACCTGGGAACCGATTACATACACGGACCTGACGTGGACCATTGCAACGCTCGTTTCCTTTTCTGTTGCAGATTCGTTTCTTGTCTCACGCACAGTTGCTGAGCCGTTTGTGCTGATATGCTGCGTTTGGTTGTTCAGACTCTTTGGTCTCATATGTGCAGACGTTGTTCCAGGAGCCTCGCGGTTTGATCAGACGCACTGTCGTGTTCCTTCTACAGCGAGCCGGCTTCCAAACCCTTCCAACCAAGCTGTACTTGTTCAGGCTTTTTTCTGACTGCACTGTTGTAACCTTTAACATGCCGAGGCCTGCAGAGTCTGTAGCTCTTGGGCTTTTTTCAGTGAGAACTGTGTGGTCTGGGAATTTGCTGGGACGTCAACTCCTTGGAAGTTTGTTGCATTGTGTTAACACACACCTAAATGGTTCATGCCGGTAAACTGCCAGAGCTTCTTCTTTTATAGATGCACAGCTGCTGATCAACTAATCTAGTGCACTTGATTAGCAGCTGGCTGCTAACGACTGGGATATAACTGTAAATATTAGACTATAGTGTGAAAGCAGCCAGAACAGAGAAGTGTGCTGGTGAAGTAACTTAGTAATGGCATTTACAAAGTACATTAGGCTAAAATTAGCCACCATCAAGGCAAAGCAGAAACGTACTGAACATATTAAAGCAGTAAAAAGTAAATACTTGCTGTAAACAGGAAGTCTTTAAGGCTAAAACACAAACGAGGAGTTCTGTTTATCAAGTGTTGCTGTGATCCAGAAACATCAGCCCCTACTGCATACCGGCGTCTGCACCGTACGGGCACTCCTTTCTCCAATTTCTTTGTTTCTCTACACATGCAAGCAACACGGGAGTTGCAGTTGGCTTTATCGGTCATGGTTACGAAACACGCTGTAGTGAACTGATGGACAAGAAGTCAAGTGAAAGTAGGAGACAGAGCTGCATTCCCAGAGCACTCCAAGGACTTGTTGACTGCTTTGTTGGCAAGACTTCCCCCAGGAGGCGCAGTTCACGATGTACTGCTAATGCTAATGCATCAGTAAAAACAGAAGGGAAAACAGGGGCCAGGATACGCCATCGCCCATATTCCAGTGACTGTGTCCACGCTCCTCATTTCAATGGGACAGACATTAGGCAAACAGACTTTCATTGACCTCAAGTCGTTTAACAATATTCTGTGAAAACTTCTAAAGATAAGACATGCATGGACAACATGCCCAGCTCGACTTAGTTTGAGACTGAACAAAGTCCTTTTCTTGCCTCTCGATTCTCCTGTAACTGCGAGCGTGTACGAGTCGCTGACTTAAACCCACCGATTAGTGTCAAAGGAGCTCTTGATCAGCGGCAGACTTCACCTGAGAGGAGACCGCCGTTGTTTGCAGAAAATGCAGTTTTTAAGCTATTATTCACGTAAAAACTCTCCATGACAGCAGAGTGGTACATTTACTCAGTGGCCCACAGACTTTACATGCAGCTCTTTGGCTCTGAAAGTAACCCTGGTCAAAGCTGCCTTTAACCTTCTTTTAAACTCCTGGCCAGCAGGGGGCAGCTCCTCTTTAAAAGCCAGTCTGGGAAAGACTTGTCCTGGACTCATGTTTACTTTTGGACTTTGTCACTTTGGATTCAGATATCAGCATTAAAAGCTTCCTTTTTGTCTCCACTCAGTGACTGTGACTGTGTGCAGGGTGGCCTTTACCTTTATCATGTGATGGAGCATGCAGCGTCGGTTTCTCAGTCAGATCAGCTCGAACCAGTGAGCAAAACTGTCATTTTTATATATTTTTTAATTTATTTTCTTGTATCCAGTCGACACTCTTGAAATTTTCTTCATTTATGTAAATGAGCAGTGATGTTTAAGAAAGCGGTGATGTTTTAGCCACACACACACACACACACACACACACACACACACACACACACACACACGTTCAGCTATCTTAGTGAGGACCTTCATTGACATTGGTTTCCCTAGCCCCTTACCCTAACCATTAAAAATGAATGCCTAACCCTTTTTTATGACTGTTTCAATCACAAATGCAACAAAGCTCATCAGAAGGAACCAGGACGAGGGTTGCTGGGTTTAAAAGCTGCAGACAGCAGGCTGCAAACTTCCAACTACAGTTTGTAAAGGGAACCTTTTTGCTTTGCCCTGCTACATTTTTGCAGTGACTGTGAAGGACCTATTCATCTGGCCACTCTGTAACCTGAGCCAACAGTTGTATTACAAATAACAGAGCTGACCTGTTACAGCGGCTAAAACCTTTAGCCGGGTTTATACAACACTGTTGTTTAAAAAGTGGGACTTGTTATTCCAAGATTTTCCATTTCATTTTGGGAGGTAATGCCCTTTAAACAGCGCCGACCTTCTGTTCACTTCTTTATTTCACAAAGGTCAGCCGTCAGACTTTGTTCCTTTCTTCTGTAATAATTCAACAATGAGCACAGAGCGACACAATAACTTTCACAAAGCAGAGGCGAAGGAATAAGATGAGGTTGCTCTTTCATCCGTGGTCAGTTTTCACTCACGATCTGATCCGCTGTGGTCTCCAAGGAAACACGGCACAGTGAGATCCACCACTATCAAACGTTTTTTTCCATACTCATTTCCTCTGAGCTTGCATGGGGATGAATGGTGAGCAGCTGTTGATGTGCATTTGTGAAAGGCTTTTTAGTGCGTGCCGGTCAGAGTGTGAGAGAGAGGAGGGAAAACAGAGGTATAACGTCAGGATGCAGAGGGGAATCCCTGGAACTCCTGCTGATATGGGGATACCCCCGAGGCCAGGGAGACACATGGCATTATCAGGGCCACTGGCTGGAGACCAGTACAGGAATAAGCACAGATGGATACGCCTGAGCAAACAGAGTATAAATGGTGACGCACAGAAAGCATTAAAAAACAGACTGAGGCAGTCTTGGTTCAGCATACAAGCACCACGAAGGGGGGAAAGTGAAGCTAAATATGAAGCGGACCTATCACCAGGAAACAAGTGGTGCAAGAAAAAAAAAAAAAAAAACCTGCAAAGCGGAAGCTTGATTCATCTTTGCAACAACGCAAATGTGTATGCTCCTTATCTCACGGCAGAGAGCTGAGAGCAGCAAGCCGGGGAGTATAGGTGGAAGCAGAAGGTCAATATTTACCAACGTCTGCCTGCCTGAGAGCATTTCAGGGTTGTGGTGAGATCACTCCTCCATGTCCCTGCTGCCAGAGGGAACTCCCTGCAGCTACGCATTAATCACTCAGACGCTCCACGTCGACTCGTGGAGAAAGGAGGGGCGAGCGTTCGTACGACAAGAACAGAGAGTCGGCTCTGAAGCCATTTTGAAGTCGAAAGGCATTCACAGAGACGCCGATTATACAGCAGCTACTGTTGCTTTTTCATTTCCTGCCTATAGGAAGTCATCCTGTTGGGATATTTATAGAGCAGCATTTCAGCATTTCATCTTATTGATCGATAGCATCTCCATCTAGCATAAAGAGCCAAGCTCTTCTTGTCCCGATGTGGACCTCCGTGGGTCCAACCTGACTATCCACCAGTATCTGTGGGTTCCCTTAATTTTTGTTCTTATTTGCCTGTTGCATTATTCTTAGGACACCATTAAGCTTTTTTCCCCAAGATATATAAAAGTAACTGGTTAATTAGAGCATAATTTTTGATCAATACTTTGAATTAATGCAGAGCAATCAATTCCTCTTTGGGAAACCAATAAGCGGCCAACAATATCTCGTCTAAACAGGGTTTTGATGCTGCCCTGCTCGACTAACGAAGGTCATCATTGTGGTGAGATGGGAGATCGTGAGGACAAGAGGTGTTAACTGAGATTAGGGTGTGCATGTGTGCAGAGCTCGAACCAGGAGCCAAGTCAAACAGCAGTGCTGGTATTTACTCTGCGCTTACAGCAAAGTCGGTTAGCAAGCGACACACACACGCACACGCTAACAGACAAAGGGAAGGGTGAGGCTGTGCACCATACGAGCACTTGTGAATTGTGAACAGTGGATAAAATCTTTCAGTGTTTATCACGTATACTGAAAGCTAGAGAAAGGTTCAGGGCCTTGTGTTTGTTCAGGTGACGTTCTGGAACCCGTCACTGCTAACCACTAACAGCCCGCGCTGGTGCTGCTAGGTCATGCCAGCCTGTGCTGCTCCTGCCAGCTGCTATCTCGAATCTGCCAAACGGAGGCAAACATTACGGCACCACAGGGATTTCTCAGCATTCTTTAAGCTCCACGTGCATGAAAAGAAAACCTCAGAGGGGGGAAAGAGAGACAAAAAGATCAGGATTGCACAGACTGGCAGCAACAATCCCAAAGTATTCACCTGGAAAACGTTTTTTTTGAGAGGGAAGACCCAGAAGTGCCGGGCACTATGATAGAAGGTGGAATTAATTACTCTACTTTGGCCGAGTTGAAGAAATCTCAGTCAGAAGCAATATCGTCACAGAAGATTTTCATTTCCTTCCGCAGTATTCGACAGCATGCTCGGCGTAAACCTGGGAAGCCTGAAGCACAGGAGGACTGTTTGTCACTTACTCTGCACACAGACATCTGGTTGGTGGTGAGGGTTCCCGTCTTGTCAGAGCAGATAACGGAGGTACAGCCCAGGGTCTCCACAGACGGCAGGCTCCGGACGATGGCGTTCTTCTTGGCCATGCGACGCGTGCCGAGGGCCAGGCAGGTGGTGATGACGGCCGGCAGGCCCTCGGGGATGGCGGCCACTGCCAGGGCCACGGCAATTTTAAAGTAATAGATGGCCCCTCGAACCCAGGAGCCCCCGTGGACCGGGTCTCCGAAGTGGCCGATGTTGATGACCCACACAGCCACGCAGATCAGGGAGATGACCTTTGAGAGCTGCTGGCCAAACTCGTCCAGCTTCTGCTGCAGCGGTGTCTTCTCTTGCTCCGTCGACGCCATCTGATTACGGATCTTCCCGATCTCTGTCGAGACACCCGTAGCAACGACGACACCTATGGCACGACCGGCAGCAATGTTTGTGCCCTGAGAGAAGGACAGAGACATACGCACAGGGAAGTCAGCACAAATCCGCCGTCATCTGGGAGAAAACAGACAAACTCCGATACCAGCTCACAAACAGCAACATGGCCGATTACTACGAGTTTGGCCACGAGACAAGTGAAAGAATGTGATAGCTGCCATTACTGCTTTTGACTACGTGACCAAATGTAAGGACTAATGTAGCTTTGTCTGTGACAACATGAGTTTTTGATTTGAAAGCTGAAGATAAGCACGAGTCGGGGGTTCTTACAGAAAACAACATGTTCTTTTTGTCCTGGTTGACGGCTCGAGGGTCAGGAACAGGGTCGGTGTGTTTGATGACAGACACAGACTCTCCTACAGAAAACAAATCGAGACGGTTGGAGGTGTAGCAGGTGATTATCAGACCGTGTTTCAAAGCAAACACAGTGAGGAGAAAAACATCAACGGAAATTTTGGTTGCAACCAGTTATTAGGAAGCCATGGAGAGGAGCTTCCGGTGAGATGTAATAAATACCTGTGAGAATGGACTGGTCCACGCGCAGGGTGGTGGACTTTATCGAGGTCACTCTGATGTCAGCAGGCACCTTGTCACCAACTAAAAGAAAAATATTAAGAGATTTAAAATCAAATGTACAAAAGCAAGCAGCTCTGTTGGGCTACATTTAGACTTCCTGTGTTAGCACCTTTACATCACTCCATCAGGAGTTACAGGTAACTGGAGTTAGGGGTGGCTGCAGCTCAGAGCGGGTCATCTGCTAATCAGACGACGACCGAGTCACTGTTAATGTGTGTGACCGGTTTATAGAAAGCAGTTAGGGGTTAAAAACGCGCCTGTATGACAGCGTGTGAAAGAGCACCTGTAGACAGCTCAATGATCATTTCTCTAACTATTTGAAAACCTTGATCTGCTCGTGTTCTCCTGAAAATGATTCACATTCTGCTCCCATCACAAAAGAGCCTTAATCCTCAGACGACTATAATCGATGCAGTATTAGTACTGTACAAATACACACACGCCAGTAAAGGGTGTAGGGGCAGCTGCAGCTCAGGAGGTAGAGCGCGTCATCTGCTAATCAGAAGGTTGGTGGTTGGATCCGGTCTGCAGGACAAATATTAGCATCTTAGTGGAAAGATGGCCAAGATGCTCCCGAGGAGCTGGGAAGTGTTCGAATGTTAGACAGGAAGCACTTATGTAGAAAAAAAGTGCTGAATGAGCACGTTGCATAAAGCACTGAGTGCTCAGAGTGCAAAAGCACCACATGAGAAGCCATTCATTTACCAGTTAAAGAGACAACAGGTAACAAGTTCTGCTCATTTCGGTGTTTTGCAGATGGACACTCAGTTACGTCCCTATTTAACGTCCGTGGTGAAACAATAAATCCTGAAGCATCGGTGGGTTCAGTCCAAGCTCGGGCTGCAGGTAAACAACAGCTCGATACAACCTTGATGGAGTCGCGTAAAATGATTGATTATTTCCTTCTGTGTCCTCTCTGTTCCTCTAACACAAACCACACCTGAACCCTGCGTTAAAGGCTCAAATTAATTCCATCTCCAACGGTCTCGAGTCTGCTTATTAAGCCTGCATATTAAACTCATAATTCATAGCCAAAACAAAATGGTTATTACTTCCTCTGTGTCAGGGCCTGACAATGAACATTTAACGGAAATATTTTCATAATAACAGGGCAGACTTGTGATTAATGGATCGTCTGATGCAGTCAGTGACAATGATCTCAGAGCACAGGAGTGGGAAGCTGCTCCAAATACTCCAGACAGATGTAATATTCTTCAGTGGTTTCCTTCCAGCAGGAGAGAAGAAGAGAAGGAGCTGCTCATTACTTTGTGTAATAAGCGACTCATTAATGCCAGCTCAGAGTGCTCAGCTATCACGACTTCTCAACGGTAACGGCACCAAAACAGAGGACTCCTGCTTTTCCTCGCCAGGCAGCGGCTCTGCTGTTGTACAAGCACGCTTACACGTGAGAGTGGTCTCGCAATTCTGGAGCTTTTTTCCATCATCTCTTCATGACATTTGTTCAGCGCTCTGACACCTGAGGTGATGGCCTTCGTCTCGATGGGACGGAAGTACCTTTCTCCACCTCCGACACGGCTCAGAGAGAACACGAGTGGGAGAGCGTGTGTGTTGTTGTGTTTGTGTGGGAGATGGCTGGGGGCTACAGGTGGCCGAGGGCAGGAAAAGAGAGACTTTTCAAACGCCCACCCACAGACTCCTGCTCCCCTCACTGCCACAGCCTCCCACAGACACTTTCCATGTGCTAGAAGGGAAATGTAAATCCTAATACGGCTTTTATATATTATAAAAATCTGATATTTGTCTGGCTTTTATCGTTAGCCGTCTTAATAAATCTGAATCCAACACATGCAGCTCTGAGGCGGTTTTCTTGCATAACATCCTGGTGACATGCAGGATAACCGTGACTTGTTACTGGGAATGGCTGGTTGCAGGTTTCCTTTTCTTCGGGTTGTCTGTAAATCCTGGAGTTCCTGACAACCTGACCGCGGCAGTTAAGTCAAAGAAAGAGGAAAGTTCCAGTGGAGGCGCAAATCACAAATGTGCTGTAACCGTGGCTGGCACTGGCAGCAGGGAGCAAGAGGGCAGGCGGGCACCGGCAGTGGAAACCTGAGTAAATATATTTATGCTCTTTTCTCTCCTCAAAGGCACTTGTGGTCTACAGCGTCTTTTTCCAATACCTTCATACAGTTTACTTCAGCCCCTCACATTAAGTTAGCATGGAATAACCGCTGGCTGATACAAAGTCCAGGAAAGCCTGAGAAAACTCACTGGAGAACGGGATGAAATATCCCGACATGCTTCCTTTGGAGCGATCCCCAACAAGCATCCTTTCTAAAGAGAGCGTGCTGCCCTGCCTACCTCAGCTGCCTAGCAACAACATTATGTCAAAGAAAACAAAGCACTGAATGTATGAATGTGTATGTTTAACAAACCACTAGTTACACCCAGTTAACCAGTGCTCTGGAAATGTATTTGATACTTGAGACAAGTTACTGTAACCCGTGAACATTTTAAACCTTATATGGTTCTTAAACATATATTTGAAGTTTCCCTATAAACTTCTATGTGTTTAGATCAGACACTTTATGTACGCGTCTGTTTATCCAATCAGCTGACGTGCTTTAGGGCACATCTGTAACGAAACACTCACAGGCGCCGCCCTTACTGTAGGCGCCTTCACTCACCAGAACATCAGAGTTCGTCAGAGCGCATTTGATTTTATTTGACCCGCCGACAATTAAAGAAAAACGTTTTTGTCCACCGTGTTTGTTTGCAGTTACTAAACAGTCAGCCTAAAAATAGTACAGATAACACGGAAGATTAAAACAAACAACAACAACAAAGCAAGCTCCTCTGAGTCGCAGCGTGCCCCCCCCCCCTCCTTTATGGGAGCTGCTGACACTCAGCAATAATATCAGAGGCTTTATTCAAACAGCAGATGGGAGTCACATCTCTCCCTGTTTCACGCTGTCATCAACAGGTGTCGTTAAAACCTCAAGCACTTGTGAACTTGAGCACCGTGGAGATGAGTGGAACTGAGCGGGGGGGTTGTCATGGCGACACTGTTGGTGTTGACAGTGACGGTGATGGTAGTGGCGGTAGGCGGGAGCTAAGCGGAGTCATTTCGGTCCTTGCTACCTGTGTGGGCTTGCCTGCGTCTGGCTGCGAGGACGCTGGCTGCAACAAGCCCAAATTCCAAGCAACTGCTATGAGTTACAAAAACAGCACGCTAAATAAGTGCAACCAGTAAATAAGACGCGGCAAAGAAAGAGAACATTTGTTTAAAGAGAATGTGAACTGTAGTGTGGCTGTGGGTGACAGTTAAGCAAACGGATGATTGATTTCGTCTCAGTTTTACAACCTCGCGTTGAAATCCGAGGCTTCGCTGCCACCAGCGCAGCACGTATAATCTCTCTGCGCTTCTGAATGAAGGCTGCCAGCTCCCTCCTTTTCCACACATTGCTCCGAGCCGCCTGAGACAGATCGCCAGTCACGCAAAGCTCAGGATTACCACCACCACCCCCCCTCCGACCCAAAACGGCCACGTCGGTGGCAAAGCGGTCTCCTCCATCCTGCATTTGCAGTTCAGCTCTGGCATACACAGATGTTTGGGAGCCAGAGCGACAATGCGGCTATTTTTAATCAGAGGCTGCCCACACATGGGCGAGTTTACAGCAGGGGAATATTGTGTGTAAGCGAGGAGCTGACAAACATCAGGCAGCCTCCAGGTGGTGAGACTGAGAGCATGGAAAGCAAAGGGGAAGCGGAAAGCTGTGGAAAATTCAACTGGGCCTTAAATATAAGGAGTGACCACAGCCACTTGCAAAGAACCAAACACATGCACACACAAACAGACACTGGACAGCAGCCCTGGCACCTCCACATCCAGAGAAAAGACTCTTATGTAATCTGCATTGAGTGTTTCCACGCTCACAAAGGTTGTGCAAGTGTGCGTCTGTGTGTGCGAATGTGTTAAGGAGAGCATAAAAGCAGCTAGGTGAGACAAGCCAAGCATAAATTAGCCCGAGTGAGTGACAGTAAGAGTTCGGCCCGGTGCAGCCGCAGCTAACCTGCCACCTCCACTATATCTCCTGGGACGATGTCTCTGGCTTTGATCCTCTGGACCGCCTTGCGGTTCATGCGATACACCTTTCCCATCTCAGGTTCGTACTCCTTCAGAGCCTCAATGGCATTCTCGGCATTCCGTTCCTGTGAGATACGGAAAAGAAAAGAAAAAAGTTAATTGCAAGAACAATTTGATGTCCTTTTGATTTGACGTGATGTTCAGTGAGCAAACTCTGCTCATTGCAAAGATGATCTCTCCTAATGTGTTGGTGTTTTGCATGGACTCTGTGGTTTGTTTATGTTGATGAACAGCCTGATCCCTCTGCAGTGTGCTATATGGATGCTAACACGTGTCACTATGGTGTCAGTTTGATTAGTGTGTGTATATATATATATATATATATATATATATATATATATATATATATATATATATATATATATATATATATGAGAATTCTGCAACAGCTGCATGTTTATCAACTACTACTAGCCTTTGTTAGCCTGTGTGTGTGAAGACCAAATCGAATGAACACTCTGAAAAGAGACACAGGACGAAGAGCACATCTCACCTGCCAGACCCCAATAACAGCATTGGCGATGAGGATAAGAAGAATAACAATTGGCTCTACGAAGGCGGTGGTTGTCTCCTCTCCTTCTTCAAACAGAGCTAACACCTATACGAACATACAGTACAAATTAGCTTAGCCAACATAATAAACTAGCACTCTTTAAAACCTATGTTAGCTCGCGTACATTTTCAGAAGAAGCTCGGTGCGACGAAATCATAAAATCAGGACAAATAAAACGAAGCAGTATTTGAACAAAGCAGCTGTCGCTGTTTGAGTGGGCCTGTGCTATCCTGTCTTTAAGTCTGACGTCATTAGCCGTTTCCGGGTCCAGACTCTGCTGCAGGTCCATAAGTCAAGCAATCACTGTGGCATCACTGAGAGTTAAAAACTGTCTAAATTCTTTCATCTTTAATAAAATCATCAGTGTTGCTGCTTTACCAGGTGTAACAATTAAGTTTAACATCCAGGCATCCATGAAAACAGAATGTATTACATTTAAGTTAGAAGTTAGCAGGAAGTTAGCTCGCTAGCTTCCATCTAAACATAATATAGCATGTTTTGACAGAGAGACTTCTGAAACAAATTCAAACGTGCAGCTCTGCTATAACTTCCAACATAAATGAAGACAGAAAACTAAACAGCAGTGACGTTTGTAGGGTTACTGAAGTTGGGCTAGCTGGTTTAAAATGATGTGCTGCGTGATCGCTAGCGACACAGCTATGTTAGCATAAACACAGTGAAGCTGGAGGATGAATGCTAACTTTTTTCCACTGGATAAAAGTTAACGTGAGGGTTCCTGATGGTTAGAGACAAATGCAATCGCATGGCAGGATGCTGTAAACGCACCAAACTTCAGTCAGAAGAACAACTGAGATAATCCATCCACAATACGAGGTTAGTCATTAATATACTGCTGCATGGGCTGCAGTTACATCGTAAGGATTTAAAAACTGAGCTTTAAAATGAATAGCGGTAATAAAAACCGAGAGAGGCCGACAGTGATCACTGACTGTTTTTAGGGGCTTGTTGAGATTAAATAGAACAAGATACAAAGCATTAAAACATGTTAAACACACAACAGACTTAATAAATGCAGAGTAGTTTGGGCCTGGAAGCAGGATTCATCACGTCATCACTTAAAGGTTAGCTTGTGTAGCCTTTAGCATCTTTTGGTTTCAGGTTCCTTAGACAGTCCTACAAGATAAACTCACGCTCACTGCAAGTTTACATTCACACGAGATTCCTAACTTGGAAATTCAATCTCATGTCTTTGAAATAGACCAAACCACCACTCAAAATATTTATCCGCTACTTTGAGTTTCACATTTAGCTATTTAGCTTAAAAGTTTAGCTAGTTAATCATCTTCTACTGGTTTATTACTTTAACCAGCTATCAACTAGCTCACTTTATCCAGTTATTTGAACTACAAATTGTTTCAATCCTTCACTTATTTTGTGCCATGGCAATCCTTTTTATTAACAGTTTGAACATTCATTTTGGCTAATACGTACACAGCTACAGAGCCAGTCTGACGTGTAAATGATGAGTTTTGACCCCTCAGCCAATAAAGGACCTCGCCGGGCAGGCAGGTCTGCGACGTGGACACTTAAGTTTGTGGTAACTCAGCCACTGGTATTTTTATGTCATTTCATATGGACTTAGCATCCGTTAGTTTCCAGAGTGGATTTTCTTGTTTCAGTTTGGCTTTAGTTTGGTTTTTAATAATTTCAGTGTTTGAGTCTTTTTCATTACTATGATGTATGAAGGGCAGATGCCAGAGGCAGTATTTAGGAAAATCATTGCAGGCATGACTACGATACTTTTTTGAAAGCAGTTGAAAATCTTGTAGACTCAATAAACATGCCCATCAAAGCCACATCAAACTCACTTCCATAAAACCTTTTATGAAAGTTAATGATACTAAAAGTAAGGATATTTCCTCTGTATTTTTATTTTATCTGCAGTAATATTCTGACCTCCAGTGTATCTGAAGTCAGGAAAGGAGAGGGCTGCTCACCGCCTGTACTATTAACAACCGAGGCACTGAAAGCAGAGAGGCTGGGAAATGGCCCGAGGGTTCAAGCCTGTTTCTCTGCAGTTAGAAGCTGCAAATGACTGCAACAGCGAGGTACAGCACAGTGCAATGAAATCACGGGAAAAGCTAATATTTCTCACACCCGGCAGAAAAAGCTGTCTTCTTTACTTTTTTAAACAATATCTGTGTGGATTCATGATTGTAATTACTCTCATATGCATTTCTCAGAAGACTGTGCTCTTCACTTCACTCTGCAGGTTTTGCAAGTCCAAGATTACATCAAATGAAGGGTAAGCTGTGCACACCGAGTAATGGCAAAAACATGTAGCTGCCTTGCCCAGAGCATAATTATGATGTATGACAAGCAAGGGTGATAAAAACTCAATAAAGTATGAGATCACTGAGTAATTTCAATGATTAGGATTATAAAGAACAAACTGGATGAAGTCAAAGCTGTGTTTTTTTAACCTAGTGTTGTATTCACAGCATATCTGCGACTGAACTGTGTTTATGAAAACATACAGTTTGCTCATTTACCTGTGTGACATTTTACAAATGCCTACCAACATCACACGACGTGCAGTCCACAGCTCCCTGATGAATGCAGACTTAGAACATGGTTTATATCTTTGTCTCAAACTGTGAAATTTTCATTATTATTATTCAAACAGCTGAAACTATAAAATGATAAAGACTCTTAAACAGGCTGCCCTTCACATCAGTGGTCACGGGAAACAATTATCAACTAATAAACACATATTTAACTTTGTAGAAACTTTGAAAAAAACTAAACTTATCATTTAGTACCACTCAGTATCTATTAGTCTTTAAAGACACGTCTGTGTGCGTCAGGCAGCTTAAGCATGAAAAACATCCCTGCACTCTGATATTTATGATCGTTTTTTTACCAGATATAGTTTATTGTGGCAAAAGCACAGTCACCCAACAGCTGAGCTGCAGATTTTTGCCTAAAGCTGTCTTTACACATGCACTGTATGTCCAGCTTGTTTCTAGACAGTACTACATCGTGCCTTTATGGTTCATTATAAAATAATAACACAATAAGATACCCCAGAGGAACAGAGAATAGTTTTCACATTATTTTATCACTGGTGAGAGTAGAAACTAAAATGACTGCAGCAGAGAGCAGCACAGACAGCAGTGGGTAAAGTGGATCTATTTTTCGATTATCTGATGGGACTTATCAAAGACAGAGGACAATTTTCTCTGCAGAGTATTAAGAGCCAGAGTATACGTCACGGCAGCCTGAGCTCGGTCGATAGCTCATCATTCCCCATCGTGTGGGACGGTAAATCTCCCTCCTGTCTGAGCGGAGAGTTGAGGGCAACGATGTCAGTCCTCCGAGTATGGATGGCTCAAAAAACCAGGACGCGTTCAGAGAGCGGACCGAGTACCAACGCCCGCCTTCATGGCGAGCAGGAGTTCAAAAGCTGGAGATTTCTTTGGCTTTTTGAACTTATTGAGGGATTCTGGTGGAAATTTCACTGCATGCATTTGGCAGTCTGAGACAAAATTAAGCTCAGTTTCACTGATGGGTTTGGAAATTCATGCTCCATCACCAACATCAGCATACAGCTCGCGTTCCTCAGATCCCACACACACAGCGACATGCCACAGAGTTTCAGAAAAGCCTTATTCATAAATCATATTGATCAGAAAGGAGAACTCATGGAACGTCGTGTAGTGTGGCCTTCTGCGTGTCACCTCCTTTCTTTATATTGTGCTTCCAATGAGCCAGACTTTGTCTGAGGGTCGTTCATAGTTTCCTTTGTCTGCCTTTCCGCTCATTTTCAGTCCAGTCAGGAATAAAGTAATTTCCTCGGCATGCTGTGCAGTGTGCCGTGTGAGTGCAGGACAAAAGAAGAGGTGGCAGGGAGGGCTGTGCCGTACCGTCCATGACAGAAAAATGTCATATCACTATATTATTGCGATATCATCAACAGGATGCGTTTATGTTCCAAGACGAGCCCGGGCGTGTCTGAGAGCCGCGGGAGCCGTGTGGAACCTGGTGATGCGTGACCCACTCATCGCTAGCTGCTCTCCACATGACAGGAAGAGCAAACGGTGGATGGAAAGCACTGAAGTGGTTGCATAGTGGAAAAGCAGGGCTTCGGGCAGCTGGTTAAAAAGCTCAGCCCAGACGGAGAAAACATTTTCAGCTTTGTTGTGTGACAGTACTGCGCAGCTCCTGAGGAGTCACAGGGTTCAGTTACTTTAGCAGATATCTGCTGCTTTTACTTTAAATGTGCCCCCACCTGCCTTTGTGCTGATGGGCACTGTGACATAATGCTGAGTCACTACTATTACACTACCGTGGTGCTGCTGCCACCTCATTTCAATACACACACACTGCAAAACAGGAAGCGTGTCATCACTGACACAATGAAGCTCACTGGAAAAGAAAGATGGAAATGACCTTCGCTCACTTCCACTTACAAATGCTGATGTGTGCAAGCATCAAACAATACTTTCTTAACTTCCACAGAAACATCGTTATCGCACATTTGATGTATCCTAATATCAGGCTACATCTCTCTGCCTAACATCCATCAGATGAACAGTATGTGAAAGTCACGTCCTTGAGAAATGGATAAACAGGAAAAATGCATCTGGCCCTTCAGCTGATCCACCTACTGTTCACTGAAGCCTCATCGGGAACGGCATCAGTGGAAGGGTGGATGTCCCAGACCCAGAGAAAAGTACAAGAACACTTCAAGAGTTCAGGCTGTTCAAGAATAAAGACGCACACACCAAATATTGACTTTCCAGCTGTTCCATGCCTGTTTGCACAGTTCAATAAACTGCTGCACCCATTCTCCAAGCACAGTCTAAAGAAATGAGGCTTTTGCACAGTCTGTAACTGTAAGCTGGTGCATAACTAACTGTTTGTGAATTCAGTTCCTCATTTATTTGCTGTACATTAATAGCACATTTTATAAAATGTCCCAACTTGCCCAGTTTCCCACTGGTGCGTCATTGAAAGGAACCAGGGAATCTAATACTGTCAATTTGAATATATTGAAATTAGCAGACAAATAAGTCCGAGATTAGGGCTCAAATTCAGTCCACTGAGAATCAGCCACACCCTGGCTGTAGTGGAAACATTCAAAACAGCAACAAAACAGCAAAATAGCTGTGAAATAAGAGTTCTAATAAAGTCAACTCTCTGGGCTGGATGACTTTGGATTTCAAGTTGAATCAGGTCACAAGGAAACTTGAGTTTCTGAGCTGACACCACTCCAGGCAACGATGACACTGTAAAGTGTTCGGGTAGTGTAGCAGTGGAGCAGGTTCCACTATAAACAATCTGGTAAAAGTAAGGAAAGCCTGATTTGCATGAGGAAATTTAAGCCATGCTTCAAAGTCATGGCACCAAAGCCCACGCCTGCACTCCGCGTTTGTCACTAACAGAAGAAACAGTAAAAGATAGATTGGGTCGGTTTTTGTGCCGTTTTCCTACTTTCAGAAACAGCTAGAGCAATTCCATCCCAAGTCACCAGTGCTGTGCTGTAATAGATGGAAAAAGTTATTATGCAGTGAGGATTGCACCACTCCACCCCTCTCTGACCTTCACCTCCCTCAAAATGCAACCGGGGTCACAGTCTGAGGGAACGGGGGCTTTGATTGAGAGTTTTGTTTCCAGTTTGGCACAAGCAAGGAGACTGCACTGAACGCATATC
Source organism: Simochromis diagramma (assembly GCF_900408965.1). Classification (NCBI taxonomy): domain Eukaryota; kingdom Metazoa; phylum Chordata; class Actinopteri; order Cichliformes; family Cichlidae; genus Simochromis; species Simochromis diagramma. The sequence goes on along the minus strand of NW_024386778.1, from coordinate 582,177 downwards.
AGCACTGGGTGGAAAAGCCTGCGACAGACACGTTTCCACACAAACTGGGTAACCAGAATCCTAACAGGGGAATAACAGTGCAGTCTATTAGGTGGCGACTTCCTGGACAGGGTCTCAGATCCCAGAGCGGTACATCTGAAAATGGAGACTGACACATTTTAATTAGCAGGGTCGTACTTACAAAGGAGACGCAGGCAGCCAGCAGCAGGATCCTCACCAAGAGGTCTTCAAACTGCTCCACCACCAACTCCCACAGGGACTTGCCTGAAATGTTTAAGTACACATTGCACACCTCGATGCATCACACTTGATTTAACGTTGAAGGCTCTCGCTGTAAAGACGTGTGTCCTGGAAAGACGTGTTGACATTAGCTCTCTAATACTGATAAAACAAGACCAATGCTGTATCTACAGTGTTGTGTGTCCATGGGTGGGTAGCTGCTATAGTGGACACTGCCAAGATTACCCCTCAGTCAACAACAAGAAAGAAAGAAAAGATCCCGGCTCAGGATACTTCATTAAGCACAGAGAGGAGGATCACAGCTCATTGCAAAAATCAATATTTACCTTCTTCAGCTGGGAGCTCTGTGGATGTCACGCGGTGCAGGTCGTAGAAGAGTCGAATCGGCAGGGCCGAGCCGGAGGAGAAAAACAAGAAGAGAGCAGTTAATTACCTCAGTGTGACTTTAAGATGCACGGACACGCACAAATTGCTCTGTTGAATTGTTCCGCTTGGTTACGATGATTAAACGCTCCGCGCAGTGAGGCAGGACAGCAACGCCGTTGTTTTTCCAAGCCGAGGACTACAGGATGCAATCACACGTCTACTGTTGTGATGACCAGCAAGTCCAATTCTAGGATCAGCCACTCATGGAAGTGCAACTCGGGATGTTTTGCACAACGAACCACAGACCACCACCAATCACCTTTGACTGCTCGTGGTGATGTAACGGCTAACCAGACTCAGTCTCGCCACCTCACAGATGTTTCATGACGAGCGTTTCTTCACTAAGACTGAAAAGCCAAGTTATAAAACTTCAGTTGATATTCTTTTGGAAACCCATACCCACCGCCTGTTGCATTAATCAGATATTTCTGAAGGCCCGGGCGACCTCTGACTGACCTCATTATCAAGTCACTGCTGATTGCAAACAGGTTATTCAGTAAGCTGACAGTCGTATATGGGAGAGACTTTTTTTGCTCAAAACTAAACAAAATTTTTTAACTAACTTTGTTATAAACGTCCAACCTCATGAATCCCTGCAGCTTCCATGCTGTTTCTGAGCGCGGCAGCAAAGCTCCCGATGCTAGTGTAAGTTAGATTAGACAGAGTGATTGGATAGATTAGTTATAATTGCAATGAGCCACTTCAGTTCAGAAATAAGATTAGCTTTATAATAAAGGTAATCTGTGTTAGTTTATCAAGGCAACAGGTTGCTCTCAGCACTGGTGCACATTCTGTTTACTGCACCAAACCCTTTTGTTCATCCACGAGCTAATATCCCACAAAAACAATCACCAAAATTTCAGCATGTTGCTCCGTTCTGTAACATTTTCTTGTCATTTTCAGGCTTAATCGACATTTCAAAGGAGAAATTGTTTGTTTTTTGGCATTCCGACATCCCCCCACGTACATGAGTCAGCGGCAAGAGTAGAAAACACATCAGTCATGTTCTAAAAATGCTCCAATTGACAAGCACTGTTTATCAGTGTCACCACAATGAGACAAAAGCAAAGTCGCCGTGTTTGTCGGGCCCATATCGGGTCCAGTGCAAAGTTACGACTGAACAGGTCGGACGTAGCAAACGACCTGAGGATGCATCACTGGACGCGTTTGCTTCGGCGGGATTAGTTATGAATTCTTTCCAGGAGAGTGTGCGTGTTTTCTTACCGACTAAGGGAATCAAAAAAATATTATTCTTTAATCCACTCCTTTTAAGTGAAGCTTTTTCTGCATATAAAGTAAGTAAAAGCTTGAATTACAGCCCTCATTACAGAATGACTGTGGAAAAGCAGCTATACTTAGAAGGCAGTGGGCTGCAGCTCTCAATAATAGCAGCATTCTCCTTTAAGCAGTGGAAACCCCGTGTTTCTCTGCATGCTCCGACCACACTGTGCAACACGTGTGTCTAATGTGTAGAGAGGAACTGGAAAGAGGCCGTGACACGAGGCCTCGGTACTCCTTCCACTCGCTGGCGCAGAGAGAAATAAACTGTGTTTTTAGGTGGAGAAGAGATGCTAAAAGCAACCGGGGAGCATGCCAAATTAGATGAAAAGGCTCCTTTATTTACTTTAATAAAACTACACACAGGCCACCACTTCAATGTGCACTTGATAAGGTTTGATAAGGTCAAACCTGCAGCTGATCTGTTAGCATTTCTGTATTAGAAAACAACCATCTTGCGGGGGTTGACCCTCACACTGTGGTCAGCTCTCTCCGCTCCACAAAACACCCTCCTCAGACTGTGTATTAATAGCTGATGAGTCACTGTGAATAGCTTTTCTAACCTGCCATCTGAAGGGTTTTCTGAGTGCACTCTGCCAGCAGCAGCAGAAATGTGGAGAAGTGGGTTCTGCTGTTTTCCATGCTCCACCAGTGTGACATAAGCCTCTTTCCCCATAACTGTGCCTCCCCGGTTGTATAATGTTTTTATGGCAGACAGGCTGGCTGTGACCCGACTGCATGAGACAAAGACGGGCTGACTGAAAGGACGAGACAGACACGAGGGTGGGGGATACAGCGAGGAAAAGAGATGGAGGTGTTGAACGGGGTTCCCCGGCTTCCCTCTGCCAAGGATTCCCTCCCAGTCATCCGGGCTCTGTCAACGCGAGGCTTGCCCAGGCACATTCCTGAATACTGACTTCACCTCTCTCTCTCCTCATGTCCCCACAGCACCTCCCCACCTCCTCCTCCCTTCTCCCAGCCCAGACAATGAATAAAAGAGGCTGTTTACACAGAACAGAAAAACTGAGCAGTGCCTAGAAGAAGGGAGACACTTCCTGGAGACAGTTGCCAACAACAGCAACAGTGAGATGCTCTCTGTGTTCAGAGCATCAGGAAGCAAAGCAGGAAACAGTCCATCTTTCTTTCTGCGCTGCAAACAATCTGCCGATAAAGGATCTCACAGTCCGAGCTGCCCCCCCCCCCCCCCTTTTGCTCTGAGTCCATTAACAAATTACAGGCCAGATCATTAAAAATCCCAGTAAACATCACATCTGAGTGTGTTAAGGAGTGTTAACAAGCCAGAATCCAGGCTGACTTGTGAAAACTACAAACACAACAAAGTTTTCAGCAGTTACCATGGCGACTTGACTCATGAAGACTCCTTGAAAACAAGTGCGTTACAAGGTAATGTGCAAGTGTCTGTCAAAATTGACCAAGAATAACTATTATGCAATCAGTGGGACCTTGATGTAGCATGCAGGCATCAAGCCCCCACACATTCTCATGTAGATAAGCTCACTGCTGGCCTGCTACTAAAACACCATTAGCATGCAGACAAGCAGACACACCTCCGAGCACACAGCTTACAGTCACCCATCGATTGAGGAGGAGCACGGGGGTGAAGGAGGAAGGAGTATGGAGGCAGTGTGGTGAGGCGTGTACTGCTCGGGGCACTAGCTGAAGGATTCGGCTCCATCCACTAACCCTGAATGCAAAACAGGTCTATAAATAGCATGATGGTAACCCCTAATGATAGCTTCCTACATCCACTAAATGTGTTGTCCCACTGGAAAAGGTCTGAATGCATTAACCGTATCAAATGTGAATGATAAATGTACTTCATTCTCCACCCTAACATCATTATCTCCGCTACACAGAGAACACTGTAAGTGACTGCAGAACAGACATCCGCAGTGTGATAATGTCAAAGTTTCTCTCCTTTACATAAATATCGACAGAGGGCTTCCCTATTCTGAGGAGCTCATATCGAACTACGTCACGTGGGCGAGTATCAGCGACCATCTTTAGGAATCCCTGACCTCTGCCAGGCAACCCTAAAGATCTGCTACCACAGGAACAAGAGCAGTGATGCTAAAGTTACTACAAGAACATCAAGTCCTCACATACGGCCGATGTTCAGTCATTTAAGCCCCAGAAATCGTTCATAGTGGATTAAAGCTGCTCCGCTCAAACAAAAGAAGATTAAGTCAACACAGCCAAGCTAACTGTGGTGCTTTGAGCTAAACGCCAATGAGAACACGAGGATTCTAGTGTAGCATGCTAATGCTATTTAGCAGCACGCAACAAAGCTGAGGGGAGCAGCTGTTTAGTCACAAACAGTGAAAGTAGTCGTAGAGTGTTGGAGCTGCAGAAATGGTGACTGTGTAGTTAGAGGAAAATCTGATGACTTCTGAAGTGATAACAACTCAGTTTGAGAGAAGCATAGAAATGTTCACTGGTGACCCAGCCAAAATGTGGCTTTTCCCCAAAATGCAAATTCCCACACAAAGAAAAAGCTAGAGGACAGGGATTCCTGCTACTGGAACTGACAACATCTTGTCAAATTTTGAGCCAACCCAAATTGGCTCAATGTCACATATATTTGATTCAGTTATTTGAAACAGTATTGGACCAATTTCTGAAGTAGTGAATCCTTTAGCCTGCAGTCATTCAAACATCAGTGGAAGCACAGCTCAGTTTCTGTAAAGTTTTTATTGCCGGCAAAAATTCTGCTGTTCTTTGAAATATTTCAGGAAAAATCCTGAAATATAAAGTTAGAATAAGTCAAGATTTCTTGAGCAACAAAGGACCAAGTTTTCCCTAACAGCAGAATAAGAACAGCATTAACGTTTTCCCAGTTCACATTATACAAACTTTGTCAAAATAAGTTGGAACAATGGTTTCATTTTGGTGGAAGGAAAATTATATTAACATGCACAGTGGGGACAAAAAGGACGTAGGATGTTCTGCTCAATACAATTTGGCATTAGCTGCGATGATATCGATTAACTGATAGAGTCGTGATTCTTCCCCTGCTGAGCCCACAGAGGAGAAATACCATCAGCTGTCAAAGCTGAAAGGAGATTGGCTCTTTTGTGCAGCTTCTCTCTGAAAGTCTGCGTCATTAGAGAGACTGAATTTAGTTTCAAAGTGGAGATTTTCCTCTTTTCGAGCCAGTTACGACATGAGATTGAGGGTAACGGCCGCTGCAGCTGTCCATTGGCTGCACTGTATCTGACGTCATCAAAGCTGTGGTCAGGGAAAAAGAGAGCGAGTTTTTTCCCTTTGGTTGTTGCACAAGATAGAGCATGCTGAAATCAAACTGTAGCATCATTCTCACGTTCTAAATGCACGCATGCAAGTGTCCTGCTTATTTTACTGCATCGATCATTTGCACGCCATGCTCGACTGAGCCACGAAAGAGTGAAAGTGCTGATGAAGACCAGAGATACGACATCTATATTTAGGCCTTAATGTAAAGAACACTGCTCTCTAACTGTTCACACCCCACGCACACTGCATACTGCTCTTTCTACATCAGATGCAAGTTTAAATAAGCATCCAATAAAGTGCTTTTCCCCACATATTGCCACTAAGTATCTTCAGCTCTGCTGTCAAATTATAGAGGAAAAGGAAGAGGGCCTGTCAACAGAGCAGGACATGCTTGAGGTGATTAGCAAAGAGCCCGTATCTCGTCAGGGCTCAGAGTTTCCTCTTTAAAGTCACAGCTGTGCAAAGAACCATTTTTCGAACATCTCAACAGGCATCTGGCCACCAAACGAAGACGCTGTGGAAAATAGTCAGCAATCCCCAAACGGACAGACTGAAATATCTGTGTATTTATAGAGTTTCTTCTAGGTTTGGAAACCAGAGCGCTACTTCTGTCCAATCACGTGCCTGATAGATTACAACTTCACTGATGTGAACCCTGAAGCAATGGAGGCCACTGAAACTAGTTGAGCGACTTCTATAGGCTGTGTGAATGCTTGTGCCCTAGCATTTAAATATATGCTTAACATGTAAAAGCCCCTTCTCAGCCATGTCTGTGATCCTGCCATCACACCCACCTGCTAACAGTTCATAATCACAGGGACACGATTGTTCTCGACGTCTGAAACGAACCCCAAACAACTGCTATAAATGCACTATTCTCTTCGAACAATGTGTGGTTATTTTGCCAAAATGATCGGTAGTTTTAACCATCGTATTCAGAAAGGGCCAAAAACAGCTCCTAAAGCAGGTCTGCCTGTGAAGGCAACACTCTGTACTTCCCTTTCCTTCGTATAGCTCCGTTGTTTGGATTGTGGGCCACACTCTGGAGGGTCACAGCTGAGCGCTGGAGGTCATTTTCAGATAGTTCCACACGTGCAAGCTGAGCATGGTTATGGTGACATTTTCTTTTTTATTATATACAATATGTAGACAGATAAGTGATTGAGACGCTGGCTCGATGGATGGGTGCATTAAGTGTTGCTAGTAAAGGGCAGAATCGGTGACTGTAGAAACTACTACAGTCATTGGGTGGAACTAACACAAAAAGCAAGGACGCTTGTTGCATGTGCGTGCAATCGCAACTTGTAGGCACACTCAGCTTCATCACGTTTTACTTACAATACGAATGATTTTCTAAATGAACGTTCTGCGGTACTAAACTTGAAACTAACGATTAGAATCACAAACTCATCAGGAAAGTGTTTACTCAGATCACAAGCTTCAGCATCCAAACCAGAGGAGGCGCCCCCTGCTGGCCATTGGCTTCACCTTTCAGACTGGGAACTGCTGCCATCTTTTAGATTCAGTCTGTTATTTAACCATTGATCCATTGTTCTCGTGTTCCAGCCACTAATGATCATTAATTGACATGCAGCTGATTATCCATAACCCACGCTGCTCTTGGACGTCTCTGAATGCTATTTAATGACTTTCATGTGCTCGTTACCTCTTTGTGGTATATTTGAAGGCAGTGTAGGCTACAGCACACGCTCTGCATACTGCCCACACTTTGGAACACAAACTCCATGCATCTCCTCTGTGGATCGGACCGTGCTGTAGCAGAGCATCCAGGCAACGTGTTAGAGCCTCATGACTCAATATCATGTTAACATAAGGGCTTGATGATGAGTGACACATGCAGGGGTGGGAGGGAAGAAGCCGAGACAAGTGACAAGCTAGAACAGGATCACAGTCCCTTTGAAGGCAGCTGGGCAGGCACGCACAGAGCCACTACAACAGGGAAGTGACTCAACACCCCGAAGACTTCAAATTACTTTTCTACAACTTCTCTCAGCCCACACAACACCAACACTGTTACCGCAGTTTAAGTCTCAACTGGACACTTTTCAGTGATCGAGACGCGCACTGCAAAGCGCCATGGTGAGTGTGCCGGCAGAGAGGAGGAGCAGGAAGCAGCGTGTCTCTCACATTTCAAATGGAGGAGAGATTAAGTCAGGCAGCTTTTATGTTGATCTGCAGAACAGGAAGAGAAACAGCCCTGTGTGAGAGCGAGATCCTACCAGAGGAAGCTGTAGTTATTATGTGTGGCAGAAACCAGACTGAAGAAACAGCTTAGATAAAGACAGAATCACCTTAGAATAACAACAACAGGCAGCTTCCATCAGTGAAAGTAACCAAACGCTTTAATTCAAACAACTTCAAAGAAGAGAAGAAGCTCAGTGGCATTCATGACAGTTTATCAATCGAACACTTTCGGTTTGCTGCCACCGGCAATTTGACTCGAAGCATTTCCATCTGCGAGTCAGAAAACACATGTCATTTTGGACACGGAGCAATGGTGGCGCAATGACACGTCATGCCAAGTTGTTTAACTTGTAAATGTTGCACAACTATACTCCAGGGAGTGTCGAGTGACATCCTAACACATTCAGGCTATACTGAAGGCTCTGCAAAACAGAACCCATAAAGAAAGGAAATGGAAAAGCCTCACACTGTAAATTAGTCACAGAAGGGGCCTTTGTTCCAAAACAGGAGGATATGAATGAAATCTAATTATTTAACATGCTCCGAGTAAGAATCCTTCTCAATTTAAACATCATTTAATATATTCAATTCCTAAGAAGAAGACTGATGCCATGAACACTCGTTCATTCATTCGAGTGTCAGCTACTTTAAAATGTCGGTTTTTTAAACAAAGAAAGTTTAGAGAGCAAACGTGTCGTTTTTCTGACTCTTCCTAACAATGAGTGCAGCACACAATCACTGAGCACCACAAGTGTGCACCCACACACAGGAGAGACAGACCTGCGACTTCCTCTCTCCTGCTGCATCACAACCAACTGCTTCACAACGATGAAAGTGATAAACTGTCTCACAAATTGAGGTGCTTGTAGCGCTCAACAGTAGTTTAGCTGGATGCCTGTAGTGTGCGTCTCTGTGAATGGAGTTGCAAATAAGCGAGCTGCTGCTAGACCATAAACGGAAGGTGTGAATAAAAGGCCAGCTGCCTCCTTTCTGCAGCACAGACTGCTGTGTAGAAAAGGCTCTCTCCATATGTGGGAGCTAATGTTCCAACAAAGCCTGAGGGCGGCTGCTCCGATGGAGCGCGTTTAAAGTGCTGATAGAAAGCTCACCTGTATTTACGTTTCAGCAACAAGTTACAAAGAAAGATGATATAAATATCAGTAAGGTTTGAACCTGTTGCCATCTACACCACAATCAGGGGAACAATCTCATACTAGGCCGATATTTAACCTCATGGTGGTTTCCCTTTATTTGTGACCTCCATATTATGCACCGACATAATAGTGCAGGACACAGTCTCATCTCAAACAGCAGAGGCAGTGCAAGAGGATAAAGTCCCACCAGGCCCACGACAGTGTCATCTCTGAGTCAAACAGATCATGTAATCTTCCTAGCGTGTCGTGCCTCCTTACACAGACAGCTGGAGCGACACTTGGACAGCAGCTCGCGTCATTTTCACGTCCTATCTGCCTCCAAACCGAGGCAAACGCTGAGCTCAGACGCATAGTGGAGGATCTCGCATGTTTGGGGTCCCCTGCTAACCAGACAGTGCACACATGTCAGTGGAGGCAAGGTAATCATACCAGCCGCGAGCTGCTTTGAACGAACGTAGCCTGGAACAAAACAGCAAGGCGCATATGAGGCCCTTGCTTCATCTACAAAGTCTGTGGTTTGCGAGCAGAGGGGAAGCAGCAGTTAAGCAGCCGTACATCACTTTGCAGGGACATGCACTAAAATAGTAAACAGACCCGTCAACTCTCCTGCTGTCATTTTTCAACAGCTTTGACTTGGGAAAAAGCACATGATAACCCTTTTGCAGGTAGCCCCCAAAAACTGGAAGAAAAAAAAAAGGGGGGGGTATTCCCTCCCTCCAGTGTTTCTCTGCAGCGCGCTCACACAAGGCAGGAAGTTCACAGCTCAAAGCGAAAGAGATGTTATCTGTAGCAAGACGTTGCTTTTTTCCATGAAGTCATCACAAGCCCCTGGGTAGAGTCGGCTGGCTGCAACAAAAGGGCTACTGTTCGACTGGCACAATGCGCGGCTCTGCTCAACAGCTTGGCAGCACATGCAAATGACAGGCCAGGAGCGATAGGTGCGTTGGTGTCAGGCCCAAACTCCACACAAAACCACGCAAACACCAGTATGTGTCGGTGCATGTACGCGATGAGGTAGACCTGAACAGGCTTGCCTCATGATCAGCATGAGTCCAGCTGAGAGCCTCAATTGAAAGAAGCTTTGACAGGCAGACCTGGCAACCTGGGCCTGGTCCAGTATGTCACTCTGAAATGTTACATGACTTGACCCAGCTACTCCCTCTCTGTTATCGTGTAATTTGAACTGCAAAGTAGAGGCCCTGTGTAAGAACCACTGTTGAAAGTGAAAACAGGTTGTTCAAGATTTTCAGTGTGATTATTTACGGCACAGACCATGCCCCAAAGCCCGAACTCTGCAGGACAGCCGAGGATGCCCGTCCTCACACAGCTGCGCATACTGTGTCGGTATTTGGTCAGTGGACCCTTTTTTGGTTTTGGTGAGATACAAGCGCGCTGTCTGTCTGCTCACTAAGCCACTTGACATGACTTCAAACCAGACCAGACACGAGGCGACCTCGGGGAGGGGGACTACGACCTCGGGGAGGGGGACTAACTCAAACACAGATGTAGCTGGATTGGTCAGGCTTGCATTACACCTTTCCTTCCCAGACGGGGCTTCTATGTGCTCGCTGCGAGGTGTTTCAACACGGGCATGTGCATCAATGAATGTGCCTCTGACATTTCCACTGACTGTGCGCCTGAGGGAACGGGGCTGTTTTTTACGCGCACGATCTGCCTCAGCTTGAAATATAACGGCTGCTGAGGGATTTCCTGGGAAATGAATCGATATACATCATGACACGCAGCAGCCACGAGCCGCAAATTTAAGAGGGAAATGATTTATAGAGCTACTCACCGTTCGGTCCATATTTCTCCAGGTTGGCTTTGACCTGTTCGAGAGTCAGCCCAGTGTTTTCGTTCACACCGAAGTTGTCTAAAACTTCGGTCGCCGATTTAGTGTGCGCATTTTCCATGTTGGTGTGCCGGGCTTAGATGATCAGACAGAAATGTAGTTCAGTCACATCTATTGTGGGAATCGGAGGGTGCGCGTGCCTGGAAGGTGTACGAGCAGTAATTTCCACCGAAGGACGCGGGAGCGGTCGGTCACCTGTCCCCCCCCCAAGTGAAGAAAACCTCCGGATCCGCGGTTCAGACGCTGCTCTTTCTGTGTCGCTCGACTGCCGCTGCTACTTCATCCCCATCTGAAGGTGTGCTGTGTCTGTGCCGACGCGGACCGCCTCTCGGTTGTTGTGGGCACTCCCTCCTGCCCTCATTGGCTGCGTGTACCTGAGCGCAGACCCCCCCCGCCCGCAGCCACCTCAGACATATCCCCTTGAAATAGGACCCGTGCTCCGTGTGGTGTAATGCGGGTTAATAACTTGTACATACTCTGTCATGGTTGCTGCTCCTTGTAGGGGGTTTGTCTTTTTTTGCCTAAACTTCAGCTGCTCATCAGAGGCTGAGTTGAACTTGAACAAGGCGCTGTTCAAAGCGCAGGTTTGAAAGCACAGCACACAAAACTGCTGCTGCTGCGTGTGAGAGACAAGTGCACATAGGAGCCGAAGACTTGAAGTGAAGGGAACTCAGCCCGGATGCAGCTCTGATGCCCGCTGCGCAGTGAGCATGTAGATGCGGTCATTTAGGTTCTCAGAAAGACTGAAATGAGAGCGACTCGTTTTTAGCTTAAAGACATGGCTGCCCTGCGCTCCAGGCTCATCCACCGTGGAGCCGAAAGCTGAGATAGAAGAGTGAAACATGTGCAGGTTCATCTGCATGTGGTCACTCCAAAGTTTCTGTTTCACGCGTTGAAATTATTTTTCTTTTCTTTTTTTCTCCTTTTTTTGGAAATGACTGCAGCTCCAACTAATAGCTTTGTCAGCATGTCTCGAGTTTGGAAATAATTAACTGAAATAGAAGCAGGAGTAAAAAATTAAAGTGTGTTTATATGGATATTAGTTAATACGAGAATGATGAGACAGGAGATAATCTGAACGTGCTGTGGTTTCATTTTCAGGGAGTTAACTGTGAGAAAAAGTTATGAATGAGCAACATTTTCCACATGCTGCAGCTAACCGGACTAAATGAGGTTTCGACTACATTTACTACACAGGAACCGCTCTGAAACACAGCTGTGGTTTTATTCGGTTTATTTGCAAGATAAAGATGCAAATGAAACAGTGAAAGAAATCATTTGACCACAATGAAGCACGATGGCTGTGGTGTCTTTTCAAAAGCGGGGATCACAATAACAGCTAAGCAGAACAAACGGTGACAGCTGGGTTCTTCGTCCTTGCGATGGTGCCAGAGTGTTCTCTAAAGGAGACTTGGCTGGAGTGTCCTTCTGAAGTCCATTCCTGGCTGCACCGGTACTGAGAAACAACCTTGAGTCCTCAGGAACGAGGCTGAATGCTTAAAAGGAAGATTTCAGATGCAGGCTTGAACTCATACAAGAGGAGAAAGCACATTTAAAGTGAGAACACATACATACATTTCAGCTTATGAGGAATAAATAATACATGTAGCATATTTGTGGCAATTCATTTTTGGTATAAAGCATCTTATTTTGCAGCTGATGCAAAACCATTTAAGGTTAACACACATAAACCTGCAGCAGCAACACATTAAAATGCACCTTTTCTTGTGACAAAGCAAAACACTTGCTTACATTCACTTCCTTCAGATAAGAGTGCAGGCGATCCTTAGTGCACACGAAAACATTATTTTGCAAATCATTTAACAAGGCCCCATTAACACTTGAACTTCCTGGAAAATTGTCTTTTGCAATGATGCTTTTACATAACATGGCGAGCAGACATCACTAAAACATTCAACTATCCCCGCCTGTTGGCCAATTAAACTCTCTTTCACCCTCTAACTGATATCTCAATGGTTGAGATGTCATCATCGGCCTGCCTGAGAAACATTACTGTTCGCAGTGCTTTACAGTTTCGAGTTGATGCTTATGGGAACAGAAGACGTTTTCCAAAAAGTTTCAAAAATTCATCGTCATCTGGGGAAGAATCAGCCAAATGAATGCTAGTAAGGAAACGGGCGTTCCAGATTTCACGTCCATCGCTTCATTCCGAGTGTGAGGCTGCAGCACAATCTCCCCGCAGTATGTGGACTCTGAAGTGGGTCTGCTGTTGGAGATCACAGGCACTGGACTGGGACCTCGTTGGGCACAAACTATAAAAGGAACAGGGTGCTCCAATTCTGTCCCTGCTCACAGCTGGCCTCTTCTGTCACAGCAGAAGAAAAAGTGTATTTATATCTGAAACTTACGTAACTTCCAGAACTGCTGTCTGGAGGATGGCAGCCGCTACGTGAAGTTCTGGGATGCTAAGTGCCTGGTAGTGTCCTCGCACTTGATTTGGAGGGCCTGTCTTTGCCTTCGTCTCCATGTTCAGTCCATTTCTGTTTAAAAAGCCAGACCTCACTACAGTTATCCACACGTCCCAGCAGACAATATGACCACAGGTTCCACTTGGGCTGCTCGCTGCCCACTCACATGCACAGTCAGTGGGATTATTACTGACTTACAGCATCAAACTCTTTTTAAACTTGTGCTCGTGTGTGTGTGTGTGTCCATCCTGCTGTGTGAGCTAAAAGTTTTGCATCAGGCCTCACGGTGACATAAATTTCAAGCGAACCCCTCCAACACCAAAGCTCTTATGAAAAGGAAATCCCCACCTCCCCCCACCTCCACACACCCCTTTTTTGGCTCGCTCCCTCTTTCCCTTCTGTGGCACACACTGGGGGACTGTACTAGTCTCAGTGCCAGTCACACAACATTTTCCACACACCACTGTCAGCCTTCCAATAGCATTTGCTTTCCCCTTTCGCTTGCAGGTTCATTTGCATGAGGGAAATGAGCCCTGCCCTTCCAAGCATAAAAAAAGACGTTCTCCTCCATCTCGACAGAACCCACGAGTGCCCATCGAAGATGACACACGCCACTCTCTGTGCACCTGTGGTTTAGAAATCGATGTGAACTCCAGACTAATTTAAATGTAACTGTGAAAAACAGCCACCGTTGATGTTCACCGTAGAGCTCTGTCCCCAAAGCTGTGGGCCAGGCAGCTGCTGCTGACGCTGACTTTGACTCAAGGAGATGATGATGTCGTGAGGTGACCGCATTTTGGAGCAGGTGTACCTGACAGGCAGCCCAAGTGGGAAGTCATTCCCGCCCAGCCACTTTGCCATTAACAAACCTCTCTACCCCCTTTCCCGTTCACTTCTTCCCCATTCAGAGCTCTGCACATCTGTGAGAAATCCATCATTGCACAGTCTGCCGCGGCAGGATGCTGCGCCGCCTGTCAGCCCGAGAAAATAAGAGCAATGGTTTAATGTCAGGGGAGAACTGGCTGCTTTCATGCTGCTTTAATATCAGCTCAACACTTTACATTCACGTCTTGATTTAAGAAGCAGCCTCTATTAGGGAGGTGTTCACTTTTCAGATCATCAGAACCAACATGCTCCAAATCCTGGTAATCATCCTATTCAGAGTGGACGGTTCTCGCACCATCTACTGTTGCGGGGACCTGCAGGAGTTGCACACATTTCTTATATTATTCCAAGTCCTCAAACCTTTCCCACAGCACCATTTCCACATTTTAAAAGCTTTACTTAGACATAATTTCACAAGTCGGCTCAGTATTTGCTCTGAAATCTTTCATGAAAAGCAGATATAGAGTTCAATCTGTTCTATTAAAAAGCTATGTTTCCATTTTCTCCTGCCGGTGTTAGTTTTCCACGTCTGTGAGAGCTAGTCAATAAGAGTCAAGTTGCACTTTGAGGTTACTTTCCCATCAGTAGATGCTGCCTGCTCGCACAGAGCTCCATGGATGGATCTGTGCTCCGTCTTGGCTTTGTGACAAACAAGCACTTGACTGGTAGGATTGCAGTCACTGTGGTGTTCAGCCTGGAGCTAGGCTCAAGCAAAAACGAGGAGGTAACGTCTTTTTAACTCCTTCATTTAACTTGTAGTCTTCAGCCCTGACCACCAATGATTCAAGTTACGTCGTGTGTGGCTACTTTAAAGGTTGCACAGCCTTTTGTTGAGACATACCACACCTTTTCACATATGCAATAGTACTTTCCAGGCCCTGTAAACCAAATTTGATTAGTTTAATGAGCAGTAGGCAAAAATGTGCAAAAGGAAATGTAAAACAGGCAGAATTGTAAAATAGAAAATAGCCGCAGCTCTTCCCTCGGTGGTCCACGTGTCATAAGCTAAAAAAAGATTTCTGAGCTTCATTTTTACATAAATTGACTCTCACCTTTCAAGGCGAACTGTTCTGCTGGAAATCAGATAAAAGACTGGATCTTAAATACTGTCTGTCACTCACCTGAGCTGGAGTGGAAAACAAAACCTGTGATTGGCCAAAGTCTCCAGTCAGAGCTTTAGGAGACTGGTTCCCTTCCACAGTGTTTGTCTATGTTTATTCACATGACACTAAAACCGTGCTACCCACTCCAGGTTTAATGCCCCCCATCCAACTAGTGTTCCAGGGATACTTGACCCCATCCCAGTCCAGCATAGGTGTAACACATAAAGGCAGAACCATCCACATCACACTGAAAGACAATGTTGAATCATCAGTTAGCATCAGATGCACATGTTTGTATCGGGGCAGAAAATCTCTGCAGGCACAGGAAGCCCACGCAGAAGGAGGGTTTGAATCCATTCTCTAAAAAGGAACCCGTCCCATAACAAACAAACCTTACAGCAGCGCGAGAACACAGAGAAGAGCCACAGCAGCTACTCTCGTTACCCAATCACGTGGCCAGTTACATGTACACTGATGATTCAAAGTATAGTTGTCTTTTATGTCTGTGATTTCACCTCCTTTGTAACTCAGAAATTAACAGGAGTGATTTCAACACAGCTGGTGTTTTAAGACTAGTTAGTCCGTCTGTCGCCGCCTTTAACCTGTTATTCTGTGTTTGATGTCAGTAAACTGCACAATCTCTGACAGCCCACCTTCTACACTTGTCACTACTCATTTTCCCTTCTCCCCAAAGTCAACATTTTAATTGGCAACTGGCACATACACGTCATCATCATCATCATCATCACCAGCAGCAGCACATCCAGGCTGTTTGTGGGCTCGATCGCTTTGGACCGGATGAGTCACTGTGTGATGACGGGCTCATCCTGTCACTCAGCCCCTCTGTAATGGAATCAAATGCAGCATATGAAGCAATTACCCGACTCGCTGACGACGTGCGTTTAAAAGGCACCGGTGCTGTTCTGTGCTTTTTGCCACACAAACACAGAGCTGGGCTGACAGCATGAGATGCTCCTGACTATCAGCAGTAACAGCATCATCTGTGTCTCCCATCTGTTGCTAAAAGATACTGTTGATCATTCACCAGCCAACAATCCAACTTGTGACAGGATTCATATTTGCTCTAATGAAGTCATTTATCACAGGATGAAGGCTGAGTTTATTCCACAATCGATATTATTGCTCAAAACAAATTTGTCCTTTAAGTAAGTGTTGGTGCTGCAATCCTTAAAATATTTTACTGCAGTGCTTTGGCATCATCAGAGCAAAAGGATCGTCATCAACATTACATGTATGTGCCTTGGAGCTCCCGCAATCCACAATCAGAGGCCGAAGCAACACACAGCACGCTAATGGAAACAGCTGCGCGTGGTGTCTGTGGGTCCGGCTCAAAGATGTTCATCTTTCTGAACATGTTCATGGAAAACTTGTTTTTGTCCCCTGAAAAAAAGAAAAGAGAAAAGTGCTCATCTCACCTTCGTCCGAGTTCCCCCTGAGCACGAGTGATTACCCGGCACCGAGCAGTTCACTCGCTGACTATGAATCTTTGCAGCTTTACAGTCTTTCATCTAATTTCCTTATGTCACAAAGACATACAGCTCTGGAGTGATCCCAGAATGGGAGAACGACTTTGTCTGTGCGAGGTGCATTAACATTGAAATGCACTTGATTTTTATAGTGAGAACAATTCGTGTGACACCAGTGTACCAATAGTGTCCAAACTACAGAGCTGTAAGTCACCAGCAGGGCGGATTGAATCAGACATAAGTAAAATGGACGACAGGAGACAACACGCTGTCTCAGGCCGCAGGAAGGACGTGGCTTTACAATAAATGGTGCTTTTCTTCTATCAAGAGGCTGGATTGAATTTCTGGATCTGTTCCTCCTGCTGTCCCAGAAGTGATAATGCTATTAATAGCACTGCTTGAGCTCCTCAGCAGTAGCCAGAGGCTGCTCGTTTGACAGGTCATCTACACAAATGAACTCGAGCACGAGACGCCGTCAACAAGTGCAGCGGTTTGAAAACTGGGGAGGGGGGGGCTTGACAGTAGCTCTGGTATAAATATCCTGGCAGAGCAGCGGCACACGCTGCTTCAGAGGTGTCGCCATCGTTGTTGTGAAGAGGATTCTTGCCTCGGTTTTTGGTTGTGAAAAGATCTCCCCAAAACTCCCACTTGAAACCCCACCCCACCCGCACCCCCGACCCCACCCACTGCCAGTATATGTGCTTCTCGAAGGTCAGCCACACTCTGGCACCGCCCAGCAGCAGCATCGGGCGCCTGGTTCCTCTAAGGGCTTTTATGCAAATTATAAACGAACACGCTTCTTCACAACATGACGAGCGAAGAAACAACACAAAGTGTCACTTCCTGTCAGAAATCTCCAATTACCCATCATGACCTGGGAAATAGATGGTGGGCTGGATGGTGGGAGCGAAGGAGCAGGTGATAAAGAAAGCGGTAACGCAAGATCTCAGCCAAGGAGCGCGCTGACGGCCGCTGACAACATTTTCACAAGGTGGTTAAACAGAATTTAGGCTGGTTTGTTTTCTCGCTGCCACTCTGAATGTGTGTCCTTTGAGTTTTATTGAAAAAGAACGGTTCTGAGAACAGAAACTGTCATTCACAGTTTGGCTTTCAGACAGGGAAACAATTGCAGTTAATGCTTGTGTGGGGTGGACACAAGAACCCAATGTAGGATGTAGAGGCAGGCAGGAAAAAATAGCTTACAAAGAAGGAACTAAAGCAGGAGGTACTGCCCAAACAAGACAGAAGGGAAAACCAGCTTCAACGTAAAAGACATGACCGAAGGCTGATGCAGAGGGATGCTTCTTCGCTGTCAGTTACTATGTTACCATCAGAAGACGGCACCACGCACTCGGTCTCTGTCGTGGTGCACGGACAGCGATGGAGAGAGAGCGTTTCCCTCACACACCTCTCACTGCTGCACTGGTTAAAAAAGAGAAGAAAACAAATCCTACTGACAATCTAGCTACAGGAAACTCTCACACACGTTCAGTTCACTTTTATTTATACAGCACCAAACACAGCAACAGTGAACGGTCCGACGATTATACGAGACAACAGTGTTTGTCCATTTAACGAGGCCCAACCCTGCTTAGCATCCGAGATCAGACTAGATGGAGCAGCTCAGGATGCTGTGGCTGTAAGTGGCATAGTTCTTAAATCTGCCAGCTGTAACCGCATCATAGTCCACAGCTATGCTGAGGATCAGGATCACAAGCTGAAGTGTATTCACTGAAGCTCCTCGAAACTTTTAAAGCAATCCAGTCATTCTGTTTCTGTAATGTAAAGACCCCGAGGTGGCAGTCACATCTCTACTGCTTATTCCAGTAAAACAGGGAATGACAGAAATAATGTTGTGCAGCTTTGCAGTTGCACGGTGGGTATAGCAAGCTGAACTACATTTAAAAAAGTCAGATTTTACTGGTGTGTGTAGATTTTATGTGTGTTTGACCATTGGAGGAACGTGTGGGGAGCACCCATCTCAATCGGGGGCTGGAAAAGCCCCCGATTGAGATGGGTGCATCAAAAATAACTGCCCAAACAAACGCACAGAAGTGTTACCAAGATGTGCCTCTAGACTGATTTGGTGTCTCATCCTTTTAATCATAAAGGGGAAAAGTTTTTGAACACATTTACTTACAAAACACAAGAAAAATCACGTTTGATGTCTGATAGACATATATAGACATATGTACACATATATACACATTATTTACACATATGTACACATATATATTGGGTAATGTGTGTGTAGGAATGAAAGGACGCCGTATTGTTCGATGGAAATGATCAACTTACAGAGGGCTGAACTCAAAAACAGCCCAGAAATCAAAGTGAAAACATTTTGCGAGAGGCTGGTCCAGTTTGCCGAAATTTAATTGCAGCAACTCAAAATGGTCCTGTTATGTTTGTATACATACCTGAGAATGTCGGGGCTCCTAATGAGACGACGGTGTCCTGTGGGATCTGGAGCAGGGCATCAGGGGTTTCTGGACAGCCCAAGGTGCAACCTGGAGGCATCATAGTGGCCCAGAGGCATTCTGTTGTTGTTCAGCTGTATCAGTTCATTCATGCTCCAGGACCTGCCTGCATACTCTCCCCACATGAGGCACTGGAGGGGTTGGACTACCTGTGCAGCCTTCAGCTCATGCTAGCAGCAGTGACATCGACTCGAGCCAAAGACGAGGAGAGAGAAACATGTCGGCGGCCTCCACCTGTAACATCATTCCTGTTTACAGGTTGTCTCATTGTTGCGCCTCTGCTGAAACTGATGTTAATTTGATCAAACTGATCAACAACGCCCTCTGATACTTATCTGATCAGATCAATAACCCAGAAGTTTAATGTGAATAAAAAGTGTTCCTTTGATCTGAGCAGTGGGCACAGGGTAAGGTTTGCACGAATGCTGCAAAATTACAATTATAGGTGCTTTTTAAAGGAGCAGATAAACTGTGTGAACTCTACAAGCTGCACTTGGTCCTGTACTCTGGACACACGTCTTCATATGCACGGTTTAAGCTTCCTAACAAGGATGCAACTCTGGTTAGTCTCTGATCTCCTGGCAGATCCAGGATCCCAAAGGAGATTTTTCTTTCACAATATGTGTGTGTGTGTGTGTGTGTGTGCGTGTGCGTGTGCGCGCGTGTGTGTGTGTGTGTGTGTGTGTGCTGTATAATGTCTGCAGTGTCCAGTGGTGACCTGTCTTTTTAATGGGCGACTGATGGCTTCTCTCTGCCAGCCTGTGTTCATCATCTCTGTCAGTCTGGAGTATAACAAAGCGAATCAGAGCAATGGCAGCTTAATAACAGAAGCTCTGCAGCAGAGTGCACAGCCCTTCATGAAGTACCTTCCCTCCCTGGTTAAAGTACAGAGGTGTTGTTTAGTTTATACTAAAGATGACTCAGGCTTTTGGGACTAACATGACAAACACTGTCAGCTGGAACAGACGGGTGAGGATAGTAACTCTTCAGTTTGAATATCAACACTTCCTCTTTTAGAATAAATGTGTGACCTTATTCAAACGAACTGAGAGAGCTACACACTTCCTCTCTTTGAGTCCTGACTGCCTGTCAGAGCGGAGCAGAGAGCGAGGCGCCATTGTGGGAAAGGTTTCTTACCAAAAACATTTCATGACTGAGTTCCCCCGGGTCAGATTACTTTCTGTGCAGTGTTGTAAGAAGAGTTTCTCCTGTCAGTTTGACCCACTGATCATCTGAAAATATAACGTACTGTGCACCTTTAGACGATGGAACATTTGATTATTTCCTGGAAACTTCAGAATTGCAGCAGTTCATTTGTTTAAGTTGACCGAAAGAAGTGAAGACATGTAAAAAAAAGTTGTATAATAATGATTTTTTTAATTATTTAAAACAGCGTAACTGTATTTATAACATTTAAAAAGTTCAACGCTCACTCATGTTCCTTCACATTAGCTTCTGTCCACTGACCTTTTGTAACTTTCAAAGCATTCAAAGCCCTAAATGATCCAGTCGTAACGTAAAGGTTTGGTGTTCAATGGAGAGGCCTCTTCACACATAAAGGTCATTAATGGAGTTCCACAGGGTTCAGTGCTTGAACCACGTCTGATTACATTACACATGCTTCCCTTAGGCAGCATCATTCAAATGAATAGCTTAAATTTTCCCTGCTATGCAGATGATACCCAGCTTTATCTATGCATGAAGCCAGTCTTAGAAATATGGTGTCTAAGCAGATACTGGCATTACCTTGGCTTCTAATAACACCGTTGGAGGTGTTTTCGACTTCTATGTTCTTCAGTCTGCATATTAAACAAATATGTAAGACTGCTTTCTTTCATTTGTGCAACATCTCTAAAAACATCCTGTCTCAGAGTGACGCTGAGAAACGTGTTCATGCAGTTGTGTAATTTAGTATCAGGTTTTTCTACAAACTGCCTGCAGCGAGAGCATCGACAGGGACGAGAGAGCAGGTTTGTCTGATATTAGCTTCTCTTTATTAAATCCACAATCACATATAAGGTCTTAAATAATCAGGCCCCATCTTAATGACCTTGTAGTACCATATCACCCTATTAGAGCACTTCGCTCTCGCTCTGCAGGCCTACTTGTTGTTCCTAGAGTATTTAAAAGTAGAATGGGAGGCAGAGCCTTCAGTTTTCAGGCCCCTCTTCTGTGGAACCAGCTTCCAGTTTGGATTCAGGAGACAGACACTATCTCTACTTTCAAGATTAGGCTTCAAACTTTCCTTTTTGCTAAAGCACATAGTTAGGGCTGGACCAGGTGACCCTGAATCCTCCCTTAGTTATGCTGCAATAGACGTAGGCTGCCGGGGTTTCCCATGATGCACTGGGTGTTTCTTCTTCACTCATGCTGTGTGTTTATACACCACTTTGCATTTAATCATTAGTGATTGTTAAACTCTTCCAACTCTTCTGTCCAGTCTCTCTCTCATCACACCCATCAGTCGTGGCCGACCCTCCCTGAGCCTGGTTCTGTCGGCGGTTTCTTCCTGTGAAAATGGACTTTTTCCTTCCCACTGTCGCCAAATGCTTGCTCATGGGGGTCACCATATAAATTAAACTGAGTTGACTTTTATAGAATAGAATAGCACTTTATTGTTACTGTATATGTACAAAGAAATTGTGAGTGCTCCACATCGACTGTGCAGGAAATAAAAATAATAAGACAAGTGAAATAAATACCAAACAAGAGGAAGGCACATCATTAAAAAGGCACACAAGTAGACAGTGAACCATTTAGACCTTCAGCTATCATGCTGCTGTCCAGTGGAACCAGTTCCTAATCTGAGTTATGGCTGTGGAGTTATTGTCTCTTTTAAACAAGAAATACACCGACTGTCTGTTGTCCCTTTATGCTTTCGTTGTAATGTCACAAAATCCTTTCACATTTCTTTTTTCCAAGTGTACTACATGCATGTAGTTATGACGCCAGTATTTTCAAATTTACCCTGAATTTTGTCTTTTAATGTATTTCTTTGTCATGGTTCTGAGCAGCGAGACAAGTTAGGTGGCAAAAAAAGACACATTCCACTTTTTGGGAACTCAGATATGTAGATATTACACCATTACAAAAATAATCATTAACTGTGGGTCATCTGGTATACTGGTAAGATGGTATTAGAAGATATAAGTTAAATGTTTGCTTCAACAATGTGTTTCTGACCATCTTGTGAATTTAAATCCATTATTTACTTTAAGCTCTGCCAAGTCCTGGAGTAATAACTGGACCTTCTGTATCAGCTAAAGTGTTGCACATCTTCACTTGCTGGTCACATCTTCATCTTCCTGAAGTGTGCTGACAGAAGAAGTACAGACGCAGTAAAAAGAGAACAAACTGAGGCTCACACAGTTGAATCGAGATTGGAGGAACTTTGGAAAAGAAACAAAAGACATCTTCTGTGGATTTATCAGCACCAGTGACGGCTCGAGTTTTTATTTAACGAAAATAGGCAGGTATATATTCATTTTTAAGCTTCAGCCTCAAAATGCTCGACTACAAAAAATACAAGTGCTCACACCATGCAGCAGATGTCTTTTCATCATCCCTCAGCAGCGCTACTCGTACCTACAGAGCTGTGCAGCAAAGGAAAGAATAACAGGAAGGAGTGAGACTCAGGTGCGTCCAAGCTGCTGTCAGAAAGCTGCTGCTGGGGTTCAGCGCTCACAGATGAAAATAGCTTCACTGTGGAAAGTCGAACGCATCTTCACAGCATCAGGGAAAAACTGCCGTGGACCGAGCAGTTCTTCATAAAAAGAGACGTCAGGGGGAAAGAAAGAAACGGCGTTACCGGACATTATAAATCTGGGAGAAATGTGCAGCTCAGTGTGAATGTTCATAATGAAGAAGATAAAGAAGACAAAAAAGGCCAAAGCGACGGTTATTAAAGATCATACTCGCTCTGCTTTTGTGCATAAACGGTTTACCCTCGCAGATATTAAGCGTCTCCTCGCATCACTTTTCTGAGCTTGTAATTCGTGGAAAGACATTTTTATCTCTTTGTGCTCTCTGGCGCACATCTTTGAAACACACTGATGCAGTGGAGTCACTGCACTCAAAATGACAAGGACATTAACTTCACTTTGCCAGAATATTTTAGATCTAAATCAAGGAGTCGTTATTTTATGGCACTACTATCCGCTGAGACAGCAGCGCCGTTTCAGCTGCTTTTACTGTCATTTTTTCACCTTGTTTTGCGCTGACGGGCCTCCTTCTCCCTCGCCTTGTTTTTGGCTACTGAGACGTTGGTGCATGCTCAGTCATGAATGCGAGTTTGCACCAGCTTCGCTTCTTGACCTCGCCTGTCTGCTCACGCTCAGCTCGTCATCTCAAGGATGCCCCCGCCCCCCCATCAGAGGCCTCACACCGCCAGCTGAAAGCACCGGAGAGGAAAAAGAAGAAATTATGGAGCCTTGTGGCGCCTTAATGAGCTGTCGGGCTGTCAGACTCAGAGAGATAATTAACCTTGATAATTTGTCACGTCACAATATCGTTGGAAGTTTGTCTACGCTGAGGACTCGAGCTGACATCAGGGTGACATCCCTGCCGCCGCAGGTACGGGCAGACGAAGGAGAGGGAAAGACCGGGGAGTGATAGTGATGGAGGCCGGCGGATGTTGATACCTCAGGGAGAGCTGGTCCTCTGGCAAATTTCATTCTTTTTATAGCGTCAGTGGTCGGGCGCTCCCATGAAACCTGCCTGACACCTCACTTCGTTCCTCTCTCCATCCATCACTCTCCCCCTGTTGGAAAGCCAGCATAATGTTAATGTTTGTATTTAAAGTGCTGAGCTCTTCCCCTGACTTTCCTTCTACAGGAAGACTGTTTAAATAAACAGCACACACACTGAGCACTCTCTCACTCGCCTTGCACTCCCTGGAGGAGGCAGTCTGGGAGAGTTGTGTTTATTTATTTTACTGTTATCAGACATAAATAGCATTCATGACGCAACGCTGGAGATTTAAGAATACTTCACAGAAAATCTGGAAGAGGAGGCATTTGCAGTTGCTGGTTATGTAAAGAAACTCACAAATGCAATGTGAGAAAAAGAACAAGGCATGCCCAGAAGCACCCAGGCGGGCGGCGTGAGGATACTCACACTGCACGCATGCACACACAAACTACGGGAACAGAGAGAGGCTACATCTTGTCTGTGGGTGGGAGAAGATGAGCCGACAGTCCAGCTTAACAAGCTGTGAGCTGAGTTGGAGCTGCCTAAGCTCCGGACTCAGAGGAGGGGGAGGCGTTTTACAGCTCCTCTCTCGTTCTGTCACACACACCGGCACATATGTAAACTCAGTAGGTTTCCATCGAATCTGAAGACACTCTCAAGTTATTAGTCTGACGTTGTAGTGACTTCGTTCTGCAGATGATGAGTTCTTCTTCTTAAGGTACTTTTGCATCTTGCTTCATAAGCTCCCCTAGCTCATATTTACTGACTCAACTCTGAAGGCGTCTCCTCTAAAAGCTCACAGTTACCAAACAACATTTGTGTCTCTTCTGTATTTCTATAGCAGCCATAGTTTCGAGACAATTTAAGGCAGGGGTGTCGAACTGCAGGCCTCAAGGGCCGGTGTCCTGCAGGTTTTAGATCTCACTCTGGGTCAACACACCCGAATCAAATGATTAGTTCATTACCAGGCCTCTGGAGACCTTCAGGACACGTTGAGGAGGTCGTTTAGCCATCAGCTGTGTTGGCTCAAGGACACGTCTAAAACCTGCAGGACACCGGCCCTCGAGGCCTGGAGTTGGACACCTGTAATTTAAGGTTTTATACACAAAATATAAGTTAGTTAATACAAAAAACCTGCATTGGTACAAGTCAAAGTAAGCTGCTCCCTGAGTCCTCATCAGAAATATACACCTGGCATAAGAATAAGCAGCAAAGTAAAAGGAAAGAAACACTTTTTTCCCTTCCATTGAAGTGCTTCCTGTCTAACATTCACACTGTGATGAGCTTCAGCATCTTCCCCAGCGATACTCATGCAGGAGGTCAGCAGGGATCGAAGCACCCAACAGTCGTCCCGCTCCACCGCCTCCCCTGTGAACATGTCAGTGAGATACTGAAGATATCATAACTCAATTTAGACACAGCTTGATAGTTATGCAGTCCACTATAGTTTATATAATTGAGGGAACAAATGTGTGATTTAGCAATGTATGTAACCGTACAGATAGTTATTAAGCCTGAGCATTCAACTGTGTCAACCTTAGCTTGTCGAGTGTGTTTGTTGTAAAACCTGCTGCGACAGCGATCGCTCTGTAACAGTATTGTTGGTGTTTGATGGTCTGCTGAGCCTCAAACACTCCTGCTGTCTGTGTGACAAAGGCCAGGCAGATGTGCTCCAGCTGTAGTTCTTCTTCTAGATGATGTTTGCAGTTCTGTAGCTTGAACACCTCGTGTACTCACAGCTTGTTTGAAATACATAAACAGTGTGAATACATACAAATATATTTGTGTTTTTTTATTCCCTAAAATTACAGATGAACCACTTACAGGAACGGAAGGTTTCAAATTGAACACTTGACCATGACTGGCTGTCAAACTGGTCATGGTGTTACAATTCATGCTTGTGAGAGCTTGTGTTAAACGTGTAAGCACAGAGAAACTTTCCGCCTTTAGCAGCGACAGAAGCCCGCTGGTGTCAAACTGCACATCACTCTGGGCAGCTCAGCCATCCGAGCACAGTCGCATTCTGACGTTTCCTGCTGCGTTTGCTGAGGATACTGAGAAAAAGTAAAGTGACACTTGGTGCACGCAGACAAATGTATGCAGTTAGAAGAAAAGCCACTTGTGTGAGAATCCTGATCTGGTTTATTGATGAACAATGAAAAGACGGACTGGTTAGAACTGGGTTTTTGTGGTGATTTTGGTGGTTTACCACATGCACAGGAAATCTGCATTAGCCTCGACATCAATGGATTTTATTCTGTACCCGGTGAGGTAGCACCTACACTGAAGTGTGTGTGTGTGTGTGTGTGTGTGTGTGTGTGTGTGTGTGTGTGTGTGTGTGTGTGTGTGTGTGTGTGTGTGTGTGTGCGCAAAACAGAGAAGAATGGAGCAGGTCCACCATATGTGAAGAGTAGACATCAGCATACTGGTTTTCTTCTTTTGCTTGTCTTTTAATAAAAACAGGATCCATGCTGTGCTGCAGCACAAACTGTTTATGCTGGAGATGAAGAGCTCAATGAAACTCATCAGAGGAGCTTTCCAAACTTAATTTCACTAAACAAACGCACCTTTGGTAACTGCAGTTGTTTTTATTGTTGTGGATTCCTGATCTTTCTCAGCATCATCATCATCAGCACGATACCCAGACTTCAAACAGCAGGCAGTGTTCCCACTGCCAATAGGGAGATATGTTCTTCAGCTGGGTATAAAATCACCTCCAGACCCTCAGCATCACATGATCTGTACATTCACTGATGGCAGCATTAACAAGCAGACCACCAGCAAATGTTCTCCTTGTGATGGGAAGTTGCTCCGGGAAGATGTAAGGGATCTGATTAGAGGAGTCCTGAGTGAACAGCTTCATCCTGCACATACACGACAACTACTACAAACATAAAATATCACGAGTACTTTTACATCGATTCTTGCTGAGCTTCCTCTGTGCTTGTGTATAAATCAGGGGTCGGCAACCCTGGGCACCCGTGCCACAGTTGGCACGCAAAGCGTTAACTGATGGCACAACCAAATGCCCAGCGGGCCGATGGTGGTTTTTCATTTTTATGCGCCGATATTTTTGTAACGGCATGAACAATGAGAGGTGGTGGATTGGCCAGATGCTGGCAGATGTGTAAAAATAACTCAGTTGTTTGGTGGTGGCTATGGTGGAGCTTCCACAGAGGCAACAGGTGGATGAGGGAAGGTGAGGCAGGATGAGCAGAGACCCGAGGAGGCCGCCGGTCCGAGTGTCAGGTGAACTGAGCTTCAGGTAAGAAGTTATGACCTGCAGTCTATCTGGGTCAGATATAAACCAAGTTTAGCTGGAGTTTATTTTCGTTGTGCTGACTTTTTACCATCAGTTACAATAACTCGTGCTGCGTGAGCTAGCATGACGGCGTTTCTACAGCTGGGTGGGTGCTATGATGTTACTGATAGTGAACTTTATTGTATTCATAAGGTTAGTTAGTAGAGTTGCCAACAGTCCCGTCTCGTATTCACAGAAAATATTACGCGTTTCGTGTTGAGCTGAAAAGAAACACAGTTTGTCCCGGACTTCAGCTACAATGAAAAAGACACAAAGCTGGATTTATTCTGTCTTTGCTGCACAGCTGCCTCTTCTTCTCTCATTCAATCATGAAACTGATCAATGATCAGCTGATCGGCTTTTCTCTCTTGTTTGTTTATCGCTTTGCGTCAGAAAGAGGAAACCAGCAAATGTCGTGTTAAACAACAGCAGCACGTTTAAGCTTGATCAGCTGTTGTTAGAATTTATTTAACATTAATTTCTAGTATCAGCTGATGTTTGCTGGAGCCACAGCTGTCACGGTTCTGGGTCAGTTTTGACCCAGTATTTTGAGTTTCTCGTGTCTTGGTTTAATTTTGTATTTTGATTCTTTTACATTGTTGACCATTATGAGAATTATAGGTTTCTGTTCATTCATGTTTTAGGATTTGCTCCTTGGTTGTGTTCTCATGTTTATTGCAGGTTTAGTTCAGTGTCTAGTGCAGGGGTGGGCAATCCCAGGCCTCAAGGGCCGGTGTCCTGCAGGTTTTAGATCTCACCTTGGGTCAACACACCTGAATAGGGATGGGTATCGAAAACCGGTTCTTGTTGAGAACCGGTTCCCACTGTTTCAATTCCTTGGAATTGTTTGCCATTTTTGCAAACGATTCCCTTATCGATTCCAGTCGCCCCGAATGACATCACCACGTTGCGGAGCGTCATTTACCTGGCAGGAAACATGGCGCCTAAGCTCAAACGCTCAAAAGTTTGATTATACTTTACGAGAACGGATGACAACAGGGCAACTTGCAATACTTGAAAAGTAGATATTTCATCTAAGGGAGGAAACACTACGAATATGCAAAAGCATTTGCTCACAAAACACGCGATGACCTTAAATGAATGTCGTGTTTTTAATTCCGCTCCGGACTCGTGAATCTCAACCCAGCAGCAGCGGTAACGTTTGCACGTCCTCTCCCGTTAATGCGGCAGGTAAATAATCAATAACAATGCATATTATGTTAGCGCGATCTGCCTTATTACAAACCTGCCATTACTGTGCATTTAGGTGACCACGATGAGACAGACAGAGTCTGGCTCAGATGCTGGCAGTTCTCGCTGCAGTCTACCTGTAGCGTCTCCTTTCAGGCCAGGATAGACGAACGTCACCGAGCAGAGACTCAGTTTGTGGTGAAAGGCTTGCACCCATTTGCCACAGCAGATGCCCCGACTTTCAGTAAGTGAATGTGTTTAATTGTAGGCAGGGACATTACTGGATATTCTTGTGTAATTGCTACAGAATAATTTATGTTATACTTTGTTATTGCTACAGAAGAATATTTATTTTATTATTTTACATTTACAATGTTTTTCCCGGGGACCCTGTGAAACCCCATTGAAGAGCCGTAGGCTGGATCTGTTAAGATCTCACTGTTGGGTTTGTAAGGCCATGTTACTCCTAAATTTCTATCTTGTTCAAAGAGAAGATATAAAACAAAGTTCTAAGCTAATCGACCTTAGTGTTCTCCTTTTTTAAAAAGAATCGATAAGAGAATCGATAAAGAATCGGAATAATGAAAATCTTATCAATACCCATCCCTACACCTGAATCACATGATTAGTTCGTTACCAGGCCTCTGGAGAACTTCAAGACATGTTGAGGAGCAAATTTAGCCATTTAAATCAGCTGTGTTGGTTCGAGGACACATCTAAAGCTTTATGGTTTTTCCTATAATACCTGGGGGGCCGGTCTCTAGTCAAAATGTCCAGGCCGATGTTTTGTCCCAGTCCAGCGCTGGGCACGACACACAGTGAGTTAATCTGAGAAGGTGCGTTAAAAAATAAATGGCCAGGCCAGCGGTGCACATCGCAGATTAGCTCGCATAGACACATTTGTGCCGCTTCTTAATGACGGTATCTTAGCAACCCCAACTACCAGATTCAACTTGTAATTGGCTAAAAATAACTTAGCCTACTGGTGAGAGGGACGTTGCTAGCTGGCAGTTTTTTCAAGCGATGTTGAAATTTCCACATCCCAACACTTAGAAACCTTCAGCAGCTGTCCGCTCAGCGCAGCATCAGCACCACGGAAACACACGGATACATGCGTAGACTCGAGACAGAATTCACAATGTGTTTTCAGCACTTTCAGGTGTTTGGACCAATGTTTTCTTTTCTGATCAAACCAGAAAGCTTTAATGAGCAGCTGGATTTGTCTCGCATCAACTGGCTGAGTTAATGCGACATCGAAATGCAGCTGATTGAAATAAAAACCTCGACTCTGTGGGGTCAAAGTTTGCAGAACTACAGACGCAGCTGGAATCCACAGCTGTGCGTGTTCATGGAGCTGCATGTTCACCTGCTGGACATCACTACCTGACAAGTTTAACTGTCTTCAGAGCATTGCTGAGGCCTTATTGACAGTGTTTGGCTCTACATGTCTGTGTGAGCAGATTTTCTCTCACATGAGTCCTCAGGTAGCCTCTGAATGCTGGACACTCTGAGACCTGTGTCTCTGAGTGGGAGACCAGAGATCACATTAACATGTGTCCCTGTATTAACAAACATGCCATATTGGCCCAGTTTATTTTTCTTATCATTGTTGTGAGGAGACCATAAATAGCATTTGCATTTTCTGTTGTACAGTTCATTTGCTGTTATGGATAAAAAGTCTTTTTTTGTTTCCAAATAGCTGATAACTATTTGCTGATAGCTGCCAACATCTGTGCACAAATATAATCCTATAAAGTTGTTCTATATAGTGTGTAACTGTTAATATAGAGCGTTATTAAATTTATTGCTAATGCAATCATATGGCACACTGACCTCTGAGGAGATTCTAGATGCACTCGTCATCAGAAAGGTTGCCGACCCCTGGCATAAACCTTTATTGACTTGACAGCTTAGGCACGATCATAAGAAGAAGGCAGCAAACTTTGTGTAATCAGGTTAGAGAAAAGGGCTCTCATTCAAGAGCAGCCCTATAAGCACTTCTGCAGAGCCAACTTGTCCTTCCTCACACAGTTTAAACCTCACATTTCCCACACTCTGTGGACGCATGATGCTGCAAAACCAGAAGCTTTGCAAACACCTTAACAAATCTGGCTCACGGGCCGAGGAGCTGCACGTGCGCTCTGTCTTTACCGGGACACCTTAAACACCTCGAAATGTGATTTTTGTTTTTCAATCTGAAAGCACATTTGCTTATACCACGCGTCAGATTCACTCACTGCAATTTGTGCTCATTTGGAAAAACACCATGATGCGTTCGTCATTTATGTCCGACTTTTGATCCCAGCGTTAAAATGCTTTCTGTTGTTGTTTCTACCCTAACCCACTGAAAGGGTCACGCTCACACACAGGGAAAAAAGCTCACACATTATTAACACGTGACACATGGACTGGTATGCAAACTGATGCCTGGCCTGCCCTCTTCTTTTGCTTACATTATCCTTCTCCCTGCCAGGCTCCATCTCGTCACTTCAAAGAAATCAGGAAGCTCTCTAAAAGGCAGCGATGTCCATCTTCCAGACTGCGTCAGATTCAAAGTTGGGGTAGAAAAGGGCTGAGGTGTTAAAAGTTAGTAGGAGGTCTGATCACCTCTATGAGAGCTGTGCTATGAAGCATCGAAGCCCCGGAGAATTGCTGCTGCCCACGTTACAGCCTTTAAATAAAACACTGTCCTGATTATACAGCTCTCCTCCCAGAAACATGCAGCACAAGGCGACTTGTCTACATGGCCTATATGCAAAGCCGTACAGTAAAGTGCAGTACAACGCCACACAGGACAAACAGGCAAATGCACTAGATCACAAAAACTTACTCAGTACTCAGATTATTCTACTGCCAAAGACATCAAACACCTTTTTCTCCACAGTAAGAAAGGAGACAAGCTTCAAGTTCTTCTTCTTTATTTGTTTTAGGTAAAGCAGCAGCAAAGCTGAGTAGACTTAGGCAAAACGACTCACTGGAAGTTTTCTCTGTCCTGATGTCAGGGACACAAAGCTTCTAAAGGCTGATGTTACACATGATGAGGTTACTCACTTTGAGAAACGCTGCTTATCCTGTTTAAGGTCCCTTCATTCTCAGAAAATCCTCTTTTATGGGTCGATTTTACAACAATACATCACTATTATACTTTTACTGCCTCTTCCCATTGAACTGGCCAAACTCTGTGAAGTGAAAGAAAAGTTGAATCTAAAGTTAAGTTCCATTAACAAAAACTGTTTGTGGAGTTTCATTTGAGTAGTATTTATTCTTACAGTCTTACTCAACATGTTCCTGGAAAGAAGCGTTGTTTTGGTGGGTGATGCTACCACTTTAAGGCGTATTATGATATACAGCCCATTTTTTAAATGAGGATAAAAATACCTTTTTATGACCTCATTGGAAAAAGGGATATAGCTATTTACAGCTGTGGCCCGTGTCATAGACTGCAGTCTGTAGGATGTTAGCTAAAGGCTGGTCAACCTGAAGCATGCACAGAATTTGCCTAACAAATGCTGGCAAGCAAGGACGGACACTGGATGCAAACCAGGCTGAGATGATAAACTGAGGCTGGTGCTGCACACACACTGTGAGAGTGTGCATTATGGCTGTTACCTAAGAAGGTAAAACAAATGGTATGCTTTCATTTAGAGTGCAGTACTTAGCATGTCGCAAATCCAGGAGCTAATTTCCTATTTGGGAGACACCAGTGAGAGCTGTGCTCTGTATTCTTCATAGTCAAACAAATAAAAGCCCATCTCTGTTGTTCTCGACCATATCAAGAATATCAACATGACATATTCCACATGTATGTGTGGATACTTCTTTAAGAAACTCTGGCTAGCCCGGCCAAATCCCACAGCACAAAACAGCTGTTGAGACGTGAAACCGGTGATTGTTTGATCGTCACTTGCTTTTGTGTGTGTACCCCGTGTGGTACAGTGTGTGGTTTATTGTGTGTCCGTTTACCTTTGTGGAGTGGTAGGTAGCCTGTCCCTGTTATCCCCAATCCAAAAAAAGCAGCTGCAGTGATACTAGTTCCTGGTACCCTGTCTCGCAGGCTGCACACTTGGCACTCGCCCAGGGTCCGACAGCAGACAGTGCCCTAGCGTATTGCTTGCAGTGGGTTTATGTGAAAGTTAGACCTCGCTGTGTTTGACGTGTCGGCTAGCGAGTGAAAGTTCTCCAGCTTGCAGACCTGGCTTGCCATACGGCATATTGCCCAAGGTCTCGTGGGTTTACGCAGCCAGCGGGACCTGGCTGAAGCTAACATGTTAGCTTCTCTGGGCTTAGCGAGCCTAGCACTCTCAGACTTCCCAGTTCACAACACATAACATCAAGCATCCCATTCACACCATAAATGAGTGTGAGTATGGCAGCCCCAATGTATCATAACTGTGTGGTTTGCAGATGCTTTTTCTGTCCTCTCCTCTGAGGGACCCGTGGTCAGCCTCTGGATAGTTCCCTAGGGACAGAGTCGGACCAGAATCAATTTTTCAGTGTGTTAGGCAGGGTATCCAGGGTTCTGGATATCGCTCTGTCTGAGAACTCTGTGGAGGTAGTCCCATTGGCGCTCCTGGACATGAGACCAGTCCAACGATGCCTGCGTCTGTGCCCGCACCGGTACCATCAGTCGACAGTGGTAGTCTCTCAAGGGCTCCACCAAGCTCTCTGTTGGTGGAGGGACTCATCCAACCTGGAGCAGGGCCAAGTGGTGGGTGTGGTGACCCACCATCAGTTAGTCTTCACAGGCGGCTCTCCAGTCGGGGTGCATTCAATGAGAGCTGTGGGGTCAGTGGCCATTGGACTGGCCTCTGGGCATCCCGGCACATACTGGAGCTGCAAGCTGTTGTCCTGGCACTCCGGCAGTTTCTGCCTCGATGGCATAAGTATCATGTCATCATCAGGACAGACAGCACGGTCGCAGCAGCCTATGTCAACAGGATGGGGGGCTAGGAACTCCTGTTTTGGAGGGACCTCCTATTCCAGGCAAGCGGGTCTCTGGTCCAACTTCTCCCCACAGGTTTCCGGCCTGATGGCCTGGCCCCTATGAGGGAGAAGCTGCCTGCTGCCTAGCTCAGTTGTGTGAATGTTGCAGGAGTCTCCTGCAGCATCAACCTTGGTTCTTTGCATGAGAGACCATCTCTCCAGCCTCAGCCTGCTTGGAGACACATTTCAATCAAACCACCAAACCATGACCGGTTTCACACCTGCACATCTGTTTTATATGCAAACTGTGGGCTGGACTAGCTGGACTGTCTTAAAGACGTATCCACGCGTCAGGACCAAGAGTGGTAACCTTGGTTCTCTCATTCAGAGAACCAAGGTTACAAAATAACCGTACACTCTGTGACACTACTGTGTTTATCTTCTGTTGGCAGTTGAAGATTAGATAAGACGGGTCTTATACAGAAAAGTATGGCACCATTTTAAACTTTAATTTAGATGGTAATGTGCAAGAACAGTGGTTTTGTACGGAGCCCCCCAGGGGACATGGGAGAAAAAAAAATTACGGAGGAAAAAATAAATAAATTAGGGAGGAAAAAAAAAATTAGGGAGAAAAAAAAATTAAGACGGACTTTTGCGAAATCTCGCAAAAGTATTGCGAGCGCTCGCAAAAGTATTGCGAGATCTTGCAAAAGTATTGCGAGCGCTCGCAAAAGTATTGCGAGATCTCGCAATAAGTATTGCGAGCGCTCGCAAAAGTATTGCGAGATCTCGCAAAACTCCAACAATGGCGGCAGCTACTTAGTTGTAATATTA
This sequence comes from Simochromis diagramma, assembly GCF_900408965.1. Taxonomy (NCBI): domain Eukaryota; kingdom Metazoa; phylum Chordata; class Actinopteri; order Cichliformes; family Cichlidae; genus Simochromis; species Simochromis diagramma. The sequence continues at coordinate 548,427 of NW_024386778.1, read as the reverse complement.
GTCTTTCTGGGTCACAAAATACACTTTTAAGATATTTTGAGGCGTGAATGTAGTTGTGTAAACGTCAGATACCTGCTCGGTTTACAAGACATCACATATTTGCAAAAGAGCTCCGACGTTTTTGGAGATCTGACACCCACTAGCTCGAAGCTAACGGGAGGTCGAGACCTACTACAGCCGGGAGGAACACCGCTTTCCCGGCACATCGTGCCTCGACCTCCCGGTCGGCTTCGAGCTGGCGGCCTCCGAAGAATGCGGCTAAAACTTTTGCGAGATCTCGCAATACTTTTGCGAGATCTCGCAAAAGTCCGTCTTAATTTTTTTTTTCCTCCCTAATTTTTTTTTTTTTCCTCCATAATTTTTTTTTCTCCCATGTCCCCTGGGGGGCTCCGTAGTTTTGTTGCATGATTAGATGAGGCAAAGCTATTGATGTGAAGTTGTCTTAGAAGCCAGCTTTCTTGGCATTAGGCCACCTTTACAATCAGATATAAATTCCTCAGATTAGCGTTCAGTAAAAAGCGATGGAAGCCTGTTTGATGCAGCAGCAATCCTGTATGCCTAACAGGAACAGATAACTTGGAAGATATGTTAGAAGCAAGTTCATTTCAGAGATGTGTTAAAAGGACGTTCCCTGTCTGGGCTCATTGTGTAATAGAAATCTTTTTTTTAAGTTTATGTATGAGCCCTCATACAGGTGGTTGAGACACCTGAATCTTAAATGCAGTGACAAGGCAGCTGCATCTGACGCACAGCCAGAAAGCCTCTTTTCTACAGTATGAGTGCTCCATCACTCCGCTGTCACACAGACATGCACACTTTGGGAAAAATGACAATTAGGAAAAGGGAAATCCCAAAGAAACAACAGTGCAGCGCTGTTTTCCTTTCAGTTTTTCAGTGATTTGTTTTCCAGTCATTCCTGCTGACAATGAAATTTCCAACAATACTGTGACAACAGTAATATTTTAATACTTTTCCTTTGGCCTTATTTCCAATAAGAACTAATCTTTGTATTTATAAGCATGCAAACACAAAAGCTGGCAGGTCATGTACGCACACAGGCTCTGCTGCCGTTTCAAGTAATAATGGCCATTAACTATTAACCAGCTCCCACTCGTTTATGCTGAGGCTTCATTGTCTGTCAAGGTCATTTGCTGAGAAATGATCCTGGGCCAGGAGGGCTTAATAAAAATGACGGAATTAAAATATCATCTTTCATGGCTGTGACTCCACTGGACCATCCACCCGGAGCCAGAATGAGTTCTAGTACAGTGCACCTTTAAGAACATCACATTGTGCCGCAAGTTAATGATGGAGTTACAAGTAGACCACTGCAGCACATTGTTGTGCATCAGAGTGTGACCTGAATCTGGGGCAAGTGGATGTGGAACAAGTGAGGCACAAGTTGGTGCTCGCATTTAGTAAAGCTCCACATCGAAGAGAACAGCAAAAACATGTACAAACTGGATCTTTGTATGTGTGCATGTTCCTGCACACGTCTGACAGTTTACATTTAAACTAAAGGCCTCAGAGCTAAAATAATTTGATGCAAGCAGAGGGAGACACGTTTGTCACTCACACGTGCTGCATTTCATCTATAAAATAACACTCTTAAGAGACTGATGCAATGTCCCTGAAGAAAAGCCTAATTAGATCAGCGGATTGTAATTCCACTGGAAACAAAGACACATGGGATGGACCATAAACCTGGTCTTCCTACCACAGTGACAGGAATCTACAACAATGCATGGCACACATCTTCCCCAGTCCATCCATCCATCTTCGTCCACTTCCCAGCTCTCAGTATGGCACAGGTCGTCGTGCAGGCCTGCCCCCTGCTAAAAAAATAAGGAGTAAAGAATCAGGCAGTGGAGCACATTGCAGTACATGTGGTTAGTTACCCACCATCCCTTCCTCTCTTCATCATATCTGTTACTTCAGTAAGTCCCAGAGTGTGGGCTTGTGGGCACGGTGGACGCTCCCCTGAGCCTGGACAAGCTTTGCCTCTGCAGGAGGCAGACCTCTAACAGAATATTTACTCAAAAACATCTGTTCTGGATTTATCAAAGTACACAGAGTATATCTGTGCATACGTAGTAAAAGTTGTTATGTATGTGTCGTGGAAGAACCCAAACGCAGGATTCAGAAACAGGAAGTTAAGTTAAGGTGCAGCTTTATTGCTGGGAAAAGTCTACATACGAAATAAACATCACAAAATGAACCAGAATACTAAACGTGAAACTAAAACACTAGACTGAACGCTGGAACCTAAAACTAAGAACCTCGTGGAAACAAACCAGGACTGAGAGCGAGGGTCAGGAACGCAGCACGAAGAGAGTGCAGGTTAAACAACAAGCCCGGGAAGACTGAGGACTAAAATACACAGGATGGGGAGCAGGAAGAAACACAGCTGGGGCAACTCAGACATAAGGAGACGAGGGAGGCAAAACTAGATACACTGACGTAGGACGCACACTACCAAAATAAAACAGGAAGTACGACACACACGCACCGACATGGATTCAGACACGAACAGAGGGAACACGGAGTGACTGAGGAACGAGAGAATAAACCCGAGGGCAGAACTGAACCTAAGAACTAGAAATCACAAACCAGACGAACCAGAGATCTAGAAATACAAAACACAAACCAAAAGCCTGGTAATGATAATAGATTGGATTTATATAGCGCTTTTCAAGGCACCCAAAGTGCTTTACAATGCCACTATTCATTCACTCTCACATTCACACACTGGTGGAGGCAGCTACAGTCGTAGCCACAGCTGCCCTGGGGCAGACTGACAGAAGCGAGGCTGCCATATCGCGCCATCGGCCCCTCTGGCCATCACCAGTAGGCGGTAGGGTAAAGTGTCTTGCCCAAGGACACAACGACCAGGTTACAGATACGCTTCCCAACCCCCCTGAGCCAACGGTCACCCCCAAACGACTACTATTCAACACACTAAGTAGTATAACTGCTGAAATGACATTGCTAGCTTGTCCATTTCAAGCACTTTTTAACAAAAATCACACCATAAACAAATAACATCTACTTACATATACAGTAAATATGATCACAAAGCTCATTCACATGATATGGTAAATAGAAAGGTTTCTACAGGACTCTGTGCCATCCTTAGAACGATACGCTTACTGATTCTGTAGGAGTTCAGAGGGTAAGTAGCAGCCAGGTCCTGCTAATCAAACGCACTGATTAACTGATTATCAGTAAGCGTGAACACGTAAAAGCAGGCGTCTTCACAGTTTGCTGGTCAGCTGTGTGTTAACGGTTGATGTCCGAGGAAATTCACCCAAATAATCCAAGCGTTACTGTACATCTATGAATCTACAGGCCTCAGTTAGCATGTTCAATGTTAAAGTTCACTACAGTACAGTTACAGAAGGGCCCTCAGTGATGATGTGTGAGACTGATAAAGGTTTAAATTTGGGTGGTTCTACTAGCTACTGAATCATGGGCTGCATTTCAGTTTTCACACAGTGATTCTGCATTTTAGCTTCATTTTTGTTAAATAAATAATGAGAATGTCACGATGTTGTCCATCTGAGTTTGTACTTACATGATTTGAAATCTGTCGAGGACTAGATACATTCTTATTATCCTCTGTAAATAGTAAATCGTTTTTTACTACAATAAACGAAGTAGCTGACCAATAGACACACTTCATTTGATCGACGCAGTAATCTTATAAACATATTTTGCCTCAACCTCGTGTACTGCGATAGTTGTATTTGAATATTGTAAAGACGAGTGGGCCAAAATTCCTCCACAATGACGTGAGAGACCGACAGAGTCATACAGAAAATGATTTGCATGCAGGACTGCAGAGGGAAAACATTGTTTTTCACATGATTGTATGTTTGATATGATTCACAGCATCTCTCTTTCACATAAACTGGACTTTTTTTTCTACTCAGGTTTTTAACTTAATAAGATCCTTTGGTCTGTGAATAACTCGAGATGTGGACGCTTACTGTACTTGTTCCAACAACAAAGCTACAGCATAATCATAAGATGAACATTTTAGCTTGACTTTCTAATGTTACTAGCCAAACTTGAAAGAGGAGAGGATGAAAGGATGAGAAGAGAAAGGAAGGAGACGATACGGAGATCTGGTATAAAAGACTAAAGAAAAAAGTAGCAGAGAAGAGAGGAGGAAGAGCAGCTGCTGTCCTCCAGGCATGCCGACATGTTGGTAGATTCACCTGGCGTGGGCAACCAGCTCTGCTGGAAACATTGGGGACTAATACAGGCTTTATGATTCTCTACAAGCTCTCAGTCATCTCTTAGTAGCTGAAAAGCCTCCTACAAGAAAATAGCGTTACAACTAGAGGCGTCTTGTGTCACAGATGAGCAGCGAAGAAGAGCTGACAGCACAATATCTCCATATCTATGGCTTGATCTTTGCAGCACCTGTTACAAGCCTTGAAATGTTTCCCACCAGAAAATATGACGAGTAAGACACAAACTCAAATCTGACTTGCATTTGTTTGGAAAACAAACAGCAAAGCCGGCGACGGCCCACTGGAGCTTTGAGAGTTACCGATTTCTCCTGAAAGCGTGTTTATGCCTGTAGCTGCAGAACACACTGTAGGAGTTTAAAGCTGGCCAAGCAACACTTCCTTGGCTCTAAAGATATGTAAGGCATGGCCTGATCTCTCATATGCCTAAGTCTGACATTTTGGGAAATACAGTAAGCTGTTTTCCTAAGACTTAGCCTGCATGACAAGACTCGTGCCATTTTTATCTCAGAGCAGTAAGCTAGCTCAGCATAGACGCTGGAAACAGGAGGCAGCTTGAAAGAAGATGAGGTTTGAGTTTAATGATGTGCTGAACAGAATGTCTCTTAATACATCCATTGGACTCTTTTCTGGTTTCCCAGACAAGACACTGGGCCACTGACCAGAACCTATAGTAACCTATAGTTGCCATGGATCTGTTCATGCAAAGATTTAAGAAATAAAATACTCTATAAATGTGAATCAGTCAGTTAAAGAGTGGTCGCTGGAATGTGCAACTTTGGACGGCAGCTACCACTTGCTATGTATGCTAAGCATTAACAAGAAAACAAATAAGTGTATCTTCCAAAATATCAAACGTTAAAATTACAGTGTGTAAAATCTCACCACTAGATGTCAGTAGATTGCAGATTGGTTAATTTGGTTTCTTGCCGTCACAATTTAAGTGCATAATCTTATCAGTGGAGGCTGTTGTAGGGTAGAGGGTAGCCTATGGGATGATCTGATATCCTCGTGTCAGTGTTGTTCCCACATCATCATAATAAATGTTGTTCCAGATCGTGCTAGGCTATGCGTCTGCTGTTTACCTCAGCTGCCAATACGTGTCCACTTCCATTTACTCTGGAGGAGGCTGTAAGACGTTATGAAAGGAGTTCAGTGTAAGTGTAAGAAGTTAGTGTAAAAAACAGCAAAGCTTACTTCTGACTTACTGACAATGATACCGAAGGGAGTTATTGAGGATATCTTTTACTTTTTAGTAAGCACTGCTGTTTTTGCCACTGTTAGCTGCTGTTAGCTGCTGTTAGCTATTAGGCCTAGACTTGGACACTTTGTGAATAAACTCTCATATGATGTGAAAATGTAACTAAACTGTTCTTGAGGGAAACCGTGATTTTTAAGATACCCACGGCTACCATTAGCTGGCATAATGTTAGCTTATAACCAGTTGTTGTTGTTTAGCTGGCCTGTTGTTAGCTAGGAAGGAAATGAGACAGCATGTCTAATGTGCTAACAATAAGTAATTGTGACAATATTGGGAATAAGAAAGCATGTTTATTCACATTTCCATGTTAGAGCCATGACTTCAGACCAGGAGATGAGGCCTGAGGTGAGGAGGTAGAAGATGACGTGCTGTCCAGATGTTGGTCATGTTGTCTCTTTCTTTGTATTTTTACTTCTTTGGTGATAAAACATAAGCATCCTTGATGTCTTGAGGCTGAAGGTGCAGGCATGAATTAAAATTTACCTCCCTGTCTTCTCCTTCACCTTTGGTGTGCCATGTATCCCCGACTCCTAGCTGAACACATTATACACGATTGGCAACTGTATTCAAGATGGTGGGGAAACATGGTTGGTTCTACAAACTGGCATCAACTGGCATCACTTCAACTGACTGTACTCTCAGAAAAGCTTCAACTCTGTTTTGCAGTCTGGGTAGTGTGGTATTGGGTTCAAATTACATTCCCCTTGCTTTTTATGAGGCAGGATGAACAGGCACATTTTTTTTAAACAAACCCCGTGAAAGCACATATTTCAAACAGTAAACTCACCACATTTATGCAAATTATTTACTTTTGTTTATTTTGGGTATAAATCTGTTTATGCAGTCAAAGTGTAATAACATTTTTAGAAAATCTTGGTTTTAGATTTAGGCCGTGGTTAGGCAAAGGCCAGCGGTTATGTTCATCGTTGTGGTTATGGTGAGGCTCTACGACATGAATGTATGTGAAAGTAATCTCTGATAAGACCTTCACACTGAACTCTGTGCAGAAGCAATGACGATCCTACTGGAGGTACAGAACCCCTGGAGGGGACTGTGTTAGGTGTTTGGTACAAGTGAATCTTCCTAATAAAATGATGCTCCTGTAGTAACTAACATTCAACTACGTACGTTTAAAATATACTGTGATCAGTTAGAATTATTAAAAGGTTCATGGTGACTCTGAGTTTGTTCATTCAATGTAAAATCCATTAAATAGAAAAGTAGCCAAACTTATTTTCATACAGAAGGAATCAGATTTAGAGGAAGAGCCTGGTATGAAAACATGTTGAAAGAAAACTTTGACAGCCACCTATCCCACACAGGGATGTGACCCTTACATTTTATCCAAGCTGTCACTTTTACACATTTTCTAGTCTTGCATTTAAAAAATGTGTTTAATTCAATCCAATTTTACTTATATAGCGCCAAATCTCCAACAACTGTTGCCTTAAGGTGCTATATATTGTAATGTAAAGAGCCTACAGTAACAGAGAGAAACCCAACAATCGAACGACCGCCTTTGAGCAAGCACTTGGCGACAGTGGGAAGGAAAAACTCCCTTTTAACAGGAAGAAACCTCCGGTAGAACCAGGCTCAGGGAGGGGCGGCCATGTGCCACAGGCGGTTGGGGTGGGGGGAGAAAGAAGGGACCAAAGACTTACTGGAGGTTAATAATAACAAATGACTAAACTGAAATGACTTGTTGCGTCTTATCCATCCATTTACACACCACCCACCACTGCTGTGTATGTGAGGTGTTTGTCTGAACCCCAAACAGCTGGTTAGAACATTGTCTCATACTCAAAGGAGTTTGCAAAGAAAAGCGTCTGGACTTCTTTAAGTTGCTTGAAGACCTTTCACCTCTCATCCGAGAAGCTTCTTCAGTTCTGAAGAATCTCATACAGACAAACTAATTTGGGTATTTGTGACCAGTTTCTCGTCCAGGTGAAGCGATCAATAATCGCCCTTTCATTTCACACAGGTTCAGGCCACAACAGGCCAGTCAGTTCCTCTCGTCATCATCGCATTAGAGCCATTATCCCCTTTTAGTCATACACAGCCCTCGTCCTAATGATCCAGATTAGCGAACGCGCTTGGCACCACGGCTGTCATATTGGAAGCCCCAGCTATCCATTATAGTCCACCTTCCCCTTGTGCCCCGGGTGGCTGTTCCAATAACAGCCCTCCTCTAACCCAGATAGGAGCGCAGCGAGAAATGAGATCAAAAACAGCGAGCTTCTCTCTCCCAGTGCGATCACACAACAGTGTGCGCCTAGCTGCTAAATCTGGGTGTAGTCCTTCACAGCGTCCTATTCTCACTGGATTCCTCAAACTACCCAATTATCCCCGATCCTCTTGAGAGGTGACCCATCGTGTCCCAGGAGGCTGAGTGGAAGTGGGTCTCATTATGATAAGGTGAAGGTAGAATTTCCTTCATCGTGGGAGCAGTTTCATCAGCGGGGTTGTGGAAAATGTCCAGAGATGTGAGCAGACTACACAACCATTCGCCCCCTTTTAACAGACTCCACAGTGAAATTCTGTGTTATTATTGGTGATATTATAGCGGTTCCATCCACTATAGGAAGCCTGAGTGGAAAACACTTAAGTCATCTGCACCAAAGTACAAAAGCAGACACGAACAATGATGACGTACGTGAGACTCAACGTCCAGTGAAGCTGGAAAGACGACAAACACTGGAGCAATCAGGAAGCTCTGTCTCTTCTCAAAGTTATGCAGGAAACGTATTTCATATCATATTTCCACGATCTTTCCTACATTCCTACGTAGCCATCTTATCTGTTTTGTGGCACCGTCTGTTTATCAGGACGAGCAGTATGTCTGTGTGACACGAGTGGATGGAAAAATGCTCGGTGCCGTCTACACGAGCACAGCACTGATAACAATCACTTTACTAAACACTCTGGCTGTGTCCCAATTCAGAGACCACACGCGTGAAGTACGCATTTTGAGTGTGATTACGTCACCGTCACGCAACGACGGCTGTCCCAATTCGAAGTGTACTCCAAATGCATACTCCAAATGCATACTCCAAATGCGCCGTCGATTTCCCCAAATATCAAGCGTGGTCCGGTGCACGCTTCGTGGTCCCATATATCCCACAATTCCTAGCGCGGCGGTGGGTGTGGATAATTTTGCCACAAAATATGGCAGGAGGGAGCGGCCGAAGAGTGAACTGTCAAAAGTAAGTACTGAATATGATGTCACTTATTTATGTTATTAATGTTTAATAACGAAGAACATTAAAACGTTACTGTTGGCCACATGTCGGCAAAGTTATGTGACATTAGTGATGTTTGTACTTTCAGCGTTAACTTGGTTTTAAAGCCTCTACTTCTAAATATTTATATAGTCGACCTTAATCCTACAGAGATGTGATGATTCTATGGATAATTAAAGTCAGTCATATATCCACAAACACAACAAGCTGAAAGTCAGTGATGCTGCTCGGTTTGCAGTCCTGAACATCACGGCACAAGCAGGATTCACTGCACTGTTAATGTTAGCTATGTTATATTGCTGCCTCTGTTCGGTGGTGTCGAGCCAAACGTGTGTTTGAACGAGCTGACGGTTCACTCGTTAAGCTGAAAGAAAGATGCTTTAATCACAGCAGTCACACATGTGTCCACTGCACCATCTGGGAACTCTTCTTGTTTAGCACTCGTAATGACACAAACACGAAATCCTGCTTCTCTGGTGCTGCTGTGTAGCAGTGTGTACACCTGAGACTGTCACCTGTCTGTCTGTCCTGCACTCTCTCTCTGTTTCTTTCTCTCTGATTGTGGAATAAAAGTATGAACATGTGTTTATAAGTTACACTTGTGTTTGAATCCTGCAGCTTATCACACATTTGATGTCCATGTGTGGCAACTGCAAGTGTCCAGAGTGAGGACAGACTGAGGGACCCACTGCTGCACATCATCTGTGAGGCTTTGCACCCCTGATGATCCACCAGGACAAACTCAGCAGTGTGTGAGGAAGAGGAGGAGGAAGAGCCAGCAGCAGCTGACAGATGGAGAGAATAGACAGACTGTTCCCTGTTTGTGAAGGACTGCTAGGAAAGTTTAACATAACTGTCTGTGCTGAATCAGTCTTATTAGGTAATGTTCAAATAATGTTATCATTCCAGTGTTTTCAGTGTGGGAGAAAGTACTCAGGGCCTTCAAGTTACACACTATGAAAGGCAGCAACAAGTTTAATGTTCAGAAACCTAAAGTATGTATCAGCAGCAGAATGGAGCTAAAAATAAATGCTTGTTTCAGTTCTATGAAGCTTTGAGTATTTTGGATCAGTAGCTGCTGTGTGTGTTGCATCATATTGCTGCAACTGTTTATATGCTTTATATATTCTGAGGTAAGTTGATCTGTAGTGTTACATCATATTCTATAAGGATGTTATGTGTTTGTATACTTTCTGCCCAGTTTGACCCATTTAGCAGAAGTCAGCCTGTTTAAGGCTCTGATGTCTATTCTGTATGACTTAAAGCAGTTATGACATGGTCTGATTTTCTCACCCAATAAAGGAATATTTCATATATCAGTCTACTCTTCATTTTATCAGACACAGTTATCACAGCTCGTACATTTGCTTTTTACACATATATGTAAGCATTGAGCCAAATTTAGTAATGCCAACATATTAAACGAACAATATTTGTCTGTATAATACATCTGTATATACACTGTCAAAGATACGATATTTTTTCAATACAAAAAAATGTTCATGCCTTTTTAATTTGTCATTTATTAAAATTGTAAATATATATTTTAACTCAAAAGTACAGTTTTTAAATTTAACCCTAACCCTTGTGCGTGTTTTTTATTTTGACAGCGAATGCGCACCTGCGGACCACTTATGTGCAGCCCTGGTTATTTAGCTTGCCATATTGCAGCCACAGAAATTCTTTTGTCCATGAAACCATAAAGCTGCACTTTCTTTTTGCCTTATAGTCTGATTTGTCATAACTTCTCCGTTTTGTGGTAAGCTTTTCTTTGGCTGTCACTTCTTCACCCTGACCTGTCTTATTTGGCTCAGCAGAACTAAAATATATATCCTGCTGCTTTTACACACGCACTCACATAAGCTCAGCGATTCTCTGCGCGATCAACCTCTCACATGTTTAAGCTTGCTGCGGGAGATTTCACTTGTCATGTTTGCATAGTAAGCTAACGATTAATAAGACGATGTCAGAGGAATTGGTGCACAAATTATCATCACTCACAGATCAGTGCTGTTGCTCTCTATACACAGTTCGCGCGATTGCAAAGTGAAAGCAAAAAAACAAGCGCAAATTCAAACGCGATTTCAATATGTCACATATTGACAGTGGCTCACCGATGCCAATGACATAATTACCCAGCTACATTTCTGAAAGAATGCAAAAGCATTGACATATATTTTTTCTTCCTACAATAGCCCGACGGGCAGGGAAGAGATAGATTTTGGTAGCCCGACTGAAAAAATCGCTAGCCCCGGGACGTCGGGCTAGCGATATTGCAAGCCCTGTATCTGATTGAGGAATCACTCATCTTTGGAAAAGAGAGTTTATTACAGAGAAATGTCTCTTTCCAAAATAAAAGCTATACTATCTGCTTCTTCTGGGCTATATTCTCAGCAGCATAAGGAGAATCATGTGCTAACAGCTGTCTAAATGACTCGGCTAAAGTTAGTAGCATGCTTGTTGTTTTTGTCTTTGCACTAGGATGATGTCGGCGTAAATGTGCAGTCATATTCGTTGTGTTCCCACTAGTGCTTTCAGGTTAATCTCGTTGAAATGACCTTAACGCCACAACACGGCAAATCTCCGTTAACGAGCTACCGCCGATCGCCCCGTGCATGGGGCTAGACGGCCAACACGTTAACGAGCTAACTGCGCTAACACACTAGTTCCCACCCATGTAATTGAGCATTGCATGGCACATCCAACATACTGTTTTACTTTAGTCCATGACTCGCTTACCTTCAGGGTCATACGTCACATGAAAACCAAAATAATTCCAAACGCCAGATCTGAATGAGGGTGGGGGAGGTCCATGTTGCAAGGAGAGCTTAACTTCTGTCTTGCTAGCTTGCCCTGCGCTCTTCCTTCTGACTATGCTGTCTGTGTTGAGCGCTCAGTGGATCTGCGCTCGACAGTGCAGCCTAGGCGGAGTAGTCGAACGCAGATTCACTGAGCGCTCAACACAGACAGCATCGTCAGAAGGAAAGTTGATAAAATAAATTACAAATGTTGTATTGTTCGATACATATGCGTACCGAACCGAAAGCACTGTATCGAACGGTTCAATATCGATACGAATATCGTTGCACCCCTAATATATATATATTAGAGATGGCACGATACCACTTTTTTTATGTCCGATACCGATATCATAAATTTGGATATCTGCCGATACCAATATGAATCCGATATAGTGTGTTTTTTAATCAATAAAACTGTTGTTTTTAATATCTTGCTGCATTTTGTATAAGTTCATACTCAAGTTTAAATAAACAACAACACTAAAGCTATTCTGTTATACCTGTATGTAAAAAATACACTGCACCCAAAATATTTCATAGCTCAGCAACACTGATCAATCTAATAAACTTAAACCTACTCAATCCTCCCTATTCCGGTATTTTAAAGAGTACTTAGTAGAAATATTAAGCAACCTAACTAATAGGGTTGCAAACTCCCAGCAAAAAAAAAAATAAAATAGGGAACCACCCCCCAACCTCCACCTCATGATGCTTAATCGATGTAATCAACTTTAATTTGATGCAGTGTGAAAAAAAAAATGCACAGAAATAAATTATTTTTCAAGAATAATTAAATAGATTCAACATCTTCCTTCAACAGAACTGCAGACTGCACAGATGGTATCTTCCCAAAGGAAAAAGTAGTATAGCTTACTAGGGTATATTAGACTTAACAGTTACTATATACATTAATGGACTTCTATATATTTTACATCAGATTAAAACTTTGGGTGTAAGATTCAGATAATTATTTATTAAAAGCTCGACATTTTAAATGAGAATAAGAAAGAAAAGTATGTCTTTGTTCCCCCTTTTCCCTGTTCATGCCCTATTGGCCCCCCTGGCTAAACTTTGCTAGATCCGCCCCTGCACAGTTACCAGCGTCAGCTACGTAGAAAAAGATCCTGGAGTAGAAAGTAATATTAAATACATTCTAACAACAGCTTATCAAGCTTAAACGTGCTGCTGTTGTTCAGCCGCTGGTTTCCTCTTTCTGGCGCGAAGTGGGCGATAAACAAACAAGAGAGACGGACTCGCGACAGAAAAGCCGATCAGCTGATCATTGATCAGTTTCACGATTGAAGTAGCAGCAAGAAGAGGCAGTCGCTGCAGGTATTGGTTGTTAAGCTTAACGCGGGAATGCTTTACAAACATTCAGAGATGAACTTACACACTTGCTTTACTTCTCTCTGGGATAACTTTCTCGGAGATGAAATGCTGGTTTGGTAGCGAGGCTTCAAATACACACAGCCACTCTATCACGTGAGCACACTGCTCCGACATGCTACGGTTATGAGCCGAGTTACGCCATGTCGCAAGTTTTGTGAGGTGCTTTTTTTATATTTAATGGATCGGATTAGATTTTTTTTTATTTCTCTCCGATATCCGATCCAGTAATTTACGTCAGTATCGGACCGATACCAATACGTAATATCGGATCGGTCCATCTCTAATACATATATATATATATATATATATATATATATATATATATATATATATATAAACACCCAGCACGCCCCTGTGGGCGGTCAATCCTTCAAGCTCGCGTCCTCTACCAGAGGCCTGGGAGCTTGAGGGTCCTGCGCAGTGTCTTATCTCTTCCTAGGACTGCGCTCTTCTGGACAGAGATCTCCGCTGTTATTCCCGGGATCTGCTGGAGCCACTCGCCTAGCTTGGGAGTCACCGCACCTAGTGCTCCGATTACCACTGGGACCACCATCACCTTCACCCTCCTCATCCTCTTGAGCTCTTCTCTGAGCCCTTGGTATTTCTCCAGCTTCTCGTGTTCCTTCTTCCTGATGTTGCTGTCATTCACTACATCGAGCACTACGGCCGTCTTCTTCTGTTTGTCTACCACCACTATGTCCGGTTGGTTAGCCACCACCATTTTGTCTGTCTGTATCTGGAAGTCCCACAGGATCTTAGCTCGGTCATTCTCCATCACCCTTGGGGGCGTCTCCCATTTTGACCTCGGGACTTCCAGGTTATACTCGGCACAGATGTTTCTGTATACTATGCCGGCCACTTGGTTATGGCGTTCCATGTATGCCTTGCCTGCTAGCATCTTGCACCCTGCTGTTATGTGCTGGATTGTCTCAGGGGCATCTTTACACAGCCTGCACCTGGGGTCTTGCCTGGTGTGATAGACCCCAGCCTCTATGGATCTTGTACTCAGAGCTTGTTCTTGTGCTGCCATGATTAGTGCCTCTGTGCTGTCTTTCAGTTCAGCTTTGTCCAGCCACTGGTAGGACTTCTGGATATCAACCACCTTCTCTATCTGCCGGTGGTACATACCGTGCAGGGGCCTGTCCTTCCATGATGGTTCCTCGCCTTCCTCCACTTTCTTGGGTTTCTGCTGCCTGAGGTATTCACTGAGCACTCGGTCAGTTGGGGCCATCTTCCCAATGTATTCTTGGATGTTCGTTGTCTCATCCTGGACTGTGGTGCTGAAACTCACCAGTCCCCGGCCCCCTTCCTTCCGCTTAGCGTACAGCCTCAGGGTGCTGGACTTGGGGTGAAACCCTCCATGCATGGTAAGGAGCTTTCTTGTCTTTATGTCAGTGGCTTCTATCTCCTCCTTTGGCCAGCCTATTACCCCAGCAGGGTACCTGATCACAGGCAGGGCGTAGGTGTTGATAGCCCGGATCTTGTTCTTACCGTTCAGCTGACTCCTCAGGACTTGCCTGACCCTCTGCAGGTACTTGGTGGTTGCAGCTTTCCTAGCAGCCTCTTCATGGTTCCCATCCGCCTGCGGGATCCCCAGGTACTTGTAACTGTCCTCTATGTCTGCAATGTTGCCTTCTGGTAGCTCGATCCCATCAGTTCTGAATACCTTCCCTCTCTTTGTTACCATCTGACTACACTTCACCAGCCCGAATGACATCCCGATGTCATTGCTGTATATCCAGGTGGTGTGGATCAGTGAATCGATGTCTCGTTCACTCTTGGCATACAGCTTGATTTCATCCGTGTACAGGAGGTGGCTGACATCTGCTCCGTTCCGTAGTCGGTATCCGTAGCCAGTCTTGTCAATTATCTCACTGAGGGGGTGCAGGCCTATGCAGAACAGCAGTGGGGACAGAGCATCTCCTTGGTAGATCCCGCACTTGATGGTGACTTGTGCTATGGGCTTGGAGTTGGCCTCTAGTGTTGTCCGCCACATCCCCATTGAGTTCCTGATGAAGGCTCTTAGGGTCCTGTTGATCTTAGCCGATATGATGCCTGACAGGAGCTTCCATGTAGTGCTGAGGCAGGTTATTGGTCGGTAGTTGGAGGGGACCGGTCCCTTCTTGGGGTCCTTGGGGATCAGGACCGTCCGACCTTCGGTTAGCCATTCCGGGTGTCTCTGGTCAACTAGCAGCTGGTTCATTTGTGCTGCCAGACGCTCGTGGAGTGCAGTCAGCTTCTTTAGCCAGTAGGCGTGAACCATGTCGGGCCCTGGTGCTGTCCAACTCTTCATACTGGAGACCCTTTCTTGGATATCTGCCACTGTGATGGTTACTGGACCCTGTTCAGGGAGGTTGCTGTGGTCTGCCCTCAGATCCACTAGCCACTGAGCATTGCCGTTATGGGTTGTGTCCTTCTCCCATATGCTCTTCCAGTATTGCGCCGTCTCCAGCCTTGGTGGTGCTGTTCTCTTATTGTTATTGTTCCCTTGCCACTGAGAGTACACCTTTGCTGGTTCTGTGGAGAACAGCTGGTTTATTCTCCTGCCTTCTATCTCTCTGGTGTACCTCCTCAAGCGGCTGGCCAAGGCTGTGAGTCTTTGCTTGGCAGTTTCCAAGGCCTCAGGTATGGACAGCTTGCTGTATTTTTTATGCACCTTCTTTGTCGCATCTTTCTGCAACTCCGTTAGTTGGCTAACCTCCCTCCGTGCTACTTTGATCTTGCTCTTTAGCCTCCTTCTCCATGGAGGGTACTGCTCCTTGTGGCTGTTCAACTTATAGCCAAGCATCTCACTGATCACTGCTGCCGTATTGTAGATCAGCTTGTTAGTCTTGGTAAGCGTGGCTGTAGGTATCATCCGTAGTGCTGCATTAACATCATCGAGCAGACCTTCTGAGGGTACTTCACGTAATCTTGGTAACTGGCTACGGGAGATCCAGGTTTCAAGCTTGGCCATGATCCTATCTTTCAGGTCAGTTCCTCTCGCACTCAACGATCCTTCTCCTATCCCACTTGGGGCTTTGTACCCAATCTCAGGTGGGGGTGATGATATCTCCCCCCTGACCTGGCGTCCTGGCTCCCCCCTTGCCGTAGCATTTATGTTGTACCTCGTCAATATATATATATATATATATATATATATATATATATATATATATATCTCATAATAATCTGACAATACATATAATATTGTCCATATTATATTTACATTACCACAGTGAGATGATTTTAGTCTCATGAACAACATTAGTTAGTAAATAACAATTAGCTAATCTTGAAATGACTGTTCAGCACAGAAATGAAGCCCAACAATCATGTTTTACAGTCCTGTGGTCTCAGCCTCAGATACTCAACTAATCAAAGTGATGTCATGACAAAAATGAATGACCAACAAAAATTTTTCTCCTTCATTTCTGTCACACAATGCTGTATGAAACGTTTCTTGCGGTTTGTATCATGGTTGCTAGGCAACCTGAATAGCGCGACGAAGGTTAGACCGTCCCATTTCACAAGCCTCTCACTTCCGCACTTCTCGTACTTACAGTACGCACCGTGCGTAGTATGCGTAGTGCGCGTACTTCAAGCGTGCGGTCTCTTAATCTGGTCGTGAAGTCTAACGTCACTAGCCGTGTCTGGGCCTAAACTCCGCTGCAGGTCCATATATCAAACGATCACTATGGCATTACTGAGAGTTGAAAAACTGTCTAAAGTCTTTCATCTTTAATAAAATGATCAGCGTTCTGCTCTACCAGGTGTAACAATTGAGTTTAACATCCAGGCATCCATGAAAACGGAATTTATGACATTTAACGGAGTTAGAAGTTAGCAGGAAGTTAGCTCGCTAGCTTCTATCTAAATACAATATAGCATGTCCTGACTGCGGGGTTTTGGAAACAAATTAAAACGTACAGCTCTGTTATCACTTCCAACATAATACAAGACAGAAAACTAAACAGCAGTGACGTTTGTAGGGTTACTGAAGTTTGGCTAGCTGGTATATAATGATGTGGTACGTGACCGCTAGCGACACAGCTATGTTAGCATAATTTAAACAAGCTAACTTTTTTTCTACTCGATAAAAGTTACCGTGAGTGTTCTCAGTGGTCAGGAACAAATGTAATCGCATGGCAAGATGCTGTAAAAGGACCAAACTTCAGCCAGGAGAACAACTGAGATAATCCATCCACAATACGAGGTTAGTCATTCATATACTGCTGCATGGGCTGGGCTGTAGTTACATCCTAAGGTTTTAAAAACTGAGCTTAAATAAATGATTAGCTGTAATAAAAGCAGAGGGAGGTCAACAGTGATCACTGACTGTTTTAGGAGCTTTTTGAGATTAAATAGAAGAAAATACATAACATTAAACATGTTAACAACACAAAAGCCATATTAAACGCAACTACTTTAGGCCCGGAAGTAGGATTCGTCACGTCATCACTTAACGACCGGATAGGGACACAGCCTCTGACATCACTGTTGGAGGCGGTTACAGGTGCAGCCCTGACTCTGGCCACACCGCCTCCACACTTTGAGGAGCTTCATGCTGGTGGCATCATCATCATGACAGGCATGAGTTGCAATCAAGAACGTGCGAGGAGGCATCTGAATATGACGCAAATGACACACTTAGCATATGTGTGGTGACAGTGAAGAGGGGGAGGAGCCACAGCAGGCTGACCTCAAATGCCTGAGCCGCAGTGTGGCCGCTTAATTCATCTGAATGATCTAAAAGGAAAATGATGTGAGACAAATGCAAATGGATGCTGGGATTCAGGGAGGCTTCGTAAAATGTGTTACTGCTAAAAGCTACACATTTGTAAAGCACTGGCAGCCTGATTCATTTGGTGCTTCGTGATTCAGAAGTGTAAACAGCTGAAGGAGACGATCGTGAAAAGCAAACGAGGTCTGAGGCGCGATGCTGCTGTCGTGCATACGGCCCCGTGAAACAAGCTCGGCGTATTGTGTCTCTTTGTTTGCTTCTCTCACTTTAGTCATGAACATTGTGTTAACATAGCTCTCTCTAGCTGTCTAAACTCTTTCTTCCTCTCGCAGCCTTCTAAATATTTGCCCTCTTGTATCTACAGAAGCCGGGAACGTTCGCTTTCTATTTTTTCACTCCACTGTGATTTTTCCCATATCGCACGACCACATTATGCGGGTAATGTTTAATTAGAAGTCTCTACATTCCTTCCAACACTTAGAAGATGGAGCTGAGTCATTTCTGACATATTTGTGGGGATATCAAGAGCACATCTCTGTCCTCAAACCATTTTCTTCCATGGTTATTATAGAAACATGGTTTTTCATATTTACAGTTTTTCTTTCTTGTTTTTGTTTGTGTTAGAAAAACTGTGACACATTGTTTCAAATGAATCAGCAAAACTGTGTTTTTCTCCATAAAACCAAATGTTTGGTAGATGGCTGTGCTTATGTTGGTGTGTTTTTGTAGACTCACGGCAGGGAGACTGAGACCTGACAGAGCTGAAATCTGTGGCTGCACAGGGCTTGTGGTCAGCACTGTTACCTGACAGCAACATAACCCAGGCCGGGGCATTTCTGCGTGAAGCTTGAGTACCTAAAGTTGACCTTTGTGTGACCCTCAGCACTTCATTGCTGGGCTGATGTCAGTGCTGTGATGGAGCCGCTGCAGGTGGAGAGCCATGACCAGGCCAAAACAGAGTGCAGCTGAATACAAGGAGAAACAGAAGCGTCTGCTGATGCTACAGTGATGACAATTATTTTTGCTGAAATTCAGTTTAGATCTTTTTAATTATTGGAAAAAAAAGTTATGTTTGAAAACGGCTGCCGTGTGTTAACGATTCGACATCAAAATGTGCATTTTTGAAAATCTGCAGACGATACAGTAATATTTCTAAATGCTAGATACAGTCACAAGAGCATTAAATCTGCTTTTGCCTTCAGAAAGGTGTTGGAAACATTCCTCAGAGGTTTTGGTCCACACTGACATGACAGCATCGCACGGTTGCTGCAGATTTGTCAGCTTTTCAAACACATCCCAGAAGTGCTCAGTTGGAATAAGATCTGGGAAAGTGGAGACCATTCACACCAGTCGGTTTGGCACCAGCAACCATTCAAAGCCACTTTAATCACCTTTCTTTCCCTTTGTGATGCTCAGTTTGACCTTCAGCAGGTCATCCTGTCTGTGGCTAAATGTGTTGACTGTATTTAAGTATTTGAAATAATTATTTATTCATACAGATTTAGTGTGTTGGTGGTGATTTCCCATGTTGGTGTTATTCCTCAGTATCATTGTGTTTGTCCAGGATCAACGTTGCGTCTGCAGATATCAGATCGTGCTTCACATTCACAGACAAAGAGTGGGATGGTAAGGGCAGAGAAGTAGAGCTACGTGCTGCAAAAAGGGAATTACAGTCAGTGCAAGGGAGAGCGAAAATGAAGGAGACGAGTGATCGTGAAGGTAGACGAGTTTAAATAGCTGTGGTCAACCATTCAAAGTGAATGAGAGAGCGTAGAGGGTGGAGATGAGCACTGGGTGATTTGTGTTTGGAGCACAGCAGGAGGAGTGAAAGGTGCTGAGACTCGCTATGATGTGAGTGGCTCTAAAAATGCTTGAGGAGGCAGAAATAAAGGTTTAGTGATCTCCACTGTGAGTGACCAGGATTCAGGGATGAGCAGAGGAGGATCCGTGGATATCCTGGACAAAGGATGTTAAAGGTGGAGCAGATTTATTGATGCAGTGAATGGGGACATGGAGAGGGCGGGTGTAACAGAAGAGGAAGGACATCGTGAGGTGGAGTCAGATGATCTATTGTGGGGACCCTTAAAGGGACCGTAAAAATGTCATTTGTAGCTCTTAACCCTCCTCATTCAGTGAACATTTCAACTCAACGTTGAACACTTGGAGCTCCACAGAATATCAGCACAGCTTGAAAACAGTTTCTCACAGTAGCATGCATTCAGCATTTCTTTCTTGAAAGTGCCACATTTTGAGAGGTTTCCCCATAGATTGCAGCTCGTGCAAGCCTTTTCTTTCTCTCCACCTCAGGTGAATAAGCGCAGCGGGAAGCTGCATGAACAATCAGAAGGAAGCAGGACACTGAGGGGGGGTGCACCGGAGGAGGGGAAGCAGAAGAGCTGACTCACTCCAGTGTGGGGGCTTTTGTGGCGCAGCGGGGCACTGAATCATCTGGAGCCTTATTGAATATTTCCTCCATTTGATGTCATTATCGCCCCAGCGATCATCGCCGCCATCATCAGCGCTGTCCCCGAGACTCTAGCAGGGCGAGCAGGAGACAGGCAGGCTGACCAGGAGCTGATGACGCTGAATAAATCAAAGTCGTACGACGGGGCTGCTCAAAGAAACAACAAAGCGAGCGGTTTTTGTTTTATAGTGCAGAGGATAAGATGCATTTGTTTTTAAGAAGTCAAGGGGTGAAAGCAAACTCTTGATGGCGCTGGCTCACTGTGCGGGCTCTAATCACTGCTGAACGAGCGATCAAACTTTATTTACCGCAGCACACGCTCGCTGCTGATCCTACAGAAAGATGACAGCAGGCGCCAAATTTAAGTCATTTCTATCTTTTATTAGAAATGGATGACATTTCAACCCAAGCAGGACTTTAGTTTTACCTTCGGTGTGCCATGCATACAAAACCAGAATCCGAGTGTCAGTGTTAGTGCCGGTAATGTTTATTTGTAAGGGGTTGATATCAAAGTCTTTTTTTCTCCTGTGCAATTAATATTCACAGATATGTACATTCAGATTAGTCAGCCTCAAATATCAGCGTGAAAAGAAAAGCAACGTTAAAAGTAAAAAGTTACAAAAACCCCTCAAATTAAACAATATATTTCTCTTTTAAAATATAATTAATAAGAACTCCGGTAACACGAGTTAAATTATGATTGCTTCAGTTTAACCATAGGCACATAGTAGATCGGTGAGGCGTTGTAGAAGCCCAGCGGAGGGCACATCTTGGCCTTTGCCAACTGCGGTTGATGTTTGTGTGAACAAAACCACCAGCAGTCCGTGTGGGGCCACTTCAGAATTAAAAGATGAAAAAAATAAAAGAGACACAAACAAAAAAGACGACGCGACGTCTAAAGGTTTCCTCTGCGCCTCGCAGGTGGAGCTGCGATACGTGAGAGACACAACGAACTCCACCAGGATCTCTCACAGACGTTCACGACGACAGTTTCTTTGGTATAAAACTACCACGCCTTCCTACAACTCAAAACTGCATTTATTCAATAATGATTGGGACTCAGACATGCATGATTCGAAGCGTGACGTGGCCACGTGCCGCACGATGAGACGAAGGGTTAGACGACACGTTTAGGAAGCGACTGAACGTGAGGACCTGATGTTGAACAGCAGCTCTATTTTACAGTCAGATTCACTTCATAACAACGTGTTACAGGGTCAGCGATGAAAGTCGAGGCCTTCGAGGGATCGGGCGCTTCTCAAGAATATCATTTGACATCATGATAGTTTTTCATAAAATAGTGAAACGGTCTCAGATTTCCCTCTGCTGTCGTCCTCATCCCCGTCCTGTGAGCCTTCGTTCCCTTTATACACAGGTCAGATCCATGTTTAGCATATTTATTGTGACACGTCGACTTCACCGTTCAATGAGAAAAAAAAAAAGGAGGAAGAAGAAAGGAAGCACAGAGGGTAAAAAGTAAAGGAGGAGGAGGCAAGGAAGGATGGAGAGGGATTAGCTAGTAGGTCATTACTTTCTCTCTGTGGTGACTAATGAGACTCGAATGTCCCGGACAGTATTTTTAGGATGCTCCTCGTGTCCACGGAGACGCAAGTCGCCAAGGTGACCCGTTTTCACCACGATCAACTGGCGGCTGTATCTGAACGGCTTGTCGTCGTGTCTCAGTGGCAAAAACATCCTAGATCTGTAATATTTACCTGAAGGTTGCAGGTCGAGTCTAAACGTGTGGCGTGTCATTAAAGGGCGTGCCTGCACGACACCAGGACTTTGTCTTTTTACAGGATGCCCTTAACAATAATAACGTGTGCAGAACGACCTCTTTTGCTGAATTGTAACATTAGTAAAACCTCCTGTACGTTTAAAGCAGGCGACAGAGGGGGGGGGGACCCAACTGTGTCTCACTGCTTTCATGTGAGGGGCGGAGTCTCTCAGCCACGCCCTGCAGCGCTCTCAGAGAGAAAGAGACATCCTGCTCAGTGACAATGACAGCACTAAGGTGTGGTTACATTTCCCTGTGTGCAATACTAACAGCAGGTCTACGGGTCTTTTGCACATGTGGAATTATTACGCAACGCTGTCGTGGGTGTGTCAAAATGCAAGCGTGAGGAACATTAATGCAGAAACCACCTATGGGAGTGACTGATGAAGCCAGCAATGTCAGCTCTCCCGTGTCTGAAAAGTGCTTACGCAACCCAGAGTGGCCGCTGTTCAGAAGGGAGGGGAAAGGCAGGAAAACTAGGAATAACACTTCCCCTGGAAGGCTGCAAATTTGGCACACTTGATGTCATTTAGCACAGATTCTTCAAGTCAAAAATAATGACAGTTACACCCTACATTTGTTCCGGTTTCAGTGAATGCACATGCTGATATAACCGAGTCCCCTAAGGCAAAAAGGATTGTAAGTGTGGAAAGCTGTTCGAGTCCCCTCCACACCCACGTCCACAGTGCTGCACTGCGAGCTACCGTCTGAAGAGTAAGAGGGGGTCCTGGTAGAGGAAAAGCAGTAGATGGTAAACCGAGGTTCTCCTCTGGATCTCTGTGCCTGTTAAACAAGCAGAGTCAGGATGTGTCCCCTTCAAGTTATCCTCCTTCTTCCCTCGGGTCCTCTCACGGGGACATGTTGAGTAGCTTCGTAGATTTATTGGGGTAATTGATGGCCAGGCTGATGGCAGCGATGTTCTTCAGTGCCTACACAGAAAGCAAAAGTACGTCAGGAAACAGCTGCAGGTACAAAGAAATACTCAGTTCATCTATACAGCATCACATTACAGCAAAGGGCCCGACATGCAGACGACCCCTGTGAACAGGCGCTTGGCGACAGCAGGGAGGAAAACCTCCCATTAAGAGGAAGAACCCTCCGACAGAATCAGGCTCGATGAGGCGGAACAAACAGTGCGGATGTTAATATTAAGGATGACTTTCTGAAACTAACGATGCCATAACGTCTCTACGTCTGTGCTGTGCCAGTTTAACAGACGGTGCAACTTATACTTTATGAAACTTTGTCCCTTATTAGCCGCGTCCTGTTATCGGTCCACCATGACACCTGCTCAGAGCGGGGTCTAGTTTTCCTTTGTCGAGTCCACTAATGGCAGCGGCACAAAAACCCAAACACTTCCACGATAAATAATAACGCCGTCACATTCAGTCTGTCACGTGCATCACTCTGATTTCTGCACATAAGATCTGTCAGAATATCAGTAACGTAAACATGCACTGTTGTAGGCTGATGCAGCTTCTACTCCAAGGAAACATTCAGTGTAAGTGTTTCAAACAGCAGATTGATTCACATATTTGATCTGAAAGATTTTCACTTTTGATGTCTGCAGCCCTCCCGGGGACCTGCGTCTTCTCCTGGTCTCAAACTGGACAGCTTGCATGTTTAGGCTGTGTGACACTGACAAACATGTTCAGAGCTGCTCTGCTGTGCAGTACAGAAATATTTAGTATTGCCTAGAAACCATTTAGACCATTTACATTTGTTTTCTCCCAGTTCAGCTTTCCATTTTGACATTTAAGAGTCTGCAGCTCCTCGAGTGCAGCAGCCAGGCTGCAGACATGCACCAAATGAAAGGACACATTACACCCAGTATGGCCGACTTGTGCTGGTTTGCTTGACAGTTCGTTTGACACATTGCATATCACTAAAACATGTCCCACACCAAGTTATACCCATTTGTCCCAGTGCGAACCACACCATCGTTTCTTTTAAGCTATAAATTGCACATTTTCAGTTCTCTAAGCGCAGCTAGTGCCATGCAAGCAGGTGGATGCAGTGAACTGTTAGCAGACAGCTAACTAGTGAGCAGCCAAATCAATGAGCTGAGGGTGGCCGTCGGATGAGAGAGGATTCATCACTTCAGTCCCCTTTTCACATTATACCTGCTCATTTCATTAATGGTTAATATAAAGCATGCAGCCACAGCGGATGCAGCCCTAATTTAATCAAACACTTGTGTCTTTTATCTCCTCACAGAGGAGAGCAGATATATGCACTGGAGGATTAATGATGAAGCTCCATTCTGCTCTTTCCATCTTGCGGCTCTACAATAATTTTTTAACAATGTTTCATTTAATTGCTTCCTCCTCCCTCCTCCAGCCTGCAGCTCAGCTCCAGGAAACGCTCCGTCTCATCGCGCTCGCCGATTCGGCTGTCACCGTGCTCACGGGGTCTGGTGGGCAATTTCATCAAATCAAAAACACACTGTTTAACTAAGTGATCAGTAAGTGATGGGCAGCCCTGTGCATTACTTTAAGCTGTGAAGACAAGACGGCGAGCGAAGCCGTCCTCGGTGGCTTCAGAGCGTTCGGGACATCAGCTGATTTGCCCTAAATATCCATTGTTATCGTAACAGTTTGGACTATTGTGTCACCTTTGGGTTT
This sequence comes from Simochromis diagramma, assembly GCF_900408965.1. Taxonomy (NCBI): domain Eukaryota; kingdom Metazoa; phylum Chordata; class Actinopteri; order Cichliformes; family Cichlidae; genus Simochromis; species Simochromis diagramma. Next base: position 523,893 of record NW_024386778.1, on the reverse strand, counting down.
GTTTTCACCCTGACAGGTATTAGGTAACCACTCAGCAGAACCACCCACAGTGTGCTTTTCATGCTGCATCCTCTGCTCCTCCTAACTGCCTGTGGGCTCCTCTGCTATACTGCGTGGTCCTGAGTGCAGAGGACACTGTGGCTCGCTCTGCCACACATGCTAATGGACTGTAATTACCAAATACATTAGTCCCGAGCACAGCCCACACACATTCAAAACAAGGGGAGGGGGTGCAGAGGGATCTGCTAGGTGTCAACAGCTCTGTGATTCACTAGCAAAAGAGACTCCAGGCGCGAGCTGACTCACAGCAACTCAAGAGCGTTCAATCAGTGGGACTGCGTGGTTAAGAAAGAGTTGCATAACACTTTAAGGTGCACGAGCAACTTCTCTGAGCTGCTACCGTCCGCTGAGTGCAATGCTTTGAATTTAGGAATATGTTAATATGCAAAGACAAAGAGAGAGAGGAAGCCTTACCATGGCGGTGTGGTTGAGGAGCTGCTCATCAGTGGTCATGGCTAACAGGTACTCCTGGAGGACGCCCTGAGCCTGGAAGACACGTCCAACGCAGGTAAATTAGTAATGCATCGTTTGCACCATTCCAGCATTTCGTTTGATGCATGCAAGACGCATGAATAAAACCAGATAAAGAAGGAACTTCCTGAAACAGAGCAGCAGGCTACATAAAAGAGGCGCTCGGTTATAAATGAGGCCTGGTTCCCTGACCTCTCTTCATCTCAGCATCTAACTGAAGCGTGGGATGTTGGAAAAGTCATTGAAAATTATAAACAAACTAAACCAGTGCTTCCACTTGGCCCTATGAGAGAGATGTACCTTGGGCTTACATAAGCACAGGGATTTGGAAAACACAGATAAGACTACACAGAGGCTAAATGGACTGAGACTGGCCAAATTGAGCTTTTACAGCACTGGAAACACAGTCCAGAGCTCTGCTCCACCATTCATCCAAAGTGTTTACGCTGTAGGAGCAACCCAGGACGATTTGTACAGGCAGTGGTGCACGACTTACAGCTTGGATTCCTAAATACAACTTTCCCTTCTTAGGCAGCGACTTAATTGACTCTCAGAGGAGCTGACCATGAACTTTACGTGCATTCAGAGAACGAGAAGCCCGAACGTGAAGCCCGATGGCCGCTAAAGCCCTCTAATAAGCTGCGTAGGCGCTCAAAGCTAATGCAGCCACAGAGGACTCGATGCTGCTCGTTAGCTTCGTATGACTTGAACATTTTGTCACCATGGCGCTGGTCAATATGGCCGTGCATCATCACTGCAGTCAGATCTGACAGCCAACTTTAGTCACATCTTTCTGAGGAAGATCACAGATGCTTCCCCTGTATGTTAGCCACAGTGGACACCAGCATTCCCAGTTTTGGCTGGATGTAATCTAAACGCTTTGTAGCCCATTTGTCACCAGTCTAATCCAGTTTACAACCACACTTCCAATAATCCCGGACCAAGCACATCTCAGCCCACCCTTACTTCGACAGCTGCAACACGACGTGTTCATGTGTGGTGTTAAAACCACAGAGCCATTTCACACCCATCAGGAAAATCAAAGTTGCATCACATTCACTGGAGAACTTGGCGCGGCGTGAACAACAACTACTGCTGACGTCACACAGCTTCACTTCACTCCTAAGAAAGAAATCTGCATCATACGTGTTTGTATAACCGAAGTGTGTCTGCAGTGCTGCTTTACACAACGTGTTACACACCATCATGTGTTGTTACGCTAACTGCAGTATTCATGAGGGGCATCCCAGGCAAATGTACTGAGTGCCACTACTGCCCCCTGGTGCTTGTTCAGAAACACTGCAGAACCTCAGCTCGCCAGTCCCTCTCTTACACGTGACAACATCGAGCGGGTGCAGCAGAGACTCCGTCCTGTAAGACGATTTAAGTGATGTCCTTTTATTATCAGAGAGAAGCCTCGGGCCTCGCTGGGAAGGCTGCAGGAGAGGTCCTGCTTTTCTGGCCCTGCCTGCTTCCACTGCATCGACAGATGGGAAACTCCTGGCTGATGGTGCGCTCATAATCTCGAGACTTCTCTTCATTAATAATTCAAAACAACTGAGACGGAGAAAGAGAGCGAGCATTCATAAGCATCACAGTGAGCAGCATCTCTTCCTCGTCCGTGCAGCACGGCGCTGTCCCACAGATGGCTTTGGCCACGAGCCGAGCGTAGAACAGGTGCACGGTAAACATGCTCACAGAGACACAGAGGAGCTCTGAGTAAATGCTCTTTCATATTAGATCTTTACTGTTGGAATGCTTCATATTTCAAAAGTGACAAAAACATAAAGAAAAAGGATTTTTAGATGATCAGCTGTGTGTGTGTGTGTGTGTGTGTGTGTGTGTGTGTGTGTGTGTGTGTGTGTGTGTGTGTGTGTGTGTGTGTGTGTGTGTTCTTCCTATGTTGGTGGGCCCAAATCCAGGTCCCCACAGGGCTGAAGGCATTTTCACACTCAAACGGTGGTTTTAGTGTCATGGTCAGGGTTAGGCATTCATTATAGATGGTGAGGTTAGGGAAAGCGTTATGTCCATGGGATGTCCCCACGAGGATGGCAAACCAGACGTGTGTGTTGATGCATTACTCACGATTGCACGGGCCTCTGCGATAAAGAAGAGTTCAGTGAGGGCTCTGTGAAGAGGCAGCAGCACCGTGATGCTGGTGGGATCCTGGCTCAGGCTGTTCTCCATTGACATGAAGAGCTGCCACAGAGGTCGCAGCAGCGTCAGCGTGCAGGCTCTGCAGCAACACATCAACAGCAGGATGAAAAGCTGGCACAAAATGCTAATATCACCTCCTTGACTCTCAGACTTTTTGTCTGTTCATCATCTTACAAGTCTCTGTCGTCATGAGGTCATCTAGTTCAGCCGCCCCCCACCTTTTTTGCACCACGGACCGGCCTTTAAGGTGTCGCGGATAAATACAACAAAATAAAACCAGTACCGGTACCAAAAAAAGAAGATTTATTCATAACACACAGGAAACGACCCACGATAAAAAATAATGATAAAAAGCCTGAAAACCATAAATTTCACACTCGAGCCTCAACTATCGCGACCTGGTACCAAATGACTCAGACTGGTACCAGTCCATGGCCCGGTGGTTGGGGACCGCTGATATAGCTCTCAACTCAAACGCAGAAAACCCTTTAAAGAGATTTTCTAGGACGCTAAACGGATGATTTCACTCTTAAAGATGGAGTTGCTGTCTACACACCAACTTCTATGAATTCCCTCATCGTGACCTGATGGTTGCTGGGTCAGTTTGCACATATGAAAATTTCTAAACGCATACTTTACCTAATTTCCATCATGATTACAAGAGCATGTATGAAGGCTTCTATGCAAATGCCGCTCCTGCACCAGGACATGATGCTGAGCTAAAGATGAGAGGTAGACGGCACGGCTGCATCCAGGTGGGAGTGTGACAGTCACGGACGCATTTACAGAAAAAAAGAAGGAGGCTCGACCTACGTCTGGGACTGACACTGCAGCAGACGCAGCAACAGGTGAATGGCTCTCAGTCGCTGGTTTCCAGTCTGTCGACAGGCCACGCCCACTTGCCACTCCCAGATGTCGGCTAGTGGCAGTTGGCTGAGCACTTGGTCATCAGCTAGCATTTGCTTCAGTATCTCAAAACCTGATGAGCGAGCAGAGAAGAGTTGATGAAGCCGATGTTAATGTGACGTTCAACAAAAAGGCTGCAAAGCGAATCTGAACCCAAACAGAAGGAGGACGGCACCTGTCTGAAAACGGCCCCTGTGTCCCCCCGTTACGGTGAACTTGTAGCCCCACTCTGTGTTGCTCATGTCTGACATGAATCTGTAGTACAGGGTATCACCTGAGAAAGCCAGAGATGCAAATATGAAGTGAACAGTCACACGATCTCAAACGCAAACACACACGAACGGTCCTCACCAGGGATTTCAAAATCGGACCACTTCTGCGGAGACCCACTGAAGTTGTGAACATCTTGGACAAAATCGCTGCTGCTGGACATGATGAGCTCGTCGCAGCCTTCCTCTGTGTAGCAGCGGGAATCGAATTTTACGGACAGGTAGATGGCGCCAGGGATGTGCACCTTGTCCTGAGGGCAGAACACACGGGCACGACAAAGTTGGCGCGTCATTAATCCCAACACAGTAACTGCGCAGGTCTTTGTGGAGTTCAGATGTTCAGTAAAGCACACGTTTGAAGCAACAACAACCGACTCACCTCAAAGTTGGTGTTGTTATCGTACGGGTGTTTGGACTCTCTGACCTGCACTGCCATGCCAGGCTCCTCCATGAACTGGCAAGCAGTGAGAGAGAGACTGCAGAGCATGCTGTGGCTGCAGCCCTTCAGCACCCTCTGAAGAATCTGATTGTAAAAGCAAACAAAGCGGCTTCAGCCCATCGTGTACTCGCACACTACTTTTGTTCACTTCTGCCTCCCGTCTCACCTTCTCCCACGACGGCCGCTCCTCCAGCTGCATCAGCATGTCCAAGATGTAAGCCATGTGCGAGGCCCCGCTCAGCTCCAGGGCCTCCTCGCTCATCGGCGCGTCTGCAGGGCCAGTCGGCCAGCAACGACGCCAGCACGTGGCGAGCGTACAGCGTGGCGATGGCCTGGTTGACCTTCACCAGGTACTGACGAACGGCTCGGTTGCTGCGCACATCCAGCTCTTTGTGCAGCAGAGCGGAGCTTTTGGTGCGTCTCTGTTTGGCATAGCTGAGCTGGAGGTCGCTCTCCGAGTTGGTGATGAGCTTCTGGGCTACGACGTTTATCTCCTCTGTGGCCTTTTCACAGTGACTCGGTTTAGACTGCCAGGCCAATCAAGAACATTATCATTTAAAACAACGACTTGTAACACTGTTGACTGAGAAACTGGCTGTTTTAGAGCATTTTTGGAACAACCCACCATGCAAGACACCACAATCATGTCCGTGTCCACAGCCTTGGTGTTCCGCTCCTCAGACCGAGGCCGCCGGCTGGATTGCCACTTCTGGGCCAGCGTACGGATCGTCTCGTCCGTTTTTATCTCTTCTCCATCAAATCTGAAAAGCACAACATCACAGCAAGTTTTAGATTTGAGTGAATCCATGAATCACAAAGTAAATCTTCATCCTCACCTCTTCTGGACCTCCAGGAAGAACGAGTCGGTCCTCTTCATCTGCAGCTCATACATAGCTCGCAGAATGGGCAAAGGGGCGTTTAAGGCATCGTGGGTGATCTGCATTTGGAAGGAAAAAAGTCTTGAGCTTTTTCTTTCACCCCAGGTTTGGCTGCGCGTGTTTGCAGCACAACTCACTTGGAAGCAAATCTTTGTCTCCTCATCCAGACCCTCCAGCGGGTCGGGCTTATTGACATCCGTGTCGTCAGCACAGCAGCTGGAGTGGTCCGAGTCGTGCTCCTTGTCCTGCTCTCGTTGCTCTCGCTCCGGGTCCTGGGCCATGGAATGGATCTCCCTCTTTGAGGAGTACAGCATGATGGAGAGGATCTCCAGGTCGCGCAGCAGCCACAGCTTGCTGAAGCCGGTCCCCTTACTGCACTTCCTCACCAGCAGCTGGGTCAGGCCTGACTCCTGGATGGCTTCATGTGCGTGCTCCACTCCGTGCTTCTTAACAAAAAACACAACAGGACATGAAAATGAATCGTGCCAAGTTTGTCTGATCAGAGGTGGGATACTGATCATGTTAAACAGGTCGGGGATAGCTTGTTGATAAAAAGCTGTCCAACGTGGAGGGCGGATATGGTTGGAGTACCTTGAGTATGTTATAGAGGCCTTTAAGAGCCAAAGACAGGACCCAGGAAGCCTCCACGGCATCAGAAGAGCCGTTGTCCTGGCTTGTCTGCAACAGGTGGCTAATAATGGAGGTGAAATTGCCCAGGTAGCGACTGAGCAGCGTCTTTGGGCAGCCTTGGCCCTCTGGCTGCCCCGGTAGACCGACCGTGCAAGAATCCTGAGACTGGATGAGTTGGTAGTCCTTCACTACGAAAACGAAACACACAGAAGGTTAATCCAAAGATGATTCCTCATCATACGCAGTCCAGAAGCTACTGTGCTAACCTGTTTTCCTCTTGCGTGTTCTAACGTCCACCACCGCAGCATGGTTCTTTTCTGTGAAGTGTTTCAGCAAGATCATGTTGTGCTTTTCATTGGCGTTGTCGATAAACACCGTCTGGGTGCCCACGCACAGCACCTGGCGCGCGCACACACACACACACACACACACACACACACACACACACACACACACACACACACACACACACACACACACACACACACACACACACACACGTCACAATAGGCTTCACAGAGTCACAGTAAGGTTTCAGACTCCACAGCATCAACTGTCTTCTACCCACCTCGGCGAAGCCCACGAGCACCAGCAGTGTGAAGAGGTTGGTGCGCTTCAGAGTCTGCGGCAGCTGCTGAATGCAATGGTCAGTGAAGGCGGCGATGATTGTGCACCACTCGGGGCAAGCATTGAGACTGTGCAAAATGTCTGCCACCGTGCATGCCCAGTCCAAGCCAATGCGACTGCAACCAAACATCCAAACAGCTGTTTACACATCCACAAAAAACAACAACAGGGAAAAACACAAACAAACTGGTTTCTATGAGCAGCTGGCGCCACCTCTGCCGTTAGGCCCATAATTTTGTAGTTTCCCTCTATAAAGCCCCGCAGGGGATTTCAAATCGATCTATCTGCGATCGACGTTCAGGAGATTGTAGGATGCAGGATGTACAAACAGTTTTATACATGTTTTATACATGTTTTATCGTTCCGACATTTTCAGAGGCTCAAAATAATTGGACAAAGAGCATCATCAACCCTGGGCACTCGAGCCACAGCTGGCACGCCCAGATGTGGCTCGACACGCATTAACCTGAGAAAGTGCATGAAGAAATAAATATCTACGGCCGGGCCGCGGTGCACAGACACAGCTGTGCACTTCTCAACGACGGTATCTCAGCTAACAGCAAACGCCAGCATCAGCACCACGGAAATACACGGATACATCCGAAGACTCGAGACGCTTTCAGGACTGAGGTGTACGGACCAATGTTTTCTTTTCTGATCAAACCAGAAAGCTTTAATAAGCAGCTGGATTCGTCTCTCAGACACAGAGGACATCGAAATGCAGCCGACTGAACTGAAAGCTCGACTCTGCGGGGTCCAAGTTTGCAGAACTACGAGCGCAGCTGCAATCCACAGCTGTGCGTGTTCATGGAGCTGCACGTTCACCTGCTGGACGTCACTACCTGACACGTTTAACTGTCTTAAAAACACTGCACGGGGCTTATTGACAGTATTCGGCTCACAGATCTGTGTGAGCTGATCTCCCGTCACACTAAGAGTGTCCTCAGGTCTGAATGTGGACGCTCTGAGACTGAGTGGGAGACCAGGATCACATTTACACGCGTGTCCCTGCATTAACAAACATGTCGTATTGGCCCAGTTTTTCGCATCATTGTTGAGGGGACCATAAATATAAAGAGACCATTAAATGCACTTTGCCAACATCTGTGAACAAATACAGTTCGATGAAGTTGTTCATTATAGTAACTGTTGCTATAGAGCGTTATTACATTTATTGTTCATGCACATGAGGACATTTTAGACGGCACTCATCATGCCGACCCTGCTCAAGAGCAAAATGTAGCAGCTGACAGAAAGCAGCAGGATGAATTTGTTGACCAATACTCTGCTCAGATTCAGCCAAATGCTGCAACGCCGATCGCTCAACACTCAATGACTCAAAGCCGAGAGCGTCTCATGGCAAAGACTGGCGCTTTTGTCAGACGCTTAAACTGAACCCAAAAGCTTTTCAGTTACTGAAGAGGAACCTGAAGGCAGAAAGACGGACAAACGAAAAGCATCTGAGGGCAGCTGCAGGTCTGTCAGAGCGCTGATGTCCACGCATTCAAGAAAAGGATTAAAAACAGTCCTTCTATTTGAAGTGATGTCATTTTGCCCAACTACTATCGAGCCTCTGAAAAAGGGACCAACGTATAAAAAAAACAGTTTACGCAGTATTTTGTTAAGGCTCGTGAATAAAGGCTGATCTGCACTTCAATCACATGACTGTTTCATTTAAAATCTTTCACACAGAGGCAACTTTGTCCTGTATTTGTAATCAGCAGAGACATCGTCCTGGCTCGTCTGCAACAGGTGGATAATAACATAATGATATTTACCTGTCTAAACAGACGGCGCCCAGGCTGAAAAGCAGCTGTATGGTCTTCCAGCCCTGGATGTCTGAACAGGACATCTCTCCTTGTATCAGCAACTCATACTTGTCAGCCAGAGCCTCTGTCACAGCAGCGTCAGCCTCCATCGGAGGGATCCGGAGCAGCAGCTGACCCAGGAGGCCCAAGGTGAGGTGGTAGGTCTCATTCAGAGAGCCAGCATTGGAAATGACTGCCTTAAAAAGCTGTGGCAGCATGGAGCTCAGACTGGGCAGACACAGGGAACAGCCCTGACAGGAAGACAGCACACGTGAGGATAAGAGGAGAATATGTCAGCGCAGTCATAGGAGTGACGAACCTTTAGAAACATGTACAAAATCATTTATACTGTCCAACAGTTGGACAACGAGGTGCTGTCCATCAAGGCTCGCTGTTTGTCCACTTCTCATTGTTTAAATGTGTAATTCAGCTTCTTTGTACTGACTGGAGTTTCCCCGAGTCTGCTGTATGGCCCACAGTGTCATCTGGGCCAACCCCTGACCTCAGCCAAGCTAAACGGCTGACAGCGGATTAGCAGCCTTGTAGCTGTAACTCCATATTTATTGCACAGACATGAGAGCTGTATCTCCTATCTTAATGTTTTAACCCCACAAAATGATTTTGGTCTCTTACTGGTTTGGCTGGAGGTAGCATGGCTGCCAGCAGTCCCAGGATCCTCTCTCTTGAGCACTCGGAGAACACGTGCCCCTGAAGGGGAACTGGGGGCAGCCTATCGTCAGTTTCCTTGACAACATCAGATGTTGGCGAGTTGACTGCTCCTGGTCCACAATTTGGAGCAAAGAAGAGTAAATAAATAAATGAATACATTGAGTTGAATCAGGCCAAGCGTCTGGGTGAAAGCACTCACGTCGGACCACAGGAGAGAGGGCGTCTTCGCTGGACACTGACGGGGTCTGGCTGAGCCGGGCGGAGTCTAGGGTGTCTTGAGTGACCAGCTTCTTTTTGTCCCCCGGCCCACTGCTCGGAGGGAGCGACAACTCTGGCTGAGCAGGAGGAGGACAGCTCACCTCCTCTGCCTTTTTCTCATCTGACGGTTTGTCCTGTTTGACAGAGGACAGGCTGACTTTTACACGTTTCTGCATCTTTTCTGTAAATCGGCGAGACCCAAACACGAGGACGTCACATTATCTTTGAACATGAGTTGCATTCCCCACCTTGTGCTTAGGAGATGAAGGAGAGCAGATTGCTGCTGTGCTACCAGGGAGCGAGGAGGTGTCCGTGGCTGTGCTGAGCTCTTGAGAGGACTCGGGAGAGACTGGACACAGCTCGCTGTCAGAAGCAGAATCGTTGGTGGACAGCAGAGCAAGCAAAGCAGAGGAACGGAAACCTATGCAGAGCACAGAAGAAAAAGAGAGAGTATTACATGTTAATAACCAGTCTGTGCAACGTAAAATTATGCAAATGCTACACTGCTGTGAACTTACCTTTGCCAGTCTGTCCTTTGAGCAAGCAGTCAGTGATGAGCTGGGAGCAGTGGGTCTGCAGGGCTTTGGCCACGTTCAGAGTGTCGCTGTCCAAAGTGTCTCCATCCGTTTGCTTCTCGCTGCTCAGCTCTGACGTGTACAGGGCCAAAGCAGCAAACAGCAGCCAGGAGTAGTTGTGGATGTAGGGCTGGATGAGACGGTGGCGATCGCTGATCCGTATGGTCACCATGGGGTACACGGTGATCCGATGGGTGGGCAGGTGGCTGGCGATGGGACGATAACCATTTAATAAAAGGAGAACTAAAGAGGCCAACCTCAACATTAAATGTGAGTTGACGAGCGTCACCTGTCAGGATACTTCTTTGCGTGGTAACAACCGAAGCACAGGTCAAAGTCTTCACACACGTTGCAGTTGATCCTGCTGCCTACAATAAGCCCCTGGCAATGATCGCAGGCATATTCCATGTTTACCATCTCATGGTCATCCTCGTGGCCTTCAGGCTTGGCACCACCTGGTTTACATATACACGCATCCAGAGTGAGTATAACTACGACTACGGGAAGGTCCTCTGATCATCGGTGTCACGCATGCACTTACTAAGGAAGCAGGTCTTGCAGAGGTCCATGTCCATGCACTGCAGACATCGGTAGCGGTGCCAAGGTGCCATCCTCTCACAGCCATCGCAAGAGATCACGACGTTGAGCAGGTCACAATAGCGGGCAATGAACATGTGCATCTGTGGATGGAGCACGTGACTGATTAGAGTTTTTAAAATGACGGAGCATGCGTGCACATGTGTGTAAGCTGCAGCACGAATCTGCAGGTTTTTGTAAATGCAAAGGGAAGAATGTGGAGAAGAGAAAACGCAGCCAGCTTTGAGGCGAGTCTGACTGTGAACATTGAAACATTCATGTAGGGCTGTGTGATACGACCAGAATCTCATATCCCGATATAAAACTTCTATCGTCCGATAACGATATAAATCACAAATGTAACATTTTCTGTAAATTCTGTGAATCTCGGGCAGCTCGACTTGTGTGAAGTGTTTCCAGCTGCGCGTCATGTAGCTGGAGTCGAGTGTTTTAACCGATGCATGAAACGATACGTTTTTAGACATAAGTTGTAACGGCGCCGTTTTCTTTGTGAGTATTTATTACACGGCGTGCTGCGGGGAAAAGCCTGTTCTAACGTTTGAGTCTAAGCTTTATTTTTTAGCACCTGGCGGCTCTTTTTTACTTCTCATCCGTAAATAATCTGCTCTTTCATGTGATTCAGTTTATTTTGAAAAGTCTCAACAGGATCTTGAGCTTTATTGTGAAAGGTTTATGTGGAACATAAACAAGCGGACACGCGATGCTGTTACCATCGTTGTTGCTAATGACAACGCATAAAAACAGGCGCTTGTCCGTCCGTAGTGTGGTGATATTAAATATAAGAGAAAGAGAACTTTAATAAATGAATACAGCTGCTACAGTGACCATCAGAACGATTAAAAAATATTGCCGTAAACAGTTTATTTTGCGACAGCACGAAACAAACGATAGCGTAAAATGAAACGATTTTTATATCGTCATCCAATATATATCGTTATATCGAACAGTCCTACGTTCATGGACTGCAGTGTACCTTCCTCCTGTCCTCCATCGATTCCTCTTCATCAATTTTGTCATACCACTTCTCAAACATCCCGTCCATACACTCATCCATCCACTCCTGGTTCTTCTTGTAGTCTGCAATCTCGTCCTCCTCTGTCCACTGACTGCAGATGAAGTTAAACCACAGAAGAAACTTTATGAATAAAGCAGAGTTAGAAAGCAAAAAGCAGTTTGTGAAAACTGAGGTGTCTTTTGCCTTCTTCAGCAGCTTTTTGTACATTTAGACGAGCACTGAGATTACCTGATGGCAGTGTCATGGACGCTGATGTTCTCCTGAGACATGCTGAGGAGGAGGTCAGGAAGATTGATGCTCAGGAAGAAAGGAAGATCGTGCGCCTCCCAGTTCATGTCCAGGAGGTGCAACAAGCAGGTCTGCACACACGACAGGGCCGGCAGAAACGCTCTGTGGGGCAGTGATCGCGATCAGGTCACCGTGCACGCACTTTCACAACAACACTTCCTGCATTTGCAACAAATCTAAATTCACAAAATCACGACGGGTTAGAGGAAAGCGCTCACTTCTCATTGAGGCTGCTGAAGCCCTGTACCGCCTCCACAAGCATGAGCACCAGCTGATGGTAGGAGTGCCTCACTTCCTCTCCCAGCTTTTGACCGCTGTCTGACAGCTGAGAGAAATAACTGGAAAACACAAAGAAAATGTTGTTTCTGTGCAGCCAGTCAGCAAAACACCAAACTGACATCGGTGAATAATCTCCAAAAAGACTTGAGAACCAAACTAAACTGCTGCCATCACATTTTGGGACACAACTGTTAAAAACCTCTTGCTGTAAAAAGTCTTCTGGGGTCTGGAGAGACTCTGCTTGCTTTGCTGCAATCTGCAGAGTTTAACCCTTTAACTGGGTGAGTGTTTAAAGCAGGGGTGTCCAACTCCAGGCCTCGAGGGCCGGAGTCCTGCAGGTTTCAGAACTCATCCTGAGTCAACACACTTGAATCACATAATTAGTTCATTTAGGCCTCTGGAGAACTTGAGGAGGTCATTTAGCCGTTTAAATCAGCTGTGTTGGATCAAGGACACGTCTAAAACCTGCAGGACACCGGCCCTCGGGGCCTGGAGTTGGACACCCCTGCTTTAAAAGGTAAATTAGGTCAGGGTTTAAAGGGTTAAATGAATCCATTCATTTATTTTTATTTTCATTATGGAAATTAAGACCTACTATCCCACTAGGACCAGTATGCGTGCAGCATCATATTCTGTGACCTTATTCTGATTGCTCCTGTGTCATGGAGGTTCATGCGTAAATGAATTGAAACTGAAAAACTGAGATTTACCAGGTAAAGTCTTTTTGGCATGCCAGCAGCTCCTGTAGGAACAGGATGCAGGGGGCTTGGAAGAGGTGCGGCTGTCCCATGGAGTGGAAGCACTGCTGAACCATCTCCAGCACCTTGCACACACTCAGGGCCTGCGCTTTGTTCAGAGACAGCGTCTGCAGAATGCTGCAGGAAGAAGAACGAGGACTTAACCCTGGATGCAAGTCTCATTATGCGTTACCAAACAGGAGAGTAGCAGTTTCTCACCTTGCTGTTGTGAGAGCCTGGTCCTTTATGAAGTTTAGGATGTGTTTGAGTATCGGGTAGCGATCTTTGACTGAGGGAGTCATGCGAGGCTCTTCTATAGAGCGGCAGGACAGGAGACGAAGGCGTGCCCGACTGAACGGAGCTTTGCGGTTGTAAGCAGAGGGGGAGGCTGGCTCCCCAGGCTGGGGGGAGAGACTCTCTGTCGAGTCTCGATGGGTTCGCCTGCTGTGGCCACATGAGGATGAGTTGGGAATGTGAGTACCGGACGACTGACTCTGTCCAGACCTGGACTCGCAGCTTTCCTCAGACCCTGCAGCCTGAGGTCCCACAGATGAGCTGGCTTGGAAGTCTCCTTCTGAAATAGAACTTGATTGGAACAGCAGAGCACTGCTGCTCTCTGTGGCTCTGGAAGCGTCGCTGCCTTGGCATGGAACGCCGCAAGGAGCAAATCGGAACAACAAGAGGCTCTTCTCGATGCACATCTCAGCTGAGAACAAGAAGAAAGAGTTAAAATGTCAGGAAAAAGCAAAGTAAAACCAAGACATGACATTAAAAAGGAAGAAGCACTCACCCAGTGTCTCCATGGTAACCTCATCAGGACCACCTTCCCGCTCGTCATGATTGTTCATCTTGCCAACCAGATATCTCTGCTTCATCTCCAGCTAACAGGAAATAGATCCCAGCAGAGTCACAGGTCAGAAACATGAAAAGCACGAGCCAGCGGAGATGTCCCGTGTGTTACACTCACCATCCACGTTCTGATGCTGTCTGCTAGTGAATACACCTGCACGAACTCTTCACTCAGGCTGGATTTACAGTCCGGATTAACTACTAGCACAAAAACACAGACGGGAGAAAATCATTCAGAAGATTAATTAAGAAACAAACTCACAAAAACACAGCTGTATGAGCGCTGATTACCATAGCTAAGAAGTGCGAGGTTGAGGGCCGGTGTGTGGTACACCATGGCTGCCCAAATGGCATTCACAGCTTGGTCTATCTTTGACCCAGCGGTGATCTCGTTCCTCATCGCCTGTTTCTTGCAAGCCTGCATGAGGGTCCTCATCAGCTCTGTTCTAGTGTCTGTTAGCTCCTGTGAAGGGTTCCAGCGAGCAAAGTCCTCCAGGAAGCCCGTCGGCTCATCCAGAGTCCACGTGCTCGCCTACCACACAGAAAAAGAAAAACACCATCAGAGCATCTTCCAGTCGAGGTCACCGACTAATGCAACAGCAGCATCCGGTGCTTGTACGTAACTGAGGTAGCAGAGCGTTTTTTACCTGCTCTGTGATTGTTTTTGTTCGGTTCGCCTCCCTTTTGTCACACAGCCCATGTCTCAGGATGGGTTTCCATAAAGGTGAAGACTGAACATGGGACATTTTCCCTGATGGAAGTTCCTTTACACTGCGAACCTCTGGAGACAGAAACCCACAATAATACACTGCTAGTGCCTCAAACTGGTTTCTTTTCTGCTCTGATAAACTGCGACTCAGGCCAGCCTCATGAAAACCGTCTCACCGTGCGGAGATTTCAACGCCAGCGTTCTGGATGCAAGGCGACCCATCAGACGAGCCACCAGCAGCTGCAGATCTGACATCCAAGAAATGGTGATGTCTGGTAAACCCAGCGCTGTTACAGTGAACTTATAGCCCCACTCGTTGTTGCTGCTGTCAGAGTGGAAGAGGAACTGCAGCTGGGGACCGGTGTCAAAGGTCACTTTCTAAAGGAGCAAACACACAAGGACACATTCGTAAACATCAGTGACGCATCTGAAGACCAGCCTGTGATTTTCCTTCGCCTACCTTTGGCCACTTCTCAGTTCCGACCTTCATGTCGTAGCGGACCTTTCCCCCTCTGGAATCTGTGAATTCTAAGTAGTCGTATCTGCAAATATTGTGAGCACAGTTAACAGGATAAAATCCCCACAAAGGATTTCAAAGACAAACAAATAAACATTTACAAACACGTCACCTCTTCTCTGTTTCACAGCGTTCATCAAACTCCACCTCGAACGACGTCGCACCGGGGCAGGCGAAGATGCTCGTCTCGTGGCGGCTGTTCTCGTAGTTGTGCGGGGACTCCATGCTCCAGGTCCTTAGCACCACCGGCTGCTGGGGTTGGTGCCAGTTCTCTTGATCCACCTTATAGTGACAGGTTACAACAAGTTTGTGGACTGCTGCACTGTTTGTGTAGCTCTGAACACCACACAGTGGATCAACTCAAACACATCAAAATGAGGCTGAACGCAGACTTTCAGCATCACTTGTAGAAGTATTATGTCACAGGAAATACAGACATTTTTAGACATAGTACGTTCGTTTATATAGCCTCCGTTATCTGAAGGTCAAAAGCAACTGGACTGATAAGTACAAGTACCTCTGTTATGCATTTCAGAAAGAAACACTGGCTTTCTTCCCACAAAAACACGCGATTTGCCTTTCTTATGGTTTTAAATACTTTTCACCACTAATTAGACTGGTCCTTCTGGACCCTCCATTCCCCAAATACATGATATCGGCTTCATTCGCACCCCTACGATGGGTGGAGGCAACAGAAATGCTAGTGGTCAAAGTGGACTGACCTTAGAAAAGATGTCTCCGGTGTCGCTTGACAGGCTTCTGAGCAGCTCAACGAGCGAGGAGAAGCTTTTCAGCAGCAGGCTGTGGGGGATGTCCAAAGGGCACAGCTCCAAGAGGAAGATCATCTGCCAGGACCCAAACCAATTATTCACAACGCACTATTCTAGATGTGTCTATGAAGCCAATTAAAGTGCATAACACAAGAGAGCATTACCAGTTGTCTGAAGACTGTGGCTATGATAGAGCTGCCTAATTTTGCAGTAATCTGAGCTCCAGTGTACCTCTCCAAGAGTGAGCCAAGGATCGACTTGACACTTTCCAAGAACTGATCCACATCTATTAAAAACAAATCATCATACAGCTTAGTCACACATTGTTCTGCATGCTCTGATAAACACACAACCCCTGACAATCACGTATGTCATCAGGAATGATGCGTCTCACATTTCAGCAGGATGTCTCTGGCCAGCTCCATTGCAATGGCCGTGGACGCTCCTCCTTTGAGCTGCAGGTAGCACCAGGAGAGCAGACTGCCCTGCAGAGCCCAGAACAACGACAGCAGGACCGATCTGCTGGCGCCGCTATTCTCATCCACCATCATGACCTCACACTGAAGGACAGAAGACACGAGGAGAAGCGAACTTTAGAAAGACAAAAGAAACGTTCAATGTCCACCCGTGAGAAGCGGGCTTACCTCTCTGGTGGCAACCAGGAGCAGCGTCTCCATGACTGAGAGTATTGGGCTGATGTCAAAGTCTGAGGGAGCTCCTTTAGGAGGGAGCAGCAGAAGGCCACTTGGATCCTGATCGCTGCAGAGGAAGCACAGACGTCACCGACTCCTCGGGATGTCTCATGTTGACAGGACCATATGATGACGTGTTTGTACAGCGCTTACCTGAAGTAATTACAAAGGGATTCAAAGGTAACCTTCACCGACTCTGGCTGATCCTCCTCTGTAATGTTCTTCTGGAAAAACACAAAAATACACATTAGGAGAATCGTTACGCTCCTGCTGCTTAATAACACTTACAAACTCACCATCATGTGAAAGAGTTTGTCTCGCCTGACACGTTTATCAGGGAAGAAAACAGCCGCTCCATGAAGAACGGCCTTCACCGCTTCTGTGTGCAAAGCCTTTTCCACGGATGTCTCACCTTCCGGACTGTCCACAACTACAACAAAAACCACAAACAGGGTTGCTACGCCGGATTTCTCTGATGCTTACAAAGCTGCTCCCTCGCTCTGTGACAGCGACGGCTCCTTACTGTGACAGAGGTGAGTGTAGAGCTCCCACACAGCCCTCATAGAGTCACTGAGATCATCTCTGCTGCTGGACATGGATGGACGAGCTGCTGCGCCAGCTTCATCTGGTACTTTGCTCTCCTCTTTGCCCCGGGACTCCCGGGGGGTGGGCAGCATGGGGAAACAGTTCTGCATCAGCTGGAGGAGGAGAACTCTGCTCTTCGTCACCTCCTCGCCCTCACTGGAAGAAAGAAACATGCTAACTTGCAGCAGGCATGGACTCCCACTGACTGACTCAGTGGTAATTATCATTCCAGTAATTCTAACAACAAGTGCCAGACTTGGCAGTGAGAAGAGCTTTACTCACATCTCCCTGAGTTTGCTGTAGAAGCTCCAGAAGAGGCTCAGGCTGAGGCCACTGAATTCCAACAGATACTTCTGCTTGCAGTGAGAGGCATCCTGTAGACACAAACACGCAGCTCTATCAGTCATAAAGAGATGGGAAACATGTTGCAATGACTCTGAATGGCCATCAGGGGGCGCACTGTCTCATGTCTCAGGTTAGTTTACTGACTTCGTACAGGTTACATTTTTCTCTTGCTTTCTTGTAGGTTTCTTCATCTTAAATGCAGGAGTTTCCTCTTCAGCACTTTCCAGATTAATAACGGTCTTAATAGTATTCAAACTATATCTGAATGTGGCCCAGTGACTACTGCGTTCATCCTACGGTCCCTGCACCGTGCTGAGTGGCAGTTTTCTTTTTTTTATCTGAATGATTTTATCACCGATAAAGTTGGTTTTTCTTGCCTGTTATGATTCAACCAAATGCAGCTGCCTTTGTTATGCAAGTCAGTCTTTACAGCTCTACTAACTCCTGCTAATGGAGACTCGTCACCAGCTGATTGTGCTCACAGGTCTACTGCCCAGAGCCTCTGATCTCAGAGGAGCCAGCAGGAAATGACAGGGTTTAGTGATGGAGCAGATCCTCGTGGGAAATGTAGGTGTTTGCAAAACACACCAGTGGAGTTTACTGAGGTTATTGAGCCCAGTGGGAGCATCGTGAGTGGAGTTATTGCCACGCTCACACGTTTCCAAACCACAGTGTGACCGTGTCTGGTTTCAGGACACTTAAGGTGCATGGCGGCGTGCACTAGCTATGACTGAAACGTCACCGAGGGAACGCGGCCTCAACATTGAGCTGCTAGCTGTCTAACTCGCCACAGTAACTCATCACTGCTGCTGAATCAGCACGCCTTTTGCTCCATCAGCCAACACGTCTGTGGCTGCGCTGACTGGATGCTGATAATCCTGATCACCCCCTCTACCGCTTACAGGACACACAGAAGGACGCTCTCTTTAAAATCTGTTTCAGATGCAGGAAATCTTTACCACCTCATACCTGCATTCATTTCAGATTTAAGCTCAAGTCTTCTTTCTTTGTATTAAACGATTAAAACTTTTTTTAAACTCTTCGGAGCCATTTCGTCTTGTGATGCTTTTTTTCTCTTACATTTTAATATAGTGAAAGTCCTTTTTCATGTTTTGGCTGCTGTCACACAGTAATTTCCCAATTTTGGGGATAAAATGGGGTATTTTTATCTAATAAGTAGGTACCATGTCTCGTGTGAGCTGCTGTATGAAGAAGAGCGTCTTGTTTAGCAGACAAAGGCCGGTAACAGCATCACCGTCAAAGCTCTCTCCTTTCGGACTGAGGTCATCCAGGTCTGCGAGCCTCTCTGTCCCAGGGCACAAGTAACCACTGAAGCTGAGGGACTGCACACCAAGGCGCTCGGCGTTGTCCTGCCTGGTGCACAGGAATTTCACCATCAGGAACTGTGAAGACGGAAGAATTAGAGGTGGTGTGACAATGACAGCACAATATTAAAGACTAACTAAACGTTCACCAATAATGAAGGGGAGCTGACTAACTGTGTACCTTGGCAACACGACACTGCTGCAGCTTGATCTCCACATCATTCCAGTCGTCCTCCAGCTCAAACCAGCCAATCGGCTCGTCTTCACTCTGCGCTGGAGTCCTGGCGCTGCAGGTCAGGTGACAGCATGGTGTAATAATGATAATAATAATAATAATAATAATACATATTATTTGAGAGCGCCTTTCAGAACACTCAGGGACACTGTACACAGTAGAATAATAAAAGCAACATAAAAGCATAAGACATGAAACAAATTTAAAATAGCAGAGTGGAAAGGTTATGTGGGATAAGCTGTTTTGAACAAGTGAGTTTTGAGTTGGGACTTAAAGAGAGAGAAGGAAGCGAGATTTCTTAAATCAGGAGGTCGGGGATTCCAGAGTGGAGCAGCTGAAAGCCCTGCTCCCCATGGTGGCAAGACGAGGAGAGGGGACAGAGAGAGAAAGAGAAGAAGAAGATCTGAGACACAGAGATGGGGCGGTGATGTGAACCAGGTCAGAGAGATATGGAGGAGAGAGATGATGAATAGCCTTAAATGTGTACAACTACTGTGTACAAGTACTGTGGAGGATGACACCCAGACTTTTCACAGAGGAAGACAAGAAGACCGGCGAGTTATTGATAGTAACAGAGAAACTGTTGGTTCTGGATAATGCTGATTTAGTGCCGACCAAGAGGAGCTCGGATTTGTTACTGTTGAGTTTGAGAAAATAAGAAGAGAACCATGAATTCAGTTCAGCTAAGCAGAGGGTGAGGGAGGAGGGGGGAGAGCAGAATCAGGTTTAGTGGACAGATAAAGCTGGGTGTCATCGGCATAACAGTGAAACTGGATATTATATTTATGTCCAAGTGGAAGAAGGTAGATAATGAAAAGAAGGGGCCCAGGACAGATCCCTGGGGCACGCCAGTGGTCAGAGGGAAGGGCTGAGAAGTGAAGGATTTGAGTTGAATAAACTGAGTGCGGTCAGACAGGTATGATTTAAACCAGGCTAGTGGAGTATGGGAGAGACTGATGGAGGCCAGCCTACTGAGGAGAACAGAGTGAGAAATGGTGTCGAAAGCAGCGCTCAGATCGAGGAGAATAAGAAAGTAAACCGGAGTCAGCTGCCATAAGAAGATCATTGGTTACTTTTATAAGCGCTGTTCCTGTGCTGTGGGACTGGAACTGTTCATACAGATTATTATTAGTTAAATGTGAGTGGAGTTGTGTGCAACTATTTTCTCAAGAAGTTTTGAAAGGACTGGTAGATTGGAAATAGGCCGAACATTCTCAAAATTACTGGGATCTAGACCAGTTTTTTTCCAATATTGGGGTGATGGCGGCAAGTTTGAGGGAAGCAGGAACAGTTCCAGTGGTAAGTGAAGAGCAGACGATAGCAGGTATGAGGGGAAGCAAAGAAGGCAGACATGCCTTGTGTCAGCTACACACAGTATCAACCACTGAGGGCCCCACACACATACAGACTGCTGAGGGGTCTCCATAACTAAAGTTTGTCCCACTTTTAGGACTGGATGGTTCATTTTAGTGAGACAGTGTTAGTCTGTTCTTATCACAAGAGCATTTCAAACTAAAATATAGGAACAAATAAATCGTTAAAAATAGCTGCAAATCCTTACCTGCTTTGTACAAACTCTTTGAAGTCCTTGTAGTCCCAGGAGTGATACTTTTTAAACCTTTTGAAGTGTTTCTCTGCATCGAAAGGGTCGTCCTCCTTATACGCAAACACTAAACCACATTTCGGTCCAATGGCTCCTTTCCGCACCTTATCACACAAACACAGTGTAAGACCTGCAGCACTGTAATCCTCCGTCACTCTCTAGGTTATTGTATTTTGCACTGTAATGGTAAAATTATAGGCCGTCTCACTTTGATCTTTATCTGAGTGACCTGGAAGTTGCTCTGGTCCTCCGTCGAGAGGATTACGCTGGCTTTCAAACGGCCGGCTTCTGTGAGAAAACCTGCAAAGGACAAAGTATCCAGCAGCACTTTACGTCATGTTGATTTTGTACTCAATCTGAAGAACAGTCGTTATTGATCTCAGCTGTACCATCTCCAGTGGAGTACTCTGTTAGCATGTTCTCTGGTCCTGATTTCTCATCTTTGCTCTTCACATCACAGGCCTGTAAGTGCAGCTGGAGCGGCTTCCCTGTAATAAGCCAGAACGTCCAATCACAGCACACTTAATCATATGATCGCGTTCCATTACGTTGCAACTTTGTTACTACACTGGAGGACGGGAAGGCAGTAATCAGTACACTGCAGCGCAGCTTTGTAAAAGAAGAAGCAATTTTCCACTAATGCAACTCCTCCTCAGAAATGGCACTTTCTCAGATTTCAACGTCCTCGTGTGAAGAAGAGGAAAAGAAGAGCCGTTACCGTTGCGATACAGCAGTCGTAGCCGGACCGAAGCCATAGAGACGATGAGAGGCGAGGCCTTGTACTTTGTGTCTAAATGATCACTGATGCAGGACAGGGCCTGAATGACTTTTGCCACACTCCCTCTGGCCAGGGCGAAGGCCAGGAGGGTCAGCTCTACATCAGGACTCACACAGCAGC
Source organism: Simochromis diagramma (assembly GCF_900408965.1). Lineage (NCBI taxonomy): Eukaryota > Metazoa > Chordata > Actinopteri > Cichliformes > Cichlidae > Simochromis > Simochromis diagramma. The sequence goes on along the minus strand of NW_024386778.1, from coordinate 502,702 downwards.
TGCACACAGGAGAACAAATACTTTGCCATGAGTCAAACTTGTCGCGCCAGCGTACACTTTCCTTTTTTATATAAGCTCTAATGCCATGCTCACACGCTCAGCAGCATGTGCCTGCTGTGTTGTTGTTTAAACTGACTGCAGAGCTTTATTCACACACCGCGGGCCCAAAGGCCACACCTGACCTCAGCTGAACTTAGGAAGTGTTTCCTGTATAACCCAAGTGGATCAAGTAGTTCTAGCAACAATTCGACACGTTGAAAATCGTAAATGCAAACTGATATTAAATTGTTTTAAATTTGTCAGAAGGTTAAAAAATGTGAATTTCCTGACGGTGAATTAATGGTTGTGGCTTTACAGAGTTAATAAAGGGACTCTACACAAGTAGATGTTTCCACCTTAAACAAGCAGTTTTACTTCCTCCTCATTTCAGCCTACTGAGAACAGAACAGGTGGGACTTGTAAGCACACAGTCAGAGCAGTGTGCATGGATGACCAGATTAGGGATAACTTAGTGACATCATACATATCTAAGAGTAGAAAAAACAATGTTTTTCTGCCTCTGTCGGCAGAATTAGATTTGCAGAGCACCAAATGGAACAAAGTGTGTCGCCGCCTCAGTTAACCAGTATTTTTGTTTCCACCCGCTTTTACTGAGATGACGTCAGCATGGTGAGCTCAGTGTGGTGTCCGTGCCACAATGCCTTACTCTGCTATCCTGAGGAGAAATCCATCCACCTCCTCCAAGATGTTCGCAGAAAAGAACCTGGGGAACTCTGTGGATGACGGTGTAAGGGACAATGGCGGCATGTGACGTAAGGCTTTTCTAAAAGTGAATCAACAAAAGAAACCAGTGGCATCAGTAGGAATCTTACAAATGTGATGTCAATAAACACATGCAGTGAGCTCTGCATCTTACTGTGTGCTCTGAAGGACGGTCTGGGCAAGCGCAGGGTTCGTCTCCATGGACGCAGTGACCAAAGAGGTGAGGAGAGACAGGTACCAGACGGCTGAAGCATCCGAAACAGACATCTCTTTATTCTTGGTAATCTGATAACCCAGCGTCTTCAAGCCGTGAATCCGTGTGTCGCATCCATCACTCAGGCACCGCTTAATGTTGATTTGGATATCTGGGATTTAGTGACAAGTTTATGTGGTTAACGGAAAAATCAGATACATCCCACAGGAAAGAAAGGAGAGCACAGTTGAAGATACTGTAGAATAAATATTGATTAGGGAGGCACATGTGAAACACATGACTTAACTATGGGGACCTCAATACATGCAAAGCACAGCTACGATTTTTAAGTGTGTGTGTCATTATTAAAAAGGAGCACATGTGGAGCATACATAGGCCTGTAAGCTGAAAAACAGACTCTCTCTTGGACTGGATCCCCTCGATCTTCAGCTTGTGGAAGCCTGCATGTGGACCCAATAAGGAGGCACAACTGTATGACCCCACAAAGCTCATATGAAGCTTACACCATGCTTTATGTTCAGACAGGTGATAGTGTGACCTAGAAGCATCAGTGAGATGGTGACTCACAGGGGTGTGTGATGTTGGCATTCTCCAAGAGAGCTACATAGCCCGTGACATTGCTCGGGATGCGGATGTCTCTGATCTCCTGCAAAGAACGCCGGTTCTTCCCCACAGCAACTGACACTAGCTGAGGCATATAGCTGTGGTCATTAGAAGCCACGGCAATGGCCAAACGTCTCAAAACAACATCCGGTTTCATTTTTAGTCTGGGAAGGGAGAAAGGAGATGAGTTTCCACCTTAGATCTGTTAATAGACTTGCTTAGAAACATCAGAAACTCAGCTGCCTTTTACCGTATCCAGTGCGAGCGAGCGCTGCCGTCAGACTGCCAGAAAGACGCCGTTTCCCCATTTGTCATCTTGTAGATGTCAGCAACATTGGACGAAGCTTCTATTGTGCTGTAGCACTGAGTGACGACCTTGACCATGTCTACATCCGGATCACGGTCCAGCTCTGCTCTGTACTGAATATCCAAATCTGAAAGAAAAACTCACATGAGGACAGCCTCACCACAGGCGTGGCGCTGCTGGATGTGCATTTAGCCTTAAATTACTAAAGAGAACACTCATGCTCACCTTTCTCCTTCTGCAAGAGGAATTCCAAGAAGTCCTGCACCACACTGGACCTCATGGTACAGATACTGTTGTAGCCCTCTAAAATTGGGAAAGGGATGGCACTGCTGGGAATACGATTCCTGTGTAAGAACTTTAGAATTTTAGAGGCGTGTGCTCCTAATCGGTCTTTGGTCTTGGAGAATATGTCCACAAAACCTGTGGAAAGGAAAACACAAGAAAAATGAACGGGTTAACTTTTTGGCCACACGCTGGCTGCACTGATTCAAATAAGGTCGAGTTTGTTTATCCGGGTAAACAAATCACGTATCGTACCTGGGGTAAGCGAGCAGGCCTGAAGCTGTCTTATCACATTACTCAGCTCTCCCTGTAGATTAGCTCCATTGGAGTTCTTCAGAGCAATCAGCATGCTCTCTATATCCACCACTCCATCCCCCTCCGCATCAAACTGACCAAAGGCCTGAGACAGTGGAGAAGGACAAAGACTCTTTTATACCAACATTTACTTCCTCACTTTCACAGTGTTGCAAAAATCTATAAGAACATTAGTCTTAAAGCACAAATGGCTGAACAACTGGTGTTAACATAACGAGCACTCAGCTGGAAGCATCTTTATTGCAGACTACGTTACGTAGCTACACTTTTGGAGTCTGTGGCTTGATTCCTGAAAGAAACACCGTCCCACTCCCTATTTAAAGCACAGCTTTGATAGTCAGGATTTACAAAGAGCTCAGACTGACATGCATTAGTTCAACCAGTCATCTGCAACCACTGGTTAAAACACAGCCAGTCAAGAGACAACAAAACAATGTGGTCTGCTACAAGTGACCAAAGCGGAAAACCTAATGACAAACCCCACAAGAACAGGTGACATTATGTCAGCTCGTTTACTCGATCCACTGCAACTTCTAGAAATCTACAAACGGCAAAAACAAAGGGGGGCTGCTAGAAACCCCCCCCCCTTCTGTCCAAGTTCAGCGGCACATGAGCCACAGTCTACAAATCAGTCATAGAGTTGTGGTTTGACAGAATTGGAGCCCGTCTGTTCCAGGCGACACTCCCGAGCTGCTTCGTGCATCGTGCCCAGGATAGATCGTCCCGTTAGCTCTTTACTCGACCTGGTGCTGCCGACAGAACCGTGACTGGCCAAACTCACCTGTCACAGGTGAAGCCTGATAACAGAGCCCCCTCTTCGATCACTACAGCGCTATTTAGATTTGTTGACCGACAATGATAAAAGCACGTGACAGCCCAAAGACTTAATTACGTATTTACGTATTGATTACAAACGCTGAATGGGCGTGGCGACAAGTTATCAAACGACGCTCGAACCTGGGCCAAAAACGAGAAGACGCGACGGCTCCAATCATAACATGTGACGTTAGAAACGTGAGGAAGGCCACGGCGGGTTTATACCTCTTCGCACTCGTCCCTCGGGGCATCTCTGCTCTCTAACATCTCACAAAATTGCTCAATATTAACGGACTCTTCTCCTCGGTTTAACCGGTCCTCCAGCCACCGCATCAGGACACCCTCATTCCCGGCCAGGACGGACTCGTGAATGGCGACTCCAGAGTCGCTAATACGAGCCGCCGCTTCTCTCAGTTTCACTTGCTCCAAAAGGACCCCGGGGCTGGGTGGTCCACCAGTGGGCACGGGTAGGTTATTCGATCCCCTTCCGCTCCTGCCACAACCAGAGCCGCCGCCGCCTCCAACACCGCCGCCAGCGGTCGCAGAGGCCGGACCGTCTTCCGCGAAGCCGGGACTCTCAGTTTCTATGTCTTCCTCGTCGCCGCTGCCTCCGCCGCAGCCGCTCTCCGCGTTGCCCATGTTTGTTTCGCCGACCTAAGGCTCCCCTGAAAACCCCTGCGGCCCACTGGGCGTGAGTTCTGAAGCGGTTGGACCGGTCTGTACACAGACCGCTCCAGCGTTCACCTACAGCAGAGCTCTACTCCACTACCGCATTGACGTTCTGTACGCCGGCAACGTCCTTTGCGTTCGTAGTTCGCGCAGGCGCTGTGGTTTTGCGTGTCCGTTCGCGGAAGCACCTGTGCTGCCACTGTGAGGTGTGCTGGACTGAATGTAAAGCTTAAAGAAAAGGCGCTTTAATAAAGCAGCATGCTCAGCTATGTGGTGGTCGCGCTTTTATCCGTGTCGCTGGCAGTGCTGTTCATCCCTCCTGATTGGTCAGCTATGTTTGGCACTGAGTCATCAAAGGGGTCACCGGTCAGACTCCTAAGCAGGAGTGAGTTAGCGCTGCACGATGGGCAGCGGGGCAGCAAGGGGCTATACCTGGCCATACTGGGCCATATTTTTGATGTACACAAGGGAGAAAAGCACTATGGACCTGGTGGCGCTTATCACTTTATGGCAGGTGATCCCCGGCTTTCTTTAACGACACTGGATTCCACGTGTGGTTCTCCTAGCAGTCCTCTATATTCCGCCTTTGTCTCTACGTGTGTTTGTACTTTCAGGCAAAGACGCCTCCCTGGCCTTCATCACCGGAGACTTCACAGAGAGTGGGCTGACAGATGACGTATCGAGTCTGTCGCCCCTAGAGGTGGTTGCACTGTACGACTGGCTGGCCTTCTACCAGAGGGACTACCAAAATGTGGGTATGTGATTTCCATCATAGTGTAGTGGAACAGCTCCAGGTGGCCGTCAGAGTAAATAATGGTCTTGTTACTACAAGTGCGCCTGGTTGTGTTTCGGAAACGAACAGATATTTTTGGTACGTGTTGTGCAGATCCTATTTTATGATGTGCATATAACAGACGCAAAGTATACCATGTTTGTTTTCACTATAATGACCTAGTGCAGAAGGTTACTTTAAAATGTCTTAACACTTCCTTTGTTAATTGACTTGAATATTGTTACTACTTTACTCATGGAGCAAATTGCAGCTAGGATATGACCATACACTTAATGAAGACAATTTACCTTAAACATCCCAGAAAGTTTTCATTTAATGTTTTGGTATCCAACATTTAAATACAGGTGTATTAATCGGTCGGTTCTATAACGAGGCTGGAGAGCCCACAGAGGCCCTGTTGAGAGTAGAAGCATCACTAGCAGAGGGTAAGAAACTCAAGGCTCAGTCTGAGGCTGAGAGGATTCGCTTTCCGTCTTGTAACTCAGAATGGACTGCTGCCAGTGGAGGAAGATTCTGGTGCTCCACTAAGAGGTATGGACATAGTTTTTGCCTAATCGAAAACAAGTCAATGTTGTATTATCCTACTGATGTGTAATACAGCATTTCTGACACTAGTGGGCGAGAGGAGTGCACATAAGGAGACACAGGGTTGAGTTTTTCTTTATTCGCTGCAGCGGTGGAGTGGCGAGACACTGGGCAGGCGTGCCACGGAAGCTCTTCTCTCCCGGCTCCAGTGGTGTTCGTTGTGTCTGTGTTGAAGACCCGATCGCGGCAGAGGAAGACCCCAACCTGCAGAAATACGACGGCTGCCCTGCACATGCCGAGTCATGCTCTGTGGGAGCGCACTAGACCGGTCAGCCCCGAGAATGGACCCACTCATAGCTGCTTCTTAGCAGCACTGAACTCAGAAAACTTTGGCTAGTAACTGAATTGTTTGACAAAGAGACGAAATCATGAAACCTCAAAGCATTTTTTGATGACCTTTATGTAAAGTTGTCCTCCTTTTCCCTAAAAGAATACACCAGGAAGAGACGAGCTAGATATCTGAGCATACAGATACGATACAATGTGCATAAAAGATTAAAGAATGTGCATAAAAGATTAACAGAGGCAAGATTTAGGTTTGTCACAATGACAAGCACAAACTGCATTTAAGTACAAAACAGTTGTAGTGGTCAAAAATATCACACATTTATCTGTACAATTTAACAATACTTGAAGAGGCCCCACTACGTGGCTATCCCTCTTACTCCACATTCTCCCCAATGATCAGAAATGTCACGTGAACTTGATAAAGTGCACCTGTTAGGTTTAGAAATCAAGAAGCGTTACATGTGATGGGGTCAAGACGACAACTTGACACGAGGCAACGTCGTGGGACCGTCGAGGACCTCACGGTCGGCCCGACATGGAATGTAATCATTCGGTGGCTGATTTTAAAATTATAACCATGACTTGAAGGCTGCAAATTAAATGACATGCATAGGCATACTAGGCATTTCTGTAACTGAGAAGGGGGGGGGTACTTCATGTTTTGGAGAGGTTTCTAATGCTCTCGTGATAAATGGGCTTTCTCCTGTCACATCTCCATTCAACTTGGCCGAGGAGTCCTCATAAAGCTCAACTGGGGACAAAACACCACCTTATTTTTCCAGTTGCACCGTCACGTCTGCAGTAAAGTAATATAAAAGTTTAACAGAAAAGGTTGGATTCACTTTGGACCTAGTCAAGTTGAGGTGCTTTCCCCTCGACCGCTCCTCGTCCCATTTTACTCAGTTAACACAAAATAGTGAATAAATGTTCAAAGATTACAGAGAACGCAGCGATCTTTAGAACAAAGGGCATTTTCCCGTTTGTTCTTGGTTGGCAGCAGCCTCAACTCCTATCACGAATGTAGAGTTTCATTTCGTAGCATTGACGTTGTTGTTGTATTTGGACAGGTTGGCATGTTTAAGGGAAGACCCCTTCTAAAGGTGGACTGAAATGCCGTGTACAACAGCTACCTGCTTGTGATATCAAAGAGCTCATCAGCGCAAACATCAGTCCAGCCACTGATATTCACTTCAACATACTTTGAAACAGAAACAAAACAACAATGTTTCACTTCCTACTTGCAACATCCCTCTAAAAGATTAATAGTTTTTCATAAACTGGAATAGTATAAAGATGATGGTCCATAACTGTCTGGGATTCTCTTGTTAGCATGTCCTGCTCCCAGTGTGCCTGAATAATTGTGCCAAGTTGGACCTGGCGCGGTCGGAGCCAGAGGTTGAAAGACATCCAGGCCGGGGCATTACGACACGCCGCCCAGAGTCAGTACATCAAAGCAGATATCGCACACTCTGACCGGCTTGTTCAAGTCAAACTTGATGATGGGTATCTCTTTTATAGAGCACTTGTGGCACAGCAGACGCCCACAGTGGCGGCTAGAGGCAAGAAGGAAAAAGGAGAGTTAGACCAATACTGTATCTACTGCATGCCTACACAGAAAAGCTGCAGCACTAACCAGTGATGTTTCCGTGTTGTAACTCCAAACTTGGCACCGCATTCATAGCAGTTGGAGCCATCACACCACGGGGGCTCTTTGGAAAGCATATCTGAGGAAAGGGAGGCGGAAGGGGGCGAAAATTATCCCAAAGATCACCACAACACGCAATTCCCTGTGAGGCTGTTGGTTTATAATACTGGAATATTGATGGGTAATTAGGTATGAAAAAGATACCTAGAAGGCGGAAGAGCAACTGCTTGGTTGCAACCTGGTAGTTGAAAATATTGATGCCCTGATTATTAGTGACTCCCAGGCGAGCGCCGGCCCTCACAATAGCACGGCACAGGTTTGCGTTTCCTTTCATGTAGGCCAGCAGCAGAACTGCAACAACATACATGTCGCCGTCATCCTTTTAGAAAAGCACCAGTGATTTCCACATTTTAGTTTTATAACTTCAGCTACAAAAGCCAACATGGTACCTGTGTTCCCTTCATTGTCAGGTTTGTCCAGAGGATATTCAGGCATGCACTCCAGGAACAACTCAAAAATGGCAGCAGCATTTTCTTTGCCATAGTGGCCCAGCACATGCATTGGTGACTGACCCCTAAACACACACAATGAGATGAAAAGTCAGAAGATTTTTTCTCACATTAGTTTTAATACAGTTCGTTCATGTGTATCTGCATAAATCACCTGAGATTGAAAGCCTCAGCATCGATGTTGGACTCTGTGAGAAGGACTCTGACATTGTTAAGGCGACCCTGCATCACAGCCAGATGCAGAGCTGACGAGACAGAAAAGAACGCAGTTATTCACAAATAGGTCGCAGTGGTGGAATAGTAACGACTGACACCAGATCCCACAGCCAGTCTAATTTTAAAGGTGAACAGAGCAGGAAACTCCAGTTTGCAGCAGTCTGTTGTAATACAAATCTACCAGCACGATCCAACACCTCAGGAACAGGACTTATCACGTACAGATATATCTGCATTTATAATGATCTTATCAGAAAGAATTGGTCGAGTCGTGATGTAATCTTTGCCCATCTCAGAGTCATTTCAGTGAAAACAAGACAAATACTGTAAAGTACCATTATTGCCATTCTCGTCCTCGGCAGCGAAGTCGACTCCGTTCTCCAGCAGCACGGAGCAAATCGTGGCCAGGTCCTGCTGAGCAGCCAAATGTAGTGCTGTCTGTCTGTGTTTAGTCAGCTCATTCACTTTAGCACCAGCAAGCAGCTGGAAGGAGAAACCGTATCCATTGCAGTGTGTTTTTCTCATTACAACTCAAACTGGCATGAAATACTACTCATACAGGAGAAAATCTTGGGTTTCTTACCAGGTTGCGGACGATGATCTCAGATCCAGCCTGCACAGCCAGGTGGAGCGGGGTGAGTTTGGCCGCGTCCTGAACTCTGGAGTTGACGTTAGCTTGGACGCTGATTAGGAACAGGACACTTTCAATGTCTGAATTCTGCACAGCCACGTGGAGAAAGTTGCGCCCTTTGTTGTCCACCTGGACACAAGCACACGTTTGAGGTCATTACTGCAACACTCATTAACGCTACAGCAACAAACTAGCACCTACCTGTTCGGCAGCACCTGGCTCCCTCTTGAGAATAGCCTCTGCCGCTTTATTGTTCTTGTGCGTCATGGCGCAGGCAAAGGGGGTCATTCCCTGACGGTCGCGAATGTTGAGACGAATGTCTGGATGGGAAATGAGGAGCTGTATAATGACATTGTGCTGGTTGCTAATAGCAGCATGGATGGGAGTTCTGCCCTCTGAATCCTGACAGAAAAACACATACAGCATTAACAGACAGCACACAGTTACACACACCAAGGCTTGATGATCTGAGTTTTCTCTTTGTCCACAGATAATCTCATGCATCAGTAACTACACGTACAGGTTTAAGGTTCCCCCTCAAAAAAATGCCAGCAAACTATTTGAGCATCTCTTTGAATTGTTATCCTCTGCCAGCAGTTTCAGTTCCGTTTTTTTTGGCTGCTCTGAATCTGTTGTGTCGTGTTTCAATGACATTTTCTAAAAATCTGGATCGCGTCATAAAACCCTCCAACAAAGATTAGTGGTGCAGTTTAAACCAGGGTAAAGATGTCATGCAGGTCCAACCTGTGCATTAACATTGGCTCCAAACTCAAGAAGGCACTGCACCACATCCTCCAGTCCCCAGTTGCTTGCCAGGTGGAGGGGAGTTTGTCCATCTCGGGCTTCTTCATCTCCCTCCCCATTAGGGCCAGGCCGCCTGGGGCTGTTCACGTCACAACCACTGCACGCACACGCACACGCGCACACACACACACACACACACACGCACACACGAGATAGGAGTTATAGAGATACACACGAACAGTAAAGATAGATCGCCTGTTTAACTTTCTAAAACATCTCAGTAATGTTTTGGTAAAGACCGCTGCTAACGTGTTGACAGTTGACTTTTTAAAATTGAAGCCAATCAGATATAAGCGACATTCAGACACTTGCTGCATTTAAACAAGCAAACGATTTATAGCTTTGGTAAATATGTACAACAACAGAGACGTAGCTGACCTGCGGATAAGGAAGCAGGCAGAGACCTCGTTGTTCTCATCAACAGCTCTGTGCAGGAGGGTCTGCTGGCAGCCTGATGGCCCGGAGCTCCAACAAGTTGCATCACAGCCGTGGCGGACCTACACAGAACAGACACAGTCTAGACTTATCCCACATCCTACCTGACAGAGGTTTATTTTATTGTTGCTAGGGCTGCCACGATTAGTCGACTAGTCACGATTACGTCGACTATCAAAATCGTCGACGACTGATTTAATAGTCGACGCGTCGTTTGAAGCTTTGTAAGATCACAAAAGACGCAGGAATAAGTAGCAGGATTTAAGAGTGTAATAACGGACTGAAACAGAAGATGGCAGCACTGCATGTACAAGGATGCCAGCTGCCGTTAAACCCCGAAGAAGAAGAAGCTGTGTCCCAGAATTCATAGCGCGGCCCTGCTCAATTTCCAACAATGGCGGCAGCTAGTTAGTTTTAATATTACTCTTATTATTCTTTCTGGGTCACAAAATAAACATTTAACATATTTTCAGGCGAGAATGTAGCTGTGTAAACCTCAAATATCTGCTCAGTTTATCAAGACACCACATATTTTCAAAAGCGCTCCGAAGTTTTCAGAGACGTCTGTTACCCACTAGCTCGATAGCTAGCCGGGGGCTAGGCTCACTAGAGCCGTGAGAACACCGGACTCCCGGCAAATCGCGTCTTTCGCTACTCAGGTTAAACATGATATATAAGTCACTTAGATAACTTAAAAATGTTATTGTTTGGCTTTTTTCAGTATTTTATTTGTTCCTGAGTAAATCGGTTTGGCTGAGATTAAAGTTATAGTTTTTACACAGCTGAATAAACGTCAAGCAGACAGCTGATCATCAGAAGTGTGAGATGCTCGAGAATTTACTCCGGTGTCCTGTTATATTTTAGATAGCAAGGAGTTTATTAAACTTCACCGAAACAATCTGCAAACTTCATTAAAATTTAATAAACTATCATCTTGTCTTTATTTTTAGTTAGCACCTTAAACACTTAAAGCTGTAAGCTAATGATAGTTATATAAGAGCAGATGCTGCTGGTGCAATAAGCTGTACTGATTGGTCGACTAATCGCAAAAATAATCGTGACTAGTCGGCTATCAAAATAATCGCTTGTGGCAGCCCTAAGTGTTGCTCGTGTGGATACTCCTGCAGCTTCTTTTACTGCTGGATACAAACGAGTCACAGCAACTTTGTTTGGACACTCACATCCATTATTATGTTAAGAATGATTTCTTTCACGTGATGGATTCCCATCGGTGAAAACTGTAGAAATGCACTAAACTACTTCAGTTCATTTTTTATTTCAATCATATACATTTACCAACATTTCACAATATCAAGGAGTAGGCAGAAGTATATACTTATACTTATTTAGCCCCACCCCCCTAGGTTTACATATTAATTATTTCCTCATCATCTAAATTTGAACAACAAAAACTTCAATGGTTTCAACTTTGAACATAACGTCACAAAAAATATTTTCTCATATTCAACTAAAACTATATTTAGATTTACTAACTTGCAAAAGAAAATAAACATCACTCTGACTGCTGTCTTGGGTTAATTGCATTTTCTTCATTCTTATACTTATTTAAAATTTATTTTTGGAGTTTTATTTCAAACTGGTTTATATCACTGCTGACCTTTATTTCAATTGGGAGCATTCCTGTCCTTGCCTTATATACACTTGCTCAACATGCCATAGATGCTGAGAAATACAGAATATTCCTGCCACATCCAAACCACAGACCCAGCCTGACAACAAACTGTTAGTGTCAGCGTAACAGTGAGGGACTAAAACACCGTTTGTCTGCATTCTTACCAGTGTGGACGCGATATCTTCAAGTCCGTTCTCAAGAGCCAGCCACAGTGGAGGGTCACCTTTGTCATCAACCACCGACATGTCAGCTCCTCTTGTGCAAATGGCGTCCACCACCAAAGGCAGCTGGTTACTGATGGCCAGCTGCAGTGCTGTTTGTCCCTCCTGGGTCCTGGTAGTTGAGGGACCCAAAGAGAAAACAGTTGGAGTAAAAACAAACGAAAACTGAATGAAAAGTATTTTGTAATCTGCTGAAATACATTAAAATTACACATATCTCGGTATCGTTACCTAACATTAATGTCTGCCTGGTGTTCAAGAAGGAAGAGTGCGCTCTTGCTGTCCTGCCTTTGGATGGCCATGTGCAGCAGAGTTTGTCCACTGGACATAGTGTCATTGATAGATGCTCCTGATCCCAGCAGCTGAGCCGCTATGGTGTGCATGCCTGACACAGACAGATCGACAAATACAATCACTATTATTGATTTCACAGATCAATTTGATGACGCAGAAGTGACTTTGTTGGGTATTTTGCTGTATACCTGTCCAGAGGGCCAAGCCCAGAACGGTCTGGTCCATGGAGTCTTTGAGGCTGAAGTCTGGGATGATCTGGAAGTTGTTGGTGGCATGTAGTGCGTTGGCTGCAAGTATCAATGTCAGAATGATCATTACACACAAATGTAAAGACGGCAGGTTGCTTTGCAGGTTAGTTACAGGATGTAACAAAGTCCCAAATCATATATGGACCTTTCTGCTCCAGGATGACGGAGACCACATCTGGGTGGTTGTGAGCGATGGCCATGTGGAGGGGGGTCTGCATGGCCACACCGAGGGGGTCATCGGGTAGAGGCTTCTGGGTTTGCAGGTTAGGATTGGCCCCTTGCTGGAGAAGCTCAGCTGTCAGGCTTGCTAGGCCACAGCGACATGCTGTATGAAGTGAGCTTTCACCCTGAGAGACAGCAAAGGGACCGAGCATGTATTTATGACCAATTAACAATATTGATTTTATGTTAGTTTCATTGATTTAAGGTCAAATTGAGACATTCAGAGAGTTTGTGATTTATGATGTTACAGTGCATTAGTTATTTCATGAAATCTGTTTTTTACTTTTCTCCAACAATCACTAAAACAACCTGCAATGACCTCTCAGTCACTGCGTGGCTGTTTGATACAACGCTGAGCCAACGGGTCTCTGGAACAGCGACTGGCCTCATAGACGTGAGAAAAAGGTCAGAAGAAAAAAGAACAAGTCTGCAGCAAACTGTCTGCTCATGACCAAATGTTTATACGCACCCATTTGTTAATGTGGTTGACCTTTGCCCCATGAGTTGTGAGGAAAAGAGCAGCCGCCTCATTGTTTGCAAGCGCTGCCCTCTGCATGAGGCAATACTCTGTGACCAATAAACGACGTAAAGGAGAATGTTTAAGGCACAAGCAGCACTGGAGTTGGACAGTAACGTGCAGAAAGGTTGCCGAGCAGCTTAATAACCTGTGGTAGTGTCAGGTGCATCGGGGTTGCTTCCTCTCTGGATGAGCTGGGCCGCAAAGCTATTCTCGTCAAACGAGGTGCCGTTTACGACCGGCGCATTATCTTCAAACGGGTTGACAGAGGGATCCGAAGACACGGTGATATACTGCAGTGCCAGCCACAGCGCTGTGCTGCCCTCGTGATCTTTCAGCTCCAGGTCAAGCCTAAAAAATGGAGACAGAAGGCCAGGTTACACACACACACACAGCACTAGGTTACACACACACACACACAAGGTTACACAAGCTTAAAATTGCAGTGTGTTCAAAGAGAAATGGAAATTAGGATTGATGAAGTATGGCCTGCATTTGTATAGCGCTGTACTCAGTCCCTAAGGACCCCAAAGCGCTTTACACTACATCCAGTCATCCACCCATTCACGCACTGGTGATGGCAGCTACATTGTAACCACAGCTGCCCTGGGTTTCATATGTGACTCAGTAACTTTAGTAGGAGACTTGCTTTGTTTTTTTAACGTTCCAGTTGATTCTAACTGGAGCCCAACTGATACAGGGTCTTTGAGACCAGTACCGACACAAAGACGGGTCAGAGCGCCCTCTGCTGAACAAACTGTGAAACAAAGCTCATAACACAGTTGAAGGGTGTTTCTCTGGTCTCACTTTACTGGCTGTTTTTAATGCAGACACATCTATAAATAAAAAGCTAATATTGGTTGATATTAGCTTTACTTTGGGCTCTAATCCTAACCTGCCAGCTTCTAATCTCCCATTTCCTAGAGTCATCATCAGTGCTGTGTAACTGCTGCTCAGGAGAGAACAAACCCCAATACAACTGACTCGAGCTAGCGAGTCTCTGTGCAGTGAGCTTGAAGGCAACTCTGTCCAGAACCTGCAGCAGGAGTAGAACTGGTTAATGTGCCGCTATGCCACGCTCAGCAAGGCTGCACAGCAAGGACTATAGAGGCAAAGACTTAGTGCAGCTTAACCCTTTAAGACCTACCATAGAACCAAGTCCGCCAGAGCTTATATTATATTTTCACATGCTGTGGAGCCATTTTTGGGAGCATTTCAAGTTGCTATACACCAATACAACCATTATAGACCAAATTTTAATAATATGTATGCATAAAGTGCATAGTAATTACATAAATTGCAAAAAAGTGCAATAAACTACAAATAAATTGAAAATCGTTTTTGTTTTTTTCCATATATTTCTAGTTAGAGAAATTTCAGAGGTTTATCCCTCAAAACTGTAAATACAAAACAGTTGCACAAAATATTTTCCAATAACAGGAAATTTATTTTGAGTGTCTTCATAGTTTTATTTTTGAGATACACCAATTTTTATATACTGCAGGAAAAACGAAAATAAATATTATAATGCAAATTTGCAAAAAACAAAAACAAAACAGCACGTGCATCAAAATAAACTATTTCCAGCAGTGCAGTTTGAGTTCTAAGCATCCCAGAAACTATTCAGAAAAGCACGAGGTCAAACATAACTTTTAAAAACACCAGTATAGGCTTATAAGGCCCCGAAGGTAAAAACAACATTTTCCGCAAAAATGACATCACTTCAGGTTTCGGGCGGACATGCGATAGTTCGTGCTGACGTCTATTCCAACGTAGGAAGTGTTATGAACAGCTGATCGGATCGGCAAAGCCTGTTTCTGGAATATTAAGTTTTTGTTGCTGCAAGTGCTTTTTATGCAGGTTTTGCAAAGCTACGTGTGGAAGGAAACCGTGACTGAGGACGAGCTGATGGCATAAGATGTGAGTACAACTCCTCCTGTTTCATATGCAAAAAAAAAATTATTGCGCTAGCTTACGTGGTTGCAGTGCTACTGGGATTTAAAAGTAGTTATGCAAAATGGAGCGTGCCCGTTTTAAAGGGTTAAGACAGCAGAGTGCAAATGAAAAGGCAGCTGATTACTGCCGTTTAATTTCACAAAGTATATACAGGGTTATCTTTTCTTTAACGTGCGTGTCGCGGCTACTGGAACAAATCGATTTTATATTCTGTGGGAATCGCTGCCGAGTGTGACACGTCAGAAACAAGCCTGACATTCAGTTTGAAGGCAGAACATAACTCACTGTTTGCACTGCAGCAGCTGGTTGAACACCGGCTCGTTCCCTGATGACACAGCTTCATGCAAAGGAGTTCTAAAAACAATAAAAGACTAAAATGAATGATGATTATACTTTACAGCATAATTAACTACCTTTACAGTCCAAAAAAGGTCATAAACCAAGTATCATGTGACCTACCTTCCCTTACTGTTCTGCATGTTGGGGTTGGCTCCAGCCTTGAGAAGAGCCTCAGTTATTCGCGCCATCCCGCTCATCACTTCGGCAGAGTGTTTCTTGGGGCTGAAAGAACAGACCAGGTGAAGCGGCGTTTCCACAGCCCCCACCGTGGCTGCATTAACCTGAGCTGAATGGCGAATCAGGAAGATGGAGGCAAACTCATCACCTGAAGGAAGACGGAAAATTTTCAGGTTCATGGAGCTCAAAAGACATTTTTCACACAGTAACAAAGTTGATACATTTTAGCAGGAAACAAGCGGGCGATACAAAGTAACGTAGACAGGAGCCCTTCACCTCTTTGAATGGCTTTATGCAGCAGACTCCAGCCGCTCTGGTCCACCATGTCCACATCAGCTTTGTTGTTCACAAGAGTGGTTGCAATGCTTTCCAATTTCCGGGAGAGGGCTAGGTCTAATGCTAGGTCGCCATTGTTGTCAAGTTCATTCAGCTTGCCAGGTAACTGAAAACAATCAATAATAATAAAAACCAGTAACAAAACAAAATGTTGTGGTTTTGTACAATTCTGGTTACACCGTGACGAAGTCACTAAATAAGCATTTCATGGGAAGTTTGTGTGGAGAACTGACCTGCGCGTCCATCTCAATGAGATACAGAAACACCACATCTTCTCTCTCTACTTTGATGGCTTTATGGAGAGGATACTCTGTTTTAGATTTGATCATCTTGTACAGAAGCTGGGCACTCATGGTGCTGAAATCTTCTTTCCTCAGATCATCCTAATGAGAGGCACAAACAGTGTCACACAAAAGACCGAGCCCATGATGGAGAACGTCTAAGACCTCAAAAATCACAGACGAAGAAAGGCTGGCTTTTGTCAAAGACTGAGATCAAAGCTCGAGTCTATACAACAGTAAGGGGGGTGGTAGAAGCTGACAGTCAACAGCCTGCTATTCAAACAAATCCACAGGAAACACAGTGAAAGCTGCATTTGAATTGTTGGAAAATAAGCAAAACAGGCAGTTCCACTTTGATCTTACGAGCTTGTGCAATCCAGAAACACACTCATCGCTGGACATGCACAAACGTGGCTCAAGTTACTCACCCAGTGACTGGCTATGATCTCCCCACAGTAGTTCATTAAGGTGCTGGCATTTAGCTCCTCGGCTGTTTGGTAGAAGCGAATGCAGTTCCTGACATTCACCGAGGACATCACGCCTTTTTCACACCTGGCCCAGCCAAGAAGCACATGTATGTGTGTGTGTCACATGTGTGGCATCGTAATACACTTTGCAAAACTGACACCACTACCATCAACAATGCAGTCAAAAAACTCAGTATGTAGTTCTTCTACTTGCCTCTCTCTGAGCAGCTGAAGCTGGAAGCGGTTGGCCAGTTTCATCAAGTCGATAAGAAAGGCATCATCCTCGCTCAGCTCCAACTCGTCGGTGTATGTCCACCGTAACATTGCCATGGCAACCTCAGGTTTGCAATCTGAGAACCAATAAAGTTTTAAGACAAATTAGAACAAAAAACATCCCCTCGCAAAGTCACAAAGCAGGGACGAACCGCCCCACCTCCCACCCCCACAGTGGACTTTGAAAGTGTTCTCTCCAAAATAAATATTCTGCTATCACCCATCAACATACTGAGTGAGCTGAGATGGGAATAAGGACTTGGTTTAAACTGCCCTTTAAAAGCTGCTCACCAGACAGGTCCAGCTCATTGGTTGAAGCCAGGTTGGAGAGACTCCACACATCGCTGCGAGCAGCCAGCACAAACTTATGGGCATGAATCTGCTCCCCCACTACTTTCACCTTTAGATCACTGCAAAACCAACACATTCATCACTGAGAAGCACGTCCATATTAAACATATCAATACTTTAATAAGGCACAAACTAACTAGGAACCACAAATTGTCTGGCACTTACACTTTTCTAGTCTTACTCAAAGCCATTTTTAAACAGACAGCACTCAAAAGATGACCCACAGAACCCGCGTCCCTATAATGACCCTCACCTGTACTGTTCCTGCTGATAGAGGTCGGCCACAATGTCCAGCAGACGGCTGATGAAGGTGTCCGTGGCTGCAGGGGTGGGAGTGCCCTGACTAGAAGACTGAGCGGCAAGCATGGCGCAGCGCCTCTCTGTATCAGCCAGCTTCTGCTGCATCTTCACATACTCCTGCCTGAGCAGGGCCAGGTGCTTCTGCAGCTTGGCCACCTCCTCTGTTGCACATGAAGCAAAAGGAAGAGGCAGGGCGAGGGAACGTGAGCTAGAAAAACCTACTTTAATCACAGGTTAGAACTGAGCTCCATGATGCGAGCAAACTTTCACCTACAAACAAGCAGGGTGGTCCAAAGCACACACCGAAAGAAGATATTATTTGGGGTTAAGGTTACAAGCTTTGTTGGCATTTTGCAGATAACATCACCAGTGTTTAAAGATAATTATTATAGCAGTGTTGACTGCATGTAGTATTAAAAGCTTAAGAAACATCGCTTGAGCACTGACTACTTTCATAACGCTGGTTTCTCTCTCTCTCTCTGTGTGTGTGTGTGTGTGTGTGTGTGTGTGTGTGTGTTAAGAAACAAGCCAATTTGCAGACATTTTAAAATCCCTTCACAAGGCAGAGACCGTGCTGTCAAATCTTATAAATCAGCTAAAGGAAAATCTAATGACAGTAATTTTGTTTGGCCAAACTTCGAGGCTATGCTTGAAGTCAAACGCACTTTCTACACATCATCATGTTACAATATTAACCCACAGAGTTTCACAGAGGCCCATTTCCTTCCTTTAAGTCAGTAAAGTTTTAGTGAAGAAAAACATGCTGAGGTAGCTCGTTACTTTGTCCTCCCTTGTAAACCGTCGCAGGGAAGGCTACTGGTCATGAGGAACAGAAAGGGGGAGTTGCTGAAAACCACATGACCAGCTCAGCACAGGAAGGGTGGTATGCTGCCAACCGTAACCCTGCTGCTGAGGACCAACTGAGAAGTGAGAAAACACTGACCCAAAATAAGAACAGTCTAGCAGGCATCAGGAAAGTCTTCCTCTCCAGGCTCACAGTTTTCAATCATTTTTTAAAGCTTTAAGACAAAGAAGTCTGAGGCAACTGGAAATCTGTTTGTCAGGACTTGTGGTCAGAATCACTTGCAGACCTGATGTGGCAATGATCCAAAATCTTAAAATGTTAGTACATACAAAAAATGCTCTCAAACTGTATCACCGACCAGAACACAGATAGGGCAGTTTTAAATAAGCACGTATATCCGCTCTCCTACTAACCACAGACGGGTGCATTTGCTCCCTGGGTTCAGGAGATCTCGCTTAAGGACAAGCACAGAGCAAACCATCCTGTGTCTAGGCCAAACACCTGCCTGTCAGGTGGCCCGGATGACACCACCTGACACGGAGTGACATTTAACCTGTCCTGTCAAGTCTCCTGTCCTGCATTTATCCTCCATTTACTACGACCGATAACAAGATGTGTTAATAAATACAAGAAAAACTTTACCATAGCAGTTAAACCTCTGACCACGGTCGGATAAAGCAACGCTGGACAGTCTGATTACACTCATGAAGCTAACACTTAATCTTTACCAGCAACACCTGCACATTACTGAAGATGATATACACCTTCTGGGACCTAGCAAACCAGCACGCTCCTTCGAAAAGTGCCTTTCTTGCCTGGTTAAGCTAACTCGTAGCGATACAGTTCAGCTAGCAATATAAGCGAGAGCTAACGACAGAGCTTCTCAGTGGAAAGAACAGCGTGACAATAAGTGTCGCGACGCTTCGCATTTCCACCCACAGACTACGCTCGGTTTCCTTCACCGCTAAGACATTAGTTGAGTCGGTGATATAGTTAAACAAGCGCACGCGGATAAAAGGGCGTGTGTCAAACTGCCCCAAAAATCAGTCACATACCTTCCGCCATGTTGCTCAACGGTAGCGCCGTGGCCTGGCGGTGTCTATCGCGATATGATGAAGCGGCTCATAGCAGGCGGTGGTGCTGCGTTCAAGTGATTAACAGAAAAGACTCAATCACATGACCGTTACTAGCCCTCCTGCAGGCCAGTATCCATGTAAAACCGGTGCTAACTCCGTTAAGTGCTTTTCATTCACACTACGTTGCCAGTACATTTATAGGGAAAGACGGTAACAACGGACTGCACAAACACAACTAATGTAGATGCTTTTGTAATGGTGCACGGTATGGTTCAGTTAACACTTTAATGACAGTTTGATGGAATCAACTCCCAGCCGTAGTGATCATTGCCACCGGACAGGGAGACGCACGCGTGTAAGTTTTGTAATATGCTGCAAACACTAAGGACAAACCTAACAGAATGATTTAAAGCTGTACTAATATTTAATTTATGAAAGCTACTGTATTCTTTTTATTAGAACTATCAAAAACAAAGGTGTGTTGATACATTAGCACTCAAATGACTGGAATTATGAGTAGACTTGTTCTTAGAGGGGAAAGCAAAGCAGTATTTAATTAAATTCAGATTACTCAATCAGAAATATATTAGCAACAATAATTGATTTATGGAATCACAAATAACAAATAATATTAATAGGACAGCAACAGTGATCCAGTGTGTTCACTGGGACACTGAGTTGGAACATCTGTGGACCCCCCCCCACCATGAGCTCCCCCCAAAACACATGAACCCCATGTAGGCTCACATGGGGCTCGTAGCAGTTTTGCCTTTTAGGTCCATTTCTGTGGGAAGCCATAGTGGGTTTGCCCACAGAAAACCCTCGATGCCACCCCTGTGGGTTAGACCACACGGGCCGCATGAGTCTTCTGTGGGCAATGCACTGGAGCCAGCCTGCCCTCCACGGTGCTGCTAACACTGCCTTCACGTGGACAAGGGAGCATGTTTGCTGGGTTCCTACGACAACTTGACAATGACCCAAAGCACAGCACCAAAATATTCAAGAACTGTTTGGAGAAAAAGAGCTCGGCTAGTATGCTGTCGACAACACACAGGCCAGCAGAGACACCGGACCTGATGGTGAGTCCGATACAGCCCAAACTCTGCACACGGCCATAAACAACCAGAGGAGTCTGTTCAGTGACAGGTTGCTTCTCCCAAAGACAAGAACCAACAGACTTAAAACTCCTTTGTCCCACACGCCATCAGACTGTTTAACTCCTCTCTGGAAGGGAGAGGGAAGGGAGACGGGGGGACAAAGGAGGGGAGACAACTAAGCTGAGGTGCCTTTTCACTGTGCAATACTTTTGTTAATATCCAACGATGCAACAGACTCACAATACTTGAAATGTGCAATTTCCTTGTATTCTTATTCATTCTATTTCTCCCTTTGTATACTCTGTATTTATGTCTCTGTATTTATATATGTGTGTATATGTCATAGTTCTGCTCACATTCTGTAACTTCTGTCGGTGCTGTGCTACTGGAAACCCAATTTCCTGGAGGAATCCGCCCGAGGGATTAATAAAGTTTTATCTCATCTCAAATCTAATCTCAAACGTCACCAAACTTGCAGCAGGATTAGCACAGATCTGCAGGGCTGACTAAAGCAGATATTTTATGAATAAAATGAGTTCTTTCTTTTTTTAAACTAGAATTTGCTGGCTAACCCTGATCTGTTGAGCAGTGATGCAGTCTGCGCTCAGGTTTTAGTCTGACAGCCCTGCTTTAACACAGCTCAGCTAACATTAGCTGTATTTTGAAATGCTAAATATAACTTATTTTTAATTGCAAATGGTTCAATAAGAAGAAATCAAGTTTCTTTAACTTAATGTTTGTGCAGTTAGACTCTTGCTTTAAATTTCCTCCTGATTGCCAGGTGAGTTTTTATAGTCACAGGCAAAGGTCGCATTGATCGTGATCCATGACTAACAAGCTCTAATCAGTTCACCGGTGATTCCAGGTGAACATGCCCGGTGAAACTTCCCTCAAGCTTTCCTGACCTATCGCGTTGCCAACATAACAGCGAGCATCGAGCTGTAGCTGGCAGAGACGCGTCAGACAGGGAGAAAAATCACAGAATTCAAATTGTGTGATAATTTCACAACTCAGAGACGTCCTGTTTGAGACACACTTTGCTAAAACATAGTGCTGAATAAAAATACTGGAACACTTACAGAAGGCATCAGATTTGGAACAAAATAGGCAGCATGTCACTGGCAGAGAACAAAATCACACCAAAAATTAAACTTTAAGCAGGCTCATGTGGCTCAGCCATGTCTATAGTCCCCACATGGAAATACACACTCCTGGCAATCCCACAGTGGATGTCGTCTTGAGGGTTGTACTCCCAAACCTGGAACAAGGCATCAGTGAGCTATTGGGCAGTCTGTGGTGCAGGTCTGAGGAATGGGACGGCTAGTCGATGGAATCAGTGCCCTCGTCGTCCTTCAGTGAAGCTGTGGTGCACCAGGACGAACCCACTCACCCACTGCACCATCATATCTGACAAGGAAACTGAGATTTGAACACTCATGCTGTTAACACGTTTGTGGAACCGCTCATGAAAATGGCTCGCCAGACCATTATTGACCCACTGTCAAACTGGTCTGATGATGATGATGCAGGAAGCTTAACATTCGCCTAAGTGTCACCAGACTCGTCCCACCTGTCACTCAGTGTAGACCTGCTCTCACCTGTGAAGAGAACAGCACAGGGTACGCTAAACTGGGAGCTCCCGCTATTGTCGCGGAGCCTGAAACGCCAGCACGCTGAAATGATCAAGTGTTTCCTGCGCTTCGTTGCACTGGGTCCATTTGGTGTACGGTTTAACTGCTCCAATCGTTTTGTAGTTTTGGCTGCAAAACAACTCAAATCCCCCAAATCTAATATTTAAGAAATATTGTACAAAAATATCTGAAGACTGACCTGATCTCAGGAAATATAGTTCTCATCTGTCCAAATGTTTGCAATCGTTGGTGGATACTGTTTAATATTCCAGGCCGCTGTGAAAACAGGTGAACACTGGAGCAAGCAAAGCTCAAGAACGCAGATAAATATTGAAAAAAAGTCATGTTTTAGAAGAACTCACTACAGGTGACAAGTTTCATAACATGAAAAATATACATCAGTATTTTGTCTTTATACATTAGGCAAAACTGCAATAGTGAGCAGAGTAATGATGAATTTGAATCTTTGAGAGGAAAGAGCGACAAAACAAAACCGGCGTACACGCTGTACACACAAGCACTCAAACGTCCACAAACAAAATCCCAGAAACATTCAGCAGAAAACCAAAAAACCAACAAAACCATAAAACAAAGCATGCATAACAATTCCTACCGAGGACAATACAGACGATGGAGAGAGGCGCTGCTAAAAAATAAAACAATATCTGAGGAGGACGACGCGTTTTTATCAGGGTATCAAAAATGAATGTGTACACTCCAAACTAGGGGGGTTGTTGCTACACCAAATTGTTACCTAATTATACAGTCCCTGTATACAGTCCCAGTCATACTACAGGTGGTGCAGTTTCTATATTTGCCTGGTTTTTTGACATTTTTAAGACTTAATCAACGCAGGATGAAGTGGCCGAGCTTTTTATTAGGAGGCACTTTTGAAAAGAAAAGACCAACAAAATTTAGCATGCACAAAAAAAGAGGGGGTGTGTAAGACTGAATATAGAAAGAAAATCATTCAGCTGCCTGTGATGCTGAGCAATAAAGGACCCAGAGGACAGCTGTGTATTCCTTAGTCACATCATTCACGTCTTGCTGGGACTGAACAAGCTCTTCACAGGTGACATTCCTCCAAACGCATCCGTGTTAACGGCTCCTATGAAAACAATCTAAAGAGAACTAATCCATGCCGGGGCTGAGAGAAGGAAAATGGACAAAAAGAAATGAACCCGCGCTATTTCATTTGGTCTAAATGTCTGGATGGATGGAAAGGGAGCGTATATATTATCCGGTTTAGTCTGTGCTATATACATGTCTTTACAATATCTTCCTGAATGTTGAAGCAGTTCATAGCCTTGAAAAATCTTTTATCATCTTCTGGGTTTTTTTCTTGTTTTCTTTTTTTCAGTTGGCACTTGCTTGGCGATTTTCCGTCAGCCTTGGTAGTCCTTGTTATGTTTCTATTGCAGCCTACAGTAGCCAGTCTGTTCCTGCCAAAATAAAGGAGGACAAGCCTGGCGACAGGGTGGAAGAGTGCAGGAAACAGTGCCGTGTTGATTTTCAATTGGAGACCTGCGGGAAACAACAAATGGCCGGAAAAAACACAAGTTAGGACCACGAGTCGACGACAGGCGACATGCTCAGTACTGTGCAACAGTCTCAAAGCTCGCCTTCATTTCTTTAGATTTGGCGAGGAAAATGGCAAACAGGTGTAGTGAGTTATTGGACCATGTGCAAACATACATGGGATACATCAGGCAAAAAAGGCGACTGAGCAATTTTAATGAACTCATCCTTTGCTCTTTAACACAGCCTGAAATCTCTTCAAATATGAAGCTTTGTCTAAGCGGCCGTCAGCAGCAGTTCTCCAGGCTGCTACAAACAGCAGCTCTTCTTTGGATGTTCACTGCCTTTCGTTTCATTCTGTCAAGATCAGTTGGACTGTGTGTTTTTCTATCCACATACACTTAACACTGTATTGCCTGTGTTTTAGACGTCACTGCCACCCTGAAACATTAAGCTGCTGCCAGTCAGACACTTTGCACATGGTGCTGCATGGCGGAGCAAAGTCTGCCAGTACTTTGCCTCTTACCTGTAGTTATTTTTATTTAATTTAATAACTGTACAGTACTCTGTTTACATCATAGGTGTCAAACTCTGGCCCGCGGGCCAAATTTGGCCCGCAGCCTAATTACATTTGGCCCACGAAGCCATACCAAATTACTATCAGAGCTGGCCTACTGGTATTATACAGCTAATATATATATTGTTTAGCACTAAGCTTTGCTTGTTCCATATTCAGTTTTTCAGCAAAACTTTTTTGAGTCCATAAGAAAAGATTCATTCTTATATCTAGAGGAAGATTTTTTTTTCAATAAATATTAACGTTAGCCCGCGACTTTGTTCCAGTTTTGAATTTTGGCCCACTGTGTATTTGAGTTTGACACCCCTGCTTTATAGTAACCATTGTCCTTAATGTAAATATGTAAGAAAGATTGTGTATGTTTCTGTTCCGTGTCCTGTTTGTTTGTATATGTGTCTTTTTGGCTGCTGTTACAACCAAATTTCCCCTTGTGGGACAATTAAAGGATTATTCTGTTCTATTCTACTTCTGTGTTCATGCTTCAATTTTGATAGGATTGTCAACATCGTGAGCTGACATGCAACCACGTTGTTTATCTAAGCACGGCACAGACATTCAGAGCCGTGCGTCTGTCCTGACCTCCTCTGTACACACGGAAACGTTGAACCACAAATTTATCATTTGGATTCAAATTTGTCTGGTTCATTGGAAGCAAACTGTTGGCGCCTCAAGACTTTAGCACAGCACGCCATTTATTTATTCATTTGGGGTTTTTTAACGCTTTCATCAAGTGTAAGCAGACAAAACTAGGAGTGCTGCTAATATTTATCCTAAATCTTTTACAGTTGTGAATTTGTTTACCAGTATATTACTATAAACCCATCACGTTTTTGTTTTGAGCCAACTGAATTGTCTTAATGGAGAATCTGTGGTGGTGCTCTCCAGATTAAGTTTAGGGATGACTGAACAATCCTTACCCTGAAAACATGAAGCTAGATCCGTGCTGAGCATCACTCAAACGCAGTCTCTTGGCTTTTTCGTACACAACGGGCAACTTTCCTTTTGAATGCGCCGTGTCTGTCCTCCCGCCATTCTTTCTGCAGGGGGACGTTTACACAAAATGTTAAAATCAGAATGATTCACTCACGACTGGACTTTTATAGAAATGTTTGGATTGAATAAAAGGACACATGCAAAAGATCTTTACACAGTCAGACTTACTGCAGCATCCACATTGGCTGGCGAGTCACCGTTTGGGTCTGCCAGCATAGAGATAACACTAATCATGATGGTTTCCACAGTGTGGATAGGCAGCCAGCGCTCCTCTGGTTTCTCGTAGCCATATTTGTCCTCCCCAGGCTCGTGTAAAATAGAAATACATACATCGCCGTTCTTGTCAACTGGAGATGAAGAAAGAAAGATTACTAATATTTTGTGAAGTAGAAAATGCTCTCATTGGAAAGTGTGTACGTTGCTTTTCACTGCCTGCTCCTGCTAAGTGGCCAAATGTGTGTGTCCACAAACTTTCCCACTGGTTAGTCCTTATTTTCCTTAGACCTTATTTTAAAGGTCTGAGAAAATAGTTCCCTTAGTCAGTGGGATTACTGCTGAGGTCGCACTGGTTCTTGATTTTACTGAATTTTATCTGGCTGCTGTTTACGTGCTCGTGCTGTGCATCAGTGGCCTTTATGTCTCTGCGTGTGTTTACAGTCTTTGCTGCCACTTTTGAAAAAGAGGCTTTTACCTCCATCAGGATAAACACACCATGTAGTAAAGATGGCAAAATTATTTGAATCAACAGTAGAGTCACAATAAAACTAATAACATGTAACATTAACACAAAGATCATACAGCCTGCATTTCGTAAGCTTAAAAACATTTATAATAACACTGATAGTATGTTTCACCGGTACCTACCGTTAGGGTGCCAAATATCTGTGATAAATTTCATTTTAGGTGGCCTGAGAGGGTAGTCTTTGGGAAAGGTCAGATGAGCTTTAAACACACCACCTTCACTGTGGGGGGAGGGGGAAAGATGAAAAAAATCAGCATGATAGGTACCAAAGTTTAAAAACAAATCCACACAGGCCAAAACTCAACTCAACCCATACACAAGACAGGGAGACTCACTACAGGGTGTCTGGAGGCCCAATGATAAGGACTTCCCATCTGTAGAGATCACTATCCTCGATCAGGCCTGCTGAGAATCCCTCCACTGGGTTTTTGTTCAGCTCTGAATATAAAAAAATCAAAGTCATTCACTATGACATGCAGCACACTACCTCCACTACATAACCTACGTGCATTACACTGTTCTTCAGGTGGCTGAGGTGACAACATGACACTCAGAGGGGCTTGAGTGAGAATGGGCATATTGCTCAAACTACTTAGCAGTTCCCACCTATGTTACCAATTTGCCATGAACACCCAACATTGCATCAAGAATGGCAGCGCTCACTGTAAACAACATTTTAAACAACTGTAAATCTGTGCTCATCAGTCGGACTAAATGTAGATTTTTTTACATCATAATACATTAAGTGGGCTTTGGG
This sequence comes from Simochromis diagramma, assembly GCF_900408965.1. NCBI lineage: Eukaryota > Metazoa > Chordata > Actinopteri > Cichliformes > Cichlidae > Simochromis > Simochromis diagramma. The sequence continues at coordinate 476,017 of NW_024386778.1, read as the reverse complement.
ATTATCGATCGAGCAGCCGTTTGATAAAACAGTTTAACCTTTTACATAACATGATGGAAGAATTTGTTTTTCTTGATAGGCCAAACAGAAACATTTCAAAGGAGCTGGCTCGGTGAAGTCTGATGCTTACTGATCATTATTTCAAGGCTTATAAGAATCACAAGCATTAATTGTAGACTGCAGATCGTATGAATGTACAACAAAGAAAGGCAGCCTTTTTATCAATGCAATAGCCCTGCAGCACGAAATCCGTGGAGCTTTAATTTCCTGAATTAATCTACAACCCTTGCTCCAAAATATGGAGGTTTAGGTCAATTACCGGTCACCTTGAAGGGCAGAATGTGGGGACAAGTATAAAGGTGGACCCAGTGACCCTTACAGTCTCCATGCGAAATTTTCATTTTAAACAAAACCTGAAACACGTCATCAGTGCTACAAACCTAAAACATTATACAGCGCCTGTTCGACGCAGCTACTTTTGAAAGGTCGCTAATTTTAGAGTAGCTAAATATAATTCGCAGCTGACCCTGCTAAAAGAGCGAATTGAGGTAATGCGAGATTAACGTTAGCTTAGCGCGTTGACGCTAACAACAGTGACAGCGGCTAGCGTTAGCCTATAGTTAGCTAGCTGGTTAAACACGTTAATTCTGCGGTGAGTGGTAGGGACATGTTCTAACTACTGGAACTGTACTTACATTTATGCGTAAAAATGTCCACTAATATCACACTGATCACGTAACTGCTAAACGTCATGTTAAAAAACGAGAAACACTACTTGGCTCCTCGGTTAAAAATACATGTAAACACATTAAGTCAGTCGAGCCAGCTACAGGCTAACATTAGGCTCAGTGATTTGAGCTAGCCTCGTATTAGAAAGTCGCTGGGACTTCTGACAGCGGCTTTCATCTGCAAACAGGACGCAGTGTCGAAAGGCACACACACAAATCACTTGGTCTCCTGAAACACTGAAGACTTTCATTTACTAAACGAGGGAGGTGTTTGTTTGCTCCCACTGTTGTAATCCCCAGGCAGTTCTTTTGTCATTCGGATCTTAACGTTAATGCAGAATGTTCAAGAAAACAGTTTGCGCCAGCACCACGGTTTCAATCACAGCCGCGGCACCGCTGTCGTTAGCTCGGCACCCAGCATCAGTTAACATGACGGTTTAATTACCTGCAAGCTGTCTCCGGAGTAACAGCGCTGACTGAGGCTCTGTCATACTTCAACCAATGTAATGCAGCTATGTTCGATGTTAATATTTCGCGGTAACAGCGTTAATTTAATGTTCACTTAACAGGACTCTGTTCCTTCTATTTTCCGTTTAGCATTCCCGTCATTATTCTTCTTCGCCGCCTTCCCCTGCCGCTATCGTTTCTTCTTCGTTGATTTGTTTGGGGGAATTCGCGTCCTCAGTGATGCATTACTCCCACCTTGTGGATAGGGTTTTACTTGCAGTGTTCATATTATTAAGTGTGCCTATGCCAAGAGGCACACTTATTACTATTCCTCAGATTTATTCTTCTTCTTCTTATTATTATTCCTCAGTTTCCGCCTGAAATTTTACAGCGTAACTCACCCCACAGTTTTGAGACATATTAATATTTAATGCAATGGGCAAAAGTTTTTGCCCATTGAAATGAATGGGAAAGATTTATTTGTGGTGTGTTGGCTCCATGTTTTGGTCCCATTGAAACGAATTTCAAACTTCATTTGTGGTGTGTTGGCTCTCTCTAGTGGTATGCCGGCAGTGGTACGGCCTTGTCTACCCTTATTTGTATTACCGTAATGACGACAATGTCAATGGCGCGCACAGCGTCACAGCTTTCAGGAACCATTGAAATTTTTAAGGTTGCGCGAACCATTGAATAGTTATGGTAATCAAAAGGGCGTATGCTTGGTGGAAAACTCCATATCCCACAATTCATAGCACGCCTCTGTCGAGTCAAACAATGGCGGCCACCACTTTGTTTTTATATTGCTTTATTAGTGTTTCTAGGCGAGTCACGCTCGTTTCATTGTATTCATAAGGTTAGTTAGTAGAGTTGCCAACCGTCCCGTGCAAACGGAATGCAAAGACTCGGTGTCTCAGCTAGACTTATTTTTCATTTATATGGGCTGATTATTCATTTATTCATTTTAGTAACGGTATAAACAGTGAAAGGTGGCGGGTTGTCCAGATGCTGGTCATGTGGAAAAAAAATAACTCAGTTGTTTGGTGGTGGCTAACGCGGAGCTACAACAGAGGGCAGCTAGCCACCGGTGTATGACAGAAAGGACATGCGGGAAACCGAGAGATACGAGGCGGCCGCCGAGCGACCGGGCATGGCTTACCTGGCGGTTCTCTGTCTCGTTTCACCCCCCCCCCCTCTCCCTCCTCCTCTCTCTCTCTCTCGCGCCGCCGGTGAACTGAATTTCAGGTAAGAGGTTATCTATATTTTCGTTGGGCTGACGTTTTACAATCAGTTACAATAAGTCGTACTGCGCGCTAGCTAGCATGACAGACTTTCTATACAGCTGGGTGCCTGCTGTGTTACTGATGGTGAACTTTATTGTATTCATAAGATTAGTTTCCAACCGTCCTGTGCAAACAGAATCGTCCCGCATTCAGAGAAAATATTACGTGTTTCGTGTTGAGCTGAAAAGGAACACAGTTTGTCCCGGACTTCAGCTACAATGGAAAAAGACACAAAGCTGGAGTTATTCTGTGGTTACCCTGCACAGCGGACTCTTCCCTTGTTGCAACTTCAATCATGAAACTGATCAATGATCAGCTGATGGCTGTTCTCTGGTGTTTGTTTATCGCCCACTTTGCGCCAGAACGGGAAACCAGCGGATGTCGCCATAAACAACAGCAGCAGTTTAAGCTTGATCAGCTGCTGTTAGAATTCATTTGATTTTAATTTCTAGTATCAGCTGATGTTTGCTGGAGCCACAGCTGTAAAAGCTGCTGGTCGAAACCAGGAGATGTCCTTACTGAATCATCAGAGCTGTGATGGAGAAACAGGTTTACCTTTTAGGTGACATGGATGAGTTGAAGTTATGAACTGTTTCTGAGAGACAAATAACACCAGGATCCTTTTCTGTGTAGCTGACAGCTGGTAACTGTGCAGGGCCGGCTCTAGCAAAGTGTTGCCAGGGGGCCAGGTAGGGCATTAACAGGGAGAGGGGGGCACAAAGAAATACTTTTCTTTCTTATTCTCATTTAAAATATTTAGCTTTTATTAAATAGTTATCTGAATCTTACAACCAAAGTTTGTATAATAATACACAAGATTGGCTGTAGACCATTGTTAATCATTCAGAACACTGTGTAAAAATAACAAAAAGTGAATGCAAAAGTGCACAAATATTTATTTTACGTGTTTGATGTGTGTGGCGGGGCGTGGTCTGCAGTGCCGCTGCAGGGGAGGCGGACCCACCTGAGCGGCATCTGCAATCACGCCTCTCAGGCGTAAAGTCCGTGCTCTCTCGGCTGTTGTTTTGGTGTGTGTCGGGCTGTGAGTTGAAAAGCTACAGCCGGCTGTGTGGGTACACCAACCATGTGTGAAAAGTGGTCAATAAAGTAATGCTACAAAGCGTGTTCATGCAAACATTGTTGGGTCTGCCGTGGTACAACGGGACTTCTGCTCATGAACCTCTGTGCACAGCGTCTGCAAATCGGGGCTGTACGAAGTCACCTCATCTTTACACAAAACTGTAAGCTGTGATCTGTGAGGCGCGAGCGGTGTTTGGTTTTACCATAGTTCATGGTGGAGAATGGCTGCTCTGCTGAGTTTTGCTCTCTGTAGCCGTTTGAATGGCAAACTACACTGATTAGCAGCGGCATAGGCACACTTAAAATTTCTTCTGAAATAGAATATTCTTCTTCTTATTGTTGTTGTTGGCGTGATTTTATTTTTCGTGCACTATTGAAATGATCGTATTTCATTTTCACATTTCTCTCAATTGCTTCCAGGGTTTACCTTTTACCCTTGCACCTCCTGTTAATTATACATTATGTTACATTATACATGTAGATAGATACTTTAAAAGTGCCAGAGGTACATAGTGAGGGCTTTTTACTGAGACATAATTTAACTGTGAAAAATGTGAAAAATAAAATTTGAAATTAGGTTAATGAATGTCTGGTATGTAGAAATGAAATAAAGGCAACAGAATGCTGAAACTACAGTGAATCTATTCCTTCTGACAAACTTTCAATCAATATAAAAATACTGCGGGAATTTTGCATCAGGCTTCAACATAGCTTGATATCAATTTCTGATTTTCTTGTTGATAAACACTTTTCAAATAAAAGGTGGAAACAGTAGATTTAAATGGCATTTTATTTTATAAATAAATAATTTTAAGACATTAAAAAGATAAGCAAAGCAGTAAGATGTTCTCATGTTTTACTGCATATTGTTAGTGGACATATCTTCTGATCTTAAGAAAAGGTGAAGAAAGCTCTGACACACTGACTGACTTGCAGCCATTTCTCACTTATCTGAAGAGCGAGGCAGGAAGTTGATTTCTAGATAAGAGTCAGCACTTCCAAGCAGAGGGGACCACATATGTGACACATGCTGTACTTGATCTAACGAGACTTGAAAGCAAACAGATGCTTTAGTGACTCCACAGTTAAATGTAGACCTTCACATTCAGCATGACTGCACCAGTTTCCTGTCAGTAAGCCTGGTGTTTTAGAGCCTTTCAGGCATCCTATTGCTGCCAAAGGCATCGTCTTATTTGTCTTAACCTCAGATGAAAGAAAGAAAAAGGTTTTACATACTTGAACCCTTTCATGCATAGTGGTCACTACAGTTACAGCTGTTCAAAGGCTGTTTTTGTGTATTTGTGTCAGTGTTGATGGTGTACTTGCACATACACCTCTACATACACATCAGTGTCCACCTAAATGCATAAGATGATGAAGATGATGAACTCTCTCCCTCATACATTAAGAACTGTGGACTCGGTGGTTGTTTTTTTTTAAAAAAAACCCTCAAAACTCACCTTTTTAAAACTGTTTTTGGTTAAATGTTTGCGTGTTTTATATTGTCTGTTTTACCTTTTTATTATTTGTTATCTTATGTGCAGCACTTTGTGATTCTGTCTAGAAAGGTGCTATATAAATACAATCGTGTTTATTTATTTATAATAAAAATACTTCAGAAAAAATCCTGGTTGAGGTCGTCGTCGTCATTCATGCATGAAAGGGCTAAAGGTTTTTAATGGCTCATATTATTATTTTTATTATTATTATAATATTATTTCTTTCTTTTTTTTACATGTACATGACCCCAGTGTCAAACTGAACAGTAGTTTGTAGAGCAGTGGTTTTGATGAGTCACTGGAAACTGAAACTAAAGCGAGTGTTTTCTTTCTGTCAGAAATAACCTCTCAGTCCTGAGATAACAGATGAAATGTAAAGGTTTGATAAGGCAGGTGTTTCCAGAGCAGAGCAGGACCACCTTTTAATCTCTCCTGAAATTCGATGGCAGGTTGCACACGTATAGTTTAGCTACTAACTTAACTGATCCGTTTGCCTTGCTGTCATGTGAGTATAAGGCTGTGGACGGTGAATCAGACTAGTAAAAAGTCAAATGAGTACATTTATTGCTTTATTTTGTGCTAAGTGTACTTAAAAAAGAAACACAAAGTGCAAAATGTCCATGACGTCTGGCTTGTCTGTGCCATTGCTTCACTAAGACAGATATGTGTGTGAAACCCTGCATGACCAACCCTCAGTGGGCTGGCCCTCTCGCTAACTTAATATAACTCGAGTCGTCCCAAAACTGAGGTCCCTGTTAGCGTCTTCATGCCTCAGAGCCATTCAGAGTCACATTGTTCTCTCGAAGCTGCACATCTGTAGGAATGAGATAAGAGGATTTAAAGTAAAACCAAACATCAGCAAGTCGGTGAGTCACCTGTAATTCACATTTTGCATGGTTTTAAATACCCGTATGATAGGAACACAGCTGCATTGTAAGATTACAGCTGTGCTGCACTGTGTTGTTTTGGGACAGAAGAGTTCATAAACAATGCTCTTAGTGTTGTCCCTCACTCTGGTTGGGCTGAAATATCTGAGGCGCACTGTTGCAGACGCCAAGGTTACATTTTTATACGCGTCGACTCGCTGTGTCTATTTTCTACATATGCATAAACTTGCTATAATTCAAAGATGCTTTAACCTTTCTGTCGCGGTTTTAAGAACTGTGGAAAAAAAGTTGCATTTAGAGAACAACCTTCTTCTCCTTTCTGTGTTATTTTGACACTGTTGCAAAAATATCTTCTTGGTTGTGTAATTACTTTCTGTCATAAGGGCTGTTTCTAAAGTCTTTCTACAGCTCGCATGAATCAAATTTGCTAAAAGCTGCATCGCTTCAACCTGAAGACAGCGACTTAATGAAAGCAGGACTGTGTGTACACACTATATTGTAATTCTCGAGCTCTGTGGAGCATCTGTGCACGAGTTTTAAAGTTAGGTCATCTCATTCAGCTGAAGGGAGAGCAGCTAGCTATGGAGCCACGGGCATCAGTCACATCCTTCAAGGACATCCCAGTACGCCGATGGAGCCTGCGTTCCAGCTGCAGTCTACCTTATGGCTCTTTTGCAAACAGCCTGGCGTCTCTCGCACCCGATGCTGAGGAGAAACCTGCCATATCGCCCAAGCGCGCCTATGTCACTATGTTTGTGCTTTGCTACGTCAACTTGCTCAACTACATGGAGCGGTACACAATAGCAGGTTGGATGATTTCTTTGTCGATACACACTATTTACTGCTTCCAGTTGGGCAGGGCTTGCACTGAATGGTGTTTCTGGCCTTACAGGCGTCCTTACAGATATTAAAAATTTCTTTGATATAAAGGACAGCACCGCTGGACTTCTGCAGACAGGTATGATGAAGCAGCTGTTTGACAAACACACAGAAGCACTGATGGAGATCAAATTTGTTTTGCTTTTTTGTTTTTAATGTAAGTGCATGGCAGACCCATGTGTCGTCAACTGTACATACAATCTGGCACCTAATTAAGCAGCGCTGTGTTTGGAGCTTTCACTGATCGTTGTGTGTTTACTGTGAACGAATGATGTCATTGAAAAGGAATAACTGATTCCATCAATTTTCAGTTTTCATCTGCAGTTTTCTCCTTTTGGCCCCTCTCTTCGGTTACCTTGGCGACCGCTACAATCGCAAATACATCATGATTGGCGGCTTGAGTGTCTGGCTTTTGACTGCAACCGCCAGCTCTTTTGTCAATGAATCGGTAAGTGAGGAGTATTTTACAAGGAATAACAAAGTAACACAACTTTGCATTGCTACGTGTTCACTTTGCTCCCTGCGTTGTTCTAATTCATCACACGTCTGTTGGAAAGGCCCCCGAATTTCAACATTTGACTCAGTGTTTGTGGTTCAGGGTAGTTTTCTTACCAAACTCCATCAGCTGAGTCGTACTCTTGTGAGGCAGAAACTGAAAGTCCAAGACGGTTAACCTGCACCCCGTCAGACAATCTGAATTATTAAATTAAAAGAATGAACAATTTGTCTTCATTGGGTTTAAAAAACTTTATAGTCATCTGGCTCTATAGAAACATACAGCTGTGTCATCTGCATAACCACGCTGACAAATGTTAAGCTGTCGGGTGAGGTTTCATCAGATCGAGACGTCTGAGAAGAAAAGTCACAAACCTGGTCTGCACAGGTTACGCAGAGTTTCTGATTTCAACACTGGAAATTCCAGCCCAGCACTTGACAGCATTTTATAGTCTGTGGTATCAAAGGTTTCAGTGAAGTAAAGTGAGGATGGCACAATAAGAACCTTATTAAGTTAGTCTGAGGTGACCAAACTATGTTGGTGAGGAGGCGCGCTGCGCTCTGTGATCACACTGGAACCGATCAAGCAATTCATTTTTGCATCAGTGCAGCTTTTTCTACAAAACAGTCTGTTTGTGTATTCATATTTGATATCCTTAGAAGTGGTTTAACTACAGGGGGAGAGACTCCTCCATCACATTCAGCTGTAGTTTTGACAGGCGCAGAGTTAAGAGGGAGTTTCAGGGAGTGGGAGCTGTGACACTCAGTGGGGTCTGAGATCATTTTCCCATGTTTGTGTTGAAAATGCATCAGAGGTTTGTTGTACCTTATCTGCAGACTGATTGTGCTGATGACTCTCCATGCATGTAACCATGTGCGGTTAACAGAAAACATGTTGAATGTCTTTGATGTTTTTGTCTATGCAGCAATTCTGGCTTCTCGCCCTGCTGCGAGGCTTGGTCGGGACCGGAGAAGCCAGCTATTCCACCGTCGCTCCGACCATCATAAGCGATCTCTTTACTGGGGGCAAAAGGAGCATCATGATCTGCATCTTCTACATCTTTATCCCTGTCGGAAGGTAAACAGGTTTTTTTTCTTTTTGCATGCTTTAACAGTTTCATTCAAATGATGCGCTGCTGCTGCGCTGCTGCACAACTGAAAGTGTTGCTGAATGTTGGGTGGATGTTTGGTAGGTTTCTTCTCACCACAGTTGTTTCGTGTGCAGAGATGGTGTTGCAATGGGTGGTGACACAGCAGTGACTCTAGATTTAGGTTTCCGTACGTTATCGCTCGGCCCCTGCCCCGTCTTAATCTCTCACTTGTTAAGATGTCATATGGCGATATGAGCTTGTTTGTGCATCATGATCACACTATTGCCTGTTTGCAGCGGTCTTGGGTATATAACAGGGCAAGGCTTTGCATCTCTCACAGGGGACTGGCACTGGGCTCTGAGGGTGAGAACATTTTTCTTATTCACGATGCAGAAGTGCGATTTGATTCAAAGTGATGCTGGATTATTTGTCTCTGTTCTCAGATCACACCCATCATGGGCGCAGTGGGACTCATTTTGATGATCGTTTTATGCCCCAACCCGCCGAGAGGTGCTGCAGAAACCCACGGAGAGAGTGTGACTGAGCAGAGCTCTTACTTGGAGGATGTCAAATATCTTCTGAAGAAGTACGATTTATATTTTGCCCTTGCAAGAGTGAAAAAACCCAAACAAATGGTGTTTGCTTCTAAACAATCTTGTCTTCCTGGTTCTCTGACCTCAGTAAAAGTTACGTGTGGTCATCGTTGGGAGTGACGGCCCTGGCCTTCCTCACCGGGGCGCTGGCTTTCTGGCTGCCGAACTTTTTGTCCCGAGCTCGTGTCTATCAGAAACTCAGCGACAAACCAGGTGACTCCTCGGACAGGTATAGCATGACCTTTTCCCCACGTCGCTTACTTGCTCCAGCCTGAATCGGTGCAGAGTTTTGACCGTACTGTGTGCTCGCTTCTGCTTCCTGTGCAGTTACATCTTTGGTGCTGTAACGGTGGCCACGGGCATTCTGGGCGGGGCTCTCGGCACTAGTTTATCCAGACGGTTTAGAGACAAGGTGCCAAATGCTGATCCACTCATCTGCGCTGTGGGCATGCTTGGATCAGTGCCGTGCCTCTTTATCACCATCTTTGTGGCATCAGCAAGCATTCCCGCCACTTACGTAAGACAGACTTCGGAGCTATCCTCTGGCTGAGTATACCTCGAGGTGGTGACGTTGTTGGTTAGTCACTGAAGGCACAGCTTTAGGTCAAACTGTGATATTTAGGACAACATTAAGAAGACTGAGCATCCTTTAATGGTTCATCTGGCAAAATTCTCTTCAGATGGTTTCTGCTGGTGGACTTGTAGTGATGCAACATGCAGCAATAGGTCCAAACGTCAAAGAAAGCCTCCTTTTTCTTCTTTCATTTAAATTCTAGTCACAATGTCAAAGGTTCACATTCAGAGTAGAGAAGTTAAAGGCATCGGTTGAAATAAAACATCGTGAGCACCTGTTATGACTGAAAACTGAAAGCAGCAGTGACTGTTTGTTTTGAACATTTCAGGTGTTCATTTTCTTGGGCGAGCTGCTGCTCTCGTTGAACTGGGCGGTCTTGGCTGACATACTGCTGGTGAGCATTAACTCTGACAGTAAAAACCTCAAAGTGTCGGCTCAAATGTGACACGCCCCTTTTGCTCGTGCTTCTCGCTTCAGTATGTTGTCGTACCAACAAGGAGGGCGACAGCGGAGGCTCTGCAGATTACAGTCGGACATCTCCTGGGTGATGCTGGGAGCCCTTACTTATTAGGAGTGGTAAGAAAGTAAGCTTTAGGAGATCATCTCTGATTCTGTCACTGACCACTAACACCGATTTCATACCTGTGCTGGTGTAGATCTCTGATGCTATATACCCAGGTAGCCCCGACAGGAACTTTGACAGTTTGAAGTACAGCCTGCTGCTCTGCCCCGTGGTCGGGATTGTCGGGGGAGTGTTTTTCGTCATTACTGCCGTCTACATTGCTGAAGACAGGAAAGCAGTGCAGCAGCTGCTTGGAGGTAATAAAACACAAAAGACACAAACACCAAAAACTAAATGTTGAAGCGGCTTCCGAGTGTTAATTTGTGCAAAGACGCACAAAAAGTTGTCATTTCTTTTGTAACATGCATGCTTGTGCCCGTGTGTCTGAACAGTGGTCCTCTGTTCAAGCACTAACTTCAGACAGCTCCTGTCCTCACACAGTTACGAACACATCCCCCTCATCTGCACACATGCTCCAATAACACTCTGGTGCTCTGGCAACTCAGAGGAAGAACTGGGCCACAGCTGATAAAGGACACATTGTGATCCTCGTTTGTCTCATTCTTTCCTTTCTGCGGCGCTGCTAAAGGCTCAAACAGCCGACTGTCAGCTCAGTGTCTGAGTAGCTCTGCTGTGGTTCTACGTCTCAGATCCTTCACCAACCAGTGCGTGCAAGTGTGGCTTGCTTAATTTAGCATTTTTCAAACGTGTGTGTGTGTGTTTCGTTACCAGAGGAACCCCAACCACCGCAGCATCCTGCACCTGAGCCCTCGGTGGAGCTGAGCAACAGGGGAAATGTGTAACGTCTTGCAAAACGAGTCATGCAATGAATGTTAAGTTATGAGCCCCTGTTACAAAGACGAACGGCTTTCAGTCTGTGCAGTGTTTAACACCATTTTTAAACGAGAGTCCGTTTCAGTTTTCACCTCTGTGTAATCTCACAGGAGAAGTTTGTCTTTTAAAATGGTCACATTGTTACCTCACAGCACTCTGCAGTAGACTTGAAACGTGAATGCAGTTGTATTTTTTCCACTCTAAATGTTGTTGGTTATATTTCTATTAAATTTTCAAGCAAAACCTGCTCTCGAGTGTTGCTGAGTTACTCGCGCGTGCTTCAGTCTGCTGGTCGAACTAAAATAATAAGCTGACACTAAAATCTCAGTATTTCAAAGAAGACGTGTCATTGACAATACTTCCAAGGATCATCACTGAAGTGACTCACTTATTTTTAATGCAAAAGAGGAGCATGTGTGGTTTGTACGGTGAAGCTTAGCTGCTCAATTCTGTCTACTGACCAGCAGGGGGCGACTTGATATGACAAAGTGACAATGATATAAAAGTATAGAGCGCAAAATGTGAGTGTTGTCTGTGTTATTAAGTACCACGAGTGTCTTGTGTTGCTTCTCGGTCAGAGTCGACCCTCATCTGGTTTGAAGAAGAAAAGCAACAACAACACGGTGACAGGCACAATGCTCAAACCAAGATGATGACAGGCCATCATTTATATACAGTTTGATAGTATGGTCCAGAGGAGGAATAAATGGACGAGTGGTTCAATGAAGGAAAGAAGCAGAAAACAAAACTCTGTCATAAAGTATTTTCTGCTTTAAAAAAACAAAGAAAAAAGCAAAACAAAAATGTTTGGATGCCTTTCAGAGAAAATGCTTCTGTCTGACATGAAGCAGGAGGCTGAACTTGGTGTTGTTCTGTAAGGCCGTTATCCATCTAGTTTTATGTTCTTGATGACTGATGATGACATGACTGCTTTTGCTGACGCTCATCTGTGGAAGAGCTCCAAAAACGTGCCCAAGTATTCACAGCGAGTATTGTCACATTAACCTTGACTATCCTAACCAACGAGCAGCTGCTCCTCCAGAGATGAGACCATAAAATAAGCACACAATGGATTTAAAGATGGAGGAACAACATCCAGGCTGAATGCAAAAATACTGGGACAGCTTTGGTTGTTTAACAAAAAGCTTTCCAGTGTTTGTCCACTAGATGGCACCTCTGCATTATTCTTAAAAACGCTCCCAGGAGGGAGTCTCCTCCATCAGTGGGGCAGTATGGATTTAGCAGGTGTTCACTGAGACCTCGTGGACCTGACGTGGAAGTGTTCATGTCTGAGCGCACACAGTGAGCAGTTTTACTGTACTGATGCAACTGTGGGTAAATAAGCCTGTTGTTGGGAAACCATTTGTAAGTCTGTGTGTCACCCAGCCTGGCAGAGTTTCCTTTAAGGCTGATATAATCATACTGACAATGTGATTTAAGAGCAAACAAAGAGCCCTGGGCACCGACCAGGTAAGCAAACTGGTCAGATTCCACAGCATGTCAAACCCAACAATGCACAGGACCCCAACATGTCTGTTGCTCGGGACCACAGGACACCTTCAATGTCCCCTCTCCATCTCAACAAGCACCTGCTGTTTGGTCCCACAAGAGGGCGCTACACAACAATAGTTTTAATGGTTCTGATGATGCAGCTGGTCGTGTATATGTGCAAATACACAGTTCAGGAGTGTAATACAAACCCACACACCTAATGGACACACATACATACAGGTTATCGATACACAAATATGACATATTTTTCATCCCCGACCGGTCGCAGCAGATGGCCCCGCCCCTCCTTGATCCTGGTTCTGCTGGAGGTCTCTTCCTGTTTTCCTTCCCACTGTCACCAAATGCTTGTTCATAGGGAGCCTTCAGCTGACAGTTGTGATTTCATGCTATATAAATTGAGTTGGGCTGAGTTGAGTTGAAGCCGCCGTGCTGCAGCCTTCCTGTGTGGAGTTAGCACTATGTGTGCATGCATTCTCCCCGGCTACCACAGCTTCCTCCACAGTCACACAGGACATGCATGTTTGGTTAGTTGGCGATTCTAAGTTGCTGGATGTAGCTGATAAAATGAGAATGGTTGTCCGTCTGTGCCTCTTCCTCGTCACAGTTGGGATAGGCTCCAGGCCCTCTGAGACTGAGACGTGGATGAGCAGAAAACATAACACAAAGTCACACTGAAGGAATGCAGCTGCACAGGTTTGGGCACTGACACTGTAGCATTTTCATCCTCCTTTCATGGATGGTTACACATCATACAGTGAAGGCAGGCGTGGTGCTGAGGTGTGAAGGTGAGAAGAATGCAGCACAACCACAGTACTGTCCACCAGTGCTGGACCTTAGACCTTTAATCACCTCTCTCCATGTTAGAGGAGCTCTGTTACAGACATGGATTCCTCCCCCAGTACTGTGTGTGTGGGGGGGGGGGGGGGGGACTATCCCAGCTGCCATAGGGCGAGGGGCGGGGTACACCCTGGACAGGTAACCAGCCTGTTGCAGGTCCATTACTTACACCCACATATTTAGAATCAGCCCAGTAGCAGCAAGCCTTTGGACTGTGTGAGGAAGCCAGAGGATCCAGAAGTACAAGCAAACTCCACACAGAAAGATGGATTCAAACCCGGGACCTTCTTGCTGTGAGTCCACAGCGCTAACCACCGCTTTCCAACTTGCCAAATCCTAAACTGGCTAACTCTCTGACCTCTGTCGAGTTCACGGAGCATGATGGGTGCCATGTTCAGTGTAGCCCAGCACAAACAGGGCATCATCACCTACGCCAGCGTCACAGCGTCGCGTCAGTCGGTTTCAGACAGCTGCTGCAGAGGTGTCTGCTCTGCCAAATCCTAACAGCTGCATGTCTCCGTTATTTTGAACTGGAGTAAACCATGGAGGGAGGTTAAAGGTCACTGGCCTCGTCACTTTCAAGTACAAGGTCACGCTGTAGTTGGGCTGCATTGTCATCATGTTGGTTTATCCCAGTAACTGCTGGACACGAGAACACGTGGCTAAATGCAGTCGTTTTACAGATTTTATGGCTGATTTATGAAACTTTTCACCAAGCTTGGCACTTACAAATTGAAATGAAAGGTGGAGTTCAGGGACATGGATTCATTGTTTAGGGTGTCACTGAGACACCGTCCTTTTGTTTTTCAACATTTCCGACTTTAGCTCTGTCTGCTGAGGGAATAGAGCGTGCTGAATAACAAGCAGACGCACACTGAAAGGTATGTGGAAAACATTCTAGCGGTAAGAGTTCAACCTGTAATCAAAACACAATGGGTATTGTGTGGCATGTTTGAAAGCACTTTATCTGCATACCTCTCAGTTTCCCCCGTCGACCCTGGCTGTACAGGAAACTGTCACAATGGCTAATAAATTGCATTGGCCAATCAATGCAGGAGCCAGTGGCTGTTGTGGAGCGGATACAGTCGGTGTTTACTCAGGGACGGGGAGCATTTTAGTCATGAAAACAGGCTCATACATGGGAGCAGCTCTCAATCAGAATGCTGACGTGATATCATTATTCCCCAGAAATGGCTCGTGCACATCGCGAATATTTACTGTAACTGAGGAGTGGACTTATCTAGCCTTCATTTGAGTTATTCTCACCCTTCCACCAATCAGCTGCAGAGCAGCGATAAGAGGAGTAAAACCACATTTCTGGATGTGAGGTTGCACTCGGTCCTTATCTCCAGCAAACTGCTGCAGTGTCATGACATCATAGAGAGGAAGAGCCCTCTCCACCCTCTGTACTGTCCCTTATTTGGACAATTACATCATATGGGCCCCTCGTGCATTTGGCCTAGACAAATATTTCTGATTTCGCTGTGAGGCGTCAGCACAGTCATTATTAGGACAACTATTGATATGATGCCACCGCGTTCTTAGAGTCACTGGGTGCTTCTTGGGCGGGTTACACAAGAACAGAAGAGATGTGTTGATTGGATTGTTTGCAGGCGCGGGGGGTGATAATCCACACAGGAGCACAGGCATGCAGAAATTCAGAAGTTGTGTTAATTAACACAGTGGTTGTGTGACGGTGCCAGACAAAGAAGGAGAAATACCAATGTTGCAACGGTTGATTTTTAGGGGTTATTATATTTGTATCATGTGAAGGAAGTTGCCTGTTCATGCAGCAGCATGCAGGGGATGGAGCTAGCACATGAAATGCCTTTGTCTGAGCACAGAACACAAATGTGGACTGCAGTGGAAATGCAGCCAAATCGGAGGCTTTCCCTTTAATGACACATGCACTTTTTTGGTCCTATGTATTTAGCATTCCTGCTTCAGAGGCCTGCCGGCCACTGAGCTGAGGAGAGCTGATTTGCAGACTTAGCAAAAGGGTAATTACAAAGATCCATGTGACCTATAAATATGAGCTAAAGTACCACACAGATCTGCCCTCGCTGCAAGTCGGCCTCCGTCACACAGCAGCTCCCATTTCTCCATTTAAATGCACTGCGATTGTTTTTTTGTGCAGGAATGCAAACAAACAAGATCAACGCGACGATACTGAAGTGCACGCTGGAGTCTGGCCCCGATTGTCTACCCCTCATACAAATCAGCTGAGACTGATGACCCGGGTCCAAGGATTCCAGCCTGGATGGAGCTGCTGGATAAATTATTCAATCAGCAGATAAAAGAACCCGTCTCTGCCCCTGAACACTATATTTAGTCACTGCTGTCTCTCTGCCACCTGCTGCTGCACTTGCACAGCTCAGATCAGACTTCCAAGGAGGGGAGACATCAGCCCAGATCTGCCCAAATCCCCAGCTGCTCTGCTGCCAGACGCTCTGCTGCTCGACTTTGGGAGGGCAGTCACTCCTGCAAGCTACAGTCAGGAACAGGCGGGCCACAGGTCAGGAGGTCACAGCGGATGAGAGAAGGTCAGAATGGCAGGGCCAGCACCTCAAGACAGGCTGAAGCCAAGACGGCTCCAAAAACAAATGTATGTGAGGGGTGGTCCAATGCTGCCAGATATCAGCGAGGAGGACGTGAAAGGCACAGTTCAAAACACATGTTAGTCTTAAGATGGATCATGTTGTCGAGGTTGTAGCTACACTCTGTTAAAAACAACAGCTCTCTTCTCACACACAAACCAGACACTAGCTCTGCTTTTAATATCAGGCCTCAAACTTTCCTTTTTGATCAAACCTGGATCAGGTGACCCTCCCTTAGTTATGCTGCAATAATTTCAATTCAATTTTATTTATATAGCGCCAAATCACAACAAAAGTCGCCTCAAGGCGCTTCATAGATACAGAGAAAAACCCAACAATCATATGACCCCCTATGAGCAGCACTTTGGCGACAGTGGGAAGGAAAAACTCCCTTTTAACAGGAAGAAACCTCCGGCAGAACCAGGCTCAGGGAGGGGCGGGGCCATCTGCTGTGATTGGTTGGGGTGAGAGAAGGAAGACAGGATAAAAGACATGCTGTGGAAGAGAGACAGAGGTTAATAACAGATATGATTCAATGCAGAGAGGTCTGTTAACACATAGTGAGTGAGAAAGGTGACTGGAAAGGAAAAACTCAATGCATCATGGGAATCCCCCGGCAGCCTACGTCTATTGCAGCATAACTAAGGGAGGATTCAGGGTCACCTGGTCCAGCCCTAACTATATGTTTTAGCAAAAAGGAAAGTTTGAAGCCTAATCTTGAAAGTAGAGATGGTGTCTGTCTCCTGAATCCAAACTGGGAGCTGGTTCCACAGAAGAGGGGCATGAAAACTGAAGGCTCTGTCTCCCATTCTACTTTTAAATACTCTAGGAACAACAAGTAGGCCTGCAGAGTGAGAGCGAAGTGCTCTAATAGGGTGATATGGTACTACAAGGTCATTAAGATAAGATGGGGCCTGATTATTTAAGACCTTGTATGTGAGGAGCAGGATTTTGAATTCAATTCTGGATTTAACAGGAAGCCAATACAGGAGAAATCTGCTCTCTCTTTCTAGTCCCTGTCAGGACTCTTGCTGCAGCATTTTGGATTAGCTGAAGGCTTTTCAGTGAGTTTTTTGGACATCCTGATAATAATGGTAAATGGTAAATGGCCTGCATTTGTATAGCGCTTTTCTAGTCCCTAAGGACCCCAAAGCGCTTCACACTACATTCAGTCATTCACCCATTCACACACACATTCACACACTGGCGATGGCAAGCTACATTGTAGCCACAGCTGCCCTGGGGCGCACTGACAGAGGCGAGGCTGCCGGACACTGGCACCACCGGGCCCTCTGACCACCACCAGTAGGCAAACATGGGGTTAGTATCTTGCCCAAGGATATTTGGCATGCAGCCAGGGGGCAGCCTGGGATCGAACCACCGACCTTCTGATTAGTGGCTGACCTGCTCTGCCACCTGAGCTACAGCCAGGTGGCAGAGTTACAGTCGTCCAGCCTGGAAGTAATAAATGCATGAACTAGTTTTTCAGTGTCACTCTGAGACAGGATATTTCTAACTTTAGAGATGTTGCACAAATGGAAGAAAGCAGTCTTACATATTTGTTTAATATGTGCATTGAAGGACATGTCCTGGTCAAAAATGACTCCAAGGTTCCTCACAGCATTACTGGAGGCCAAGGTAATGCTATCCAGAGGAAGAATCTGGTTAGATACCATATTTCTAAGCTTTTCAGGGCCGAGTACAATAACCTCAGTTTGATCTGAATTAAGAAGCAGAAAGTTAGCGGCCATCCAGGTCTTTATGTCTTTAAGCTGTCTTAGCTGTTTGACAACTACTCTTTCAAGGATGTTTGATATAAAGGAAGGTTGGAGATTGGCCTGTAATTAGCTAACACTGCTGGGTCTAGAGATGCTTTTTGAGTAAAGGTTTAACTACAGCCAGCTTGAAGGCCTGTGGTACATAGCTGATTATTAGAGATAGGTTGATCATATTTAAGATCGAAGAATTAATTAATTAATTAATTAATTCAGCTAGACCTGCGACCATATGTTCTGGACACTCGGGTAAAGAGAGGGGCTGAGCTGTCAACTGATCACCACCTGGTGGTGAGTTGGATCAGGTGGCGGGGGAGGACGCTGGACAGACCTGGTGCACCTAAACGCGTAGTGAGGGTGTGCTGGGAACGTCTAGCAGAGGCCCCAGTCCGCGAGATCTTCAACGCACACCTCCGGCAGAGCTTCAACAGCATTCCGAGGGAGGCTGGGGACATTGAGTCTGAATGGACCATGTTCAGCGTCTCCATTGCCGAAGCTGCTGCATTGAGCTGCGGCCGCAAGGTGGTTGGTGCCTGCCGTGGTGGTAATCCCCGAACCAAATGGTGGACACCAGAGGTGAAGGGAGCCACCAGGCTGAAGAAGGAGTCCTATCGGGCTTGGTTAGCCTGTGGGACTCCGGAGGCAGCCGACAGGTATCGACAGGCCAAGCGGAATGCGGCTCGGGCAGTGGCTGAAGCAAAAACTCGGGTGTGGGAGGAGTTCGGAGAGGCCATGGAAAAAGACTTTCGGACTGCCTCGAAGAGATTCTGGCAAACCGTCAGGCGTCTCAGGAGGGGAAAGCGGTGCTCTACCTGCACTGTGTATAGTGCTGGCGGAGCGCTGCTGACGACGACTGAGAAAATTGTCAGGCGATGGAAGGAATACTTCGAGGACCTCCTTAATCCCACTGTGACGTCTTCCGAGGAGGAAGCAGAGTCTGGGGATGAGGGGAATGACCTGCCAATTTCCGGGGGCGAGGTCACTGAGGCAGTTAAACAACTCCTTGGTGGCAGAGCCCCTGGTGTTGATGAGGTCCGCCCCGAGTTCCTGAAGGCTCTGGACGTTGTAGGGCTGTCCTGGTTGACACGCCTCTGCAATGTTGCGTGGAGATCAGGGGCAGTACCTGTGGACTGGCAGACCGGGGTGGTGGTCCCCATCTTTAAGAAGGGGGACCGGAGGGTGTGTTCCAACTACAGGGGGATCACACTCCTCAGCCTCCCTGGGAAAGTCTATGCCAGGGTGCTGGAAAGGAGAGTTCGTCCGCTAGTCGAACCTCGGATACAGGAGGAACAATGCGGTTTTCGTCCTGGTCGCGGAACACTGGACCAGCTCTTTATCCTCTCCAGGATACTTGAGGGTGCATGGGAGTTTGCCCAACCAGTCTACATGTGTTTTGTGGACTTGGAGAAGGCATTCAACCGTGTCCCTCGGGTCGTCCTGTGGGAGGTGTTGCGGGAGTATGGGGTGTCTGGCCCATTGCTACGGGCCATTCGATCCCTATACAACCGTTGCAAGAGCTTGGTTCGCATTGCCGGCAATAAGTCGGACTCGTTCCCGGTGGGTGATGGGCTCCGCCAGGGCTGCCCTTTGTCTCCTGTTCTGTTCATAATTTTTATGGACAGGATTTCTAGGCGCAGCCAAGTGGCGGAGGGCTTTCGCTTTGGTGGCCTCAGAATCTCATCTCTGATTTTTGCGGATGATGTGGTTCTGTTGGCTTCATCGGGTGAGGGCCTCCAGCTCGCACTGGAACGGTTCGCAGCCGAGTGTGAAGCAGCGGGAATGAGGATCAGCACCTCCAAACCTGAGGCTATGGTTCTCAGCCGGAAAAGGGTGGAGTGCCCACTCCGGGTCGGGGATGAGTTCCTGCCCCAAGTGGAGGAGTTCAAGTATCTCGGGGTCTTGTTCGCGAGTGATGGGAGAAGGGAGCCGGAGATCGACAGACGGATTGGGGCTGCAGCTGCAGTAATGCAGACGCTGCACCGGTCCGTCGTGGTGAAGAGGGAGCTGAGTGTAAAAGCGAAGCTCTCAATTTACCGGTCGATCTACGTCCCTACCCTCACCTATGGCCACGAGCTGTGGGTAGTGACCGAAAGAACGAGATCACGAATACAAGCGGCAGAAATGAGCTTCCTCCGAAGGGTGGCTGGCCTCTCCCTTAGAGATGGGGTGAGAAGTTCGGCCATCCGGGAGGGGCTCAGAGTAGAGCCGCTGCTGCTCCACATCGAAAGGAGCTAGCTGAGGTGGTTCGGGCATCTGACAAGGATGCCCCCTGGGCGCCTCCTGGGTGAGGTGTTCCAGGCATGTCCAACCGGGAGGAGGCCCCGGGGCAGACCCAGGACACGCTGGAGAGATTATATCTCTCGGCTGGCCTGGGAACGCCTTGGTGTTCCCCCGGATAAGCTGGAGGAGGTGGCTGGGGAGAGGGAGGTCTGGGCCTCTTTGCTTAGGCTGCTGCCCCCGCAACCCGGCCTCGGATAAAGCGGATGAAGATGGATGGATGAATTAATTAATGGCAGGACTTCTTTGAGCAGTTTTGTAGGAATGGGGTCTAAAAGACACGTTGATGGTTTGGAGGAAGTAATTATTGAAGTTAACTCAGAAAGATCAATTAGAGAAAAAGAGTCTAACTTAACATCAATGGTACTAAGAGTAGCTGTAGATAATATTACATCTGTGGGATGATTACTGGTAATTTTTTCTCTAATGATAAAAATGTTATTTGTGAAGAAGTTCATGAAGTCATTACTAGTTAACGTTAAAGGGATGGTTGGCTCAACAGAGCTCTGACTGTTTGTCAGCCTGGCTACAGAGCTGAAGAGAAACCTGGGGTTGTTCTTATTTTCTTCAATCAGTGATGAATAGTAAGATGTTCTGGCTTTGCAGAGGGCTTTCTTATAAAGCAGCAAACTATTTCTCCAGGCTAAATGATGATCCTCTAAATTTGTGACACGCCATTTCCTCTCCAGCTTAGGGTTCTACTTCCCATGATGACGAATGCGTCTTCTTCACTCCTTTGCTCTCTGTTCTGGTAGATGGCCGCCCCTCCCTCAGCCTGCATCTGCCTGAGTTTCTGTCCTCTTAGCGTAAAGAAATAAGGATTATTCAGAGGTCCTACTTTCCTACTTGGACTACACAGTTCATCAACTCTGTTTGTTTTTAAATCTATATTTAACTGAATCAAAGAAAGAGATGCTTTAAAAGTAAAACTGTTCTAGTTTCAGTCAGGACTCTGAGAGGACAACTGGACACGTTGTTTAGGGATTTCTGTCTGGGCTTTTTGTTTTAAAGCAATAAAATACAAAACTACAGCTCTGTGCAGTGGTAGCAGATGTTAACTAAAAACGTCCTGCGTAGGTTACAATGATCAGACAGAAAATGCACAGCTGCTCATTTTTACTCAGCTCAGTCTAATGCACAGTTTTCAAAGAGACGCTGTTTCTTTCAGTCAAGGGAGGAACATGTTCATGGTGCGTACACAGGCAGACTGAGGCCATGAAGTAACCTTTACAGTGATTAAAAACAACAATCGAGTGATTCTTTATGAGCACAAACGCTGGAAGTTTAACCAAATAATGCCCATTACTTTCTTCTTCTTCTTATACTTTGTGGGTTCTTGTGAACTTCATGGGCTGAAAGACATGAAGATGTGTTTACCAGAAAAACAGCTGATAGACACACAGCTGATAGACATGTGTCAGTGGGACATTTAAACTTTAGTGGCCCCCACGTGTCTCAGAATGCACCGAGAGCCGGCCTTATCGTCCCGCAGGCGCTGGGTGCAGCGATTAGTCGGTTATCTCCCATCCTGCACTGGAGGCTCAGCCCTGAGCTTAGACAGGAAGGAAGGCCGGCCCAGTGACTGTGGCTCCGAGCCACATGGTAGAATAATGCTACAGATAGTTCTGGGCCCACCGAGCCATTCTGCATGATGGAAAAACACACAGGATCCCACAGACATGACCAGCATATCAAACACATGCCAATGAAAGGGGGAGCGGGGGCTCCAGAGAGGGAGACGGGAGCAAGTCTTTACCAGGGATCTCTCCTCTGATCTTCTAAACCCTCCACATAAGGCCACGGGCTGGTCTTTTCCTGCATCCTTCCCTATACTGGACGTCAGTCTGCAGCTTTACAAAAGCAGCTCTTGTATCACTTGTCTGGATAAGCATGTCAGGCTGCAGTTTTTGCATCATAGTTGTTATTTTAGACATCAAAGTTATCAGGAAGTACATGGATGACTGCTTAGAAGTCCTGCAAAACAAATCTAATGAGGGGCTTCAGGATGAGCTGACTTAAATCAGTCAACAAAACAAACAAACAAACGAAAAAATGCAGGTCATCTGGTGCACACGACATCCTGGCCACAGCCGTACAAGCACCCAGCCTCCACCCTCACTGACGCCAGGATTCATCCTCCCTCATCGTCTCCATAGCGATCTGACCCCACGTGCTGATTGGCGATTAACTAGTTTGATAGCTCTCATTTTCACATCAGGTAGATCAGAGAACAAAACCTAATCGTTTACAGGCGGTTCAGAAAGCAGCTTACTGGCCCGTGTCCTCTCTGGCTTTTCAGTACAATGAAACTACAATGAAACTACACCTGTCAGGTCTCTTCTCACTGCATCACTGAGCTCTGTCCTCGTGTTAAATCAACAAACGTCTTCTTGCTCTGCGTCACACCTTTCTGCTAAAATTCCACATGTAGTCGATCATGGTGGGGACACGCTGGGATTCCTGCCTGGAAAAAGTCAGACTGATGCTGTGTACACAGTAGGATGGTGAGAAAGGCGGCACAGAAACACTATTCAGGATCATGCTGCAGGACTGGACCCCTCCCAATCATTTAGACGCAGGTACTTTTCCTTTTTAGGCAACAACTCCTCATGACCTCCCGAAGGAAGACTCATAAAGGTGTGAGCCCAGGTTTTTAGGGCACCAGCATCTTCTTCAGTGTGTCTGAAGCTGTCGTTGGAGTAACCGAGCCGTCTCTGTCTTTTGAAGCCTGTGTACAGTTCCTGCTCTCACTTTAGCTTTTCTTTTCTTTGCCATTGTCTGTCGTGACGTCGGGGCACAGACGGGTACAGAAACTGCTGAAACTGACAGAACGGAGCCAGCTGCAATCTGTTCATCCTCCTTTAGGCAGACCAGATGTATCACTTCCATCACTTTATTCTGTAACCACTTGGGATACCACACACAAACAGATCCAATGTTAATATTCATCCAGCTTCCTTCTCCATCACCCGTCCTGTTCTGAGAAGCTATTTGGGAGCAAAGAAGAGGGTTCACAAATAAACAAGACTTGTAAACAACCAGCTTGAAAGCATCATTAACTGGCTCTCACTCATAAGTATATTTCCTAATTTCTTGATGAGATGAAATGATGCAAACCTCAGAACAATCTGACTGACTGGTGTTAAATCGCTGAACTAACACCCAGTTTTACGTTGTCACTCCATTTTATGGGATTACAGAGCCGTCATTAGCACCACGCTCCAGGTTCCTCTACTTTATCTTCCACCCACACTGCTAATACATCCATGTTATGTGGATTGGTGACTCGCCTGGTGCCTGAAGGCAGGGATGCAAAGTAGACAAAGCACTTAACTACTATATACAGTGAATATATATGTGCACAGGTGAGTGTGGCTTATCATCTAAAGTGCTTTCAGCAGTCAGACTAGGAAGATACCATATAAATGCCAGCGAAGAAATAAATTGCTGTTGTGGATTTCTTCATTGCAGATATGATAATCATTTATTTTCAGTGTCATCCAGGATCTGTCGAAACTTCTTGGCTTATCTTTTAAGCAAACATCTCCCAAATGTGTGCACGGCATTAAATTAATTAAAGTTAGGACGATAAGCAGCTCAGACTCAGACGGGCATGCCGGCAAATTGCTCAAAGGATATTTTAAAGATATTTTCCCTTATGTGTTATTCCTTCATTTTCAAGCTAAAAACACAGTTCTAGTCTAAGATTTGACAAAACGGGCTGGATAAGGCTCGATGACATGCAGTGTCATGTAAAAAAGGTCAAAGACTTCTCTGAAACTCTCATTTCTCCATCCTGCCTGCCTCAGCAATGAAACTCCACCTGCACTAACCACTGATAGAAAAGGAAGAACAGTCTAATGTGTACAGTGTACAACACGGACACACGGGAGTTTCCTTCTGTGATGCTGGATTATATCTGCTGCCTGAAGTCGGGGTTTGTGGTGGGGAAAGCCCTGTAACCAGTTACTACTGAGTCTGGTGACCACTTTAAATAGAACACATGTGTCTGGACACTTGATAATTTAATTCACAGAAAATGTAATCATAACACTCACACAGTGCTCACTGTAGATTTCTGCAAAGAGAACAGATATACACAACATAGTTATAATAAAGATATGAATGATACATGAAATAATAGCTGCCTAATTCATAATCAGCATTGAAAAGCTTGGAAATGAAGTAAAAGCAGCAGTGCTTAATCATAATAGTGCTTAATCTTAATCATTATCAGTCTGATCTCAAGCACAACAGCGGAATGCATTTCCTCTTTCCTTCCAGTAAGCATGCTGCTTTCCATATCTGTGGCTGTTATGTACATGAACATATCTCAAATACCTGGCAGTTAATAGCGATCGGAACTAAGTCGATCTTTTTTTGACACGTTAGAAACAAATACAAGCAAGAAACACAAAAACAAACCTGGAATATCAGTATGCGCATTTATTTTAGGACCATTGAATGCAAATATAGCACACCGGGGCGATTATGTAGAGCCCGAAATATATCTGTGCAACATTCTTCACTGACCTACTTTTATTAGCAATAACTATTCAGTAATAATAACTGACACATTTAAATAGAAACCTGGTTTTGCTCTCTCATACATGCGGTGAAATAAAGACATAAATAAAGACATAAAATCCTTCCCAGCTTCTCTTAGAAATAACAGCGTGTCAGGTGCGGCTCCATCGCTCGCTGCAGGTTTTCTGGGAGGTGGGGGGGCGGAGCGTAACGAGGAGATCTCCCTCCTCTTTAAAAAAATAAAAAGTGAGGCGCGCACAGGCTGTCCGTTCGCACTGGCAGAGAAATTATGATTCCGAGAAGAGCTGCTCCTGCGCTTCAGCAATTAAGACAACACTTCCACTGCGACTGATTCCACCAGAAATCTCCGAGCCTCGCTGAGTGCGGTCCCCGTCAACTATCTCCTACTCCGTAGCCTCCCTCGCTCTCTCCTGCCTTCTTCTTCTGCGCTGGATCTTTCGTGCCAGAAAATGTGCGTGGAGAGCGATGGATGCGAGATTGAAGGCTGCAGCAGCTCGGATGAGGTGCGCACGCTGTCGGGCAGCATGAGTCCCGGAGTGAAATCCAACCCGGACCTTCACCCCTGCAGACCGGGGCAGAAATTCCGCGCCGCGCTGCTGAAATGCCGCTCACCGGCCGCCGCCGCCGGGATCCTCAGTTTTGGGAACGTCCTCAATTACATGGATAGATACACCGTAGCCGGTAAGACAGCTGCCTACTCTGTTTCGTTGAAATCACAGCATGTTTTTATCATTTATCTGACAGAAAGTAGAGCGCCGGTCTGTATTTCTCTGAAGTGATTGTGCGCTAATTGCCCGTGGGCTGCTCCACTCTCGCGGAGCGACCAGCCTTACCTTAGCGGAGACGGGCGGAACAATGGGCATGCCCGAGCGCAGTGGGCTATCTGTTAAGACCACAGTGCTGTGTGTTTCATTGCTATAGATTGGTCCCTGCCAGCGGTGATTAAATCAAACACGCCTTCTCTGTCACTCAACAAAGACTTGACCTAAACGGCTTTTCTCCCTCCTCGCGGTCTCTAGATTATCGAGGATCGATCAATTAAGGCGATCGGCTTTCCGTCCACGGGCCGAGCCCGCCCCAACAGGCTTACGCACCGAGCGCGACGTCGCTGATGTGTCAGAGGCATTTAACAGTGCCTGGGAGACAAGCAGGGAAGAGAGTGAGTGTGTGTCACTGCGAAGCATCGCTGGTTCTTGGAGAGATTTAGTCCAGCAGCTAATAGCTCGGGTCCAGCTCGAGGTGTGAGGCCGTGATGAGGCCATGTGCTGCTAATCCTGTTAGTCTGCGTGTCCGCATCTCCTCACTGCTCTGAGTGGAGATCCAGAGCACGTTTCATTAAAACGCAGCGCAGATGGAAATTAAGGCCGTAGTGATGTGAAACTGATAAGGAGCTTGATAAACTGTTTGGCATATTTGATGTTAAAACAAAATGAGATATTTTAACTATGTTTTGTTAAAGCTTCTAAATAAAAGAAGTAATGATTCTGTATTTACTTTAAAGCTCGGTTTGAATGTTACATCAGACCAGGTCAACATTTCTCCTCATGCCTGCTTTATCATTATAAAGCTGAATCTTTATAGTGTGCTGCTCGCTCAGGTGTGCGCTTTGGGTGGCGGCACTGAATGGGTTAAATATAATGCTGCAGCACGAGAATAGAGGGAAGTGTGTTGAATGGGAGAGAAGGCTCTTCTGTGTGTAGAAGGCTTTTCCTGGTTAAAGGGCAGCTTTCTATTGCTGCTGACTACTTGATATGGTCACACATTAACCGTCCACCTGAAAATATTTGGGACACTTAACTTTTTTTTAACCCTATCATATCTAAAGCAGCTGGCAGCCCCTGGCACAGAGAAGGAGGGGCCAATTCAAACAGGACAGTGTGTATTCAGTCATCATCCCCAAGGCTTTAGGGCCAGTCTGTCAACTGTAGAGCCACAGAGCCTTGGGCGCCTGGCCGATCATCAAGACAGGATGGTTTTAGCCGCACAGCCTACAGCCACACCAAGAATGTATTGATGCACAGTGGCATATCTAATCTTAGCATCTTGGAGCACAAGCCAGTAAGAGCACAAAGAGCTCAAGAAGCCACATCCTCATCCCCTGTCATGGGTGACTCAGCACCTCCCTCTTACAAGATGAACCTCCTTATGTTTTGTTCAGAGGAAACCTTTTAATAAGGAGCTCCGGAGCGGTCCTATCTGTCTCTGTCATTTCCATCATGATCCCATGTCGGATATTGACAGTTTTCACATGCAGAGCCGGGGAAGAAAATCCTCTGCAAAGCCGAGGATCTCAGAGCGCTTGCTGTGACAAGTGGAGGAGTGAGTGGAGAGGGATGAGGAGAAAGTGGTAATAGGGAGGAAAGGGAATGATAGTGCTAGGGAGGGGTGGTGGATGCAGCATCTTTGGCTAACTCACGCCGGAGAGAGGCTGTGTTTAGAGCATGTGGGGGGGGGGGGGGGGGGTCCTTTCCCATCGTTTGCCACCTGAACGCTGCCGGACAGTTTTGCATTATGCGTGGGCAACATGTGAGTCAGACCCTCACACAGAATAAGGACCACGCGGCCCGACTGATACAGCATCAGCTAATCTGCCATTTTGCTCCTCTGTCTCTCTGCTGGAGTGTGAGCGATGCTGCAGTAGCAAAAGGAGGTGGAAGCAGCGCATCTGTTGGCAGCACAGCACATGGGGGGGATTACATAGAGCTCTGTGATGGATCTAATAATTATCACTGGAGATGCCTGTTATTGGTAACGTTTATTCGATTTTTTCTTACTAAAATAAAGTGTCAGCTCCGCGAGCAAGTCCTTCTTTCCCATCATCCATCGGCTTCTTCTCCCTCCCTCTGTCTGCTTCTTTTCCTCTTTCAAATCCCTTCAGTAGCAGGTACCCAAAGCTCATCCCAGCTCCCAGATCTTAATGTCAATTAAGCAAGCATGAGCGCACTCTCACAGAGGAGCACACACACACACACACACACACACACACACACACACACACACACACACACACACACACACTTTAGAAACGATTCTCTCCACCATTTCAAGAGGAGCTGAATGAGAGCAGAGAGTTGTAGAGGGAGGGGCTGCTCGCTGCAGAGGCAGCGGCGTGCAGGCAGCACTGAGCCAGAGCGATGCCGTCCCCCCGACCATCATCAAAAGGTCTTTGTACCAACACTGCTGTAGCGTGCGTTTGTGTGGATCACTAAAGCATTGTCACAGACACACAGGGTGACCGTTCGAGACACCGGGCGCTATTCTGATGTGCAACAATGATGGGAAAATTGCAGGCGGCACAGCAGCAGTGTCAGAGGCGCTTTCTGTTAATGACTCGTGTACGAGATCGAACCACACACACACATAAACTCTGGGTTTGACTTATCCAAGATGATTGTAAGAACCACAGACGCAGAGAGACGTCAGCGTGTCTGTTCTTTTACACGAGGTTCTGGGTTTGATAGATTTAGTGCCAATATGTTTTACACAAGACTTGAATGTTTAATGCCACCGCTTTGTGAGGAGGAACAGCTTGAGAACAAAGCAATTATATGAGACTCGAGCTGCTGCGCGTCGAAAGATCTCAGTGTGGGGCTGGAGTAACTGGAGAAGTGTCATACTGTCTGACTTAAATGACAGATTTCTGTGCTGCGACTGATTTTACACGAAATGTTCTGTAATGTAAGCAACTTATCCACGAACCCTTCAGCTTTTCCATCCTTTTAAGTGCTCTTGAAATGCTTTTTCAACATTTTCTGCGTTGTAATGTGGTGCGTTTGGCTAAGGATCATCAAAGCACTGCTAACAGTTCAGATTTCTCCAATTTCCACATTTCTGTATTGTGGAATAGGCAAACGTACAGAGATCTGGTTTTTGTCAGACACACTTACGGGCCAAGATCCAAGTGCAAACAGACCCCGAGGAGAGCACGATTAAGTTTCAGTGGGTGCTGAACAGAAGAAGGGTGTGAATGACAGCCTCAGGCTCTGTGCAGCGAGTCGGGCTTTCAGGCCGATGGTTCAGACCCGACCCGATGCGCTGCCTCACAAGCCTGCTGTTGTTTCCACGACTGGCTGTGATGCAGACCGGGAAGAAACTGGGAGTGACTGGGACATTCAGTGGTGTCCTGAGGAGGCCGATCCCTCACTTCTCACAGCATCTCAGAATACCACTGTGGAGGAAAACGAGTCCCGACGATACAAGATTGGAGTGGAGGCCGGTGCAGCTGGATGAGTTACGAGGCTCTGGCTGGGTCACTGGTAGTCTGGCCTTTGGAGGCAGTCATATAACCCCCAGCCACTTATATTCCATTTGCTTTTTAGAGCACATAAGAGCTTTGAGATTTACACAGCTACTCTATTTAATTGAATTTAATTTGAGGTGGCTTTGAAACCTTAAATCCTGGTGTTGGTCCCTGTGTAGTCCCTCAGCAGACAGTCCGAGCTCCTCGACAGCTTATCATAAAGACGGGATTAGGAGGTTTTTTTTTACTAAGAATATGAGGATATGTGAGGCAGACATGCAGCACTTTAAGTTATTTGCTTGCTAATTATTTAAGCTCTGATTTGTGTTATCTGTAGCAAGCCCCTCGTGTGCACGCAAAGGCACAGTTTGCACGGTAAAGAGCACAACTTAATCTGTGCAGGACAGAAGTGTCGCAGAGCCACAGATTAAGATTCAAGTCAAGCTGTCATTTCAAGACTTCAAATCAGGGTTGCATCCCATTGGACAAGTGCGAGATCTGTGCCCGGAAACCTTTGGCATTTTGCATTTAGACACAGATGACCCTTTGGTAATAATCCTCTTAAGGCCGTCTCTTTGTTAGACAGTAAAAAAGACGGAGCGATCTATCCAGTCTGACTGGCCAGGCAGATTAATTCCTGTTAGCTTTGTCCAGCCCTCCTTATTAACACCGTCCACACGGGCCCGAGGCAGCACTCTGCATTCACCACTTCACTTTAAGCAGCGACAGGAAGAATGTTTCTATTTTCAACGACCTAAACTGCTCTTTCTGCTGAAAATGCAAGAAAGAGCTCCACTTCCAGTTTTACAGAGTCTGGAAAAGAAGGGAAGTGAACACAGTGTAGGTGTCTGTGTGTGTGTTAGAGAGATGTGAGAAGAAATTAATATTCTTAATATCAAAGTAGATAATGATGCAACCGTGCGCATTGTCGCTGTGACGTCTTTTTAAGGCTGTAGTAGAAACATGACACAGCAGATGTTCTCAGCAGCATGAAGCGCTGCAGCAGAAAATGTCAGGATAAGGAAGCATCGCCTCACTGTGCAGTTTGTGAGCCGCGTCTCAGTTTAGCTGTCGGTTGTCTCACCCTGCACCCTGCACTCATCTCCCTATTTTCACCCTCTGTTGTTTTATAGCATCGCATTAAAGGTCGCCCAACAATAGCAGAAGCATTAAAGAGATGGAACGGCCTCTAGTAATTTACTTTATAGGGTTGCCGCATCTTTCTCGCCACGCTTTTTCCATCTGATCTTGAGCTGTTTCGAATTAGACAGAGCTGCACTGTAACAATTCGAATCTCTTTGAAACGAGGCTTCGTCATTTCTGCACATTTTTGACTGTAAGTCAAACTCCACCACAAAATCTGGACATAGTTTATTTCACTGTTGACAGCAAAATATTGATACTGTTCTACAGATGTTCAAGTAGGCGTCTTTAACAGCTACATGACTTCCTATACCGAGTGGACTTTTCCAGACTGGTTTCCCACAGATATCCCACTAATCTTTTTTTTTGCGTCTATATCCTAGCGTGCCATTCCCTGTGCTGTGAGAAAACAGTCTGTGTGTTCTTTAGGCTCCGATTTAGCCGACGTCTGTAATAGTAACCGATGGAATTAGACAGAACTTCCTCCTCGGCCTGTGGAGGCCCTTTCATGTGGCTATTCCAGATTTTACCATCAAGTAGACAAACTTCCACCCCGTGACCCCCTGAACCCACTATTTCATGGTCTCTTTTGGGTAACTCTTTCACACCTCCTCTCCATAAAGCTGTTATTTTGGCATTAGCCCGACTCGACACCCTGCATCTGTCATCGCAGCTATGAGGTCATTATAGATGTTGCATTCTGGAGAGGATATTTTTATGCAGTGTTGCCTATGTAGCAGAACCAGGGTTTAGAAATTGTGATGGAGGTGGCATGAGGAAACGATACTGCATATGGTGAAAGGGACGGTGAATGTTGGCGCTCTAGAAACAACTGGAGGTTTTTTTCCTCCATGCTAGAGCATTAACAGGACGGCTGTATAACTAATAGACAAATAAAAGTAGTAAATTAAACAAAAACTAAATTAACCAGTTTTCAGTTTATTAACAGGTTACTTGCTACCTGAATGTTATAGCTCTTACCAGCCTAGCATGCTAGAGAGCATTAATAGCGTCATATAGCTAATTAGCGGTAGCAATGTGTGCAGAGGGCTAATTAGCATATCTTTACACATTTTACTAACAGGATTTCTAAACTGATATTTTTTTAACCTGTATTTGCACCAATGCTTTTTACAGCAGCACAGAAGGTGCACCTAATTAAAAATATAATATACACTAAGTTAATGATGTATTTCAACACAAAGCTTGGCTAACAAACTAGTAGCTTCATCACCATAGATAAGCCGCAGCTAGCTAGCTTCAATATTCCATTGTGCCTCTTTTTGTAATGTAATGTAAAGCACATGTAGCTGCTGTGGTGTCACCCATTTGTTTATAAAGTTACATTTCGAAGCCTTGAGAGTTTTCACCATCAATGGACAGGAAAATATCCAAGTGAGAGCCAGTGAATATATCCTGAATAATTCTCTTTTATGAAATTTAGAATCAGCAAAATTTACAGAAATGGTCTGAATGTTTATTCAGTCTGACCTAAAATGACTGTGAACCATAAACTCATCAGCAAAGTGTTTACTCTGGTTAAGTCCCAGGGTCCTTTTCCCATACGTTTATATCACTGGAAATGTTTTTGCAACCACATGTATCGTGCACGATGGCTGTGAAAATGAATGCAGTTTTATTCCACTTTCACATTTTGTCTGCAATAACTATAGTGGTTGTAGCATGTTTAATTTTTGTTTTTCTGCCTTTTGGCCTTTATTATACAGTGAAAAGCAGAAAGAAAAGAGCAAAGTGGGAAGAAGGTGGGGAGAACAGGGTGCAGGAAATGGTGTGGGGTCAAGCTGTCGCAGCTCTTATAACGGGCTTAGTTTAGTTGGTACGACTGCAGACCAACGTAATCACTGACCAGAGGAACCCTTGTGTCCGATTGACTGCGAGTGTCACAAAGACGGAAACTGACCAATCTTTAACTTCGGCGTGACTTAGACTTGCTGAGATTGTAATTT
Organism: Simochromis diagramma; assembly: GCF_900408965.1. Classification (NCBI taxonomy): domain Eukaryota; kingdom Metazoa; phylum Chordata; class Actinopteri; order Cichliformes; family Cichlidae; genus Simochromis; species Simochromis diagramma. The sequence continues at coordinate 444,172 of NW_024386778.1, read as the reverse complement.
TTCTAATAAAGGTGGCGCTTAACGTCAGAACTGGAAAACAATTGCTGATCGCTAATTTGAGAAACGTTTATTAATGACAGTCTGGACTAACTCTGCTGCCACGAGTTCAACGCGTACAATGTTTTTAATAGGATCAACAATCTGGGGGATGATTTTACATACAGTTCATTTTTATCTCGACTTATCTTTAAACTTACAGTAGTTTGATGAGTCCACTGGTGAAAGCCAACAGTGCTTGCTGAAGTCTTCATGTAACCTCTGACATGTAAATCCAAGCTGTAGCCTGATGATTGCTGACCTCCCCTTTGTGTTTGTGGACACAGGGACCAAGAGGAGGTGGTTTCTTTGGTGTAAAGGGTTTGCTTTACGATTACAGCCCTGAGATAAACACATCATCTGCTACGTTCAGGGTTTTTTAGGAGGGAAAGAAAAAAATAAGACACCATGAGCAGAAATGTGAGTTTTCTCCCAGTTTGTGTTGCACTGTTTCCCAGCACTGAACCTCAAAGTTTAGATTGTGCCCCTCCTTTCCTGTGTCATTATCTGAGGAGATAGGAGTGTTTACCTGATGAAATGCTGAAATTTGTCTTCTTGCGCAGATGGATGGATTACAGGAAGGAGGGAGGAAAGATATGAGATGCGTTGCGTACTTATTTGAGATGCTGTCAGAAAACAGTTCGTCCCTGTATGAATTGCTTTCCTCACCCCCATGCATTCCCCGTCTCGGGAATAGCAGGCTTACGGTCGAGCTGCTAAAATTCAAATGTTTAATACATAAAAATACAAAAAAACACACAGAACCAATGTTTTTTTTGAAAGTTCGTCAGATGACCGACCTTTTCACCGCTAGCTTCACGTTTCCCTTCCCTCCAGAAATAACAGCACGAAGGGAGAAAAACACAGCAGCACAAACCAAGCAAAGTGTTTGTGTTGTGAAGGTCATATTCAACTGTTCCCCTGGGATCGGTGCTTTGGCTGAGGCCGGCGAAACATGCAGTGAAGGAATGGAAATAGAACTCATCGCAGTCCGTTTGGTGTCACTGGAAAATGACGCTCACAGATGATGGGCATTGATCAACAAAACAAAAGGAATCTGTTAGAAGTGATGAAACTGCGCCGTGACACGCTGACATTGGATTTTCTCTCACACATTAGCACGTTGCTGTTCAGACGACTGGAGTCTAATATTGACCTGCTCGCTGTGAAAGCAGACCTACGGTAATATTAGCTCGTAGCTCCTGGAAGCTCCCACAGCTGCTACGATTTTGACTGTTTATTTAGCAGCACATTTAAAAAAGGCTTCTTTCATGAACATGAGACTGTAAATGGTAAAAGCATTATGCAGTTTTTAGCACGTCGTGTGTGTGTGTGTGTGTTGCCTCACATGTTTTTTGTTTTGTGGATATGTGTCATGTGTCAGGGCTGGATGAGATTGCAGCAGATTTTTCATTACTGCGTTTATGGGGGGAACTGTTCTGGAATAAGGGTGCTCACCTCTGTCAAAGTTTGAGATGTTTCCGTTGATTCCCGGGGTCAAAGGTGGGCTCGCTAACAGCGCCGAGTGTTTCTTTTCTACATTTGGATCAAGTTCCTTTGAGTTTTGAACTCCAAGACAACAAAACATACGCGCACATGCAGATATTAACGTGAACATCGGGCCATCGTCACGTTGTTTCCTAATCGGCTCTGAAAGCTTCTGAGGACACTGGGTGACGAGACAATGACAGGTTTAGATGTTTGACTCTGGAGTGGTTGGTTACAGCTCGCTGGCCTGGTTGGAGTACGACAGCATCCTTTTGTTCTCTGGGTAAATGTTTAGCGGTCCACTTATAAATACATTACACCTCTTAAAAATGTTGAATTCATGCAGGTCGTTGTGACATAAATGCAGTGGAGCTTTCTTTTAAACAAGAAGGTTTCGTTTTTAAAAGGCTGTCGCAGGAGCTTGTTAATGAAAGTAGCTGCACTGCAAAGCTTTACGTGCATATTTCTTAGTATAGTTTATTGACAGGTAACTGTGCATGGCCCGAGGCTGCTGTGCGGTAGGTATGTGGGCTGTTCTTTAACGAAACAGGCCTGGTATGTGGATGTAGTTTGAAAGGAACGGGTTCCTTGAGGTGTTTTCCCACGCCGAGAAGAATTCAGACTCACCTTGTGTTTGACAAATTAGGCAGAAAGTTCAGCTTTGTCATATTCTTAATTTACTGACATGAATATTGTCAAAATACAGTCCACAGGAGACCAGCAAGCAAGATTCAAAGACATGTTTGGGTTTCTGTCAGGGTGTGAAACAGCAGAGGACATAATGAAAGATGGATGCCATGTTCTCAGCTAAACTGGGACGAGTTGATGAGTTGCTGTGTGACACTGGTAGGATTGGTTTGGAGTGGTGGGTGCAGAGAGGCAGAGAGGTCGCCTCGACCGAGTCGCAGTAAAAAGGCTGTTATGTGTCTGATTGGTTTTCCCTCTGGGAGTTAATGAGATGTTGGGAATTCAGCCGGAGGCGCTGTAGCATCACTGAGAGTGCAGCACGTTACTGTAAAGCACATTCTCATTGAAGTGGGCGAGAGTGGCACACCTGTTAGCTTTAGCCCAAATGGAGCAGTTATCTGACTGATGTTGGGCAGAAACTCCAAAGCTTCCTGTTTCATCAGTCATACTGAACCTCAGCTGAGCGGCCGTGAAACTAAACTGCATGTTGTAGATATGATGCATCTGAGCGAGAAACCTGAGATCCATTTAGTCGTCATTACTGCTGATAAGAGGTTTCTACGAGTCTGTACTTTGGATTTATTCCTCTCACTTTCAGGGCAGCGTACTCATTTTCAACACAAATGTGATCTTTTGTTAAATCACCGCTCACTTTAAATTGATTGATTTATTACAGATTTTTACCAGCCTGCTAAAAAATCATGACAGCCTTTTTGTTTCTGAATTAAATCCCAAATGGTGCTTTGAGTGTCACACATATGGGATCAGCTGTGCCGGGCTGGCCCTTAATTCTCCATTTTGTGAAGCTGAGCGCTGTGATCACTGAGAGAAGATAGCCACGCTGCGCTGATCTGATGCTAAATGGAGCTGAAAATACAAAATTTAGCCAGTTTTCTTCTCTTCTAGCTGTAGGTCACTTTGGAGTGGACCCACTGCTTAAGAAATAGAAGCAGCCAGCCCACAGTCATCTGATTGTTATGCGCCAGCGCTCACTCTGGGGTTAAACAAAGGGAAAGTCAGAATAAGCAGATGACTCAAATGACTCTCTTCTTCTGTTCTTTAAGTATTGATATCAGGATCATTTTAGAGGTTGTGTTTCACGTTCCAGTAATTAAAAACGCTTTGTGTAAAAGGACGTCATGAAGTAAGCCTCTGCAACAAAGACAGACAGAGACCAGAAGAGAAGGCCGCAGAGTAAAAATGAAATCTCATTAAAAACACTGCACAACGATTTTAATCCAAACTCCTCACTGTTATGTAAAGCAGTGGGGTTACTGACAGGACACATGTGCTTATGCACACGCTGAGGCTCACAGATGTGCAGGCTAATGCTAAAAGAACAATGCACCTTTGGGTGTTTTGCTACTGTTTCATAAAGTGCATTCACGTAACCACACATTTGCATAATAGAATAAACCCAGCAGGTAAAAGGGGCGTGTGCTGTTTGGGATTCACTTCTTTAGTCGTTGAAGGAATGGCAAAGCTTTGTCGATATGATGTCAGCAGCCTGACATGCGGTATGTAGCGCTGCTTGGTGAATATTAGTTTTTCCTGCTTCTAAACCTGCTGGCATTATTGTATAAATTCTTGTAAAGGGGATTTGCTGCCTAACGTCACTGTGCGAGCAGCTGTTCTAAAGTCAAAAGATGCTTGTTCCACTTCTGTGTGCGAATATTGAAGACAGCTTCCGATTTTGCTGTGTAGACACATGGAAAGTTGGAGGCAAGGACATCAGACCCAAACATGAACTCAGGACCATGATTGGAGGGTTGCAAAGCTGCTTGCAGACCCACATCTTGCTTGAAGTACTGGTATACTCAGGACCTTCGTGGGGTTCTCTATAAATTCAGCCTCCAGATGTTTCCTGTGCATCTCACTGCTTTTGCTGTCAAATCCAACACAGTCTGGGCTCTATTAATGATCTCAGGCCAGCGTTGCTCCTCAAATATCCACATAGATCCCCCGTTCAAGGCTCAGCTGCTGCCCAGTATTCCTGAGAGAGCTCTGGTGCAGCTCATGGAGGTCCCCCGGCAGTCTTACAGTCTCATTTAATCTCAAATACCTTTGCTTCGCTTCACTGCATCTCTTCCCAATACAACAAATGCATCATCTCATACAAACAAGTGGTCTGGCCTCTGGATGTATTATTGATGAGCTATACGTTTATCCTGCTTCCCTGATGCTTCGCTGTGCGTCCTCTCCACTGCCATCAAATATTTAGCACGTACCAGCTGGGACTAATGCACTGCAACCCTTCAGCTGAATTCAAGCTTTTGATTAGTGACGGAAAATTCGGAGGAAAAAAAATCTTTATTAATCAAAGTGGTAAAGCTGGCGAGCCTGCAGGAGTTTAATTTGATTTCCCCCAGTTTGGCCCCAGTTTGGCTGGCACAGAGTGAAAGCTGTCTCGGATGTGACAGTGGAAGGAGGTCTGTTCATCTTTGTGCAAACATTCATCATTAAAAAATTATATGTTTTATTTTCGTCATGCGTGTATGACAAGGATTCAGAGGTTATCGTGCTGTGAGGGGGAAAATGATGTGAATTATGGCAGCTCTTACAGTGTACAATGGTAGCATCAGCTGCGTTATCTCCTTCACTTATGAAAAGATAAAGTGTAGAATCAGGATTATTTCATGACGATCAGCTGCTAGCGTGGGAGGAAACGTCGACACTCTTTGACGTTTCCTTCTTTGTCTCAGTGAACGATTAGGCTGCGTACGCTGTCTTTGTGAACACACTGCATCCACAGAGCCATTTCATTATGCACAGTGTGCATTAATTGCATTTAGTGTACATGTAGCTGTGTTCTGTATTGGATTTTTGCTGGTGCACTGCCACAACCAGTAATCAGTGGAATAGAAATGAGCAGCAGGATGTAAATTTCACTGCCATCACATTGGTGGTGTAAACACTGCTCCATACAGACACTGCTCATCAAAATCCGACTTTCTCGCACAGCGTGCAGCACATGTGACTTTGGTTTACATTTCGTGCTCGACTTGCTGCCGCGGGAAGCGCGAGCGTGTAGCGTGCACTCGCACACTCTCTGTCGATTTTATTGGGGAATCCTCTGAAGCTTCCCGTGCAACTCTATAGACGGTTTCCCAGACATCTGCATCACGTTTCCTTTCTGTGTGGCAGGCAAAGGAAGTGGAATGGAAAAACTGCTCCCCCGCCCAGTGCGGCCACATGGCGAGGGAGGAGAGCAGTCGGTCAGGAGCCCGCCGGCCACAGTCGGGCATATTTGTGGTCAGCTTTCTCCTCTGCAGCAGTCTGAGCCGCTCTGCATCTTGGCCTACCTCTGCGCTCTGCTGCTGTCTCCCAGGCTGTTTCTTCTGAGTCTCTCTGTCTCACACGCTCAAATCCAACATTTGGTTACAAGAGGAGCCAGAAAAGAGACATTTTGTCCTCACTCGTCGCTGTTCTCCTTCCCAGACTATTTATACTGATGGGGGGGTGACACATGAAAAGGAATCACCCTCTTTGCAGGAACGCAGTAGAAGGATGGGCCACATCAGCAGAGCGGTTCACACGCCGGCCACAGTCAACGACTTCCATCCACTGGCTCCTTCTCACTCAGGCTTACTCACAGTGAAACCAGGGGAAAGGGGAACACACACATTTATAATAAACAAAGGAAACATATGCTTTACCAACCAACCCAGTCCTGACTGATCTGATGTAGCCGCCATCTTTCTCTGCTCCTTATAACTCTGAGTTTCCCTCTCTGCTGTTAAATTGGACTCTCGGCCTAGTTTCTCTGACCATAAATAGAAGCAGGAGGGCTGCAGATCTACAACTCTCTGTAGGTGACAGGGTATGAAGTAAATTTGTGTATGGCTGTGCTGGGTGTGGTGTGTGTCGGTGTGGGTGTGTGCTTCACTTAAGGTGTATTTGTGAGTGTGTGGTGGTCCCAGCGGAGAGGTGCTGGCAGTCTGCGTCACTGCACAAGAGCTGGCTGGCTTTGCAAAAACAACATGCCGTATACTCATTTAAACACTCGTTATTGGCGCTGCGGGCTCGCCTCCGCTTTAAAAAACAAACTGATGCATTATCAATATGTTCTCTTGGATTCGTGATGATTTGTGATGCTTATTTTCCTCGGCGTAGAAATTCTGGTCCTTCCTGTACGCTAACGATCTTCTGGTGTCCTTAAAAAGACTGGAAGAAAACTTCTTTTCACATCAGAGCGATCATTCACCATTCATGGCTTTGAATGCCCCATTTGTGGAACGTTAACGTTCTACCAATTTGAGTCATTTCTTCTCGAGCTGAAAAAAGTGTCCATAAAGGCAGACTTTATGAGTGTCAGCCGCACACTGTAGCCGACTCTGTGTCAGCTTTAACTGCGCCGTGCAGCCAAATACAGTTCAGCGTCAAAAACAGACTCATAAATGTGGTTCTGGATTATTATGTACCATGAAACAGGTCGGACTTTCTGCTTTCTGTTTGATACACTTTCTGTTTTTGTTTAAAGCTGAACAAAGCACACTTAAAGGAGTGTGCAGCATAGAAGGAAGGGAGTGTCTTGCCTGGTAGCCGTGAATGTGCATTGCTGCGTAAGTGCTGTTACCTTAAATGAAGATGGACGCCTGGAATGCCCACATTCCTCGGATGTTTCTCCTTCAGAGTCTTCAGACGCTGATCAGCGCCTCTGTAGGGGTTCATCTGCAAGACACTGGCAACGGCAGCAGCGATGTCATAAGAAATACGTCGTTACATAAGGATGAAGATGCAACAAGGATCAGTTTTGCAAGAAAAAGAAAAAGTAGGTTGGACACTGGAAGCCAAGTTCCTTTGAGGTATCTTGACCTTTATCTCGTTGAGCCGCCGTACAGCATTGCCATGGCAACTAAACTGGGTGCTGCCAGCTCGGGCGAGGGTTGTAATTCCTCAGCATCAGCCCCATCCCCGAGTGCCTCGGTGTTTTAGTCTGCACAAGCAGAGCTCGCACAGCAAAGACTCACGGTTGAGTAAGAAATACTAAGACCGATAAAGATGAAATGTTTCGGGAGTGCAGAAAAGGACAGAGTTTGATTGGCTCCGTGGAAGAGAGGAGATACCCGCTGCACAAACACAGAGCTCCTGGCTGTCTGTAATCCCTCACAGTTTAGCAGTTCATTACACAGCTCATTGCACTTGAATCTCACACTCTTGCTTTAATCTGACTTCCACCTTGTATCTGAATGCAGGATGCTGAGTGTATCAAATGAACTTCTCAGGCTTTTCATACGTTTTGAATGCGGAGCTCGACTTTATGACACATTCTCAGCTCTGTTAATCTGAAATAGCTTTTAGCTAACTCTACCTTCATTAATTGTGTGGCAATTGTGTGGTAAGTGTAGACGGGTGTGGCTCTGACTATCGCAGTCTCTGTCCAGGAGGGACGCTCCACCATCTGCTGTAGGAATCCCCCTCCCAGCAGGCTTTGTGTATATGTGTGAGTGTGTGTGTGTGTGCACATCTTTGGGGCTAATTACAGTGCAGCTGCAGTTGTACAGTACACTGTTGAACAATTTTGTTGCTGTTTGACAGGCTTGGCAGGAGGCAGATTTGACCCATCTGCTGAGGGCATGTAAGACAACACAGTGTTTTTGTTTCTGCTTTTATTTTAGTTTGAATTTGGGGAATAATGAGAATTTGTCTCAACTGTTGGTTTCACTGAAACCAGGTGATAAGCAGCATATCAGCAGCTTGAAGTCAGGTGATTATGAAAGAGAAAGAATTTAAAAAGCTGTGTGTGTGTGTGCGTGTGTGTGTGCGTGTGTGTGTGTGCGTGTGTGTGTGAGTGTGCTAACAGGAATGCTTCCTGCAGTGTGAGAATGCACGCAGGTGGTTTGACTCAGCTGAGAGGAATCTGATGTTTGCTTGCAGTCACGGTCCACCTGCACCTGCCCCTGCGTCGCACCACCTTTGCAACCCGCGCTCTTTCTTTGTTGACAAACAGAGTCAGTGGCGGCGCAGAGGATAGCCACAGAATCAGCTACGTCCATGTGCTGTTTTTGCCTGCTTGGCTCGATCGTACTCATTATCCTCCAGAGTGAAGCGAGAGGCGGCTGGATGTTATAAAGCGGCCGTTTCTGAGCGTTACAAAAGCCTGTACAGAGGTCAGGCTCTGCTAGGTGATACTGGGCTCACACGCGGGCAGCACACAGATCAGAGGGAGCCAGCTTCTTAAAATGTTAGTCATGCTGCTGTTGCATTTTCATGAGCCGTGTTGCAATCCCCAGGACCGGCCTGCCAGCCTCACAGAGTCAGCCAGCACCACCAAGCACATCACGTTTCGTCTGGACTGCAGAGATGTTCTTTTATTCTCAGTTAGAAATGACGACTTTAAAGCTGGCGTTCTCAGGACGAGCAGAATCATTTGTGGTTTCTTGTTTACCAGTGCTTAAAATTACACAGTAGACATAAAGGCATTTCTTTTAATCTAATTTATCACCATCTGACCTTCTTCATCTTGATCCTTTGATGTTTACGATGTGTTTAAAAGTTTATGGGATTTCTTCTATGTCGGGCACAGAGCACCAACAAGTCAGACAACTGTGATGAGCAGGCATTCAGCTGTGCGCGTGCATTCCTTGTCCCGTGATTGGCCAAAAAGCAGATGCCTGTCACCTTATTAAGGCATCGGTGCGACGTACAGTATGCTGATGACTCTTGGGTTACAGTAATGGGATTGAAACAACTTCAGAGAACTTGTGGTTTCTCACAGTGGAATCATGTTATTGCCGTACGCACAGCGACTCACGTTTGCATCGTGTGGCAAAACCAGAATCAGCTGCAGTCATTGTGTCGGAGCTGTGCGCTGTACGAGCCAGTGACAAGTTAACGCTGGAGAGTGTGTTTGCGTGTTTGCAAGCGATTGTGTTATTTAACACCAGATATTGCTCATATATAACACCCTGTGGGACAGTGTTTGAGCCGAAGGTTAGCACTGTGTGGCAGCCAAACGAGCGTTATCAGTCTCATTCTGTTGCTCTTCGAGGAAGCGAGGTGAATGACGACCTCTAACTACGATCTAAGCATCGTGTCCAAGCCACAAAAGGCTTTCGTAAATCCAGAATGAACTTGTCTGTAAGTCGGAGCTCAGCGTTTCAGGACCTGTGATTAGGGCTCTTATTGTACCTCCAAACCACATTCATGTTTTTCTTTTGCAGGTGTTGTGCTCGACATTCAGCGGAATTACGACGTGTCAGACAGCAGAATCGGCTTGCTGCAAACAGGTAAGCATCCTTTAATCTCATAATTACACGCGTGAAAAGAGTTCTCTCTCTCTGCGGTGACTGTGATTACTGTGTAACTCTGATCTTATTTAAAACGAATGGTCCAACCAAAGGCAGAGGCTCTTACTCCAATCTGTCACTCGATCTCAGCCTCTGACAGCGGCAGTGTCAGCCTCCCTTTTCTCTTCTCACACATGAGCAGCAAACCGGATTATTGACAGCACATTTACAGAAGGTAAAGCTGCGCATTATGGAGGTAATTTACATAATCAACCCACTAATGGTTTTGTTCCTCTGCGTCTCTGTGCATCATCTGTGTGGGCAAGACAATCCAAGGAAATAGAATATCAGAAGGGCACACCTCCTGGAGTTTGTGATGGTTCAAAGTTACTGAAGCTGTTTACATTTTTCCACAGCACCACTGTATGACAAGCTGTGGCAGCAGCAAAGCAGCAGGCCAATAAAAAAGGGAATACAGTCAGGAGCCAGGCAGGCTTCTCCCCTGAGAGCACCCACAGAGTGTGACTCCTGCTCAGGGCAGGGCTTCCTGCTCCGCACAGAGACTCACTGAATTCACCTTTTACAGAGAGATACTTTGCAAAGCCCTCTTATTGGAGGACAGGACCCCGTCTTGTCTCTGTGTGCTCTCAGACCCATTCAGACACCAACAGACTAACAAAGTGCCTTTGAGCTCAAGCAGACAGGACTGAGTGTGAGGGGCGGTAGAAAACAGCCCAGTGTTTTTAGGCTCGCGGTACGTGAAGGACAAAAATATCTCGAAGGAAAAAGAAATCTGTGTGACTCTTTTAGAGCTTTTTTAAGCTCAGCACATCACTTTACGATCTCATTTCAACCCAAACTGAGCCTCGTTTTTATTTTCTGTCAGCAAGTTTCTCCACATTATGTATTTGATCGTTTGTGTCTCGATGTTTGTTCTTTGGGTATTTTTCTCTACATATTTATTACTGTCAGAATCAGGAAGCCTTAGAAACATACGAGGGGAAGAACCGGACATTTTTTCGATCAGCAGGATTTCGTCCCATTTGAAAAACTGCATGTTTGTATGAACGCTTAACAAGAAACAGGAAACTGTGAAGGGCTTTGACTCTTAACTCTGCTTGTATTGGCTCACTGTGTGGATTATGCACACAGCCACACTGGCACAAACTCACACACACTTAAATAAACAGAGTATGCAAGTCTTCTACTTGCATGCACAACTGATTTGCCCGCTGCACCGTCTTCAGTCTTTGAGAGGAACCCAGTCGGGCGCACGGCGAGGCTTCTGCGTGTTTGCTTTGTACGGTCGGTCATGGTTCTGACTCCGCTCGGCCCTTGATCCCCAAGGAACCTGTTTCTGACACGGACCTGGGGAATGGCGGGTGTCTGCGTGCAGACAAGGAGCCTAGGTGTGAAGAAGAGGCTTGGAGGATACGACATAATCGGGATGCTAGAAGGGAGGATCTTTACCTCAGCAGATACACATCACTAGCTCCATCCGTCTGCAGTGGGGTTGCATTTTGACATCACAGGTTCATGACATCCATCTTCCACACAACCTCATGGAGTCAGTGGTTTAAGGTCCCCGGTTACTTTTCAGACATGAAGGTGACTTTACTATACAAATAAAGTTTTTCTGATTATCGTGTTCAGATGACATCGGCTTCATGGAAAGGAGTGCACGTCTGAAAGGAGTGTCAGTGTGCCTGTGTGTGTGTTTTATGGTTTGTCCCTTCCAGCGTCCCCCACCACCAGCCTCCTCCAGAGGGAACAGTTCCCACCTCTGTGAGCACCTGCAGGCCTGCTCTGTCCTCTCTCCTTCCTGCAGGCTTCAGTGCACCTGGGAATGCAAACTGCCAGTGTAGGTGTTTTATAGGAAGTGGGTGTATGCTCAGGCTTTCTCTCGCTCTGTGCTGCCAGGTCACCCTCAAACATTACAAAACATAACAGCGACCACACACTGCAGGGTCCAAGGCACACAATACCACTGAGTCAGAATCACTTTTTGAATTTGAGAAACGACTCTTTGTTTTGGCTCTTAATAAGAACTACTGGAAGGAAAAATTCCCCATATCCAGACGGTCTTTTGGCTTTAGGAAACACTAGGCTGAGCACTAGAGGAGGCTTTTAAACCTGCTGCTGTGTTTCATGGTGTTACAACAACTTAACTCTTACCCCGCCCTACCCTCTACTACACGGGTGTCCAACTGCAGGCCTCGAGGGCCGGTGTCCTGCAGGTTTTGGACGTGTCCTTGATCCAACACAGCTGATTTAAATGGCTAAACGACCTCCTCAACGTGTCCTGAAGTTCTCCAGAGGCCTGGTAATGAACCAATCATTTGATTCAGGTGTGTTGACCCAGGGTGAGATCTAAAACCTGCAGGACACCGGCCCTCGAGGCCTGCAGTTCGACACCCCTGCTCTACTAGGACTAACCCACGAAGCCCTTTTGTGAACCGAGTGCTTTCCGTCCAGTTATTTTGTTCTGCTTATAGAACAAAATAACTGGTTGTGGATCAGAGGTTAAATGAGGAGGGTCTCCACTGGAAGAGCCTGGAAGCCATTGTAACGGTCGTCTACCTGCATCTTTATTGACATGTGCTGAGCTGTCAAAGCTCACGATGAAGCCTGCAGGGGAGGTCGTCTGTATCCTTTGGCAACATTAGTGCTTTCAAAATAACATAAGGTGACACGAGGTATGTGCTCATTTCTGTCATGCACGTGAGTGTGCACGCAAGCCTGAGGAGCTGAGGTCTCGGCTCTCGTCGTAACAGGATGAAGTGTCTGTCATGCTAGCGTAAAGGCATGCCTTTTGAGCCTGAAGCTCCTCCCCCGTCCATCAGCGTGATGAGATGTTGTCTCCTGAACACAGCGGGCCAGTCAGGGCGCAGGGACGTGGATGTGACAGGCCCTCGAGCAGCGAGTGACCCTCACACACATCTGTGAACAGGACCCATCCCAAGGGTGTGGAGGGACGGGAGGTTAATGGAAGAGTGTAAGGGGAGCGGGGGTTCACCTGGATGGAATTACCTTTGGTGAGGGGGAGTTTCAAACGCTTTTGTTAACTGCAGTGAGAAAGAAGAGCGCTCTTCCCTCTCGCTAACATGCCGTGCTTATTGTGTTCAGTGCTTTGAGGCCATTCAGAAAAAAACAGACTTAATAGGTTGAATTTTGTCTCATAATGGATCCTGGCATCATAATCATCTTTAGTAGAACCAGAGATATTGGGGTCAGTCAGGCTGTGTGCACGCTGGGGGCGGCGGCTTAATAAGGAGCCGGCACTCAAAACAGCTCAGAGACGGTCTGTGGCCTGTGTGTGGCTGCCCACCGCATCTGAAACACAACACCAGCACACACGCACACACACACACACTCACACACACAGTCCTGCAGTCTTTACATGGTGTCAGCCTGCCTGCAGAGAGTTGTTAGGAATGAGGCCACAGGTGCTGTGTGGGACTAATGGCCTGAGCTCCTCTATCACACATCAGGCACATACGACACACAATTACACAAAGAAAAGTTTAATCACATCAATAGTAACCGCTATGCTGAAAACAGCGACACAGTTTTTGTGTTTATACGCTGCTGTCTCCAATCCTTGGTTGGACCTGAGCTGCGGTCGAGTGTGTAAGTTGATTGCCAATGTCAATCAGAAATGTGTGAGCGCAGAGTTCCCTTCATGCGCTGGAAAGCGGAGCTATCACTGCTTGATCAGCTGTTTCGGGCAGTGTCAGCTGCTTCTATTTTGTCTTTTGCCCTCGTTGGTATCCCCTGGTACCTCCTCTCTCACTCTCAGCACTTTGACAGCTGTTGTTGTCTTGTTGTTGGTCCCACTGGCACCTTATAGGAGTTAGGAGACATAAAGGGAAGGAGGGAGTAGAGAGAGCCGCTCTCCTCCCTTTAAGTAGCACAGTTTCATCTTCTCCGCTATTGATTCCCAAAGCCAATAACGGCACTGCATTGGTGCTCAGCAGCCCTCTGCTGCTATGATGAGAATAGAACTACGACCTGATGATGTATGCGTGCGTGCGTGTGCGTGCGTGTGCGTGCGTGTGTGTGTGTGTGTCTTCATCTCGGGCTGTTTTTATAGGCCATGTCTCAGAGGAGGGCAGCTGCTGGGTGATGATTGGCACCCTGTTCCCGATCTCCTTCCCTTACACTTCCTGTCTTCCTGTGGCTGAACCAATAGCGCTGCTGAGTGACTGCAAATCCAATCAGGATTTCAGGGGGTCTAAACAACCTCTTTTCATGTAAATGTCTAATGGCCCCTTTGTGTCAAGCACGGCTCACACTGCGCACTCAGAGAGAGTGTGGTGAGAAAGCTGCACACACCTTTTTAAAAGAATAATCCGAGGACTGATTGGGCCTTTATGGCAACGAGATTCCGGCTGATATCCTTTCTTTCCTGCTTCTCTGAAAATGAAGACAAGCACTGATCGATTGCTGCACCTTCACATCCAAGCGACATAAACAGATCAATTAAGACACACATGCACACTCCCCACACCGCAGCCTCTGCAGGTCAGAGCTGGGGCTGCTGCATGCTCCTTTCATCTGCTTTCATTTATTTAATGCAGACTATGTGTAATTTATTATATTTGATATTCCATTAATCCCAAACCAACAGCGACATGCTTGAAACAAACGTAAACACTTGTCATTAAATTAGCTGCTCTCGCATTTGCTGCAGGAAAGACAAACTGCAGCGTTGAGCTGCTGGATGTCAGCTCGGTGCCAACAGCTTGTTTCCCTTAATGCTGCAGCCTGGGTACAAGTCTGCAGCATCACAGCAAGCACATCTGGATACTTTTTTTCTATCCTAAAAAATTTCAAGAAGCACCTTCCTTTATTCTCACCATATGTGTTTGCTTCTGATATACGCAGTAATGTCTAAAAGATGATGTTCCACTGCACTCGGGCCAGCCAGCCGGGCCGGTATTTGTAGCTGTGTGATTCTTACCAGCTGCAGCTCGCACACTGAGCAGGTAGAAGAAAGACTTGATGCAGCAGCAGTGAAAACCTACCAGCTCTTAGCTGCAGTTAAAAGGCTGAAAGAGTTTTTGGTTGGTGTTACAGCACAGCTGCACTTGATGGCAGCTTCTGTGGGTACAGTATGAGCTGCTCAGATTGACAGGAACATTTCCCAGGCTTCATGTGGTATTTATCAGAGAGCTCTGGTAATCTGAGCCGAGGGATTTCTTGGAGAATTAGCGGTGATCAGAAATGTAAGGCATGCAGAAATGTTGGGGCTCCACATGAAGGAGGATCCAGCAGGCAGCAAAATGATGTTTGCGAGTGTCTGAGTTTCAGTCACACACGTTGGTGTCCTACTAAGTGATGTGTCACACCCTCCACAGGCAGGTCCATTAATCATTAGGGGAAGAACAACAAAGCTGCCACTCCTGCACACCTGATAGAAACACAGCACTGTGACGCCACAGTGTAATAAACACCAACGTGACTGAAGCTTAGTTTACACCACATTCCTATCTGTTCAATAAATACATGCTCATAAGTTTTGGTCAGCATGATTCACCAGCAAAGCTATGATGTCATTTTAATGTCAGTGTTACTGTAATTGTTACATTTTTACTATTTTCCAAATGTAACAACACTGAAAGTCTTTCTTCCTGGACACGATGAATGTTCTTTCCTCAGAAATGCCCCGTCACACATAACTGACCTTCAGCTACGTGCCTGTACGTCACTGTGTGATTGTACAAAACCTTTCTAAGCACAGTTTGAAATCAGGTGCTTTTATTGTGAAAGATTGACGGTGTTAAGAACAAGTTAAAGCAGAATGTGGTTTCGCTGCAGATGTAGTTGGTCGTGTTGTCAGATATTCAGTCGCCTCAAGGAGCTTTATACTGTAAGGTAGACCCAACAATAACACATACAGACAAAAACCCAACAATCATATGAGCCCCTGTGAGCAGAGGAAAAACTCCTTTTAACAGGAAGAAACCTCCGGCTCATCCAGGCTCATCTTAGGGTGAAAGCTGTGCGTCCGACTGCATCTGGTGCCAGTTACAGAGCAGTGGGCGTCCAGTATTGTGGACAGACTCGTTTATTTAGCTTCTGTCTGTGGCGTGTCTGTGAATGTGTCAGTGATTGTAGAGGAAAACCTCTACAGGAACTAGATTCCCATTTATGAGAAAGGTTAGATGTGTTTGGAGTGCCTGACATTTTCTGTGTGTGATGACATCTGTGGTATGCAGGGTTGGGTTACCTGTTTCCACATCAATACCAGTGCCTTCAACACAGTGTTTGAACTGGTAGGTCTCAGGGTAAGGATCATCGTGGCGTTATTTAAATCATTTTTTTGTCATCAGTAAGGTGAGTCATGGCGTGGTGATGCACAGCGAGGGCATCCTGTAAGTATTAATAGAAGGACTGTTGTCCTGTATTAGCTCCAGGGTGACATTTCTGACATTCCTCAGGATTAAAAGAAATGATGATTTAATCCAACGTGATAATAGAGATAGTATGGTCTCATGCAAGAGCAAGAAGCTATTTTTAACAGCAGACGTTACTCGTGCATCGTTTGCTCTTCATACAAATACCTCCGGTTGCAGCAAGTGTTGTAATAATGAAAAGGGCAGAGGCACAAAGGTGGAGGAGAGTCAACAGAAACTGAAGAGGGGAGATGTATTTATGGAAGCTGCACTGAGCGCTGACACCTACACACACACCTCTCCACAGTGAACAGGTCACAGTGACACATGGCAGTTTTAAATGTGGCTGAATGACAACACCTAGCCTGAAGACATGTACAGACCTGCAGGTGTGCTTCTCCGGTTCCTCTAATTCCGTCTCTGGCAGCTGACAGACATTCAGATTCCTGAAACTGGTGTGCCTCAATTAGTTAGAGCGTTGTTACTGTCAGCTTCCACGGCTGCAGGGCTGACGCCTGGGAAACAGCTCATAAGCCCTAAAAGAGGAGATACGTTTTAGAGTTATTGATCTGGCAGCGCGGTGGTTAGCACTGTCGCCTCGCAGCAAGACGGGTTCAATCCCACCATCAGGCCGGGTCTTTCTGTGTGGAGTGTTCTCCCCGTGTTTGTGTGGGTTCTCTCCGGGCACTCCGGCTTCCTCCCACAGTCATGACATGCAGTTAGTGGGGATAGGTTAAGTGGAAATTGCCCGTGAGTGTGAATCTATGTGTTAGTCCTGCGACAGGCTGGCGACCTGTTCGGGGTGTACGCCGCCTCTCGCCCTAAGACAGCTGGGATAGGCTCCAGCGCCCCGCGACCCTGAAAAGGATACGTGGACGAGACTGGAGGATACGATCTGGACTTTAGGGAGTTGCCAACAAAACAATGTAACAACTTTTAGTAATGTGACGTCTTATTGGTTTCTTTTTGTTCGGGTAAAGAGCCCAAATGTGACACCTTTCCCTGTGAAGCTTCTACTTGAGGTGCATTTTTAAAGAGTTTCACATTGAGGCACAGCAGACCAAAGAAACTCCGGGCCCTTTGATATCTGTATTTAAAAAAAGATTTTTATTTCCAAGCAAGAGCAATTCAATCCATGACAAATCCCATTTACTTGAAAAGTCAAATCTCGGCGCTAAAGGCTTACAGGGCGAGCTTGAAACGAGGAACGCTGTCTGCGTACATCTGCGTTAAACCCCCCAGTTTTTATCTTTTTGTCCCCTTCAGCTCCTTTAACTCCACTTTTTCCAGTGAAAGCTGCTGTCAATCACCCTCAGAATTAAAAAAAGCTAATCATCTCTTTGCAGTGGGAGACGCACCTTCAGTGGGTTTTTGTGGAAAAGGATCAAACAGGCTGCTGAGCATTTTGTGTCCCGCAGCCGGATGCGCAGCCTCACAGGTGCTCTCTTCAGGGGAATCTAGTGTTTCACAGGGCAGCGTTTCAGCTCAGTGAATATCAATCACAGACACACACTCCACATATGTGTGTCTGCGTCTCCCCCGATGCAGTATTCACAGTGGCATTGAATCGTAGGGAGTGAGTCATCCCTGGAGGTATTGTTCTGTTGGCCAATCAAAGCGATGGATGGATGTCCGGTGTTTAGAGTCTCCCTCTGTGCGGCATGCGAAGCAGGAAAATGTGTGTTGCAGGAGGTCGTGGTGCAACTTGCTCAATTGTTTTCAGTTTCTGTTACTTTCAGCTTGACAGTAAATTTCCATTCCTGTCCTCTGAAACCCAGAAAACTCAAGACGGCTTCACACGAGTACGTTTCTACAAAGACTGGCTCCCAATCACCAGGAAACTTACTCTATAATATCCTGATGATGATGTAAGCAGAGCTTTTCCAGTTTACAGTGAAACAGTTTTAAATATGATGACATGAATGAGTCTTTGTGACGATGTTAGACTGAAACACAGACTCGAGTGTGGCTGCTATTGTGTCTACTTTTAGACTTCTCACTCAGCCATTGTCTTCTCAGAGTGAAAGACGATGGTAACTTCCTCGCTTGAGAGACTGTGAGAAATACGCAACGGCGTGTTATTTGAAGAACATCAGAGGAGGATTGGCACTCCTGTGTGATGCACGGGCCAAACTGAAGTCAGGGCTCGGTTTGCTTGGTTTGTGTTGTTTTGTTGCTCGTCTGCAGAAACTTTCCTCTCATTAGAGAAAATGTATCCGGTTACATCTTTTGTTTTTTATATAAAAAGTGAATGATAATGGAAAATAATAATTAATATATGGACTTTAGAGAGGTTTTAAACAGTTCTCAGCACGGTCCCTGCAGACCAGGCCGCACTGCTTCACACTGCTTGGTGAGGCTGCTATGAATCCTCACCATCACACACATTTATTCACAGCCCTCGCTGTTAATTCACTGTGTTGTAGTTTTCTAAACTCAGGTCGCCAGCCTGGCGTTTACAATGACTCGCAGCCGAAGAAGAAATACAGTGTTTATTAGGATAATAGTGGGGAAATGTTCCGTAAGCCTAATGGCAGAGGCACAGCTGATCCTATAGGACTTGTTTACGTTGTTTTGCAGTGTTCGGTTCAGATAGACAGATAGATGTAATGTCTTCACTGTCAATGATCACAGTTACGCCCCAGCAGACATCACTGTAATTATCACCATCAATATGTCCAACAAGTGCAGTAAACAGTGCTGCGAGTGCTGCCGGGTTGTACTGCTTATACTCGACATGTCTCTGTAGTCAGAGCTGCCCGTTGCCCTGTGAGCGCGGTCCGCTGCGGTGGAAGCATCTATGGTGTGTCGGTGTCTTAGGCTTTCCTGCTGTGAGTTTGTCTTGTGTTTGGAGGTGGTTATGGAGATCGCACAAACATGTGGAGCTGCGATGTTACACTACTTTAAATCAAAGCGCGTTCAGCTCAGGAATGCTCGGCTTGTCAGGAGTGGGCAGCGAAGTTTATATACTTCATATTCAAGAGTTTACTTTATGTCAATCAGGCTTTTCCTGTTATCATGCCCGACGGGGCCATTTAAGGTGCTTGACCACAAAATGAGATATAAGATATGAATAATTGCATTTTTCCTATTAAGGTTACATCTCTGCGTGTTTGCCTGAAGAGCTGCAGAGTTCTGGGAGGGACGTTGTTGTCTGTGGAGACTTATTGTTAGTGTTGGTTTGTCCGTCCTACAAGCTCTTGAAATAGACTGAAAGCATTTGTTTTCTTGTCACTTCTTACTAATATAGCCAAACACATCTGAGATTTAGTGCTTCAAACACGTATAGATAACAATAATGTCATTGTGATATCACAGTAAATGTCTGAGCATTTAACCGCGCTCTGTCACAGTTTGCTGTTCCAAGTGTGCGAGGTGTCATATTTAGGCCTGTTTGGGAGCGACGCCTGTCAGCACGACTGTCGTACTCTTTTATAGACAATCTTTGTAGTGATAAGGAATTTCCTGCAGCACCAAAGGTTGCACATGATATCAGTGTGAACCTGGTCTTAGGGGTCAGCATGTGTTCTTATGCCAGCCTGTAACTAATGTGTAACACTGACAAGAAAAGACTGTCGTGATCCTTATCAGGAGACATCTGTCATTGTAAACAAAGCTACATTATTAATATGTGAGTCTCTTTGAAGATCTGATGGATAAATAAGGTCAAAGAGAACAAGAACAAGATCTCCAGATCTGAATCTTCAGCAGGGCTATCAGTGCTGACTCTGACTTCACTGAATTTAATAAGAGAACATGCAGAAAGCGGCTGAGTGTACCTTTGTTTTTCTTACAATAAACAACCTGACAACATCCCCTACGCCTCGTGTCAAGAAACAAAGTAATCCATTTGTAGCTGAAGTGTAACCGTTATTTATCATCTTATTATTTTCTTTCAGAGTTCAAAGGGGTTCAGGAGAAAACGCGTTCCTGGCAGGCACGGCGTACTCGCTCGGTTGGGCGCAGCCCTTCACGTCTCAAAACTAAAAACAGTATTTCACATATTTGTTCTGTTTTTGCCAAGTTTGGCACCGAGGCTGTTTTTTCTCCACAGCATCTTCTTCATTTTAACACCAAAGCTGACGTCACATCAAAGACTTTTGCACCAGCACAAAGGATTTATGTGTCTTACTCTAAAAGCAAAAAGGCTGCGAGCAAACTGTTATTACCCGACTTAATTCACATGTGCTGGTACTGCTAAAAGGTGAAAATGAGCCGAGGAAAATAGCACAACTTATCAGCAAATTACATATAATAAGATCTGCGGAGAGAGAGAGTGCCTGTGCGGTCCGGTTGATGACCTGAACTAAGTCAGCTGAAGATGTGAGGGTGTGTTTGTAGCAGCAAGAGTAATGATCTCTGTCCCCACGAGGAGCAGCTGCTGCTGGTTGATTATGGACCTACTCCCAACTTATCTCCAGCATGCACAGCAGAACCAGTAGCTGTGTGTGTGTGTGTGTGTGTGCTGTGGCTGCAGGGTGAGCTGGCAGAGCTCTTTTAGAGACCTGGACCTGCAGGGAGGAGTCATCAGAGTCATTCAGCATGACACAACAGGCCTGTGGTCGGTGATGGAGGCGACAGAGAGGGAAAGAAACCCGGGCGAGAAGAGGGAGAGTAGCGACGCTGAGAGGTGGAGATGTGAGGCACTCGTTAGGAACACGCCCAGCTCCAGTAAAAACGTCGTTAATATTAGTGGAAATTAAATTAGAATTAGACTTTAGATCATTTCCCTGTCTCAGGTTAGATTGTTCTTCCCCAAAAATAACAGCAGAGTCGCACCGGATCTCCGACGAATGTTCACATGTAGATTTTCTATAAAGTGATGACGCACTTTTCATTTACATAACACGCGTGTTAAGCTGTAACGCACCCGCACGAATAACACTGCTCTTACTTTTAATCCCAAAAATTCATATTTCACATATGAACTTCATATATTCATATATGTTTTGTGTGGTGAACCTATCAGGATGCAGCTTTGCTACCTGCCCAGTTATAGCATGTACATACCTGCAGCATCATTATGTAAAACCACAGCTTTTGCCTCAAAATAGGGTTTTTATCCTTTTGCTTTTTTTCTCCCGTTTATCAGACTACGATATCACATGTCCAAAACTACAGTTATGCTTTAATCTGATTACTGTCCCTCATCCCGCTGGCTGGCCTCAGCAGCTGTGGGACAGCGATGCCTGTATCTTATATAACACCCCCCTCCTTGCTTTCCTCTCTCAGCTCCTCTGAACGTTTATGCTGATGATGTGTCAAAACACTCCCGCCTGCCTCCCCATCTCCTCCCGCTGCTGTCAAGAGTAACATCGCTGCCCTTTCTCCTTCGCAAAGACACCAAACTCAGTTTGAAAGCTTTAAAAATTCAGCTGTGTTTGGGTTCGCCCGCCTCATAAATATTGACGAAGAGCCTGCAAGGGCTGAGCGGTCGTGCAGTCAGCAGTGGGGTAATTAGGGAAGCACATTTTGGAGCACAAAGTTTCCTTGTAAGAAATTAAGATGGAGGAATTATTTATGGCTGCACAACCACCGAGCTTCTCAAGGGTCAGATATTGCTGTGAATTGTCCTACATCTGGTTAGTTCCCACTGTCATTCTTTCTTTTCTCCACAGCCTTTTTAATCGGTCTGAGCTCGTAACATTTGCCACATGTCATCCTGATTTTCTCTCCTTCAGGGCTACGTTATTTGACTGCATCACAAACTGCGCTTCTCTGACCTGCTACGTTAGCTTAATGCAAGTTATCTCTGACATTTACCCACGTGTTATCATATCTATGTGATATTCTCGTGAGGTGACGTGTAACAGGGGCGTGTCTCTGGCTGACTTCTATCAGACACTTGATCTGGACGGGTCTCGACTTAATCAGAGCTGAAGCAGTGTGATATAAAGCAGCAGTCCGCTCATGCAGTAAATGTGTATCGAAGTCAGTGATCGTCATTTTCTGTTTCTCTTCTCTTTCCGCAGTTTTCATCTGTAGCTTCATGGTGGCAGCTCCCATCTTTGGTTACCTGGGCGACCGCTTCAACAGAAAGGTCATCCTGAGCTGTGGCATTCTCTTCTGGTCCATTGTTACCCTGTTGAGCTCCTTCATCAGTAAAGAGGTACGGCTCTGAGAAACCACACAGCGCTCGCACCACTGCAGCTCCACTGTCAGTGTGTTGGTTCCCCTCATAGACAAGGTTATTATTCTGTAATGATCTGGATATGCTCGAAGTTAAGGCAAGCAAAATGTAATGACATGCTTATTAAGTCAGATACCCGCTCTGCCTTTGTAGACATGCTCTGCCTGCGCCCTCTCTCTGGCTAGCAGCCAGCTAATGAAGGCCTCGCACTTGTCTCGGTTACAATGGTTTGGAAGATAAAACTCATTTCGCTGATCTTTTACAAGCAGATTTAGACTGTGTGTCTCTAAAAACCTCTGTGTGCGAGGAGATGCCGGGTGCTTTAAACGGCCACATCATTCATCCGTGGAGGCCATAAAATGGGGGAAGGGGCGTCCCGCTGAGAGTCGACATCATATTAGAGTAAAAGGCTCGGCTCACGGACGTCTGCGTGGGGGCGTCGACGGGCTCGTGGTGCCTTCTTGACACGACGGTTGTAATGAAAATCTGACAAAGTGACTGAAATATGTGCCTTCAAAGCTGTGTTAGTCAAATTTATGGAGCATGCAGAGCATCGTCACGCTGCAGTGTCTCCAGCAAGTAAAGCGCCGAGCAGAGCGACAGCTCGGCTCATGTCCTCTGTCCTCTGTCCTCGACTCGACTGCTGCGCCTAAGCAGCAAATACATCGAGGCCACTTATAGATAAGTTGAAGTTAAGGAGCTCTGACGAATCCCACAAAGGCCGCTGATGGCTCACGTCCTTTGTCTCCAACTGTGACTCCACCCTTAAGACATGTTCCTGAGCGTGCCGATCAAATGAGACATGATGGCTGTTATATAATAGCTGTGGCACTGTCACCAGGAGAGATGAAAGACACGACACGCAATGAAATGCTAACGAGCGCTTACAACAGACTCCTGTCGTGATGCATTTGAGGCGCTCTGGGGCGTTTGGAAGGACTCGCAGGAGATGCAGGATGCAGATCTTACATAAGAGAAATTCACCACAAAGTGAAACTTCATACTTTTTCCTCATGACCACAAGATTATGTCATAAAGTGATCACTTGTGCTTCTTTATTTTAACATGTTGAAGCATATTACTCGCTGCTCCTTACTATACGCCAGAAAAACAGCACATTGTGCTGCAGCTTGTCTGCCTCTGGTAGTTTTTATATGTTATATTTCCAGGACTGTCCCTGTTTATACCTTAGTTTAGTAGAAAGCATCGCTCAGCTCACTCAGCGTCACCTCGTATGTGTCGAGAGTGTGAGACGAGGACATTGAGATCTTTTGTTGGATGAACTCCACAGGTTGATGATCCTTTTTTTGTTTATACTTTTATGACGGTATCATCTTTATAATGGTGTTGTTGCGTGACTGCCCTTCAGTGAATAGCCAGTCTGCATGACTCAGACACAAGCAGGTAAAAGTCCACTTGGAGTTTACTCCAAACAGGAAAACTTTCAAATCAAGCAGAAAGAGAAAAGAAAGGTGGCGGCAAGTTCCAGGTTAGCAGGGGTTAAAAAACAAGAACATCTATGAATAACTGGAAAACTCTGGCAACAGCACAAAGACAATCAGGCAAGGAATGGTCTTTGTTCCCACAGTACATGTCATGAGGGCACTCACAAAGGGAGTGAAGTGCAGATGAGCAGAGGGAGAAATCATGTGATGCGACTGGCGGGAAAGCAGGAAAGGTGGGAGTGGCTTAGTCAGAAATGACAGAAGAGTTAGAAGCAAGGACGCACACAGAATACAGCACTAATGAATAAAATTCAATTCAATTCAATTTTATCTATATAGCGCCAAATCACAACAAAAGTCGCCTTCATAGATACAGAGAAAAACCCAACAATCATATGAGCCCCTATGAGCAGCACTTTGGCGACAGTGGGAAGGAAAAACTCCCTTTTAACAGGAAGAAACCTCCGGCAGAACCAGGCTCAGGGAGGGGCGGGGCCATCTGCTGTGATTGGTTGGGGTGAGAGAAGGAAGACAGGATAAAGACATGCTGTGGAAGAGAGACAGAGGTTAATAACAAGTATGATTCAATGCAGAGAGGTCTGTTAACACATAAAACACACTGTACACCGTCTGTCAGCAGGCACGGCACTGTTAATGATAACTAATGACTAAATGCACCTGTAGGCCACCTGATCCAGCTCTAACTATAAGCTTTACCAAAAAGGAAAGTTTTTAATCTTAAAAGCAGAGCAGGTGTCTGTCTCCCAGTCCAAACTGGTAGTCCTGGTTCCACAGACCTCCCATTCTACCTTTTAATATAACCAAAGAAGCAAGTAGACGTGGACGTAAATGATAAAAGTTTCCTTCAAAGTACCTCTTTGGACTTGATAAAGTGTCAGGACCAGTGACAAGTGCCTGAACTGGTGTCCTGTAGATAAATATCAGACTATCTGTGCTTTAATAAAGTAACAACACACAGTTTCTCAAACGTACTAGTTGAAAACAGTTGATTGTGAGCTCATCGTATGTCAGTGAACATGGGAAACTAACCCCGCCATGTCTGCATGCTGATATTTGTCTTTAACTCATTCAAAAGTCGGGGAAAGGTTTCGATCATCTCAAACTTCTCTTTCGTGTCTTTGTAGTCTTCAGACGTTTTCCAAACCACATTTTTGTGGTGCTTCTTTGGCAGCGTTGCTTTTTTGTCATTGCTAGTAGAGTTTCTGTTCCAGTGACCACAAACACAGGAAGAGTGCCTGTCATCATCCCACCAAACGGCCATTAAAGGAAAAAAATAGTCTGTCTGTAAATCATTTCAAACAATGTGACAAACATAACTATATACACAGCAGTAAACACTTGCATGGGCTCATAGTCTCAAGCAATATAATAATGCAAAACTATGTGCTGAAAAAACAGTAAACACATCTTTGGCGTCTTCACTGGTATAAACAGCTCCTAATTACATCTTTATGAAGGACACTGCTTATCGGGCTGTAACAGCCCAGAGCCGCGTTACGAGTGGAAATAAAAAGATCTTAAAAAGGCTTTGCATATAAGAGCAGCTGACTGGATTGGAAGTCTTTACTGTAAATGTCTCGTTGTGGCCAGATCACAGGTCAGATTACTGACCCGTGTTTGTCATTTGTCTCCTGTGTGGGGATCCCGATTTCTTTGCAGCTTTACAAGCAAGCCGGTCGTCCAGATGTAGTGAGTAGTGGTTGCCGTGGAAACAGTTAGCGATCAGCTGCCTGCACAGGTGCTTCAATGAGAAAGATGCTCCTATTAAGGCCTTTTAAGTTTGTCTCTTCATCCCTTCATACCGCGCAGATTAAACACATAAAATCTTACTGCTGTTATATTTCCATTAACTGATAATATAATACATAACATTCAAAGTCAATAACTAATCTGTGCTGAGCACCAGTACAGCAGCATGATGGGCATAGATGCAGACTATGCTAACATATGCAGAAAGAATTATAAAAGACTTTTATTCTGAAAATCCATGTTTTTTGGTGCTCATACAAGAGCTCATGAAGCCACTGAATATTTTGCGACAATGATAATATACTTAACTGATGGACTACACCTATAAAGACCAACTACATGGTATTTAATTGTATTTTATATTTACCTGGTGTAAAGTAGGAACTCAATAATGGTTAAACAGAATTACCATGTTTGATGCTCTGATGTCTCGGAGGATGACCCACTGATCCTCCACTGTATGTTCACAAGCTCAGTGATGCTGAATCAGCACGGATGTAAATACTAAGTGATTAAATGTTGTGATTGTAACACAAGGATACGCAGATTAGCTTCTTCCTCCTCTCCACAGTACTTCTGGCTGTTTGTGCTCTCCAGAGGACTCGTGGGCATCGGAGAATCCAGCTACTCCTCCATCTCTCCCACCATCATAGGAGACCTCTTTACTAGTAACACCCGCACCATGATGCTCTCTGTCTTCTACCTGGCCATCCCCCTGGGAAGGTAAGATGCAGACAGGGCCTGGGTTGTTGATGCTGATGAGCTATTTTGGGAGCTGAATGTTCATGAAACGACACCTCAGTGATGACCATGAACGTTTTCATCCTTTCATCACACCTAGCCCGTCCTTCAGATGTTAAATCCAAAGGAACTACAGAGCTGTCATATAGATAATTGAACTTTTCCTCACATTGGGAAGGCCACTCATATGTTTGTTTGTTTTTAAATTGAACCTTTGCAGAAAAATACTTTCAGTTGGCTCTGTGAAGCTTAAAGCAGGGTTGGAGCTGTGACATGGAGATTTGTGAGTAGGAGGTATTATTAAGCTCGAGTCTCTAGGCTCTGCAATTCATTTAAGCAGATAAAGAAGCTCAGGGAGAAAACAAACAGAGCCAAGAAATAAAAGACCAATGTACCTGCGATGCTCACTTTAGAGACGTCCCATTCGCCCGAGCTGTCGCAGGCTGTGCTGTTTTCCATCGTTTGCGTGCTGGAAGCGCTGCGTAGTCTGCAACGCTCTAAACATGAGCGTTATTTGACATTTCTGTCATTATATCCGGTTTTATAATAGCAGGCTGGAGACAGACGAGCAAAGGGAAGCCTAATCTGCCCTTTGAGTGCTTGTGTTATGACTCGCCAGAGTTGTTTGGGTCACAGTAAACTGCCCAGCAACACTGACAATGGGAGGTGAAAGAGGGAGCCTCGGCGTGGCGCGTCAAACATCCTATCCACTCTCCCGCTTGTTTGTCTTTACTGACGCTGCGGTGACCATTTTCAGGAAATGACCCCAGGAATTAGACTGGATTTATAGGAAACGGCTTCCCCTGCCCTTCATCCTTTGTTTGTTTGTTTTTTCAAACCTTTTTGAAACCAGCCCCACAGATATGTTTCTGGGTCTCGCTGCCGTTTGAGTCGGTCTGTTTTTCATGCTCAGGTTTTATTGTTGTGTCGAACTTTCCAAACGCTCTCTGATAAGATTAGCTGTTAGTCACTCACTGGAAATATCATATGCTGTCTGAGCATGTTTATGCTGCTCTGTTATTTTTGGAAGACTAGCCGACGACGGCAGACTGTTTCCACCTTCACTGTGCGTGTGTATAAAACCAGCTAAACATGTTTTGTCTCTTTTAGCAGCAAGTGCTGATAACAAAGTTGTTGCGCTCAATTGATCATCTCACTAGTGTTGCAATTTATTATTCTGATGGGAAACAGCATGTGGGGAGAGACTCTGCACATGCAGATAACTCAGAAATCACAAAGGCTGACTGGCTTTCTTCACTTTTCCAGTCAAGAGTTTAAACAAACTGTGAGTAGAAGCCGCGCAAAGTGTTGGACGCCAGGCTCGGGGCCAATGTGTCACTGCTATCTGGGGCAGAGTGTCTGTCTGTGGAAGCCATGAGCTCCATCAATCTTAGCTGTGATCGTGTTTAGTGTCAGGCAAGACTTAAAGGCCTTTACACACCAGACGCGTTTATATTGTGTGTTAACATGTTTTCAGATTTAACGCCGTCATTTTTCAGATTGTTTCGATTTGGAGGATTTTTTGCATGCTCTGACCAATCAGACCGCTGCATTTGGAAACAAGTGCGATCATAGCGTTTGAATATGCAGCGATATGAAAGTGTAAAGGTAATCAGATTCCTCTGCGCCCTCACACGTGACTCCATCTCTGCCAGTAAGAGCTCAAACTGCCCCGCTGACGTCGGTACCAAAGTGATGGTGGATCAAGGAGAACCTTTTCTTCTTTACAAACATCACTATCACTTGATGTCGAGTCCACTTTTGTTGTGTCTATAGGTTAAATGACAAATTTGCATCTGAGAGATTCAGAATGTTGTGTACAAAGTTTACAGTTAGCCACCGTTTAGTTAGTTCGCCCATTTTAACTCCATTTTTCCAGGTAACGTTCCCGTAATGCAGCGTCAGTGTTGGGAAGGTTACTTTTAAAATGTATTCCATTACAGAATACAGAATACATGCCCCAAAATGTATTCTGTAACGTATTCCGTTACGTTACTCAATGACAGTAACATATTCTGAATACTTTGGATTACTTAATATATTATCATGCTTTTTACAACAACGTGAATGTACTATTGCTGTGTGATTTATTACTATTACTGAAGGTCCGCGACTCCGAACTGTAGTAAAGGGACCTCTGACTAATACGGCGGGGTCCCTGTTGGCTCGTAGCCGAAAAATAGCTTTACTTTGTTGTGTGGGTCAACTTTTCTTGCGAGAGACAGAGAGAGGCGTTGAAAGACTGCTCCAACGGAACTTATTGTTTTCGGAGGAAAACACGAACACGGTGTACAGTCGAGTCTTAATAGCTTACTTACAACTGGGCTCGTCAGGCACTCTTCTTGGCTGCAGTGGTTATTATTATATTTACATGCTTCCAGCTCCCGTTTTTCCTCGGTGACAACTCGTACCTTTCCACTCCCCTTTTTCTCCCTCCTCGCTCACAGACACATAACGTGTATGCCAGTCCATTCTCCCTGCAACACGGACTACACTGCCCATGATGCTACATTCTTTAGAGCTATGCTTGTAGCATTCTGCCTGTTAGCTTAGCACAACAACAACAACAACAACGAAAAGGCGCTCTCTCACCCAGGAAACACTAAGTCGCAGAGAGAGAGAGAGCGTCGCCCTGTAACCATGGCAACCGTAACGCTGCCTCCTGGAACAACAGAACGTAGCTGTCAAACAAAACCCAAACAGTCCTGACCCGCGACAATATGAAACAGGAAAGTACCGCAGTGTAATCCATTTATTTCAACAAAGTAACTGTATTCTGAATACCACCTTTTTAAACGGTAACTGTAACGGAATACAGTTACTCGTATTTTGTATTTTAAATACGTAACGGCGGTACATGTATTCCGTTACTCCCCAACACTGTGCAGCGTCATAAACGTGTGACAAACAAACAAAACTTAATTTAGAGACGTGTCTCAGTGATGATCGTCAGCGACGTTTTCCATCCAAGCCACTTTACAGTCTTCAGTTTTAGTGGCAGAGATCAGTGTAGGTCAAAAGTGCTCAAAGCCTCTGAAAGTTAACGATTCATGTTATTGTCACACTCGTCGGGTTTTCTGTTGACATTTGATGAGTATGATCATGCTGGATAAACTGGTCCTGGCATCAGGGGTGTAAAGCAGCATCTTTTCTGACAGTTTCATCATTACTGGCAGTTAAGTCATCGCCTACAAGCTCAGCAGCTTTGTATTTACTAATCCCCAGGTGCTCAGTTATCAATCTGAATCCTTTTTGTCCTTGAAACGCTGATGCCACGCCGATCTCACCCGATCTGATCCAGCGACAGTTCCCTCAAACGTTTCACTGCAGCATTCATTCGTTAAGCACAAAACACCATTTTTTTAGCAAAAGCAGTGAAATTACTGTGAGAGTAAAGCCCGCGGCCAGAAGACAACACTGGCTCTGTGTCCTCACATTAGTTACTTTACACCTGCATTTAGTGGCTGCTCGCACAAATCACCCACGCAGAGACCAAACAGATTCCGGTGCTTTGATCAGTAACACGTCATTAGTTCCCAAACACTCAGCAGCTATAATCAGACTACAAACAGGATGTGTAGTAGTGTGGGCTTCAGCTTAAGTGATGGAAATGACAGACTCAGCTGACGCATGTCACTGAGTCACAACTGACTGACCACTTAACTAATTACACATAATTCCAGTGATTGTTTGTCGAAGCAGCCACTGATCAGGGGAAGAAGAGCGATCCGAACAGGTACCATCGGCGGGGGATTTGAGCATTTCAGCAACTGCTTGTGTGTATATATATGTGTATGTGTGTGTGTGTGTGTACATATATATATATATATATATATATATATATTAGGGGTGCAACGATACACAAAATTCACGGTTCGGTTCGGTTCGATACTTTGGTGTCACGGTTCGATATTTTTTCGATACAAAAAAATGTTCATGCATTTTTAATTTGTCATTTATTAAAATTATAAATATATATTTTAACTCAAAAGTACAGTTTTTAAATTTAACCCTAACCCTTGTGCGTGTTTTTTATTTTGACAGCGAATGCGCACCTGCGGACCACTTACAGTGGGGCAAAAAAGTATTTAGTCAGCCACCGATTGTGCAAGTTCCCCAACTTAAAATGATGACAGAGGTCAGTAATTTGCACCAGAGGTACACTTCAACTGTGAGAGACAGAATGTGAAAGAAAAATCCACGCTCACTCACATAAGCTCAGCGATTCTCTGCGCGATCAACCTCTCACATGTTTAAGCTTGCTGCGGGAGATTTCACTTGTCATGTTTGCATAGTAAGCTAAAGATTAATAAGACGATGTCAGAGGAATTGGTGCACAAATTATCATCACTCACCAATCAGTGCTGTCGCTCTCTATACACAGTTCGCACGATTGCAAAGTGAAAGCAAAAAAACAAGCGCAAATTCAAACGCGATTTCAATATGTCACATATTGACAGTGGCTCACCGATGCCAATGACATAATTACCCAGATACATTTCTGAAAGAATGCAAAAGCATTGACATATATTTTTTCTTCCTACAATAGCCCGACGGGCAGGGCAGAGATAGATTTTGGTAGCCCGACTGAAAAAATCGCTAGCTCCGGGATGTCGGGCTAGCGATATTGCAAGCCCTGTATCTGATTGAGGAATCACTCATCTTTGGAAAAGAGAGTTTATTACAGAGAAATGGCTCTTTCCAAAATAAAAGCTATACTATCCGCTTCTTCTGGGCTATATTCTCAGCAGCATAAGGAGAATCATGTGCTAACAGCTGTCTAAATGACTTGGCTAAAGTTAGTAGCATGCTTGCTTTTTTTTGTCTGCTTCCACTTGTCTTTGCACTAGGATGATGTCGGCGTAAATGTGCAGTCATATTCGTTGTGTTCCCACTAGTGCTTTCAGGTTAATCTCGTTGAAATGACCTTAACGCCACAACACGGCAAATCTCCGTTAACGAGCTACCGCCGATCGCTCCGTGCATGGGGCTAGACGGCAAACACGTTAACGAGCTAACTGCGCTAACACACTAGTTCACACCAATGTAATTGAGCATTGCATGGCACATCCAACATACTGTTTTACTTTAGTCCATGACTCGCTTACCTTCAGGGTCATACGTCACATGAAAACCAAAATAATTCCAAACGCCAGATCTGAATGTTACAAGTAGAGCTTAACTTCTGTCTTGCTAGCTTGCCCTGCGCTCTTCCTTCTGACTATGCTGTCTGTGTTGAGCGCTCAGTGGATCTGCGCTCGACAGTGCAGCCTAGGCGGAGTAGTCGAACGCAGATTCACTGAGCGCTCAACACAGACAGCATCGTCAGAAGGAAAATTGATAAAATAAATTACAAATGTTGTATTGTTCGATACATATGCGTACCGAACCGAAAGCACTGTATCGAACGGTTCAATATCGATACGAATATCGTTGCACCCCTAATATATATATATATATATATATATATATATATATATATATATATTTTTTTTTTTTTTTTTTTTCACACAAAGTCTGAAAGAGGAAAAACAACAACAGGTCTGTGGGCACAAATGCACTGATGAGGGCAGAGACCGTGGCAGAATGGCCACAAGCTGAGAGAAGAGCAACATTACCTCAGATGAATAAAGCAGCTCAGGACCTGTTCTGTTTAGTAACACAGCAATAGGCTCGATTTACTCAGAAAGACTAGAAAAACCCGGCCTGTGTATTGAAGTGTTGCAGATTCAGTGTCTCACCTACATACAGCAGGATCATTTTAAGAACGATTGCTCGATGAGATCGTTGTACTCAAACAACCTTTGCAGACGTGCACATCACATCATGAGTGTGCTGCAGGGAAAATGACGCCATTATGCTGTTATGTGAAGATGGACCCAAATGTTTCTGTGATTCGGTAAACTTGAGCAGAGCAGGCTGACATTAAAATGCTGTATATGTTGTGTTTTGATGCATAACCTGTTTGTCCCTCTGCAGCGGGCTGGGCTACATCCTGGGCTCCAGCGCCAAGGAGGCTGCAGGAGACTGGCACTGGGCACTGAGGGTAAGAGCGTCAGCATCATGTGGGGTGGTGGGAGGGGGCACTGGCTCAGACGTTTGGGGAACAGAGGCTCAAATCCTCCTTAGCTCAGCCTTCAGCTTCCTGCAGAAGCCTTTCTAAAAACATCTTCTTCCATTACGCGTTCACACCAAAAAAACATTTGCTGCGTAGGTTCTGATCGGCTTCAGCAGCAGCAGCAGGAACGTGGATTTCTAATAAACACGCTGCAGTCGCTGTAAACATTTAACTAACATTTTGCTCATGGAGGCCATTTCTGCTGAACGAGGATAAATGGCAGCTCTGGGAGGTCTTTGTCACTACAGGAGATTAAGGAAATACAACATTTGGTTTGACCATTGTGTCACTGTTGCATGTCTCGGGTGCATCCGCAGGTACGAGCTGTGTTGTGTCAAACAAATGTCTCCTGACGTCACACCGTAAAGCAAAGCGACAGAGATGATGTCAGAGCCCGATTCAGCAGCTGATGCAAAGATGCTGTTTATAGAGAGCAAGAATCACCCGCAGGAAATGAGCTGCAACAGGCGCCGCAGGCATTAAACGTCTTTGTAGGGCAGCGATGGAGCAATGAGCCGGGCATGGCGCTACAGCTGTGACTAAGTACTGTTGGGCAAATACCCTAAAGGTGCTCTGACGAATTAACCTGGATCTCGTTTGATAAAAGGCTCATTTCTGCTCCCGAGAGAAATCTATCTGCAGAAACCTGCTGATGGGATATTGAAAAAACTCATTAATAGACTGTTTTGTGCTGCAGCAGGAGAAAGGTGCTCTATTAGGAGCATAAATCACTGTTGCCAAAGCTGAGACCAAATGTTTGGAGGTGAACCTCAATGAAGCCGCCTGGCCTCAAAGGAGGGGACCAGCGAGAACCCCAGCAGGGCTCCTCGCGAACCGCTAACTTCAGGCCCATCCTTGGAACGAAGTATGACCTCACCCTTCTTATGAAGTGACTGGAACACATGAAACTTTCTCGCCATGGAAGAGATTCCTGGACGCGGACAGCTCGCTTGGCAGGAAGTTCATTTCTTCCTCGCCGTGGTGGAGCTTTAAAATAAAAACAAAGAGCAGGCTGGCTTGTTCCAAAGCAGCCACAATGACATTCCAATAAAACAATCTCAAAGCCAATTAATCACCGGTGTGGCATGCAGGGAAAACAAATAACAAGACATAAAACGGGTTCTTTGCAGCGGTATCCTGCTTGAAGGAAAAAACACTGCAGCGCTTCCGTTTGTTTTTGCCCAGCGTGTTCCAGCTAGCTTCCTGAAAATATGGATGGGATGAAGGAACAAAGGAGGTCCAAAGAAGGAGTAGCAGGAGAGGGCAGTAGCTCATTTATTTGATAGCCCACCACCCATACAGGAAGCGTCTAATGGGCCCTGTGGGAGTCGAGGTTAAAGGTCACAGCCCCCTTGAGTTTTAGAATAATTCTGAAGGAACATAAGTGCCAAAAAACCTGATATTTGTTTCCCCTTCAGTGAGACCAGCTCCACCTTCCATTAGGCCGCCTCGCTCTGAGAGCACGTTATAAGATTTCGATGTAGACGGCGGCGCACGGCGGCGTAATCCTCACACTTCTGAGAGCGCAGCCACATTATTAACTGCATTATGAGCCACGGCAGACACAGAATTATTCCCCCAGTGAAAAACTCCAAAGGACGCACACAGACGCACACAGACACACACATCCTCACACAGACACACACAGACGCACACAGACGCACACAGACGCACACAGACGCACAGACACACACAGACGCACACAGACGCACACATCCTCACACAGACGCACACATCCTCACACAGACACACACAGACGCACACATCCTCACACAGACGCACACGTTTCACAGCAGCGCAGTACTTATGCATATAAATGGGCTTTTATGAGCATCAAAATATAACGGGATGAATTTCCCCTGACATATGAAATTGGTTTTGCTTTTGTGAGCAATTTGTATTACTCAAACGAACCCCCTCGAACGCAGCCCATCCTGCCTTTTGTCTTCGTCTCCGCCACAAAGTCGCACACAGGTACAAACACGCTGCCACGCAGCCCATAAAAGATGATGGTGACTATAGCAGCAGATGGGCACTTTATGAGGTTTTCACCTCGGTGAAACTTCACAAAGCAAAAACAAAAAAAGCTTTTTTAGGCTCTTGTGTGCTTGTACCCACAGCCAGGCCCACACCCACACACACATGCACACACACACATGCACACACACACATGCACACCCACACATGCACACACACACAGAGTGAGTGTCAGGCGTAACGCAGACGCCGTCCATTCAGACTGGAAACAGCGTTCTTTGTCTCCTGTTTTAACTCTTCTATTGCTGTATGTTAGCATGATGTGTCCTCAAAGGTGTCTCTGAACTCTGATGTTGATTGATTCTCGTCCCTTTAGGTTTCCCCAGTTTTAGGCGTCACTGCAAGCGTTCTCATCCTGCTCCTTGTCCCTGACCCAAAGAGAGGGAGCGCCGATCAGCTGGGAGGTCGCATCAGGAGCCGCACCTCCTGGCTGTGTGACATGAAAGCGCTCGCCAAGAAGTAAGGCTCACTTTCAGACAGCAGATTTTGGGAAATCGTTTATGAGTTCAGTGTTCAGGGGGATTCATGGATAGATTTAGAGTTTTGCATATAAGTCGAGCTGCAAGGTCCCAACAGTCCTAAATGATCTCATCCTAGATCGTCCGCCCCTCCGATCATCCTCCGTCTAAAGCTGTTGTCTCAGTTTCCCTACATGTCCACCCTGTCTTTGCTTTCCTCTGGTTTGCTCACACCCAGAGCTGATATTAAATAAAGGTGTTTAAAAGAAAATAAGCAAAATTGTCTGTTTTTAGCTTTCTAAGTGTGAGAACATGCTTCTTTACATTCAACTACATCCTTCATCAGTACGTTTAAATTGTTGGATGGACAAACAAAAGCATTACACACGTCTTCATTATGTAACCATGGCTGAAATGGAAATGCCAACAGGAGCATTCACTGTCCTCCTGCCCTTCTGCTGAACAGCACATGGAGATATCATCTGAATTTCAGGAGCGGACCACTCCTCCGCCACGCCCCCTCCGGCCTCAGGCTATAAAAGCCCCCCCTTCACCAATACCTGCTGTTCTCATTTTCATGCCCCCCCCGTTTTCTCTCTCTCCTCTCCTCTCCTCTCTTCCTTTCCTTCATTCACTTCTCGTTAGTACATAGGATCTGTCCGGCCCGGGAGCCGTCGCCAGTCCCCTTCGAGGCCTTCCCCAAACCGCAGCACCAGTTCGTACTCCCTCATCCCTCATCGTTACAAAGGATGTGGTCCCAGCCGGTGAAACACTGTAGCTTTGTTGTGTTGGACCCGTGGGCTGGGTTTCTTTATAGAGATGTTGGACATTTTTAGCCGTGTGGATTTATTCTTCACTTCGGTGGCTTTGAGCTGCAGCACCTGCTGTTTCAGCTGCTTTAACTCTGTGCAACCATCAGATTGCAGTTCTGGTCAGATAAGAAAGAGTCAGCGAGATGTTTGACATGATGTGATTATCCTCACGATCTTTCTGTGTCTTTGTTGCCAGTCGGAGCTACGTGTTCTCCTCCTTGGCTTCGGCAGCGGTCTCCTTTGCCACGGGTGCGTTTGGTATATGGATTCCTGGCTACCTGTTTAGAGCCCGGGTGGTGCAGAAGACGGCAGAGGCTTGCACAAAAGAGATTTGCAGTAGCACGGACAGGTGAGAGGCTCATGACTCGACGGAGGGGGTGGATTTCTGTTTCCTTGTGAAAGCTTGTAAAGGGCAGGACTCCAGCACCGTTTAAGGATCAGAGATAGAAAGTAAAACTATTTGAGTTTCCTCCAAAGGATGCATGAGGAGGAGCGTGTGACACACCCACTGTGACACCCCACTGTGAGCAGCTGATTGTAGCTTTTTGTACCTATTGTCATTTTTTATAGTGCGCCATTCTTCTGCGACCTTGATCGCAGTGTTTCACGCTTTAAAACCTGCTCGTCTAAATCTGCGTTATTTCCCACAGCATGGTGTTCGGGGCCATCACATGTGTGACGGGGCTGTTAGGCGTGGTCATCGGGGCTCTCACCACACGCCTGTGTCGCCAGAAGACAGAACGAGCCGACCCTCTGGTGTGCGCCGTCAGCATGCTGGGCTCGGCCATCTTCATCTGCCTCATCTTCGTGGTGGCCAAGAAGAGCATCATTGGAGCTTACGTAAGGCTCGTTCCCTGGAGCTGTTGCACAGACGGCGTTGTGCCTGCAGTGGATCAAGTTTAAGTAAAGAGCTGTGCCAGGTTTGAGGATGTTGGAAAAACATTCTTCATTTTCAAGGATGAGGCGATATTAGCGTGTCAGTTATGATTCGTTCTAGAAGCTGACAGTCAAATGAGACAGAGAAGCTGTCGGGTGGGAGCAGAGCAGTGAATGGGTGTAGCTGATCATACTGATCGTAATAACAGGTGAGCCTGATCGGGCCTCCACACTCACTAATCGTAGGCAAACAGCATGGAGCCAGTGGACCTAATTACCTTGTGCAGCAGGAAAGGCTGTTTTTGAAACAATGTCGGACTTATCAAGCACAGATTTCTCGCTCTTATCAGTGACAAAGGAATAGGAAGGGACTCTCAACAAGTTGGCCTGCAGTGGCAGAAACGTGGCAGAACGTTCCCATGCGTGTAAGGAAACTTAACAAACAGGCTTCCATATCCTAAAAAATGTGACCTCGGCTTTCCCTGGAAAGTCCGGCTTCGTATTCGATTTTACAACTGTGAGCATTTTTTTAAACCGAGTGACGTTTCGAGTGACACGTTTGATCCTGGTATGAGGAACAAATCCCTCTGAGCTTCTGTCAGGAAGAAGAAATCAAACATGCAGAGCTCCCACTGTCCACGAGCAAACAACCAAAAGCTGATTTATTTAAGCAACAATATGTTAAGTCACTGGCAGCTTATGATTTGAATAAAAACATAAGAGTAATTTATATGAATTAAGTGAGTAGCCCACAGGTAGCACGCCAAACAAAGTAGGTCCCAGGTGACAGATGATTACTGATGCGAATAATGATTTCGATATAATGAAATAAGATGTATTTGAACTTCTTCCAGGTCAAAGACGCACATCTATCAGGTGTCAGGCAGCAGCATGACTCAGCCAATTAGAGTCGAGGAGCAGAAGTTTCCATATTAATTACACCATTACAGATCTGTCCAACTCAATTTTATACAGTTGCTCTATTACAGAAACAGGCTTTAGCTTTGCTAATGACTCAAGTGACGCCTGGTATCGCTCCGAGTGTCAGTGGCAGATGGTAACAGTGCAGGTTGAACGCTGTCTCGGGTCCAACGACAGAGGTTTGGGTTTTTTACCAGGCAGCAACAGTAGCAGTCCTCACTACGAGGTCATAATTTCAAACACATGATGTCACTGCTTTTAGCCAGCTTCAGTCTACTGTACATTATTAAATCATCTTACAGTACAGCAGCGCGTGTAAGTGATCGGCTCAAGTTTCATGGCAAAGCGCTGACAGATGTGTCACATTATAAGGCGTGACACGGCTGCGGCGGGCGGCGCTGCTCTGTCGAGGCCGTCTGACCTCTCGCAGCTGTTGTCTCGTCAGCGCACGGCCGTGCGTCTCTCTTCTAAGAGGCGACGTGTCGTCACGGTGTCCGGTTGGCAGCTTTCAGAGCGGACCTGTCTGCTGTGACCTCTCTGTACTGTAGGTCTGAAACAGCAGCACAAGTTTTATTCCCCGGCAGGAAACACATCAGCCGGCTGTGAGGAGCCGTGTTGGACCCTCGGTGCTGTTCACCAGCAGCCCGTGTGTTCCTGTCTTACTTCAAGTTTTCTCCTCCACCTGTATAGTTGTGGTTTTCCACACTGAGCTTCAACAACAATCCTTATCATCCGGTGCTGCTCTTCAGCTCGTGGGCTACATGCTCGGCGTTTTTAAACCACCACAGCCAAAGCATTTCTCTGAGTGTTCCCACACAGAGTTAACGATCTCTTTCTTTCTTTAGGTTTGTATCTTTATTGGAGAGACGCTGCTTTTCCTCAACTGGGCCATAACAGCAGACATCTTAATGGTAAGTATTGAGAAACCAGTACTTCTCCTCTGGGTCACTGGAAATTCCAGCGACAAACTTTACCAATGGGGTCGTCAGATTAGATGCAGGTTTGGAAATGTGCGAGCGGCCGACAGTTCGGGCGCGGCTGATAATTGCTGCCTCGACTGAGGCTGAGTCATTCCCGCTGGTGAAAACAAACACAGGGGAGGTTTTTCTCTGATGTGTGTTTTAGTGTCTAAAAGTTCAAATCAGCCAAATGAAATTGGATTTCTGCTGAGCTGGGTGAACGAAGCAGCGCCTGGGTTTGGGTTTGTGGTGACTGTGTGGAGACGCACCACTGTGGACAACCCAGGTGTGCCTGGGCTGGGTTTCCCAGTTACTTTGTGCAATCTGCTGCATTTTTCAGCCTTTGTTTCTTTATGTGTTTTTGCAGTTTGTTGTTATACCCACGCGGAGAGCAACAGCTGTCGCGTTCCAGAGCTTCACCTCTCATCTCCTGGGCGATGCAGGAAGTCCGTACCTGATAGGCCTGGTAAGACTCTCCCAACACAACACTGTGTGATGATCCGGGTGTGAAGAGGGAATGTGTTTAAGGTTTAACCAGTGTTGTGAGTCTAGACAGTACTGCTGCAACACAAACGATGTTCAGCTCTCGCTTTAAGTAGGACGGTGCAAAGTGGAGCTTTTAGCTCACGTCTCAGGAGAGCTGTGAACAGAGCTGTGATTTCACCGCTGCTCTTCAGGCTGTCAGTGGCTTTCTCTAGTAAACCTCGTGGCTCCCAGAAGGGGCCTCTGTTACTGTATTCAACTGGTCAGGAGACGAAAATGGCTCTTACCGCCACGCTGGGCCCCTCGAGGTCACAAGCAGCCCCCTGCCCCACATCCCACCCTTCAAACTGCAAGTATACAACCAAAGAACAGCATTTAGGGGCCCGAGTGAAAGTGCTGCTTGCTATTCAGTCAAGTGTGAAACAGGATTCACCTCAGACTGTCGAGTGAAATTCTTCACGTTTCAGCCTGAGATTAAACGATGTTAAATAGTAACTCACAGAGGCACACGGTGTGCGCTCGTGTTCAGCGTACACGAAGCGTGAACAACAGTGATGGCCTAGAGCGTGTCACAATCTATGCACACACTTGACTTTATCATAACCGCCTTTGTGTTGTATTGTTGTGCCCTGGCTCACAGCCTGGCTTAGCTACATTAACCAAAGCGGTGGAAGTGTTTGATTAGAGAATCAAACTGGCCCGACAGCCTCACGCAGACGCAGGTGTCTGCAGAGCTGCAGGGAGAAGACCGCAGTGCTTTCTTCCCTAAATGAAAATGTTGAAATAGTGTCTAAGCCCGTGTAACAAAAGAAGCAGAAGATGATTTACAACGACTAATCAAAGCCAGCCTTTAAAAAAATACACATTCTGTGGTGATGCAGGTTCAGGGGCTGGCACTGCATTGTGCCTGCACATTCAATAGATCAATTATATTGTACAGATTTGCCACAGAGAGATTTTCCTTTGATAACCGTATGACTCATTCTCAGTCACCTTGATTCTACTCATTTGAAGGCTCCATCGGTGCTCCAATAGTCTAACCACAGAAACAGTTCAGATCAGTCGCAACAGGAAAAATGCAACGTGTTGCCGACAGGGAGGATTTGTCTCTGCTTGAAATCATTGTGCTTTATGTTGGATAAATAAAACAGGTGGAGTCTCACTGATATAATAAAACTTCTCCGTTTTTTTCCTGAATTTTACCAAGTAAAACAGAAAATTAACCAGCAGATTAAATATTAATTGAAATAACAGATTATTTAGACAGGAGCATAGCAGCGCGGCTTTGTTGTCTACTTAAACATGCAGACATGAAACTGAGTAGGTGAGAAACAGCATGAGAAGACGAGCTGGGGTGGAGGCGGGTTGCAAAGCTGCTTGCAGCCGCACAGAAGGTGAG
Organism: Simochromis diagramma; assembly: GCF_900408965.1. Taxonomy (NCBI): domain Eukaryota; kingdom Metazoa; phylum Chordata; class Actinopteri; order Cichliformes; family Cichlidae; genus Simochromis; species Simochromis diagramma. Next base: position 404,185 of record NW_024386778.1, on the reverse strand, counting down.
ATTAAAACAGCAGGAAGGAATTTCCGTTTATGAGCAGACAACTGGATATCTGAAAGAATATCAGCTGAGCTGTCATGTGATGTGTGCTGGCATTGAGGTCATCAACCTTATATGCCTTTTATATAGTCCGATATAAGATTATTACTTAGCGGTCGTTGCCCATGCCCCAAATGTCGGTAAACACACACAGCTCAGTATTGAAGGCACTAAAGCCTGCATCCAGGCTTCAGGGGTCACAGTTCACCTCTGGGTGACACAGCCAACCGCCGGCGGTTACTCAGACCTCCACAAACCCAGGACCGCAGCATAGACTGCTCCGAGTGCGTCAGCGCTGTTGTTGTGCAGTGGTTAGACACACGAGTGCCATGGCCCTGTCGCTGCACAGGCTGAGTGCAGGCAGATACGCAGTCGCCCGTGCACTGTTACAAATACTGTGAATGAGCAAAGTGGAGAGTCACAAGAAAAACAGACCAGTGGTTATTGCTTAGCAACCACAGGAGAAAGTGAGCAAGTGAGTCGTCTCGGTTCACAATTAGGTTTTGACGTGTGACATGGAGATCATGCACAACAAACCACTGCGGCATTTCCAGTACGCCTGCTGCACATGGCAGCGCCCGCAGGTATCGGTGCCCGCATGCCGCACAGATACCACTTCCTGTCGTGTAAAAAAACAAAGATTCCTCTCTATCAGCGCGTACACCAAAACGAATCCCCCGAGAAGGACATGATGGACTCCACCTATACTGTAAAGTAGGACACAGCCAGAGGCAGAGTGGGTGGCAGCGGGATGCCGGTGACAATCTCTCAGCAATCTTCCAAGAAATGCTTCCTGGTAATTAGACATGTGGCTGTTCTCCACGTATTTTTAGTCAAGCTGCACTCTGCAAGTTGCAGACAATTGACAATTACATTTTCTGTAATGGCTCCTTATTAAGCATGCACGTGGCTGCACATAGGAGCACATACTGCACGCGTGCAGTCCTCCTGTCAGCATTTCTCAAGCTCTCCCTGCAGAAGACCTGGCTTTTGCTGACATAACAAGAAATGCCTGTGCTTTAGTGACCTATTGTTGCCCACGGATTCGACAGCCCACAGTCTGCTGAAAGCTAGCAGCAGCAGCCTCCTCTCCGTCACGACTGTCAGAGCAGCGATCTCTGGGAGGCAGAGATGGTCACTTCACTCCCACCGCTCTCCAGCTGTTGTTTTTCTCGACACTGCGCACGACAGACTGAATGCTGGTGTTGCTGAAGATGAAGATGAGCTATTAGCTGTGAAATCCTGCCTATTTTAGGACAAAAACAAGGAGTCTTACATCATGTGTCGGTTTTGCAGTGATGAAATATGCAGAACTCACGCTGAGCAGTGAGCAGCTTGTAGTGTGTCAGAGCATTAGGAGATATATAAAGATAAGGTTTTGAATGAGTACAATCTTTCCTTTTGTTGTGTTTGTGGTCATGTGTCATTGTGTATGTGCGTCTGGCCTGATTGCAGATCTCGGACGCCCTTCAGCAGAAGTACACTACATCAGCACTGTGGCGGTTCCTGAGTTTGGGCTATGCCCTCATGCTTTGTCCCTTCATCATCGTCCTGGGGGGCATGTTTTTCCTGGCCACCGCGCTCTATTTCCTGGATGACAAAGATAAAGCCGAGGCCCAGTAAGTGACTCGGACTGTTTTTGAATAACTCATCATTATTTCATGTATTATTGAGTCATTCATTCTTCATGTAAGACCTCCACAAGTTCAAAACAAATCATCATAGTTGCGAGAAGTTGAGGAGGTGTCAGCAATCCTTGTATTATTTATTGTCAGCAGAGTGAAGAAACATTGGGTTGAGATTTGTTATTTACGCTTGAGTTTGAGGCAACCCAGGGACACGGCGCCCGAGCGATGCCAAGAGTGGTGCCAACCCGGAGGACCCAGAAAGGCCCCGAGCCAGCAGAAAGTCCCAGTCAGATGAAAATGCTCCAGAGCTGTTGTAGCCATCAATTTGTTCTCACTAACACTTTTACCAGCCTATCCTGCTCATACGTTCATATTTTCCCTCCTTCAAACACACGAGCAGGTCATAGCCTTAAAAGGCAAAAACACACTCATCCTTCTTCGGCCTTCTTATTTCCTCCTGACTACTTTTTTCCTGTTTTTTTTATCACGTCGGCTTACTCCCCTGGTGCCAGCATTCTAAGAAATGACTTCCTTCCTGCTGAAGATGACGGGCGTTTTTAGACAGGATGGCAGTCTGAAGTCTGAAGTCTGTCTTCGCCCGATCGACTTAGTCACTCGTTGTTTCCCAGTGTTTTCCAAACCCCGTTCGAGCTTTTTTTGTCCAGCTTGGTCAAAATAATCACCAGAGGAGCGTTTTAGTGTCGTTGCCATATTTGTAGTCCAAGCTGCCGTTCACGCTGTCGATGTTTCCTCTGTGAAATGTTAATATACGGTTTTAAAGAGCTCTTTTTAAAGACATACATCACTGCTGTGGCTACGAAGCCACGCTGCGCTTCTGGTGGGTTTACTCGAAGAAGAAAAAGAGTCACACTCTTGCCATTGTGCCAGTAATAGATACGAGGCTGTAGCCAAACATGCAACCACATTATTGCAGATTGCATAGCAGATGGCAAATGTTCACTCAAACTATGTCCAACCACAAGCCCTTAACTTTCACGTGACACTGTTTAGGTCTAATGCTGCAGCATGTGCAGAGCTACACACTACACAGACTGGAGGCGTGTCCTCATTCAAATACTTCACATGGTGTATGGAAGTTAGCATTAAGGTCACTTGGATTCAACGCCAGTACAGCTTTAAGTCTCCCTGCATAAAAGACTAAAAGAAAAAAATGTTTAATCAGTATGTAATAAATCCTTATGCTGCAGTAATACGTGTGAGTATACAGACGTTACACAGACACTGTGGTAGGAAGAACACCATCCACACCCACAGCCTGTGGAAAGCTGAAGCATAAATAAATGACTGTGAATCCACTCGATACAACAGCAAACGCAGCGTTCATACCTGCGCACTACACAACAGATTTGTGCGAAATATCCCATCAGACTGAAACAGCAGCTCTTATGTAACAAACAGCGAACGGCACCTCGGGGACCGAGAAAGCTCACAACACGCACAACTTTGTCGAACGAGGGTTGTTCCACGACTCGGCTATTTATAGATCCCATTCACACTATAAAGCCCCAATTTATACACAGCACTCTGCACCCCCGTCCTCCTCCTCTGAGTGTGTCCTCAGACACTCTGAGCTATTTATAAAAAGCTGAACAAGTAACTCGGGAGAGTGCGGCTGTCTAATTTCTGCCTTAAACATTGCTTCATTATTTCTAGGTTGGTAGCTTTTGGCTGCAGGGTTGCCATTAATAGCTCCATTTCATTGCACACACCCTTCTCGCACACATTTATCCAGTCCACATTTACACTCGCTGATGTGTGACAGCAGATCTGTCTCAGCCGCCATGACTGTGAGCTTTGATCGAGCGTGGGTTCCAGCGCTGCAGCTCGGTGAGAACAGGATGTGGACATGATGGAAGTTAGGATGAAAATGTGAAGAAAAACTGAGGATTCATAAACATACAGTGAATTGTGTGTTTTTTTTTTTAGCGAGATGCTAAAATGATTCTTCTTTCTTCAGGTGTAACCAGGCAACACAGCCCCCGTCTTCAGTCAAGGTATGACCAGGTAAATTGCCTTTTATCCTAAAGACACTTTCAGCAGTAGTAGTAGTGACAGTCTCAGCTCACTGACGTTTACAGAGCTCCCGTCTCAGTACCTGGCAGCGCTTTTCATTGGGAGACACCTAAAAACAAGGATGAATGACACGTTAACCTGAGGCCACGCAGAGCTTTACAGCAGTGCAGGTGATAAACACGAATCCATTCGGCGTCTACTCGGGCGTTCAGGCGTTCTTTGAATTGTGGTTATTTGACCAACTACTTGGCATCTTATCAGGACCTGAGGTGCCTTTCCTATTTCCTGCCTTTATCACTCGCTCACACATGGTGCAAACCTCCCTAATTATTAACTCAGCAGAAAAGCACACAATAACTGGCAGCAAACCAGCAGACTCTGCACAATGGGGGGGGCACAAGAATAAACTTTGACTCCCTGATTAGGAAGACAAGAAAATCTGCCGTGACTTATTTGTAAAGGTTATCATGTACAGCTGAAAGGCCGGGCTTTTACTCTGTTCTTTGGAGCCCTGGCTGGGTTTAATTGACCTCTAAATATTTATCAAACTGGTTTATGTACACGAAACGGAAAAAACTGCCAATTGATGCTTGTAATTTTGGCTTTTTTTCACTACCCGCCATTAATAATCTGTCTGTGTGAGCCAAGGTCCCGTCTGCTGGTGTAACCAGGATAGACAAACGAGAAAACAAAGGGGCGTTGGAGTTTTGACCGGATGGACAGAGTTCAGGTCAGGAAACAGTGTGATCATCAGCCAAAGTTGCAGCTGCCTGTAGTATTTGAGAGCAACGGTCGATTAGATGGAAAATTTGTCTGAGAGTGCGACTTCACACAGACGGTAGAAAGAATGATCTGCCTGAGAAAACCTGATTATCTGTATGTAGGAAAAGTTGTCCTCTGCTCATCCTGCACATTTTACGAAATAAACATAGAAATTAAAATTCAAAGATTACAACCGACGAGACGCTACGCTGGTGGCACCGCTCAGTTCAGGTTTGCTCGTATAACACCAAGTCAGAAAAGTGTAAAAGCTTCCTTTGACGACAACAGAAACTGTGCAAACAACAGTGTAAATATTCGCCTTGAGAATAAGAATGTTTTCAACAGTTAACACTGAAAGCTGCACCACCGTACGGCATAGCATCACTCACAGCAACCAAATGTTTACTGTGATGGATTACCTATTACAGGTGAGAGCTTGGCAAGTAGATTTGCATGGAGCACTGATGGATGGGAGGCAACGGCTGCCTTGAAGGCAGAAAATCAATCTCAAAATTTGCAGAATGCTTCAGAATATATTCTGCAGAAACATAGGGGCATAAAATTTGTATTTAATGGGCTGCAAAATATCGAAACACCAGTGCTGTCCTGTACGTCCTGCAGCGTCATTCCCATTGGCAGGGTGAGATTAGCGTGCATAGCTAATGACAGGTGACACGAAAGGCTCCGCCGCCGCCGCCGTGCATATTGTGTTTCAGTGCTCTCGGCCTGAGGGCCTCATCACTTCTCTGTCACACGCAGCAGCCAAAGCATTTCGTTCCTGCTGTCAAACGGTGCTAATTATAGAGAACAGTGATTATAGCTGCATGAGGTCAGAGTTGAGTCTGCCTGTGACATTTCTGCAGTACAACCACATCGTTCCAAGTAATTGATTCTCAACAGATTTGATGTGCAGGGTAATCCAGTCAATGGCAGGTAGCATTTCCTCCCTCGGGTCTGATTCAAGATCAATACAGAAAACAGATTACCTGCTCAGCGATGACACGTGTCCACGCTCAGTTTGACCGCTGTGTACAGCCGTCAAATAGAAACAGGCCGACTAATAGAAACAGGCCGACTAATAGAAACAGGCCGACTAATAGAAACACAGGCCGTCAAATAGAAACAGGCCGTCAAATAGAAACAGGCCGACAAATAGAAACAGGGCGTCAAATAGAAACACAGGCCGTCAAATAGAAACAGGCCGTCAAATAGAAACAGGCCGACAAATAGAAACAGGCCGTCAAATAGAAACAGGCCGTCAAATAGAAACAGGCCGACAAATAGAAACAGGCCGTCAAATAGAAAAACAGGCCGTCAAATAGAAACAGGCCGTCAAATAGAAAAACAGGCCGACAAATAGAAACAGGCCGTCAAATAGAAACAGGCCGACAAATAGAAACAGGCCGACAAATAGAAACAGGCCGTCAAATAGAAAAACAGGCCGACAAATAGAAACAGGCCGTCAAATAGAAACAGGCCGTCAAATAGAAACAGGGCGACAAATAGAAACAGGCCGTCAAATAGAAAAACAGGCCGTCAAATAGAAAAACAGGCCGTCAAATAGAAACAGGCCGTCAAATAGAAACGGGTCGACAAATAGAAACGGGCCGACAAATAGAAACAGGCCGACAAATAGAAACAGGCCAACAAATAGAAACAGGCCGTCAAATAGGAAATTATGAAGCGCTGGAAAAGTTTAGGGAGAATATTTTAATTTGAAAAAGTGTCTGAATCCATCAAGAAGTGGAAGCTGGTGTGAGGAGAGAAAAGACACTTCTGCTGAATAAATGAGGATGAAGGGAGGCAGTAATCGCTTAAGCTGTTATACATCGCGAGCTATTAATCTCCGGCGAAGCAATCCCAGACGGAGATGAGATACACCGAGATCCAATTAACTTCATGTGCAAGAGGAGCTGGCCTCTGCTGACCAGGTTTCCTCCACCCCGCCGCACAATACCTCGAGGACGCCCCCGAGCCGGGGGCCGTCAAAAGATCGGCGTCTGATCTGGCAGCGGACCTTCACGCTCATTTATTCAGTAACTGCAATCCCGGAAATTTAAATCATGAGGCAAAACTCTGACTTAATCACTGCTGTCCAAACTTTAACTGTTACAACTGTTTATACAGCTGCAGGCACAAACTTTCCTTCTTCCCCCTCTTATCATTCAACAAAGGCTCAGAGTCCTCAGTCAGCAGAGCTCGCTGGGGTCACCGTGCCGCAACCGCAGACCGCACACACACACATGCACACACACACACATGCATATGCACACACAGGAAGTATAGAGGCAGGCTGTGGTGGGACTCGTATAGCTTTTATTGCATTGCTCCTGTTTCATGACATTGTGAATGCCGTGTCTTCTTTATTGTATCTTTGGCCTTCAGTCTGGTTTCGTCGCTCCTCCATCACATCTGCAGCCGTGTCAGCCGACATGTTTTTGCTTCCAAAAACTGCTGCATGTTGGTTTGATTAGTCTTTGTTTGCTTGCCAAATCACTCAGTCCTCCACTTTGCTGCAGAAGCCAGCACAGTAATTGTAAAGCTGTGAGGCCAGTCCCACAATATCAAAGCATTCACAACTCTAATTATCTCTCCATCACACTAGCATTTGGGTATTTTAATTTCAAGTCTGTCTCATAAACAATTCAGAGTTTACAGCAACAACTGGAACTAATAACGGAGAAAAATGCTTCATCCCAGAGAGGACTGGCTCTGCATATGCAAACCAAAAATCCCTTAATCCTCTTGTTTATGCTAATTACCCCGGCTGCTCTCAGTGTGTGTGTCTACATGTGCACTATATACACCTGTGTGTGTTTCACTGAGAGACGCTCAGAAACTCACTCTGCTGAGCTCTCTCGCAATAATCCCATTGTAGCAGCAGCATTAGCACGTGCACTGGAGCGTCCAGGGCAACGTAAATGACCACAACAAGCAGCGGGACACTCTGCCATCCCTCACTCATCCAATCTGAAGGGATCACAAGTGTGGCACCGTGAAAGCTTAAAGGTCTAATCTCCAGCTGGTGTGAAGTCCCCCCTCAGGTGCCACGCCTTCTCCATTCGCTTTGTTTGTATCAGCAGCTAGAAGTTAGATTGGCTTGTCACACCGGCCTCTTCGTTCAATCACTTCCTCATTTAATCGCCTCGTGTTATGACCGTGTTTTACCCTCAACAAACCCCTCCCTCATTAGTCTTTGCGTATGCCGATGGCATGTTTGCCATAGAAACCGAGGCACCATCAACATCGAATATACGGCTGCATCTGAAGAAGCAGCGGCCGCGTGTTGCTGTGGCTTATAGCTTGCAGACTGGGGAGGATCTGCGTTAGACAAAGCGTAAAGCGCTGGCATATTTAGGTCATAGGCTGGTCCTGGTGTGAAGGGTCGTACCAGATGGCCCGGGAGCTTTCGACCTCAGCGTTAATTACAGGAGAATTCCCCGTGGTGCGGCCAGGCTCTAACTGCAGCTTTTTCTCTCTTCCTCTCAGGTGACGAGCAAATGAGGAGCTACCTGAATGCACAACCAAACCTGACAAAGGATGACTAGACGGCGATAAAAGAAAGGCTTCTTTATGCTCCCAGTCATCCTCCCCAAGATCATCATCATCCTCCTCCTCTTCTTGGCTCCTGCTGCTCTCTGTTTTTTTACAGTCTCGCTGAGGTGACTGGAAAGAGGGAGCGTCTTGCCCCTCCTTCTAAACCACAGCCCGGTGAGAAGGTGCTCAACCCACCCTCCACTTGGATCGTGTCCTCCTCGCCTCTGTGAGGATCCTCTGAACTTTTGCAGGCCAAGTCCGCCGTAAGCCCTCCTGATGCTAAACTACTGAATGCTGACCACGAACCTGCCCTGTCTGTCTGCCTGTCTGTCTCTTATCGGCTGTCGATCTGCAACAAGTGCCATCGCATCATTACATTCCTTCGGATTTGCACTGACCGCCAACAGCCCTCGTGAATTCATCACTAGCTATGTTTACATGCATTCGACTAAGCCACGCATGCTCTGCTGAAGCTAAAGCAGCTGCAGGAAAACGCAGCAGCGGTGCAGGCGTTGTTTATCTCTTTAAACAAGTGACTGATGTCGCATTACTCATCACAGTCTCGCCGCAGTAACAGCAGAAACAGCAAATTCAGTGTTTACACCATAAATCCAGTATTTTCACAGTGAAAGTTTTGCCGTGCATGTAAACAAGCTAGAGCCAAAAATGTGTTGCTTTGGGAAAGGTCAGTGAACGAGCCTTAAAGTCGGAGCTTTCACACCTGCAGATGTTTCTTTGAGCCCCGCGTGCGTTTCCACTTGGATGAGAACTTGTTATGTTCGGATTGTTTGTGTCGTTTTCTGTTTATGTCGGATTTGAAGCTGGAGGTTACTGCCTATGATTGTTTCCTAACCGTGATGATGCAGTCTGGGCAATTTAAAGTGGACACTGGATATGTATAGTTTATATAATTTATATTTATAATTTATTCTATTCATGCTTTTTCCAAAAGTCAATGTCATGCTAGTCTTTTGACTGTTTATGTACACGAGAAGCAATACTAAGAACATTTAGAAGAAACCAACCTTTTTGTTTCACACTGCCTTATCAGTGAGCTCGGTTTCCCTTTAAAGAGGTCGCTCTCTGATGGTTGGTTTTGAATTTCTGGACACACCACCCACCCACACAGGGACCGAGTCGCTCTTAATGGTGGATCGCAGTCCAATCATCAGCGGTTACAATAACAGGCATTGTGGAAAGAGGCCCTTCCCCTCCAACTGCAGATATCCCATTGCATCAGTTTATTAGCGAGGGGAATCAAAATCCCAGACAGGAACAGGAAACGCGAGCTCGTATCGTTGCAAACTGATGAATGAGGAATCCCCCTAAAGAGCTGAAAGAGCTTCATTTCTGCCTGCCGTTTCCATGGGTACACATCTCTCGCGAAGAAAACAAAACAACAATTGTCAGTGAGGGAAGCTATAGCATGTAGCTTGCACATAACACAAGCGATGGTGAAGGGTGAAAGTGATTATTGTGAAACCTCAGAGCCACTAATGGGATCCCAGGTTTTAAGGGGGAAAGATGCACTTTGCAGACCTGGAAGGAACCACAGAAGGCAGAGGATGCACTGACCTTAGCTGAGGAACAAAAGGAGACTCCGAGGTTGTTCCTGTAGCATTGATGTGTGAGCATGACTCACTGGCTGTGTGGGGGTGCTGTGTGGGCTGTGTCCTTGCTGCCAGATCATTAGCTTTAGCTTCTTCCTCCAACTGCGTGGAGCTCTCTGAATGTGATTCTGTCCCACCCGATGTGTTTACACCACCTCCATCTTCTTAACGAACTAAGCTTCTTACCTTCCATTTATTGATCTTCTTTTCCTTTGTAATGTTATCAGAGGACTTTTTGAATACCTACAGTAGAGATATATATATAAAGCTATATCATGCAGCGATTTTAATATATTGTAAATGATGGCTTGGATGCAATGTATTTATTTGTTTGTTACATATTGAAGAATATTCTATAAAGGGAAATTTAAGGCTGCAGTATAATAGACTGAGCCATGTGTCACTGGGTTGGAAACCTTTTCCTGTCATACTGAAACAACACACGCCCCTTTTGCATTAGCTGGATTACGATTGGACATGTCCCACGTGTAGACACAGAAATAAATGCAATGGGTTGTTTTTAAGACACATTAGTCTCATTGTAAGGATGCAATTTATATTAAGCTCATTTATGTGTTTTTATTTTTAGATTCAAAACCATTTTTGCACATTTAATGATCAGGGATTTCTTTGAGCCACCGCCTCGCACCATCGACGGCCCGGCCTCTCGGCGCTGGCGTGTCGTCGTCTGTCATCAGTAGGAACTTCCGCTCTGATCAGACGAGCCATGGATCGAGTTTCACGTTGCCAAAATTCAGTTGATTTAGCACCAGTCCGTCCTTTTATCTGTCGTAAATGTATGTTAACAATCACTGAAGTGATGTCTCGAGGAAATGCTTCTTGTCATACAAGAGTCTGTACAAATAAACTCACGTTGAGCAGAAGAGAAAAAAACAAAAAACAGAAGTTATTTTTATTTTTAGAGGACGTCAGTACACGTGTCCGAGAAGTCAAAGGGTATTCTTTTAGAGCTGGAATGTGATGCTCCCGTGGGTGGATTGATGGAAAAATGTACAGGTCTGTAAATCAAATAAACCTATTCACACACACGTCTGTGCGTCTCTGTGTGTCTGTAACGCCACGGCCGAGCGAGTGTTCACGGCGTTTGCTTCGTCTCGCTGTGTGAATCTGAGGACAGCTCGCACTGCAGCAGCGCCTCGACTGATATTTAGAGGCTGCGCGTAAACTAGAGCAAGAATCTGTGTGTGTTTAAATAGTGCTTTAATGTTCGGTGCAAGGATTAGTTCTGGCTGGAGTTGCAGATATTAATCTGTAACGTAGTTTGTTTGTAACTTTAATACAAGGATTCAAATATTTTAGGAGGAAAAATCTTTTTTAAAAAGGGCCCGACAAGTGAGTGTTTAGTTATTAAGGCTTCAGTTTTGTGTTGCTTGGCAAAATGTTAATAGCGTTGGTGTCACAGAAATGGAGGAAACCCTGTGAGACTCGCTGTCAATCTGTTTAACCTGCAGAACGCGCGCCGACGTGTCTGTGTGTTTGCTCATCACTTGCTCATTTCCATGTGTGTCGTATTTGTGGGGAGAGGCTGCTGGAGCGCAGACACCAGACTTTAACTGCATTCTGCTGCAACAAATCAACCTGACAGACGGACCCGGGGCTTACAGTTGTACACAAACTCAATGCCAAAGAAATTGTGAGGAATGTAAATTTAAAGAAAAGTGTGGATTGATTTGAAAATCTCTCAAACCCGGATTTTATCCCCAGTAGATCCCACAAACCACGTCAAAGGTTTGAATTGAGAAAATCAACATTTTAAGAAAGAAGATCATTTTGAATTTGAAAGTTGGTCCGGGGAGATGTTTACTGCTGCGTAGCGTCCCCTCTTCTTTTAACCACAGCCTGCAAACATCTGGGAGCTGAGGAGACCAGCTGCTGGGCTTCAAGGACAGTAATGCTGATTCCTCCACGGTGATGTGGGATTAAAGATGCTCAACCAGGTCTCCTCTCTGGGTTTGCAGGCAGGTCAGCACCACGCTGTTGTGTAGATGGGAGCACATGTTGCTCTAAAACCTGCCTGTACCTTTGAACTGTGTTTGCAGACTTCCAGAAGTGCTTCTGAGCCCATGCAGCGATTTGCAGGACCGAATCATGACTGTTTTACAGAATCATGCAGTTCAGCCTGATCGCGGTCGTCCAGTATTGACTTTCAGCCTTGTCCCTCACACACAGATATTTCTCCAGGTGCGCTGAATCATCGTGCACTGTAGATGATGAGATAGTTACAGGATTCATAATTGTTCCAGAAACAGAAAACAGTTTTTACAGACTGATGAACCTCTGCCCATCGTCACGTCTGAGAAACTCCTTTTACTTTCCTGCTTTTGTTCCTCCTTCCCAAGTTGCTAACATCAAAATCAGCTGTTACTTTACAGAAAAGGGTTCATTCTCTCAGATCAGACGTTTAACATGTTTGTTATTCTCATTAAAGTCTGAAAGTCATCACATTCTGTTTTTATTCACATTTCGCTTCTACAATCGAAACTATTGTATGAGCATAGTCCTTTGATTCTTGTTGCTGCTTTCTGTGAACCATCTCTGCTTGTAAATGAATCCACTTACTGTGCTATAGACCCATCATTAGCCCGCCTGCTACATCATTCAGCAGCAGCAGTATTTTGTAAACCTTATAATAAAATGTCACCTGCCTTTGTTCACCAAAGGATGAGTCAGATCGAAGGCATTTAAACAATTTTATTTTGAAATAAACCTACATCCTATCTAGTTCCACACGCCTCATCTTTGCTTACAAAGACTTGATTTTCATCACAGCGAGAGAAGGCAGGAGCTGATCCATGAATGAACCACTGTATTGTTCAGGTGCAGTGAGGCAGGGCCCTGTAAGACTGTTCCCAAAGTAATTTTGCAGCCCCGAGATTGGTTTACAGACACGCTGACACATCACAGGTCTCCATCCGTGCTGTGCATTCTGTAGAAAAGAGATATATATATATTTAACTTCCCGGGAAGTGAGGACACCTTCACCAAAAGGTCATCTCTGCACAGATGCTTATTAGAAAGGGCAGCTCCCTCACATGACTGCTAATGGCGCCAGTGGACGGGTCTATGACAAGGCTGTACAAGCACAAGGAGTAAGTACACGCTGCTTTTGTGACAAAAGAAGACTTGAGACGTTGTCTGGGAGGCCTTTAATTAGGCTAAACCACAGTTAGACCTCACTATCTGATTCGACGTCAGGAGTCCGAGCGAGCTCCAAGTGGAGATTCAGTGTTTAGTTGGCGAACGACCCAAAGAAACCAACACCCTTTCCCACAGTCAGACAAATATGTACCCCAAAGTCCGATGTTCTGGTCTCAAAGTCAACACACCTAGTCATGTACAGCAGGCAGGAAACACAGGGGCGTAGACAGGAAAAGGGAACCATTCTAGCAGCGCTGGAATTTCCATCTGCACTTTGCCCACTTACACTCACAGAGGACGACACACGGGGCAAGTTCAGGTTCACAGCCTCCAAACTGTCAGCACATCCATTTCATACAAATACAGAAAGATCATCAGAATAAGTTCACTGCTGTAGAAATACATAAAAATCCTGTTTGTCATTCTGTTTGTTTCTTTGCTGGTTTTCTGTGAAGCACAAACCTCACAGAGCTTTGATCTCCAAACTTTAAATTGGTCTTTGCAGTCGAACGCTGTAAGAAGCATCATATTATTTTAGAGTATTGATGAATGCCAACAAGTTGAAAACACAAAGAGCTTTCAATAAAGACCTGAAATAGTTTCTGTAAATGAAATCTAAGACACGGCAGCACGGCGGCGTGGGTTCTCCCCGGGTCCTCCGCCTTCCTCCCACAGAGACACCAGTTAGTGGCTTTAGGTTCATTGGAAACTCTAAATTGCCCACAGGTTTGAATGTGAGCGTGAATGGTTGTCTGTGTGACACCCCTGTGACAGACTGGCGCCCTGTCCAGGCTGGACCCCGCCTCTCGCCCTCAGACAGCTGCGATAGGCTCCGGCCCCCGCGACCCTGACAAGGATAAGCGGAAGAGAACGGATGGATGGAAAAAGTGGAATCTTGGCAGTCACTCGAATCAGGACACGATAGGTTTGCTGTGGGGACGATCACTATCATATTTGATTCATCTTAGACTCTGTTGAATATGACGACTCGTTCTGCAAGACACGTGGCCTTTCTGACATCGAATACCAAAAATGTCCCTGCTTAACTGGAATAAGGAACAGCCGACAAAAATAACAGATGTTACTATATGTGAAGCAAAGTGTGTGTTTTCCACAAAAAGGTCGACTGCATAGAGCAGTCAGGTCTGATGATTAAGACTAAAATAAAGCTTAGAATAAAAAAAGGAAAGAAAGCAGATCTTTCATCTCAAATGGAGTCGAGACCACAGCTGTTTACAGTCTATCGCCTCTGTGAGTCTCTCACTTCCCTCTGCCGACCACCCGCCGTCCTGACCCGGCTCACGCTGCCGAGGCACGGTCACCTTCATCCAAACACGATGACATCGTCATTTTTAAGGTCATCCTGGATGTATCTGCGAGGCTGTCAAAGACAATATGTTTGCTTTTGAGCACTGAATTCGACTCTGCTCATCAGGTCACATATTACATGTTCCTCACTTTACCATTTCTGTGTGTCGCAGATGCTTTTTCTAACATTACAGGACAGGAGGAGCTGAGAGTACAAAAGGATTAAAAACTACAAATAACTCTGTGATGTTTGAGCAACTGAGGGGAAACAGGCAAAAACAGCTGACTGCTCCATCACAAGTTCACTTAAGGCAGAGAGCTGTTCAGTTTTCATCCGCTGTCATTGTAAAGGCTCCGTGTGACTAACAGAAGAAGAAATAAATGCAGTGTATTTATATGACAGTCATATCCAACATCATCATGCTTTTCTTCTAATATGACACAGGAAACAGAGATGGAGGGTTTTTAAACTCTTTGTGCCAGAAATACACCGACTGCTCTGTACGTGACACGTCAGTGTTGTCATTTTGAAACCCTAAACTTTATTTGTTTTAGTTTCTGACACTTTGATCCAGTTTGCTGAACAAAGGCAGTGATGAGCCTAATATTCCCTCCACAACTTTAAAAGGAGTAAACGAGCAGTGTTTTACAGCAGCATTGTCACAGCCCTGTTTAAATGAGATAACACACAACCAGGTTTGTTAATCTATTAACAAATATGTGTTTGTTTAATAATCATGTGAGGATTTCCATCCTGCACTGTGCTTGCAGTGGGAAGCTGTTACTGTGCGGTGTGATGAATGATTCATTTGGTGTTTGGTGGACTTTGTTTCCTTTCAGACTGAGAACATTTCTGATCACGTTAAAGGAGCAGATAAGTCTTCCTATTCTTTCAAATTATGACTCTTAGATACTGTTTATCTGCAGAAGAAGAGTCCTCCATTTCTTCTGTGTCCTCTCTGTAGTTTCCTACATTTTTATGAATACACTGCACACGATGCTGAAATGCCCGACTCTCAGCTTGCACCAACAAGAATCACACCGTTGGTGCAAAAACACTGTTTTCATTCCACAGAAAGAAACAGGAGCAAATGATGTGTTTCTGCAACAGGCTGCCCAAAGCCCCATTTTTAAATTGGCTAAAATAAGCTGTATGAACATGTTATTAGTTCAATTCAATTCAATTTTATTTATATAGACAAAAGTCGCCTCAAGGCGCGTTATTATTAGAATTCATCCCGTCTCCAACAAATCCCATAAAAGTCCAACCAACAGCCTGGAGTTAATCCTGGCTCTGTGTCTGAGGTTGTGTTTAAGGATGTTTTGACCTGACCTGCAGAACTATCACCTACTGGCTGACGTGTAGCTGCTTCCTACAGACCCACACAGTCACATTTTATAAGATATTTTTGAACAGATGTGCAAGAATCGATCTTTGAGGTACAGCATACAGCAAAATTAAATGATCAAAGTTAAACATGGAAGTGTGGTTTATTGTTTAACACACAACACGTGTGAAATTATTATTTGCTAACTTTTAAGACCTGCACATTGGTTGGCTGGCTTGAGCGATGCTCTTCCTCTCCTCTACTTTGGACTTCATGGATGTCTTTAGCCCCGTGGAGCCGGCTGACCTTCAGCTGTCAGAGTCTGCATTAATGCATATCTCTGCATGTGTTATTATGCGATTAAAGAAGCTGACACATGTTCGAGGGAAAACACGAGGTGCCCTCCTGCCCTCATGGAATGAATAAGAGATGTCGGTGGGCTCAGCAATGTCAGTGAAGGAGTAAATGATTCAGGAACACGTGTCAAGAACATGGCAGGAAGTGGCCATGCTTGCTGTCTTTGGAGCAGACGTCATTACCCCACAGCCAGCTATGATGATCACTCCTCGCTTCCCCCCGGGCCTTGAGACTGTAACTTCATCTCAAACTGTGTCAGTGACGTCCCCGCAGGGATGAGGGATTAATTTGATTTGCATGCTTACTAACAAGGATGAAATGCAAATTGACAATGAAACAGTGTTACTGCAGTGTGCTTGTTAAGCACCACAGTGGGTTCAGTGTCACGGGTGAAGCAAGTGTGAGTTATGAATACCAGAGTTTTCTGAATTAAACATGAGCTTATGCTTGGCCTGCAAAGACTGGATGATGGTGCTATTTTTAATCCCACGATTCCATATTTAGAGCTGATGTTTCCACTGCAGCGTGAACTGAGGCTATTTATGCACACGCCCATGTGTGTGGGTAGCATCCGCATTCATCACTCCCACACAAGAAGCAGAGGTGTGGAAGCAGCTTTGTGAATGATTTGTGTGTGGAGAAGTGAGAAAGTGCCGACCACAGTGTGGAGGAAGGCAAATTACATGGAGTAGCTACACACACAAACAGTCACCGCTTCCTGGTTGCACACAGGTGCATGCAAACGAGATGACAGAGTAAATCGCTCACACCTGCAGTACCACACCTCTTCTACTTTAAACGGGGTCAGACACCAAATGAGAGGATATCTGCTGCTCTGTGTAGTCAAATGAAACATGTTTGATGTAAGGAACATATTACACATATAGCTGATGTGCACATCCCTGGGTGCTCCAACTGGGCTGGATCAGCCATGCTGCAGTATACCTACAATACCCACAGTCCCATTTGTCAAGCTGGTCGACCCTTTAGGAACAGCAGCCGCTGGTCTGGCTCTTGACTGAATGGTTGCTCTGAATGTTTGTACAGATATCAGATGAAAATAAACGAATCCTGATAATAATGGATTGGATTTATATAGCACTTTTCAAGGCACCCAAAGCGCTTTACAATGCCACTATTCATTCACTCTCACATTCACACACTGGTGGAGGCAGCTACAGTTGTAGCCACAGCTGCCCTGGGGCAGACTGACAGAAGCGAGGCTGCCATATCGCACCATCGACCCCTCTGGCCAACACCAGTAGGGTAAAGTGTCTTGCCCAAGGACACAACGACCAGGACAGAGAGCCCGGGGATCAAACCGGCGACCTTCTGGTTATAGATATGCTTCCCAACCCCCTGAGCCACGGTCGCCCCAATGATGATGACCTTCTGACTTTTCCTTTAACCCTCTCAGGCTCAAATTAGACTTTTTGTTGCTAATGCACAACCAAGTCCTGCAGTGGTACTTCTGAGTAAACAAAACTCATAAAATATGTATGTGGGGTAATCAGATTGTTCGTTTTTAACTGCTGCAAATCTGCAACGCCTGCCTGGAGAGGGTTAACACTGACAGTGGCACTAAATCACTAAACCACTGGAAAATATAGAAATTCAGTTTTCCTAATGTTTTCTCTATGATCACATTTCTGCAAAGCAAATGATTTCCATCAGACTCAGTGTTCCCAGATGCTAACAGCTAATCCATATATGTCAGAATACAAACAGGTTACACTTTTCCAGTTGTTTCAGCACGATGTCATTACAGTTACCAAATACATCTACTCACACTTACAGCAAGGCTGCTATGTCCGTGGCTTTTGTAGTGTTACCGATGGCTGAATTTCCACCCATCAGGTTGGTTTTTCATATTTTGCATGAAATTTGTGAATGTCTAAATATCAAAGTCCATATTTGAATAAAAAATAATCCTTCATTTTTACCTGTATGCTACCAAACTGACATAAGTCATTCTTATAGCCCAACATTAGTCCTGCCCAGTGTTTAGCTGCATTATAGATGCACAGCTGAGCCCAGCTTCCTGTCTTTGCTGTGGGCTCACACTTTCCTCAGCTCTTACTCAGCCAGAGAATAAAGAGCTGAGACATGTTAACCACAAAGAAACGGATGTCACTGAGCAAAGACTCAAATGGAGCCAGTACATAATTCAGAGTGGTTAGTGACCGACCAGGCGTTGCACGCAGGCCGACAGCGATGGGAAGCTGACTGCACATCGCCACACAAGCTCTGTGGATTTGAAACTGCTTTATGACGTGAATTCAGAAGTTAATGTGGATGTACAAATGTGGTGCCCAAAGCTGTTTCAGTGGGACAGTTGTTTAGAAGATAATTAGTCACATGAAATAATCCCTCAGTTGACTTGGACACAAATTTGAGGAGCATCAGTTGCTTCACTTAACCCTGTTTTTATGGCATCACCACATCCATCCAGCGTGCTGCACGTCCACTGACCTCCCTCTTTGATTTTACCGCAGGAACAGCTTCTCTGCCTGTTCACATATGGCGCTAAGAGATTTCGTTTTTTCTCGGAGACTTCAGGAAATAGACGTGAATGCTATGCCTACACAGACGCCACATTCCAAATTCCTCAAATGCTATTCAAAGGACATGAATGACATCACACGAGGAAATGTGGCAGGACAGAAAAATAAGGAGGACAGGAAATATTGCTTCGTGCTAAACTTGCTGAACTTTGAGACCTCAGTGAGATCTCGCTGCTTATGTCGACATAAACACGCGTCTGAGCAGTGCTTAAATGAAGCATATTAGATAGCAGTAAGTGCAACTGATAAAGAAAAGGGGACATGACGAGTGTGACGTACTGATAAGAAGAGGACACCATCACCCATGCTGTCAGTCAGTGTTGCAGTAAAACACCTGAGTGAGCCTCATTTGTAGCTGTAAGCAATCAGACCAAACCACACAGTCCAAAAGCACAAAATCCTCCATTTCTTTGTTGTGTTGTTGCCTCTACAACTTGTCACCATGAACTGGTGACAAAAATCATTCACTACTTTAGAGCAAAACCCTTTCCTGACAATATCACTGATCAATACGTCCGTTCTGGTTTTGGTATGGATACATTCACCTAATGAGATTCATGTGGAGAGGCTTGTTAGGCTATGAGAATGGCAAATGACCTTTGACACAGTCAATAGTGCAGGATAGTGCTTGCCTGGCTGTCACTTTGACCCAGCTCGTTGAAGCACTTTGGCCGTGTTTTCAAAGCGCTTCAATGATTACAGAACAGCACTGAGTGCTGATTACAAATAAAGAGGAGATAAAGTCAGTGGAAGGGTGGGGATCTGTGGAGAGGACATTTGCAGAATACTAGGAGGAGAAAAAGGGCATCTAAATCTGTGAAACAGGCAAAATGCCACATGTTAGCATGCTGTGCAGCCTCGTAGCCTGTGGACAGCGGTGTGGAGACAAAGAGTGGGAGCCAAAACCTGCTGCCACCCAAGGGGCCGAGCCGAGTGCGATCTGTAAACAGTGATCTGCATTCGCACTGACGCTGAAGACAAATGTCCTGAGGTCAAGTGTATTCAAATCCATATTAAATGAGACTGTTCTTAATTCTGCTCAGAGGAAGAGGATTCAGTTTACGTGGCTCTCCATCCTGATAACGACGGACACGATAAAGGCGTCACCATATCGCTTCTGTAAATGCTAACAGTGAGGCTGGCTCCTTGGGAAGTTTGTCTCGGCCCCAAATCCAGTGGGAGAATCATCGGATGTGGTGGTAGGCGGCAGCACAACAGAAGCCTCGTGGGACTGAGGGATTTATGGGATGTAGGCAGCAGGGTAAGAACTCTCTGCCAGACACCAACTAAACATTAAATATGCATGAGAGCAGGCAGTCTGCACTGCTCGCTGATCATATGTAGGTAAAATTGATTAACATGCTCTGATTGGTTTGAAACAGTCAGGTGATATTCCCATTTCAGCTGAAGGTTGCTGGTGATGCTATTGGTAGATACTGGCCTATCGCAGACATTTGAATATGGCTGTCCAATATATGTTAACACTGAATTTAGAAGATTCACTGGTTTCAATGAATCCATGTAGAAATGGAGTGATTCGATTCACTGTCATTTATACAGCGCCAAGTCACAACAGTCGCCTCAAGGTGCTGTGTATTGTGCAGTAGATCCTACAATAACACATACAGAGAAAAACCCAACAATCATATGACCCCTATGAGCAGCACTTTGGCGACAGTGGGAAGGAAAAACTCCCTTTTAACAGGAAGAAACCTGTTAAAAAATACATATTAAATGTGACCTATATGACTATGGGACCAAAAATCCAGTGTGATCTATTCAATGTAACAGTTTTTATAATACGCTTGATATGCCCACATACCAAACAGCACTTTAACTACTTATTTATTGTCACATTGTCAACAATTTATGACTTAGATAAAATACACTCACTTTGAAAACATGATTTGGTTGAACCCTGTGTCAGATTTCTGGTTAAATACTCATGTCAAATATGACATGACAAGGATGACGAGACTCGCAGGGTCTAAACATTTGAATAGAGGAAAATCTAGAGTGAGTGTCAAAGCCTGCTATACACCTACAGACTCAAGCAGGACATTTACAGGACGACACGCATCAAACACGCTGAAGTGATTCAACAGGAAGATATTTTTAGGCTGTATGCAGTGCTGTTCAATTTGCTCATTAAAATGCACACTAAGGGCTCGCAGGCATCCCAGCGGTTTGCACAGTGCATGGTTTCTCAGGACCAGGCTTACAGTAAAGATCTTTGAGCTCCCCCTTGTGGTAGCAACTGTAACTATTTTATTAGTGATAAACGTTATGAGTGATTTTGTTTTAAATTTTACATCCAAACGTTTTTTTTTCTTCAGCCGGGGTAATAAACTGATCACTGATCAATCCTGACCAGACTCTGCACCACCGCCTGGTCAGGCAGACACATCATTCTCATGTTTATGTGAGCCTGCACCCTCCAAAAGCTAACTTTGAAACATGTGAAAAACTGTTTCGTAGCTTTCAAGTTTAAAGGACAAGAAAGAAAGAATCTCAATATGCTTAGAAAAGCTTGTTTACTTATTTTCATAAAATTAAACCATGTAAAAGGTCAACAACATAAAACAAACACTTAAGGAATGGATATTCACGCCACAAGGCCTCAGAGATGAAGAACTGGGGTCATTTCAAAATTCGATTGAATTTCAGTCCAATAGATTTGAATTTAAACAGTGTGGAGATCAAGGACAATTCAGTGTCCACCTCCAGTCTAATTCAGTTAATTCAAGAGGCTAAACTCAAATTTGGGAAGAAGTCCGGTTGTGAATCGACACCAACACTAGATGACGGCGAACAGCATAAAAAAACTTCACAGAGGAGGAAGAGAAAGCATCGTCTTCATTACGAGGTGTCCATAGCAGCTGTTTCTGAAACATAAGAACACATCTGTTCATCATGTCATGTCAAACCTGCATATTTACACAGAAAGAAAACCGAGCGTCTTCTTTTCCAGCACGACTGCAGCACTGAGTTGGGAATAACGCCGTTTCACATCGCAGCGTTTTTCTCCTCAGATCACTTTTAGTATTCTAAACCTAAAATCTACACTAGTTACTCCCACGAGGGGTGAAAACCAGCGTTTAACTTGTGTGAACGCACGAGCTGCTGATACAGAGAACGAACAGCAAACTCACGTGTTTCATTAAAGAGGAAGGAATCCTGATACTCCTTCATGTACTGAGAGGATCTGGCCTCATCCAGGAACAGAGAGTAAACTCTTTTAATGTCTTCTACCTGAACCTCTGTGCCCTGCAAAAAACAAACGGCACCAACAGAGTCAACGTGACAAAACTAAAGAAACACCACACTCAAGAAGCAATGGATGTGATACACGTGCAGCTGCTGAAGTCGTTCACATCGAGCTTACCTTGCGTTTACGACACACCAGCCCTGCGGTGCTGATCAGCTGGATCGCGTAGCGCAGTGACGTTTCCATGCCGATACGAGTGAGGACTGTGTGAGCCTCCTCACTCAGCTCCACATCCTCCTCCTCACACCTGAAACGGAAACCTCAGCTTTACATTTCATCTGCGGCAGAAGATGGAAGCGTCTGCTGATTATGAACATGCGTTTTTACCGGATCTTCAGGATCTGCTTCGTCTCTTTTTCGGTGTAAGGGGAGGTGGCGATGATGAGCAGCCGATCGAGGAGATCGATGGGGATGCCGTGAGGGCTCTGATAGTTTGTTCCACGGATTCTGCAGGGAGACGAGTGAGTAGCACATTACTAATGAAACACCCAAATTATTCAGTATTACCTTTACTGAAGCGGAAGGCTGACTAAAAGCAGTATGGTTTGGAAAAACAGTACCGAGTGATGCCTCTGTTGGTGGCCATAATGAGAACTGGGGAGAGGTCACTCTCCAGGGCACGGTTCAAGAAGGAAAAGCACTCCATGTCCAGCATATGCACCTCATCAATAAATAACACCTACAACAAGAGAGAAACGTTTAACAGAAACTCATGAAAAGCAAATAGAAGCATATAAAAACACTCACCCCTGGAATGATCTCGGCCTTTCCTTCTTCCCTCCACTCACACACTTTGGCATTAATCTGCTCGCGGACTTCAGACTTGATCTCTCCGGTGTCTCCAGAGAAAAGAGCCAGGAAGCCTTGTGTGCGACTGTTAATGACATCGATCTCGTGGAGCGACACTGTGTGGACCACCTCTTTTCTCTTCTGCAGCTCTCCCTCAGGACACTGTACAAACTGCGTCTAAAAAGATGGTAAAGAAATTGATTTTAAAATACTGCATCATCCAACAGCACGATCTGAGCGCTGTGACAACAGACCTGAGCTCCCATGGCATCGTAGTCTCTGGCTCTGGTGAAAGAGCGCCCCAACTTGGTGATCTTTCCAGTGGCTTTATCGATGGTGATAACATCTCTGAGAGAAAAGCAACAGAAACGCTCAGAAGACACGAGTCCTGTGCAAGTCTGCGTGATGCTGTAAAACTTCATATAACATTCATATCACATAACAGGTCCTGTAACAAGATCACCTACTGAACTTACCCCGCTTGCACCTTCTCTTTACTCAAACTGTCAATCATCTTGTTGCCCAAGTCGTAGATCGTCTCCATCTCCGTAGTCTTTAGCGTCAACTTGCCCACCTTTGCACCCTGATCCAAGGCACAAACTTCTCAGTAAGTTATATGAAGTATCATAATAATAATAATAATAATAATAATAATAATAATAATAATAATAATGGATTGCATTTATATAGTGCTTTTCAAGACCCTCAAAGCGCTGTACACTTCCACTATTCATTCACTCTCACATTCACACACTGGTGGAGGCAGCTACAGTTGTAGCCACAGCTGTGCTGGGGCAGACTGACAGAAGCGATTACCACTGGTGTGACCTGGGGTTGTGCGATTGGACGAATATGTCGACGACAGGCTCAGCCCATCAGCGATCGTTTTCACAAGGACGATTTATTTATTTGCCCATGAGTAAATTTGCTAATAATGATGTAGCTGCAGAAGTTGGTGATAGCCTAGCATACTCAGCTGCATGGTGGACACGTACGTGCTCATGCAAGTTAGCCGTGTTTGAGTGCTTTGCTCGCACTATACGTCTGCACAAGCCGCACACCGCTTTGGTTACATCCTCAGGTTTACCTCTTTCATGTGGTTTAAAAATCCCAAATTGGCGACTTCATATTTTTTCAGTGCTGTCAGCGTTAACGTGCCGTCATCACGACTAACGCGATTAACAAGTAACCCATCAGGAGCGCAGACTGAGTCGAAATCCCTAAAATGTCTCTGTCAACGCATTTCGGGCAGTTTGTCGTGTCGTGATGATTGACACGTTAACGCCACAGCCCTAATTTTGGGGGGAAATTAGTTCGTCCATGTTTGGACTTCCTCTGTGTTGTAAACGTGCAAATCAGTCTGTGCATGACTACATTGCTCCGCCCATCAAAAAGTCTGCGCAGGTGCAAATATATCGCCCATTGTCGATTACTGGACGGACGATTGTAGGCTGGAAAATGTTTACATATCACCCAACCCTGGTGTGACCAATAAAATACTTCCCAAAGAACCACATAAAAAGACTGGGTTCACTATATTACGAGTGGAAGCTGCTTACCGTTCCTGTGGCTGGTCTGTCAATCTGGATCTCGACCACCTCTCCTTCAATGATCTCCGTCTCCTCTCTGTTAAAAAACAAAAACAGTTAATAGCAGTTCTTTTCGTATAAGAAGATTTACCAAACTCTATTACAGCATTTGCTCACTCACTTGATCCTTACTCCGATGGCTTTTCTAAAAGCTTGGCTAAGTGCCTCAGTCTTGCTCATCTCCAGGGAGAAGATCTCACTACCAGCCAGTGCTGTAAAGGGTGTATCAGGGCCAAGAGACTGGGCGATGCCTGCATTGGAAAACCCCCCAAAATCAAAAACAAAGTCTCAGCTGAACCCACACTCTGCCAATCAAGCTGGGAGCAACAAAAATGTACCCTAAGCCAATTCCATCAATCCAAGAAACCAATATCTCTTCTAGCTGGGGCTAATATTATGTTCTGGAGGCTTCCAGTGGAGATCTTACCCATAGCAATTGCAGTTTTTCCTGTGCCAGGCTGGCCAGCAATCAGTATTGCCCTGCCAGCAATGTGGCCATCTTTGATCATCTCCAAGATGACTCCTGCGGCTCGACGGGAGGCCAGCTGGCCAACCATCCCCTGAGACACCTGGAATTGAACATAGACATGTAAAAGGCACATCTCCTCTACACAGACACAGAATATTTAAGTCACAAATCCATTACATGCCCCTTAAGAAAGAGAGAAAAAAGGCATTTAAAGACTTAACGCTACCTGTCTTGGTTCCAAAGCATCATCCAAACCAAGGCCACGAATGTGAGAATGTGCACCTAAACACAAGGTGAAAACAGATAAAATAATGTGAGTCACAGGAAGTAAAAAAAACTCAAAAATCAGGTACCATGTGCACCTATCACAGCACTATCACACAGTAACCAATCATCATGTGTTTCCGGGTCTCAGTCATACCAATTCTCTCGATTCGTGTGATGTCTCGAACCTCTGGAACCTTTGTAGTTGCCATCTGTATTAAAAGCAGAAAGATCATTCATTAATCACTATAGAGTGATCCTGCCCGGTTTCCTACCACTACTTTTACATTTAAAAACAGGCATTTCGCAGTATTAGACCTTCAGACTATCCCACTCCATGTCAGAATGTCAAACAACAGATAAAAAAAAAATTTAGCTCCAGCAAGAGATTCAAATATTTCTACTGACGTTTTAACGACATACAACCCAGTCACTATTAAATAAATGTTAAAAAACAAAAAGCTTTGGTGATAAGACTACCACAACATTAAGTAGTTAGACTGTCAAACAATTAACACTTTAAAGAGCCCGTCCTGGTCAGTTGGTTGTCATAGTGACAGAGTTGAGCGCATGCCACAACAGAGTAAGAACAGTGTTAGCGTTACGTTAGCCTGGTTTCTAAGGCTTTTTATTCTTCATATTTTTACTTTTTCATATAAGCAACGGAAAGCTCGGGTATCACCATAACACAGATTTAATAACGTGGTACACGAAATCCACAAATCTCGTTTGGCGCCAAGTAAACAGAGCAAGGGTAGTGACAAGTAATGCTAACGCCAGCTAATGTTATGTTAGCAAATTAGCTAGCTCCATTCAAAGCTTTCTTCTTTGAGTAACTCCTGCTTAGCAAGACGAAGACGTGATGTTCGACAGAACATGGAAGGATGATCCTACAGGACACATCGTGTAACACCACGGTGCGAAAGCCTGGAGTTAACACTGTTTATATTGATCGCATGAACACTCACCTGTGCAGCCACACTTGCGAAAATGTGAGAATGCGGCGCTTCTTTCTAATGGTGCGCAGATTAAAAGCGTCCGTACAGAAACAGCTTCTTTTCTTTTTTTTTCCCTGCTAGGGGATGTTTGGGTTGACTGCCCTCTATGGACTCGATGGTAAAAGGACAGCACGAGCTTGTGATTTACAGGGAGTGGCAGGAAACCTTACCGGTGTCCTGGATTATATTATGGACATTTGAATCCGTGTAGCCGTTTCAGTCCAGAGTGGTTAAACTGTGTGCTAGGCTCCCTTTAACTCCCTTTTTACGTTTTCTTTTTGCAACAAAATAGCCCGTCCGTGGAAACCTTTAATATTTACTGGTGTAATGTGCTGGGTTACGGAACTGAGATGTTGTAGAGATGTCAATGTCATACTGTACGTAAACTGGACCATCCAAGGAAGCACTTTGCTCTGTTTTAGTTACTGTTTGTACACGCTAACAGCGGAAGCTTTCACTTCAGTCACCAGCCACGATAAAAAACCTGCTCAAACTTAGTACTGCAGACGTTTGTCCACCAGAGGCTGCAAGAGCCCCGAGTTACATTAAAGGTTTAAGAATTTCGAAGTTGAAGCCAAAGTTTTTGCAGAGTGGTGTTGATGATGCAGTAGGCCAGATAAACGTTTGCTTTCTACAGGCTCCGCTTCATTCATCTTGTTGTGTAAAAGCCTCTTTCAGTTTTTAAACTGAGAAATATTATAATCCAAACTATGGAGATGAGTTTGAGATTTTTATTGTCGTCTTTGTCTCAAGCTCAGCTTCATATTTGCAAAAAGTAATTTTAAAAGCTTACAAATCAAGACTGCAGTATTATTGAACAATGGGAAAGCCTGCCTGCTGATTATAATCTCAAGGTTTCTGGAGGGGTTTTCATATCCTCTCCACTAGACCTTTCAAGCTCCACCTCAAGGCCCAGGCTTAAGAGTCCACAAACTGAAGTCGCTTTATTTAAACATCACAGCAGAGCGACTGCTGCACGGTAAAAGGTAAATTTCGGTGCTACTGAGTAGCTACACTAACTCGGAACAATTTTTATTTTATTTTAAACTTCGATAACAAAACCAAAATAAATAAATAAATAAATGAATAATAAATGTAAAAAAACTAAACTAAACTAACTCAGAACTTTTTAATGAAGAACTTGACGATACATTAGGACTCAGTCATACTTCCACTCAGCTGAACGAGTCTTAAGCGTCACAGAAACCTCTCAGGTACACCTCGCCTGTTCCTGTAGAGTTCCTTAAACACCTCTCAGCTGCTTTTCAAAACACTGTGCTTTAAGCACACACAAACACACCATCTCCCCCCAGTCCACACTCAAAGCTGGGTCTATTTTACATTTGCTTATTAAATAATTGCACTGTGAGTGATGTTGCTAATGGCAGGAAATGTCTGCCTTTTAAAGATCTTACAGATCTGGCTCAGAGCTGATTAGCTTGAAGAGTGAGTTAGGAAGCTCGTCATCGTAGAAGAAATGAGAGGAAAAAATCCGCATCACAGCTCATGCTTGTTACCAAAAGTTTATTTGATAAAAAAAGCAAAATATCACAAATGGTCATCACATTGTACAAGGTTCATTATTTTGAATTATAGTGTAAATATGCATATACTATATTATTTCTGAATTAGTAAATGCTCATTGACTTTCTGCAACTGATTTTACACTGAACACATGTTGATTTGCTGAATATTTGCTCATCGAGCATCGTTTCCCCCATCAGCACATATCAGATACCAAACAAAACAACGATCTAATATCAGAAAAAAAGGGGGAAACAAAAGCATATTTTCTCACAACAGCAGTACTTTGCGTCATTCCACACCCACTGATCTTTGGATGTGTTACTTATCACAGCTGGATAATGGTAATGGCTGACTCATACCAAACCCAGAAGCCTGGATAGACAGGTTCACTAAAGGAGGCATTAAAGCGGTGGATTAGAGACATGGTTTCCCCAACAGCGTAGAATGAGAGAGTACCCCCGGCGTGATCCAGGAAAACGCCGATGCGGGAGGAGTAGGGCGCGCTGACCTCTTGCTGGTCCTTGTTGTGGCGGGCTGAGTAACTGGAATCAGAGCAGAAAAGGCTCCATGACTTGCGGTTGTAGCCGATGCGGCAGCTGTCACTGTAGCCCGATCTCTTGATGCCTTTGTAGGCGATGCCGATGGAAGCCCCCTCCCCACTCCAGTCTACCTCCCAGTAGTAGGTGCCTCCAGAGAGGGGCTCCTTACACAAGACCTGTGGCAGGGAGTCGAACCTGGCAGGGCTGTCAGGGTAGGACTGGGGGTCTCTCTTGAGGGCAGCTTTTCTGTTCCCTCGTGACAAGTAAAGCTGTCTGTAGGCTGTGTTTTGGTCCAGAGTGAGCTGGCAAGCATCTAAAGATGGGTGGAAGACAAGTTCATTGTTTACTCAACAATGCTTAACTTAAATCAGTCTGGGATAAACGTAAATGAGGAAAGCAAATAGAGCCAAAGCATCTGTCCTACAGCAGCTGAAGCACCCCACTCCAAAGCAGCAGCAGAACGTCATCGACATCTCAGTTAAACTTCTACTAACTGCGGTAGAAGTTTAAATAACTTCTGCAAAACACACTTTGAAGGAAAAGCAAGAGACCCTCTGGCTGGACACGGAAATCAGAATAGTCACCTGACTGCTGTGTACCTCCACCTCTGCAGGTCACAGCTGGTGGGACACCCGACGCCCTCGGCTAGATCTGCCCGGCCTATGATCTGGAACGCCAAAGGTATCAAACACTGTTTGTGAGTTTGACCACAAACAGAATTCCAGCAAAGACCTTTTTCAGCTGTGACGTGAGTCAATGACTATGCAGTTTCTCCCAGCGCTAAAGTTGAGAGGCCCCAAAGATTTCTGTTGAAAGCTGGATTAACCTCCTGAGACCGTGTCCTCATATGGGAACATTACATTTAGACTTACACTTCATCTTACAAAATCAATATTTTACACTCTGTTAATAATGACCATAAAACTATATTGTGTTATGCTGCCAAACAAACCCACTGTCTCTATATCGAGGACATACTTTTTAATATATTTATGTATTTAAAAACCTTTCTGTTCAAAGGCAATGCTTCTTTTTTAACTTATTGGCTTCGAGAAAATTTGGAGAAATGAAAAATGCATCCCAAACAAGAGCTCGTGTTGCAGGAGGTTAAAATGCAGCTTAAGTAAAGATGACATAGCTGTGCAATATTTGCAGTGAATCAGTCCCAACCTCTGTCAACACTGTAGGACTAACAGTAGCTTCTAAGAGCAGATTTTGTGGTCAGCCACAGGGTCTGACAGAGAACCTCGTCAGCATCTAATATGCGTCATGCAGTGAACTGAGCAGAGAGAACGGTGAACAGTGTGGGTCAGAGCAGAGACTCACATCTCAGGAAGTCCTCCCTGTACTGAGGCTCCTTGACTGGCACAGACTTGTACACGGGAGCTTCGTCACCTGTGAGAGGAAACACACAGAAAATGAGACAGAGTTGTGTGTCAGCAGTTTTTAATGTGCTGCACCTGAACAGCTAATACGTGTGCAGGAGGTCACGTTCTCGTTCACACTGGCACACTATCAGTGATCAGGCAAACACCTTGTAAAGCAATCTAACAGGAGAATGGAAAGAACTGAGGAAACAGGGCCAGATGATGAAACGCCTGAGCGTTATGACTCAACACCACATCTCCTGGCTTTAGTCTGACTCTGTGCTAAAGTTGTTCCGCCCTCATTCATTGTTGTGTGTATGAGCAAGTTGTGAAATGATGCTCTTGAAAGACTGACTCACTTTTTATTGATTGATATTGTTTCTTTTTGGAATCCTCCAGCTCACAGAAGGTCATTTTGTTAACTGCAAATACAGAAAAACGTTCAGTCATCGTGCTTTCTTCATATGTTTGAAATAACACAGTGAGATTACAGCAACATCACACTGCAGTAGTCAGATTCCCTGCTGCATCTGTTCTGTGAACATCGAGACGTCAGTCTTCACGCTCACCTGTCTTGGCTACCTTAACCAGTTCGTCATTGCTGGATTCATTCAGTTGCTGTTTCAGCTCAGAGACGGCTTTGGTCACCGGGCCGAAGGAGAAGTACGGGTTGACGCTCACCGACGGCAGCTCCTCGGCCTCTGTTTGTGCTATCAGCATGTGGTAACTCTAACAACAATATAAAAGTAAGATAACACTGGTTCTGTCAGATTATATTTTTATCTTCATGAGCATGCCTTCCTGAGCTGCTGGCGGCTGCCAGTTACCTGGATGAAGTGGATGTGGTCCTCGGTGCGAGACAGCTGGGTGATCTCGTTGTCTCTCGCCTTCAGGTCAGCGATCTCATGACTCAGACGCTCCAGATGGCTCTCTGCGTTGTTGAGTGCCGCCCGCTTGTTGGAGGATATCAGCTTTGCCATCTCTTGCTGCATCCTCTCAATGGAGCGCATCATGTCGCCAAACATCTTCTCACATTCCTGAAGCGCCCTCTGGGCTGAGTTCTGCACAGGAGACATTGGAGTGTGTCGTAAGGTGAACTGGTGTCACACTGGTTTTTACGATGACACACTTAGAAGAAGGAATGCTGTCAGTGCTGTCAGTGCTGTTAGCTTCCGCTCAGCCTGTAGCGGTCAGAGTGCTCGTATCTGTCTGATGGATGATAATGACGGTGATTGCGGCACAAACCTTGAGAGAGTCCACCGCGTGTTTTAGTTCCTCCATCTGTTTCAGGCGATCGTGAATCCTCTCCTGGATCTCAGCCTGGGTGGCACCCAGCCGTTGCTATAAGACAGTTGAAACATTGATGATTATTATGACAAGAGCTTTACGTAGAAGTAACTCAAATATATTAAATCGTCTAAAAAAATTAGCTTAAATGTTTGGCTTTTAAGTTCAGGAGTCCAGGTTCACTGGACGCCAACACCTTTATCTTTGTTTGCATGAATGGGCGTCTATTGTTGCTGCTCTTTCATGCTTTGCTCCCCACCCTTTAACTGCTGTAGTGCACCGTGTTACAGCTTTAATACGGAATATTTGACCCTTATTTGTCACACGTTTTAGCGTTATTGTTGAACCAAAGGAGGACCGGTACGAGGGTGTTGCCTACCTGTTCCTCAGATCTCTCCTGCTCAGCTGACACCATGTCGTGGCCCTTGTGTTCTTTCACCGTGCACAGCACGCAGATACACATCTGGTCAGTGCGACAGAACAGCTCCAGACCCTTCTGATGCTGCGGGCAGATCTGCCTGTCCAGGTGGCCGATTTCATCCACCAGCTTGTGCCTCTTAAAGGTGGCCGACTCGTAGTGGGGCTTCAGGTGCTTCTCGCAGTAGTGCGCCAGACACATCAGGCAGGACTTGATGGCTTTGTGCTTCTTCCCAACGCAGATGTCACAACCTACATCCTGGGGTCCAGCGACGTTGTAGTCGGGGGACGGAGGTGGAGGCGGAAAGGACTCCGAGTTGCGTTGGAGCGTGGAGTTCCTTGAGCCTCCGACGCGCCTCGGAGTTGGCCTCTTGCTGTAGGAAACCCTGCACTCCGGGCAGTTGAACGAGCCGGTGTGTTCAGCATGATCCCAGTATGTCTTCAGGCAGATGGAGCAGAATACGTGGCCACATGGGATGGACACAGGGTCCCTGAGATATTCCTTACAAAGGTAGCAGGTGTCTTGGTCAAAAGACATGGAGACAGTTTGCTTCTTTTCCCTCTAACGCCGAGAAGATGACGTGAAGTCAGAGCCTCACTTGTGTCAGCACTGTGGCAAAGTGACTGCACAGGTAGTGCGGGTGCAACTTATATAGAGTAAACAGAGAGGGAGGATAAACAGGTTAAGCCGAAACCAGTAAAACAAGGGCGGAGAAAGAAAAGGACACAATGAGTAGATCCATGTGTTACAGAATGCTGAGAAAATGAATGATATGTGCGATCTGAAAATATTTGATCCAAAGAGTTGTAGTTTCCATTTATTACATTTTGACACTGTAAAAAAACAAAAGGTCCAAACTAAGATAGGAAATTTTGAGCAGCAACGATGTGTAATCAAAGGATACCAAGTAATATTTATAGGAACTGAAGCATTATTTGTTTTTTAACAGAAGTGAAAGAAAAACCATAAAACAGGTGTTACACATTTCAGGGAATAAGATGTGTAATAATAAAATAAATAAAATGGCATCAAATGTAAACGAGTGAGTAAAACCTTCTGCGAGCGCCGGTCAGATTCAGTCTGTTGGATTTGCTAAAGTTGACTTCACCTGTGACCAGTTAATTATTAACCGTTTTTATTTTGCTTTGCCACTGATTTCCTCTGACAGGATGCCACAGTTCTCATATACACGAACTCAACTGTAACGTTTCCACCAATAAGAAGCTAAAGTATTTAATAATGTATCACACACACAAAATCCTTCCCTCTGTATATTTTACTTTATGGCGAACACGCCTCCCGGCCGGAGTTTCAGTGTCAGATAGGAATGCAACTACACTTGATAGCCGAGATAACAGAAGGGCCAAGAAAGCCTGCTTAAAAGATTCCTTTGTGTGAGAGCCAGCAGGGTCTAAACAGCATTACAGGGTCGGCTGTGAACAACAGTAACTGCAGCTGACATGTATGACCACACGTAGCATTTAACCAAAGCTGCTCTGGCTGTGGTTGCACTCCTCACTGGAGGTGATTCAAAACTTTGTGAACTGATATTGGAAAAAGCATCACAAATATCTTTATGTAATCTCTGGTTTGTAAAAGTTACTTATTTTATTTCAAGTTCATTGGCATTCAAAGGATTTCCATCACTCTTCTCTGCAGTTAACGTCCATTCATCCTCATCCGCTTTATCCGAGGCCGGGTCGCGGGGGCAGCAGCCTAAGCAGAGAGGCCCAGACCTCCCTCTCCCCAGCCACCTCCTCCAGCTTATCCGGGTTAACGTAACTTATTTAAAGTCAGTGTTAGTTTAGGGTAAAGTTAAATAGATACTTTTCACAGGATTTCTTTAATTTCATTTCTTATTTTATGCTGAATCATTTTAGGACAGTCTGTAACTTGTGCTCTGTAACACTGCTCATCTGTTTGTAATCTGATTACATGCCAGTGACATGCAACACACCCTTTTAAACTGACGACAGAACTGCTAGTGATGCAATAGAAAGCATGTCTGTCCTGATGGCAGATTTTCTGTTTTCTGATTTCATTTCCATAAAACAAAAAAAATTCTTTGTTTGATTCTTTGGAGGAGAAAAACTGTCTGGAGCTACGAGACGATATTTCACTTTGTCATCTGTGCATAGTTTTGTTTTTTCATGCGCCCGTTATCCAGTTCCAGCAAACACAGTGATCGGAGCAAAAAGGTCAAATAAGCATCTGTCAGAGTTTATTCCTTCCATGTGACTCGACCTCTCCCTACAGGGATGTAGAAACAGAGAGCGCTGAGATCTTAGCTTCTTTTAAAGTTCTCTGACTTTGTGATTCAGTTTTTTCCGCGTTGCTCAAAAAGAGGGCTCTCGAGCATCATGACACAAAGTTCAGCTGTGAGGATGTCAGCGTGCCCGGTCAGGGAGCATAAACCATTGTGAATCTGTTGCACGTCCTTTGGCAGGTTCACTGAAGAGGCGACAACAAGACACCACCGAGGCTTTGCTGCTGCTGGCCACAGACCGTCGCTCTCTCCTTATCCCCTGACTCCAGCGTTACGTTCTGCTGATGTTCTTGTCGTGGCTCGCTGCTGGCTGCAGGTTTCCTTATAAACAGTTCAGCTGCATCACGACCTAAAATAGCGCCTAACAATGATCGTTAGTGTGCATGTGTAAGGATTTGATACC
Source organism: Simochromis diagramma (assembly GCF_900408965.1). Lineage (NCBI taxonomy): Eukaryota > Metazoa > Chordata > Actinopteri > Cichliformes > Cichlidae > Simochromis > Simochromis diagramma. The sequence goes on along the minus strand of NW_024386778.1, from coordinate 370,678 downwards.
GTTCCCTTCTTTTTTTCAGGACTCACTTTCGAGCAAACCAAAACTTTATATCATCACAATAACAAAGGATGTGCACATCTCTACATCCTTATCATTACCACAACAAATGAAAAAACACGGGAATGCAGTTCTGAGCCGCAGAACGAGCTGTTAGACACTTTGAACGCTGTTCTACGTTTTGGATCATCCCTATGTGAGTTATGCATCCTGTCAAGCAACATTTCTTCTCTTGCAACAGTCTTTTTCACTGAAATCTTGTGTATGCACTGATGACCGATTCCTGCATTTTCACTTTTTAAGCTCTCATTTCACTCGTTTCCTTTGATCAAACAGCGAGCGCTCTCCTGCGCTCACCTTGAAGAAACCATGCTCGCTGCACTTTAATAAAGGGTGACCTTTCCCCTTGAACTTGGACTATATATGACTGTGGATGACTGCGGAGTTTCGGTCTGCTTTGTTGGAGAAAACAGCCTGATAACAAGCCTGCCACTCTTTAAAGTGGGCGTCTGCTTAAACCTTAATAAAACTGACTGTAAACACTGTTATGCTTCAGATTGGCTTCCTCGGAGCACGGGATACATTTGACCAAACTTGTGCTGTTAAGCTTTCACTCTTCTAGCAAGCATTTAAAACTTTGATTCAAAGATTTTTCCCCTTTGGCAGTCGTGCTGTCCAAAAACAGGTGGTTAATCTGTAAGCACAATGCTCCCTTTACTCTGGAGGAAGGAAGGAAAACTGGCTTATCAGAAACCTGACCAAATACGGAGAGGTGAAACTACCTCGTGTATGAAGTAATGCAAGCTATGAATTGAAGGTGGAGCAAATGTACCTTTTAGAAGCTTAAGATTACTTTGCCACGTGATTGCAGATCAGGCAAACATACATTGCACAATTTTATTTGAAGCTAATTTGAAACAGTGTTCAAAGAGTGTTTGTATTTCTTTTTTTAACAATGTGTACTTTCAATGTAATTTCAAGCAGGAAACATGCCTGTGAGTTGGACACTGGTGTAAGTAGGAGCAGATTGGGCCTAATTGAAATGCTAATGAGAGGCCGGTGATGTCAGCAGACACTTCACGCTGTGGAGAGAGTCGGGTCACCTCAGGAGTTCTTCCCCTGCTTTGTTCTAAACAGTAATACGTGCAGGAATTATGAGGGGGACATTTTGCATTGCCACGTAACTCGAGTGAAATATGTACACAACTATGCGAGACATCTACCGCAACAACACCTGGACGCGACAGGAATGTGTCTGTTTGAGTATTTGCACCCATGCGTTTATGTTTGACACGTGAATGTTTTCTTACCACTGAAAAACAGAAACCAGCCGCATATCTGCAGATACAAACGACCACGTACGAGTGAACGGACGAGTCGGGCCAGTTACAGAACAAATATTACAACTTTTAAATGAGTGTTTCTCTGACGACAGATGTGAGCAGAGACGTTTGAGGTCATTCTCAAACCGTGTGCGTGTTTGTTTATTGGGTGGTCCCTGAAATTCCTTCAGTACCTTAGGCTGCATGTATGTTTGTCGGACTATAACCGGTTTAAGACAATGGCGATTCTGTGGGACAACAATAGGTGGAAATGCAGCTGCCAAGAAGTGTGTGCGCAGCTCACCCGCAGATGAGCCACATGAGAAATGCGAGTGAAAGAAGAGGAAGCTGCAGGGAAATGGAAACATTTTCTTGCACATTTATTGTCACGACTTTGGTGTTTTAGTTTTCATTCATTCTCTCTTTATTTCTGCTCTCTCTCTGCTCTCACTCTGCTCTCCTGTCTGCGCCTTCTCTGCTTTGCTCTTTTTTCCTCTCCCTCCTTGTTCAACCTGCTTATCTGAACTGGGCAGGGCCCGATGTACTCACAGGACGGGGGAGGGGCCTTGCCTGCTTTCAATCAATAACCTTTTGGAATTTAGAAATACAAGTAGGTCCTGTCTCTGGCAGGCTGTACCACACTCTCGAGGGCGGGCTTTCAGGCACACTCGACGAAATCCCTATCTCCTCCTGGCATTCTCCCTGACTGTTTCTCCAGGGCTGACTGTTTGGAGTCCACCACAATGGCTGATCACACCTCTCCAGACTACTTCAGCTGCTCTCTGTGTCAGAACCTACTGAGGGACCCTGTGGCTATCCCCTGCGGCCACAGCTTCTGTATGGACTGCATCAGTGGCTACTGGAATGAAGCCGACTACACAGGGATTTACATTTGCCCCCAGTGTAAGATCACATTCACCCAGAGGCCTGTACTGAGGCCCAACGCCACTCTGAGCATGGTGGCAGAGAAGATCAAGAAGAGCGGTCTGAACCTCAACCTCAGCATGTCCCAGGGGAGCGTCTTTGCCGGATCAAACGACGTGCCCTGTGACTTCTGCATCGGGAAGAAATTAAAGGCTGTCAAGTCCTGCCTCAACTGCCTGGCATCCTACTGCGAAAAGCACTTGAAGCCACACTATGAATCAACCACGTTCAAGAGGCACAAGCTTGTGGACGAGTTAGGGAACTTGGACAGGAAGATCTGCCCACAGCACCAGAAGTCCCTGGAGCTCTTCTGTCGCACAGATCAAATGTGTATCTGTGCCATCTGCACAGTCAGCGAGCACAGGGGCCATGACATCGTGTCTGCTGAGGCAGAGAGGGGCGAGAAGCAGGTAAGAATAACTCTCAGTGTCTGTTGATGCCTCCTTTTAACAGACAGAGACCAAGTGAGAGAGAGACTGCAAGCTGAATGTTTTCTTTGATAGGTTAGGAGCACATCCTCTCTGGAATAACTTGAGCTAAAGCAAACAGGCTGTTTTTCTCAATTCCTTCCCCTGAACTGCGACTGGTGATTGTACTTTGACCCATTTCACCAAGGCTATCAGCAACCCTGGCGAGCGTTCACAGCCGCCAAAACAAATCCAGCCCTGTGATTAGCTGGACACTGGCCGGAGGCGTGTCTTACAGGCGCCGTGAAAGCGGCTTTCCAGAAAATGCGGTGATCCAGCTGTGGGATAAACACACAGAAAGTGCAGCCTTCTTTCTGCTGCGCTGGTTCCCACCTGTGGGAGTGAGTGTGCAGCGGTGCAGGAATGTCAGGGAGTGCAGGCACTCTACACCTACATTCAATCTCTGTGAGCAATGTGCATTCAAATGACTCACTTCGCCTGTAACACAATGTGGGATAGACATGAATGTCAATAGATACTGTAATGTAGCAGCTGTGTGAGTAATCAGGGAGTGTTTTTACAGCTAATGCAGGCTAAAGGAGTTCTGTGCCGCCATGAACGCATATTTTATCCCACTGTTGGCTTTACATCGCGGGGAGTCTGGTTTCTCTCATCTAAAGATTTACAACCTGAGTCCAACACATCTCACTCCATCTCCCGCTCCGTCTCCCCTCCCCCTCTCCTGTTGATCCCCCCTCCCTGGATTCCCCACATTCCTCAAGCTTATCTTGAAGAATGGGTTGGTGGGCTCGAGTAAAAGCTGAATTAGAAGCCTTCTATTCTGCATGTCAGCGCTGCATGCACCTTGAAACGTCTCTTTAAAAGTCAGACGCTGGTAGATTCACATTCCTGACATGGCCAGAATTCCTCCAAAGATTTTTCCCCTCTCCCTCTGAGATAAAAGCGGGATGTATTAAGAAGATCTTTGAGAGGGGCTTATTAAGGACGCCACAGGGCCACACCAGATACTCCGTGATGAGAAAGAATGTTTGCAGGCTTTACATTTGGCATAACTTTTTTAAAAACAACATTCAGCTGCATTTTACGTGATAGTAATCTTAAAGCCAGTTTAGCTACCAGCATGAGCACAAATGGTTGGGAAATTATTAAAACGTGTATCTCTGTAATACTCCTTAATTCTGCAGAAACTTTTGGGAGTCTCCCAAGCTGAGATTAAACAAAAATGCCAGGAGAGGGTGAAGGAGCTGGAGGAGCTCAAGACTGCGGTGGATTCCCTCAAGGTAAGGCCTGAACAACCGGATCAGTTTCTACACAAAGCAAGATCAGTCTCCCAAGATTGTTTAGATCAGGCTGATGAAGATCAGGCTGTAGAGCGATGACATCCTGCTTGCTTTGCCCAGAACTCCGCCCACAGAGCCATGGTGGAGAGCCAGAAGATGTTTGAGGATATGATACGCTCCATTGAGAGGATGAGGTCAGAGGTGAGCAAGCTGATTGGAATCAATGAGAAGGCTGCTTTCAGCCAATCCGAGGCTTTGATCGAGCGTCTGGAACAAGAGATTGATGAGCTGAAGAAAAAAGAGTCTGGCCTCAAGCAGCTGTACAGCACTGAGGACCACATCCACTTCCTGCAGGTACCACGCAGCCTTAAAGAAACTCTGTCGACAGCTGTCATATCAGGTTAACAGGATACTTATTAATAAGTGATTAACGATGACACCGTGCTGAAATATTGAGCCCTTTTTAAAAAATTGGGCAGATCAATACATTTCCATAATATAACACTCACAGTACTGAGAACCCAGGCACCCACGTGTCACCGTCCATGTGACACTACCTCAAATTTCTCATTGGCTCTCATGTTTGCACTAGAACTTCAACTACCTCTGCACCCCCACTGATGACGGCTTCATACCCAGAGTGACCGTGAACCCCGACTTCTCCTTCGCGGCTGTCAGGAAAGCTGTGGCTGAGATTAAGGAGCGCCTCGAGGAGTTTGGCAGAGAGGAGCTGCTCAGGATTTCCAAGTCAGGTGTGAGCAGCACAAACGTAATGTTGAACACAAAGAGTAAAACTTCCAGGTTTCTAATCATGTATATCTTCTACTTTACAGTGAATGAGGTCCCGGTTTACACTACAGAGAGTCGAACGTTGGACAGAAGGAGCAGAGGTGAGGCTCCTATAGCAATTTATAACCGCAAGAGGTTAATTATTATCCAAAACCACTAAAAACCACTCCAAAACCACACCAGCCAAAGAATTACAGGCATTTGTGTGGGCGCATGAAGTTCACCTTGACCTAACAAAGAGATATTTCATGTGCAGGCAAAGAAATGACAGTGGACAACACTCCCCCAGAGCCAAAGACCAGAGCTGATTTTCTGAAATGTGAGTTGTTCTGGAACATAACTTGTACTCAAGTATTCATTTTTTTTACTTTTGACAGTTTGACAGTTTGTATTTCAGCGTGCTGCTTTACTTGTGCTCATGACATCTCAGGAAAATGCGTTTCACTCATTGACTTTTTTATGGCACAGAAGTCTCTTGCTGGAGGTTAATATCCTCAATCATTTCTCTCGTATTAGTTATAGTATAAGGCAGCACTTCAAAGCAACAAAGAACATTTGACTTCTATGAAAAGGTCAAATGCAGCAGTGCAGCGCTGTGTATCAACGTGCAGGTTATGAAACAATAAATCTGTAACTGACAAACACTTTGTAAAAACGGCATTTTTACTGGATTTAAGTCTGTTTCAGGAACTCTATGACTGGTATTTTTTAAATTCATGTACAGCATAGATATTTCAGAGGTGCACCTCACATCCATTTGAGGATCACTGCTCTGTTCTGCAGTAAAACAGCTACATTAGACTCAACTTTTAAAAACTCGACATTTAATCCAATTCAAAACCGTGTGAACAATGTTGTCTTTCCTTCTTCAGACTTCTGCCAACTGAAATTAGATCATAACACGGCCTACAAGGAGCTTTGCATCTCTGAGAACAGCAGGAAAGTTATCCGCACCAGGGAGCTGCAGTCCTACGGAGACAACTCAGAGAGGTTTGATAGCTTTGCCCAGGTGCTGTGCCGAGAAGCTCTATCTGGAGGCCGCTACTACTGGGAGATCGAATGGAGCGGGGAGTTCTCCATCGGAGTGGCTTATAAGAGCATCAGTCGAAAGGGCAAAGGTTCGCTCTGTCTGCTGGGCTATAACGACAAATCCTGGAGTCTGCTTTGTTCTGACTCCGGTTACTCAGCGTGGCACAACCGCGTGGACAAGCCTGCCAATGGTCCTCACTCCCCGCGGATAGGCGTGTACCTGGATCACACTGCAGGGGTGTTGGCATTTTACAGCATAGGCAACACCATGACCCTCCTGCACAGGTTTGAGACTAAATTTGTCGAGCCCCTCTATCCGGGCTTTGGAGTCGGAACGTCAGTCAGGATCTGCAACGTCAAGTGAACGCTGGCATTTGAGCTCTGTTTTAAAAAGATTTCTGCGAATATACACCAGTGCTTTTGGAATATCTATTTTTGCAACCATTATAAAACTGTCTCACAGCTTATTTTTTAAGGTTTATGATGCTTCTTCCAAATGTCTATACACTTTTTTTGAACACCACATGTATTAAGCTTTGAATGTAGCTGTCAAATCATATTCTCATGGCAGTTTAACAAATATATATATATGAATTATTGAAATACACAATTCCTGCATAGTCACACAAGAAAAGTGTTATCCTGTTTGGCATCTGATGATATCTGCTGGATAATATGATAACATACTTTTAAACATTTTAGCTGATAATTTGCATCTATAGATTTACACAAAGTTAACAATGTCAGTTTTGTGATGTCATTAGGTTGTTCACTATTGTTATTGAATAATTCTTTTAAAATTGCACTCCTACGACAGGTATGAGTACTATGAAGGTGCATTGTTATAATTTCACTACTGTTCCAAGAATGCTGTCATTTCATTTGGTCGTGTTGTGATATTATCTAAAGGTCGTCACATGAGTTTTTCCACTTGAACTAACCCTTATTTAATTTTGTGTATGTTTACTTAGATAATGGACAGCCAGAGTATAATTGCTATCAAAGAGAGAATTGTTTTGTAACAACATTGATGCATTTAAATAAAGAACTCAAATGAACAGAGCTTTGTCTTGTGAGCCGTGTGCAGAACAGGACCAAAGAAGACAGGATCACCAAATGTAAATACATTACTGGATTAGAAATGGTGTGTGTGTCTTATGTTGAATACTAGCAGTGTGTTCCACATCATCCTTTGAAATCTCAAACTACACAGAGGGAGCTGTGCAGTATTGACACACAGCTCCCTCTGCTGGTTGAATGTAAGAACTAAACCGTAAGAGAAAAAAAAGGCCTCAGCCTATCAGTGACACTAGAACACCCCGAGGCTGCTTTTATTGTTGCTGGCGACTTCAACCACACCAACTTAAAGACAGTCCTCCCCAGATTCCACCAACATGTCTCCTGCCACACCAGAGGAGACAAGACTTTAGACCATGTGTATTCCAACCTGGCTGGAGCCTACAAAGCCACACCCCTCCCCCACATTGGACAATCGGACCATCTCTCCCTGTTCCTCACACCTCGGTATTCACCACTCATCCAACGTGTGAAACCTGCTGTGAGGACAATTAAAGTGTGGCCAGAGGGGACAGACGCAGTGCTCCAGGACAGATTTAAAAACACAGACTGGAATATGTTCACCCACACAGACCTGGACCAGTACGCCTCATCTGTACTGGATTACATCTCCAAAACTACAGACAGTGTCACCACCCAGAAACGGATCACCATGTACCCCAACCAGAAGCCTTGGATGAACCGGGATGTTCGTCTCCTCCTTAAGGCCCGCAACACCGCCTTTAGGTCAGGAGATGCACACACCTACAGTACAGCCAGGGCTAAGCTAAAGAAGGGCATCAAAAAAGCCAAACACCATTACAAAAAGAAGGTAGAAGAACACTTCTCCAACTCCAACCCCCGACGCATGTGGCAAGGACTCCAGACCATTACAGACTACAGGACCACCAAACCCTCCCCCGCATCCTCTGATGTCTCCTTCCTCAACGAGCTCAACAACTTTTATGCTCGTTTTGAGCGAGGGAACCCCACAACCACAACCAAAGCAGACATGACGCCAGACCACCAACCTCTGACTCTCTCCCCCACCGATGTAGGAGCGGTGCTGAGCAGGATCAATGTCCACAAGACTGCAGGCCCTGATGGCATCCCCGGGCGTGTTCTCAGAGTGTGTTCTGGGGAGCTTGCAGGAGTGCTCACAGACATATTCAATCTGTCCTTGGCCCACGCTGTGGTACCGGCCTGCTTCAAATCCACCTCCATCGTCCCGATACCCAAAAACTCCAACCCATCTTGCTTTAATGATTACCGCCCAGTAGCACTCACCCCCATCATCACTAAGTGCTTAGAGCGACTGGTCCTAGCACACTTCAAATCCTGTCTCCCCCCCACCCTGGACCCCCACCAATTCACATACCGCCAGAACAGGAGCACAGAGGATGCAGTCTCCATCGCACTGCACTCTGTCCTCTCACACCTGGACAACAACAACACCTACGCCAGAATGCTGTTTATAGACTTCAGTTCAGCATTCAATACAATCCACCCCTCACAACTCATCAGGAAACTGACAGACCTGGGCATCAGTTCCCTCATCTGCAAATGGTTACTGGACTTCCTGACCAACCGCCCCCAACATGTCCGGCTGGATAACCGCTGCTCATCTACCATCACGATGAACACCGGTGTACCACAAGGCTGCGTGATGAGCCCTTTCCTCTACTCCCTCTTCACCCACGACTGCAGACCTGCTGATGGTTCCAACACCATCATTAAGTTTGCAGATGACACCACGGTGATTGGCCTCATCAGTGACAACGATGACACCGCCTACAGGGAGGAGGTGGATCGTCTGGCTGAGTGGTGCGACAGAAACAACCTGCTGCTTAACACAGAGAAGACCAAGGAGCTCATCGTGGACTACAGGAGGAATGCTGACCCACATCCACCCATCCACATTAAGGGGACGGCTGTGGAGCGTGTGAGCAGCTTCAAGTTCCTGGGAGTCCACATCTCCGAGGATCTCACCTGGACGACCAACTGCTCCAAGCTGGTCAAGAAGGCTCACCAGCGCCTCTTCTTCTTGAGGAGTCTGAGGAAGAACCACCTGTCCTCAGACATCCTGGTGAACTTCTATCGTTGCACCATCGAGAGCATCCTGACCAACTGTATAACAGTCTGGTATGGGAACTGCTCCGCCTCGGACCGGAAGGCGTTGCAGAGGGTCGTGAAAACTGCCCAGCGCATCGCCGGAGCACCACTTCCTGCCATAAAAGACATCTACAGGAAGCGGTGTCTGAAAAGGGCTGGGAAAATCATCAAAGACCCCAGTCACCCATCACATGGACTCTTCACCCTCCTGCCCTCTGGGAGGCGCCACAGGAGCCTCCGGACTAAGACCACCAGGTACCGGAACAGCTTCTTCCCCACAGCTGTCAGACTCCTGAGCTCTGCCTCCTGACATCTGACCCACGTTAAAATATGGACTGAACATACACACACCCACAATGGACAACTGTACCCTCAAACACACAATAATAACATGGACTGAACCACCACTCACAACCACTAGCACTTTATATAGCCTCTGTAGAAACTATCTACACCCTCACTTATCTTAACTGCACTACTGTATAGCTCTGTGTAAATAATCATTCTGTACATTCGATAATCTTTAATCCTACAACTGTTTACAACTTGCATAGTTCCCATTTCTGTATAGCTGTATATCTCAGATTCTGTAAAGTTATTTATTTCATATTCTGTATAGTTTTTCATATTTATATCCTGTTCATAGCCTGTACATAGCTTGTACTCACTACAGCCTGTACATACTTATAGTTATAGAATATTCACAACATACTTCATACCGTGTACATTATAACATACCATAATAGACCCATTTCTGTAATATACTCACATATCTATATTATTGCTAATATATATTGTAATATATCTATATCACTAAAGCACTTCTGGATGGATGCAAACTGCATTTCGTTGACCTGTACCTGTGCATGTGCAATGACAATAAAGTTGAATTCTATTCTATTCTATTCTAGAACAGGGCGATATGGCCACAAATATTTATCACGATATATATTTGAAAATTTGCGATAACGATATAACTGACGATATAATTGATGCGAGACAAAATACAACTCCACAACATTACTAGCGCAAAAAGACAACCTTCCATTTATTTTCACTTAAACAAGAAGCTGTTTTTTATGTGCATTAAAGCTTTATAAAAATGTAACAGTGCAAATGCAAATTCCTTGCTGAAAGTTTAACCAAAAGGCATTTCCAGTAGAAATGGGCTGACATATCCTGAGCATAACCATGTATAATATCCACTGAAGTTAAAAAGAGGTGCTTTGCAACATTAAACTGCAGTGTGCAGTACGTATTTTTCGGACCATAAGGTGCACGGGATTATAAGGCACATTAAGCGAAACAAAGCAGTCAGATAAATCAAACTTTATTAAACTCATTCTTCTTGCTTCCTCCACTTCTGTACCATCGATTCATTAATGTTGAATTCTTTGGCAGCTGCTCTATTCCCATGTTGTTGCAGTATATTAATGACTAACCTTGTATTGTGGATGGATTATCTCAGTTGTTCTCCTGACTGAAGTTTGGTCCGTTTACAGCATCCTGCCATGCGATTGCATTTGTCTCTAACCATCGGGAACCTTCACGTTAACTTTTATAAGTGGAAAAGTGTTAGTGTTCGTCCTCCAGCTTCGCTGTTTATGTTACGCTAACATAGCTGTGTAGCTAGCGATCACGTAGCACATCATTATATAGCAGCTAGCCCAACTTCAGTAACCCTACAAACGTCACTGCTGTTTAGTTTCCTGTCTTCATTTATGTTGGAAGTGATAGCAGAGCTGTACGTTTGAATTTTTTCAGAAATCTCTCAGTCAGAACATGCTATATCATGCTTAGGTAACTAGCGAGCTAACTTCCGCTAGCTTCCTGCTAACTTCTAACTCCGTTAAATGTAATAACTTTTGTTTTCATGGATGCCTGGAAGTTAAACTTCATAGTTACACCTGGTAAAGCAGCAATGCTGATCGTTTTATTAAAGATGAAAGAATTTAGACAGTTTTTAACTCTCAGTGATGCTGCAGTGTTCGTTTGACCTGAAGTTACGGAGTTTAGGACCCAGATTACTCGCAGATTTAAGAGCATCTTAGTCCGACAAATACGACAATAACAACGGCCGCTTGCATGTTCTGCAAAAAAAATGTGCTTTGTCGTGTATCTGACAGACAAACACCAAACCAGTTCCACATCACTGAAGTTGCACCATTTTTACAAACCAATTCTCTTCATCTGTTTCACTCAACAATCGGCCATGTGCGTATGAAAACAAAGGCACTGCGCATGCGCGTTTTACTCATATTCTATCGCGATATTTCATTTTCCTATCGTTGCCTAACATTATACCGGTATTACCGTGAACGGTATAATATGGCCCAGCCCTAAGTGACACTATTCTGCTCAGAAGTGATGTTAAAAATCCACCATATCATCAGAAAATACAATACAGCCCAGTTTTAACGCAGCCCTTTAAAGTGCAGCAGCACAGCTCGTCTCCCATTTGGAACATGATCCAGTCCACTTCGATACTGAACCGTGAGCTGCCCCTGATGCATCCATCACAGCGAGTGTCTGCATGAATGTTTGGCAGTGGAAAGCGCATCTACTGTTCACATTTAGCAGATAAGTGCTGCAAAATTAAAGTACTTAACTACAGCAGGATAGTTATACTACAACACATGATTTCATGTTGGTAGTTTTTGCACAATCCTACTGACAGCAACAGTAACGATGATTACACACGTTCAACTCAGCTTTGAGCAGAGGAATAACATTTTGTAGTAAACCTGCAGATTAATTCAATAATAAGGTTAAATTAATGAGTCAAAAACAGATTTTTTTAACACAACAGCTTTACTGGTTCCCATATTTCATAGAGTAGGTTGAGCATACAATGCTCAAAAGAAAAAAAATGCTTTAAAGTCCAAAATTTAGACATTGTAGCCCACGATGCCTCCTTTGCCAATGCACTCTCCAATGTAGAACCACATCAGCACCTCGGTGGCCACCAGCCCGTTCCTTAAAGCATCCTGCGAGGAAGCAAGGACACAGGTTTGATTTGCATTAGAAGTAACATCAAAAGTACAGGATTAGAATTCACACACAACCTGAAATTCAAAAACATTTTATTTGCTGCTCTGGATAATTACAGGTTTAAGATGTACTTCACAGATTAATTCATAATTTGATCCATTTCTGTCAGTAATTACTAATATGATGAAGGACCTCGCTAATGAAATACTGAATTAACATTTCCTGTACGACACACAGTGATCAATAATATAGCATCACATCCCAGGTGCTTTTTCTTATCATTTTAAATACAGATGAAGGCGTTTCTAAACACACCACTTCTCTTTAGAAAACATTAATTATTACTATTTGCACACAATAGCAGACTTATTACCATCCTCCTCCTGAAAAAGGGAACTTTTCATTTAGCCATAGCACAAACTACTGCTGTGCAATGAATGAACTCTGTAACGCTCAGCTTTAAAATCAACACATGCCAAGTTCTCACAGCATTACAGAGCAACTGAGAAGTATTATCAACAAGTTCAAAAGCCTGTCACAGGTAGGAAGCAAAAGATTTCCAGGACTCTGGAAGGAAAATTAGTAAGAAGAGTCTCAAGACCACAGGACGACTGCCAGGACATAAGTTAATGATGTAGCCAAGTCTGGAATTGTAGTGCAATCACTGAAAGCCTGCACAGGAGCGCACTTTGAGGCTGCAGACCAAAACGCCACTTCTGCAGAAGAGACACTGCAAGCCAGACTGAAGAATACTAAAGACAACCTGGAGAAGATTATGCATACTGTACCATGTCTTTTGGTCAGATGAGACGATACTATGGTTACAGACAAGCTGCTGATGTTTGGGGAAAGACAGCAGAGGTGTACAACCCCAAGAACACCGTCCCCACAGTGAAGCATGTTGGTGGGAGTATTATGCTGTGGGGATGGAAATCTTATCATTGTGGAGGGAATCATGAAGAAAGACAGATATGTTAAGATTTTGAAAGAAAAGGAGTCAGCAGCAAAACTTTACGTCTCTGCTGCTTCTTCCAACAGGACTACGACCCAAAACACGTTGCTCCTGGTGAAGGATTTTCCCCTGAAGACCAAAGTGAACATTACTGACTGGCCTAACGTGAATGCTACTGAAAATCTGGGGGCTGAACTGAAATCCATTATATCTGGAGAAGCTTGAGAGATTTGCCAAAGAAGAACTGGCTGGATTTGCTCAGGAGACGTGTGAGAGATAAAACAACAACAAACCACTAAAGGCTGTGTTAAAAACTTTCAAGTTTGTCCTCACCCATGTACACACGCACACTAAATTCAGTGCATTACTGTGTGTACAACCACAGCTTTTATAATAATCCTGAATATTTTCTTAAGACAACAACAATTCGCCCACACAGTCTCAAAGAGGTTTTCTTTACTATCAGAAGCTAGAAATGTGTCCTTATTTCATGATGTCCTACAGCTACTGCTTTGTTAATGAATCCAGGAGATGACAGACGATGTAAAGTCAGCACAAGAGGCTTTGGTTGGAATTAATAATGTGACATCTGCTGTGGTTAAGATGCACGACCACGGCCGCAGGTTTAATTAAAAAAAGACGTGGACGTGTTTTTTGTTGTTGTTTTTACATAAACAACAATGACCTGTGTCTTAGATTAATACGAGTACCTTCACTGTGGTTTGACCGAGACGTCCCGTCTGGAACCCCTTGATGATGTTTGTGGCCCCCTCGATGGCTTTAGGGATTTCAGCAGGGGCAGGTGGGACAAGTTCAACACGCGCATAGTACCAAAAGTTTGCCAGGCGAGGTTTGGAGTAGGTGACAGCGGCTGAAAGAAAGAGAGAGAGAACATTAAATGCTGCTATCGATTCGCCATCCTAGCTGCAGAGCTTCTGAGATGTTAGCAGGTAGCGTTAGCCATCAGCTACGCGGATTGTGTTTGCTGAGAGCAAACCAAATAAACCGATGTACCTGCTTATCCACAACACATGTCAAAACAACAAAAACACAGCATATCAACGTCAAAGGCCTTCTACGTCTGAAAGCGTCAGTTAACGTTACACCTGCTTCATTCAACTGACGCCCGGGTCACAGTGTCGCTGACAGCGTCGGCCTACTGAAGTCTTCTCACCGAGGAGAAAACTGCCTACCTCAGCCTCCACTAATGGACCCGTCCAAATAACAGACTAGCTTACCGTTAACCAGGGTGGGTACTTTAGCAACCAACTTCTGCACTGCCTGTGCCATTTTGAGGCGTTTGTGATGTTAACTATTCCCCGTCTCTGCTAGCCGACTGAATGTCACCTCCAATAGAAGGACCCTCGACTGCAGTTGACCACACAACTGCCTGAAGAGAAACCGCAGGAGTCTTCTTCTTTATATTGTGTATTGGCGGTTGGCAAACAGCAAAATGGTGCATTACCGCCACCAACTGGTGAGGAGTGTGGACTGAAATGAAAAAAAAAAAATCAAATGAGTCTGACTTAAAAACCAAAATATCACCTTATAACTTTCACTTCTCGAATTCTTACGATATAAATCAACCAGTTTGACTTTCACGCTTTTTGATCAGCTGTCTTCTTTCAGCATCATATTTCTGACAATGCATTAAAACATGTTCTATTGTTTCCTGTTCTCTACTGCAGTCACACTCCCTGTACGGTATTTCTCTATTAAGGCCATATAAGGTACTGAGTAGGCCTACTGCTGACAATGTACATCTCACAACCATGAACTGCTGCAGCACTGCAGGAGAGGCAGACAGCAGACAGACACAGAATGCATTAACCCACCTAGTAACACACACACATGCAATGAGAGCAGCTAACACTCATAAACATGGCCATATCGCTCATCACTGTTAAAAATGGAAAAACTTTACAAAAACTTTACAAAAACACTTGCTACCAAATGCTGAGTTCATCCACTGCTGACATAGACCTGCCACATTAGGACAACAGGTTGACTTTTTAGTAGACTCTGTGTAGACTGTGTTAAACCCACAGCAGCAGATGGTTAACCACATGATTTTATAGCAGCCTGTTCACCCAGACCTGACCTACAGGACGCATCGCTCGCCAACTCTAACCTGAAGGTCTTTGTGGACAATTCGACATCACGCAACCTGGACACCAGTTAAAATGAAGTAGGCCATGTAGCGATCACAGAACACAGGCAAACACATGGGGTGATACATGATTTTAGACACATTATGGAAACAATAGTTTTTAACGGATTCAGGGAAATCCATTGCACATCACAAACTTGTGGCTGAATGTCTTATTACTGCCATAAACTACAGCTGTTTGTAACTGTGGAGCTTATTTTATTACAGTGTGGATGCAGTGGCAAAGCCAGGAGTTAAACACAAGATGGAACCAGACCCCAGGATTAACATGACAACCACACAAACTTCATCTCTTAGCACAGAGCTGATATCGCCCAAAAGAAAACGTACCTAACTTTTTTCTTTTCTTCATTCTCCTAATTATGGTAAATTGACACATGGGAAGGACCAAAAGGAGGGATGGGACAACAAATACAGCTTACACAAGAAAAGGGATTCCAGATTTACTCTAAAATTCTGGGGCAATTTTTCTATGATTTGTGTAACTAACAATCCACATACGAGTGTTAAAGCTTTACAGGTTGTACATCTATGCCCAGATAAGCCTTTTGATCATCTCAAAGCACAGAGCCCAGCCTCGGCTCCGGATGCTGCCAACTCTGATATCCTCTCTTCACACCGCAGCTCTCACAGGGCTCCTCACAAACCCAAAGCATCTTGAGCAGCGAGGACAAACTTGACTTCATGTGTAGTTAGGTGTAAGCACAAATGTGTCGATTGCCTGCAGCTTCATACATATTCAGATGCAGATATTTGTTTCTAGACGACATTTTTAAAAAGTCTTTACTTTTGGCCCTTGAACAGAAAGTAATCCAAGTTTGAAGTCAGTTAAGTTGTTGCTTAAAATGTCTTTTGAATCTTAAGAAGAAGGAAGAGAACAGGCTGCATTTCCCTGCTGTCATGCCTTCTTTCATTTTAGTAAACAGTCGCACACACAAGTCTAAAGAATCACGTCTGTGAGGCACCAGTGAACAACCAAAGGCTCTGGGTTGGAGTGATTTTGATGGAAACATTTTCTGCAGCTAATAAAAGACAAAGTGGCTGAGCTGATGGTTGATACAGTGTTATCAGTCGTGTGATGGAATATTTGAATGATAGTCTTTTGCTGCAACCACCAGTTCCTTAGCAGTGTAACGCACACACACACACACACACACGCACACAGGGCAGATTGTTTAATCCTTGCAGCTGAGCTGTATTTACTAAAAATCTGAGCGTTAACAAGCTCATGTCGCTCAGCCTTTAATGGAGTTCTAAAACTCCACAGGTGCAGGTTCAGGTGAGCACAGAGCCTGATGCATCAGCAGAAACTTGAGGACGCGGCACGCCAAGCCCAGAAGCCACGGGCACGTCACCATGACAATGAGGATCTTGACGGCATGTTGAACAGGAAAGAAAAGAAGATCTATGGCTGCTATGCTCAGGCGAACAAAGCACCGTGGCACAAAAACACAAAGTATTTAACATTATATGTTTTATTTATGACTATTTTATTTCAGCGGGTAAATCATTCTAAGAAGCTTTTCAGCTCCATGAGAGTCTACAGCAGCAGTTTGGCTTTTGCTGTTTGTATTTGTATGTTTTGTTGTGTAGAGAAACGTGCTACTTACTTACTTAGTTACTAACGTGCATCAGTGACAGAAGAAAACTACTGAGGACAGGTTTACAGTTTAATATCGAATGTGTTTAATACACACATCAGTTTGTCATTCATTCTATTCAAACACACTTTGTGCCATTAACTGTGAAGCACTTGTGATCATATTTTTGCACATCTACATCACTTCTGTCTTTGGCTGCTACCATGCTTCCTCTCCCTCTGCCTTCCTCCAGGTTACACTGCTGCCTCAGTGGAGCTGGAGACCCCAGTTTCTTCTTCTTCAACATCATCAACACTGCACACGGAAGAAGTTATCCATTGTGTTCTGTCCGGCACAAGAGTGATATAACAATAATAATAATGATGCATATTTGCAGATGATTTTTTCCTGCATCTATCCCTTCAGTGAAGTTGGCAGAACCCAGACTGGATGAGTGGACCAAACCTCCATCTTCAACTGGTGCTGTAATGAGGTCCAAAGCTTTGTGCAAAGTGTATCGTTTGGCAGATCTGGGTTTTTGTGCAATCATCAGGTGATGTTTCAGTGAATTTCTTCTCTCACCTTTTGCTTTTCCTCCTTTCTCTTCTTCGTCTTCCTTTCTTTGAGTGTCTGTTTGCTTTGAGGTTTTTCACTTTTCCTTCAGAGTGTTTGTTTCCTGACTTTGTTCCTGCTGCTTTTAGTGGATGCAAGCTCCTCTGTAGAAAGAAACACAATGCATATTATATTCCAACAAACAGTGAATCACTCTGAAACAAGTTATTAGGACCATAAGTGACATCACTGTAAGGCAGTGGTTCTCAAACTTTTCACAATGAGTACCACCTCATGAAATATATGGCTCTTAAAGTACCACCCTTATGACTGACATTAAAGTACAGTAGTATAGGCCTATTTAACAACACATGCAGTTTACACAGGCAATTTTATTTCTTATATGAATGTTATTTATTTTAACTGTCATAAACAGGATGTGACAAGTGCTAATAATAACAACTATACTGCATAAAAACATTCACAGCAGGTGGGATATCCAATCTTTACGTGATGACCTAATGAACCCTGCTTCAGTCCAAACTACTCTGCGATTAATAAGGCTGTTGTGTTTCAATGTTCAATGTTTTAATGCTTTGTATTTTGTTCTATTTAATCTGAACAAGCCCCTAAAACAGTCAGTGATCAATGTCGGCCTCTCTCGGTTTTTATTACCACTATTCATTTTAAAACTCAGTTTTTAAACCCTTACAATGTAACTCCAGCCCAGCCCATGCAGCAGTATATTAATGAATACTGCTGCATGGCTGTGTCCCAAAAGGTTGGCTGCATCCTTCGGAGGCCGCATTTGAAGGCCGATTACGTCACAGCCAGGCGACGAAGGCTGTCCCAATTCGTCAACTCGTTCAAATGCGGCCAACAAATGCGTCCTTCATTTCCCTGAATTTGAAGGATGGGTCGGGTGTGTCCGCCCTATGAAAGCTGGGATAGGCTCCAGTGCCCCCCCACGACCCTGAAAAGGATAAGCGGAAGCGAATGGATGGATGGATGGTCGGGTGTGTCCTTCGTGGCCCATCATATCCCAGAATTCATAGCGGTAATGCCATAGTGATCGTTTGATATATGGACCTGCAGTGGAGTTTAGGCCCAGACATGGCTAGTGACGTCAGACTGAACGATCGGATAGGCGCTGCTGCTGCGGCTCCCTCTCCGATGCAGAGCGGGCCGAGAAACTCCTCTGTGCCGCTCATGGAGAGCACGCTGTCCTTGCTAGGAACGGACGGCGGATTCAGCTTCACTCACCTCTTCCTCCGACAGTTGCCGGCTCTAGTGTGACCTGGCCTCGCCAACTCCCCGCTGCTGGCTTGAACGATTACCGCTCATTCGCAGAAGAAGCAGATCGCATACCCAACTTACTGACGGCATCTCCCGGGGGCCTCCGACAAATCGATGGTGGCTGGGATCGCGGCACGGCGGGAAAGGGCTGTGTCTTTACCATCAGCGTGACAGCGCTGCGCCGCCTTTGCAGTTTTAAGGCCCAGGGAAACGAGCCCGCCAGCGCTTGTAGCTACCGTGACCATTGGCGATAAGGAAAGGCTGCTCTTCATAGAGGACTCGCGCTCCAGGAGACATTTCCAGAAGAGTCTCGGGAACTCTCGTGTCGTCTTTGCATACCTGCACAATTGTATATTATTTAATCCAAAAAAAGATAAATGGAGATTTCAGCATAGCACCAGAGAGCCCGAGTACCACTAGCGTACCACAGTGTGAGAAAGACTGCTTTAAGGTATAATGATCAGTCAAGGCAGCATACCTGCAGCTGGTTGCATTTTCCATTTCCTTGTTCTGCAGGAGGTCTGTGTCGCCTTAAATGTGAGCCGTCTTTCTTCTAAGGCACCTTTGAAAAGCTCGTCCATTTGTATGACCTCTTCTTGGAGCCTGCTGACTTCCTTCCTGAGCATATCTTCCAGTTTTTTCCTTTTCTTTCACTGTCTTCATCTCCCCATCAATATTACAAAGAACCCCCAACAATCAGATGAGCCCTATGAGCAAGGATTTGGTGACAGTAGGAAGGAAAACCTCACTTTAAACAGGAAGTAACCTCCACAGAACCAGGCTCAGGGAGGCAGCTGTCTGCCACGACCGGTCAGGGTTGAGGGGAGGAAGACGGGCAAACCATATTAATGATGCTAGGAAGGCCCCAACCCCGCCTCCCTGATGTGGGAGCCAACCAATAGGACCACTCCCTCCATAACTGCGACCAGTAAGCGCACGATCATCACCACCTAACAAGGTACCAGTGGTGTGAAACACACACTTGTTGTATTCCACTTGTATGCACAATCATAGTGGGTCACAGGCTGAACAGATATCCACAGGTGGTACGTGGCAGTCAGGTGAACAGGTCGCTGGAGGCAGGAAACGAAGTCAGTGCGTCAGAGGGGGGAAAGGCGAGATTCAGTTTGTTAGGATGGGGGACAGTGGGTTTGGAGGATGGGTGCAACACTGAGTGTCCAGGAGCAAAATTCAGTGTTTGGATTGTTTTCTGGGTCTCCCATCTTCCTCTTCATCATCCTCCTCCTCCCTTGGTCTCCTCCTTGAACCTCCCAGTACTGGGCTGGGGGGCAATAACACAATCCTGACTCCATCATGTCTCCATCATCATCACTGTCATTGTTACTGTCACTGTCACTCTCAGCCTCCTCATCATCCCAGAACCGCCTCATTTCTTCAGCTATGGGATCTTCTGCTTGCTGGGCCGCGTTCATTTCCATTTCTCCTGCTGGGATCTCTGCTCTGTTATTGACCCAGGGTCCTTCTACTTCCTGAGGTGGATTTATTTCTATGCCTGCTGCTGGAACATCAGCATCTTCCTCATCATTCTGAAGATTGTCCTCCTCATCATCATGTTGTTGCAGTTGGTTAATAACTTGGCCCAGAACACGGAGGTTTTCTTCAGTTAAGAGGCCGCGCAACAGACCGAATTGAAAGCAGCAGACCATCGAGTGAATCTCTTCAACATCTGGACGCTGTTGCAGTTCAAAAACCAGTTCATCAGCTGGTACCCCTACAACAACAAACAGAAATATTATTGTTATCATTCACATGATGAGAAAACTGTCCACAAATTCCAATTTATGC
This sequence comes from Simochromis diagramma, assembly GCF_900408965.1. NCBI lineage: Eukaryota > Metazoa > Chordata > Actinopteri > Cichliformes > Cichlidae > Simochromis > Simochromis diagramma. Next base: position 350,394 of record NW_024386778.1, on the reverse strand, counting down.
AAAATAACTACATAGGGAACATACAAACATACGCCCACTACACTTATTACAGTGTGTTTGCTCCTTCAAATAAAAAAGGCTTCAGTCGATGAGCAGCAACATGTAAACGTCCTCATGTCAGTTTTCCTCAGCCCTCACTCACTGTTGTAATGCACTATTAAACTAAATTATTAGGATTTTGTTACAATTAAGTGCAAAGTCTAAATCATTTTTATAAAGAGACGTGTATTCCCAGTGCACCAGGAAATACACAGTACCACACGGATGTTTTCAGGGCTCAGAGCAGCCTCTGGGCTTGTGTGACTGAGGCCTTAAAACTTGAGAAACTTTCATGTGTAGAAACAAACTGTCAGATAATCCACGAGAAAAACTGCAAAGAGAGACCACACTCCTGTCACAGCCCTGAAAACAGGGGGAAAGAATCACAGAGTGATATTTAGTTGTCTCTGTCATGCAGTAGTTTAATGCAAAGAGGAGAACGCGTGAAAGCCCCCTGGTGGAGGGTGGAGTCACTACCAGTCGATCCCAGAGAAGGCTTACTAGCCGATGAGTAATGTACAGATCGCGGGTCTCTTGATGACAACCATTAATGCAACGTGAAAAATAATAACAATTTTCTTATCGCATTTACATCGTTTTTATGCTCATGGCACCTAATATGAATTAGTATTAACTGTATACACCTTTGCTTTGTTGTGAACCCCATGAATAACAGCTGTATGGAGCCCATACTGCCTATGGGGAATAACAGTAGCCTTCCAACCGATCACGCTCTTACTTTGAATCGGGTTGTCTCTTCGTCCGTCTCCTCTGTCCATTCTTCTGGGATGAAAACAGTCTGCAGGAAACTAAAGCAGCACAGCTCTCAAACTTTAGCTGACTGGTTTCAAACTTTTAAAATGTCCAGAGTGATGACAAAGTCCTTAAAAATGCTGTGAAGTCTTTCAGCTCTTTAAAAACGCGGAGAAAATGTAGACTAATCGCTACTGAATGCTGCGAGGAACGCTGCCAACTGTTTACTGATATTTCTCCGCCAACTATCCAAATATAATGATGATGATGATGATGATGAACGTCACAGGTTAACTTGGTAGTTTTCTGGCTCTTCAGTGACGTCATCGACTGAAGCTGCTCTGCTGGTGAAAAAACGTCACTTTGAAGCATTTTTCACAAATCTTTGAAGGTGTAGTGACAGAAAGAGGCCACGAGATGGCGCCATTCTTCACGTAGTGGATACCGTTTGTTGGCTGTTTGGTTTCTGTTCACACCCTCCACGAGTGTTTTGCATAAAGTTTCAAGCATTCCTCAGGCTCATGATTTACGTTTCCTTTCTGGACAAATTAAATTAAGGAAACTCGGGCGAGTCTTTCATCAGTAATTCGCTATTTTAAACACTTTGCTTCCTAAAGCGCATTTTTGTTGCTTTGTTTGCTGAACTGTTTCATGGGCTAAAAACTTGCTGACTCTGTTCTTCAAATAAAATCTGTACTTTGTTTTCCATTTGGCTTCCTGGATTGACAAATTTCAAAATAAAAGCATTGAACAGTGTGAGTGTCAAAATGTGTCGTGTAAGTGTAGAAATATTTCTGTTGTAGGAAAACAGGATAAAATGACTGTTTGGGGCTTGAGCTTAAACTAAAAATGAACTTGTAGAATCAGAAGAAGATACAAGCTTGAGTGCAAAACTTCATGATGGGGGTATTTAGGCCCAACATCTTGGATGTTTTCTACAGAATATCTTTTAATTTTTCTTTTGGGAATGAACTAAAACCCAACACCACCTTGGTCACACACTGGCTGAGTTGCAGTGCGTGACCAGGAGTTGCCAGGCTGTTGTGAATTCAGTAAATGACACCCAACAAGTGTCAGTAGCAGAATAAGCTGTCCGGCATTGGCAGAGAACATTCGACGAGTTTTTCATGGCCACAGCCCACATACTCAACTCTGCTGCTCAACCCACATTTTCCTTACAAACGTGACACCATTGAAGGGGAAATAAACAGGCTTTCCAGCAGTAAGACCTTTATTGCCAAGAAGCATAGTTACAACAAAGAAAAGACTGAACAAACACAAATTGCCTCAATTTTTGTGCTCAGTTTATGTTTGCAAAAATGAGACAAGGTCACTCATTTTTGTGATAAGAGGACGATGCAAAGGCGAAGCAAGCATTAGTTATCGCTGCGACTCTACAGACGGAGGAAGCGCATGTTGCACAGGCTAGGACAGGTACCAGTGAGGTTAGACGAGATGGCACGCTTCTGATACTCAGTAATATCTGGTGAAACATGTGGGAGAGATCCAAACAACTTACTGCTGTGCAGGATTTAGTCTTCTTTAAGTTTTAGAGTGATAATAAAAGGCTGTTGGTTGCAGTCACAATAGCAGATGCTAGAACACGCTTCATGACCAGGCAAGCAAGGGACGCCCTCATAGACGTTCACTGGGACCAGTGAAACATTCATTTTTGTCTGAAGCAGACGTGGACAAGTTTCCCCTCAGGGAAACTACGACTCCAGCAGCACAACACCAGGTCACACTAAATGCAAATAAGAAAAAATACCAAGCAGGTAAAATAGTTGAGATCAAAATATCAGCAGCTCACCAGCTTAACCCTCGGATGGTCATAGTCAAAAAAGGGACCCTTTTTTTGACTATGACCATCCGAGGGTTAATCTGTCAGGCTGCACCGTGTGTTTATGGCTGTGGTGACAGAGGTATTTTTAACCTTATGTTGAGGCCATGGCTCTGATTCTCATGATGAGCGACGGTGTCCCTGTGTTGGTGTTGTTCCTGCATCAGCATAATAGGAATAATAATAATAATAATAATAATAGCAGGGCAATTACTTTTGTCCCCACAGGTAAGTTTGGATAGGTTCTTTCCATTCTCACAAATACTTTTACAGCACTGCACCTGGAGTGAAATTGGAGTCAGTAACGGGAAATTCCTCAAAAAATATTATTTGTATTTAATTATTCTTCTTCTTTTATTTGCTAACTCTACTGCTGTTAACTCACATTTATTACCATTTATTATCATCCTCTATCTGAACGATCTTGAGGAAGTATTGCTGTAAAAAAGAAAAACCCCAAAACAAACTTGATAGATCCTGAGGAAGTCAGTATTGCAAAAGGTGGAAAACGGTCAGTGTCTGGACTCTTGGCTGATTTTACAAACTGCAACAATGGTTTTGTGTTCTCAGATGCATGTCTCCTGTTTTGTAGACGTTCTGTGATTGCATGATCGGCACAGACGTCAGCATCAGATAAATTATTGGGAAGCAGCGGTCATGTGAACGCCTTATTCTGTTTGTTTCCCGGCAACATGAAACCGATGAAATGAAAACCTGTTATATCACCTGCAGCTTCTCTTACAAATGTAACTGGACTGCCAGTGCTGCGAACATGTCAGCGGCCAGGGCAGAGAGCCATGCCCACTCCCTTGTCCGGTGCATTCTGGGAGTTGTAGTCATACTCACCTAGCCAAAAACCCAACAATGCTAAGAAGCTTTTATGTGGTTAAATTTGTCCATTTCATAAGTCTGGTGGTGCAAATACACAACTCCAATTCTTTTTTTTAAACAGACCCTAATCAACAGCTTTTCAATGAACACAGCTGTACAGATTTCTTAGCTTAAACCTTAAACCCTACAGCAAGCTATCGATATTAGGTACTTGTATTTAACATAGAAAAAAAGTCTGTTTTAACCAACGTGTTCGGACCAAGTTTGGTCCACGTTATGCTCAATGTGTGCAGCCCATGCCTTCTGACGAGCTCTGGGGGACCGATACGTAATATCGGATCGGCCCATCTCTAGCACATAGTTTGGAAAAAAAAAAAAAAATGCAAATAAAGTTGAAATATTTACAACGATTTTTATTTACAGAACTTTAACAAAAAAAATTCAGCAAGTTTTTCAAGTAAACCAAACAGCCTCCTCTGCTCTTTCCTCCATTTCCCTTCACATTCTCATATCCAATCTTTCTTGGTTCCAGCTGGTCCTCATCCTCCTGGACGAGTGGTAGAAGACCTCTGTCCTAACACCTCATCCATGAGGGAAACCAGGGCCATGTAGCAGCAGTGGGCTTCCCACTCACTCCCACGCCTGACGGTAGATACTAGCAATCGTAAAGACTGAGGAAAGGTGGCAGCTGACAAACGCAGCAACAGTGCAGGTTTATATGAATACGTTCAATAACGTCTGGTTAAAAATTCATATTTGAATACTGCTGTACATACTTTGGTTTTCTTTTTTTTGACACTTTTTATTTGTTTAGGAACATTTTATGCAACAAGATAAAAGAAAAAAAGAAGAAAAAACAGAAACAGTATGAGGTCATGGGACACAACAGGCAGCTTAGAATACAGTTGAATAAACATTAAAAACAACAGATGATGAAATCATTTCTGGATAGTATGATGTCATATTTTGACCAACACAGTGCATCTGTTTACATTTCAAAACCTATCATTCTAAATATTTTGTTAATGTGACATTGCTGTTACATGTTGGTACGAACATATGGCTTCTTCATACCGCAGTCTTCGTGAGTGATGCGGTGTGCAGCTGTGGACCATAAGCACACTGGTTCAGCTTCACATGGGAGACCTTTATGTGGTCACAAAGTGGTGAATGGCTGCCTCCCTCCACAGGGAGACTGTCATGGTTCAACCATCCTGGAATCACAAACATGACAGAATGAAAGATTTATTCATTAACACACACAAAAAGCCCACAGACACACAAAGCCCACAGACACACAAAGCCCACAGGCTAATACAATCTGCTCACCTACCGCCAAATGTACCAGATGACTTTCAGCTGTCAGTATCACACTTCAGGTGCAGCATTACCTGCTTCAGCTGGAGAGTTTTTATAGGAATGTTTTGTTTCCCTGACAACCTTCCTCACTGCCAAACACAGAAAAGTCCATTAAAATTAACGTCAGTTATAGTGAGTGTATAGATCCGTGACAGGCGTTTGTTTCTTGACGAATCTACAAACACCTTGGACACACAACACGTTTGAGTATTTTCCTTTGAACCCATGCTTCAGCGACAGCTTTCACTACATTATATGTCGACTACTTCCATTGTTCCTCCTTTTGTTTTCATTGTATACATCACACTCACTAAAGCCGTTTGTCTGTGCATTTAAAACGATATAATCTAATCCTTCCATCATTGTTAGCGAGCACATAAAGTACAGACTGTTGAGTGTAATCTAGCCCATACAATACAAACGTATGTAGGCATGATGGAAATGGACTGTATGAATACCAGAAACACAAATGATAAAATAATAGTGGTTGTTCATGTTCCCACAATTTAGTGTTTGACTGACAACAATTTTGACTGGTAAATGCATAAAAACAATAACGGTTTCTTTGAAAAACTAAATATCAGTTCTGATGAGACCACAGATACTGACCTCCACGACCTCCCCTTCTGTTGTCATAAGCCCCGCTTGGTTGAGCTCATCTTTGGTGTCGTTACAGGCCAGGAGGATGCAGAAGATCCTCCGCTTTCGCAGTAAGACCTGCCAGTGGAAGGGCAGGTGCCCTGAAAAACTGAGTCCATGCAGTGATGTTTATGACCTAAGGGGGAGCTGTGCCTCTCAGTTCATGCCCCCTTATTATATATGAGGCCCCCCCCTCGTGGACTTTGGAGAACTCCTCAAACACGCTTCACTACAATCTCCCCATCGGTGATGGCTGCCACCTTATTACACTTTGTAATGTGTGGTTTAGCCACTCCCTCTTTCAAGTCCCAGGTGATCACCCCGACCTGGTCGCATAGTTTTAAAACCCGGATATGCAACGGTGGTGGAAATAAGGCATCTCAGGCATCTCTTCATCAAACACATTAACAGGTTAATACATTTCTGCTGGATCCAGTTCTGATATAATACAGTAACACCTGCTGCTGTCATGGAGTCTCTTTGCATTTTGAGATGACACAAACATCGTTAACCTCTTAAACACCAAGTGTGTTTAAGAGGTTCCTGCTTGAAATTTACACGCCCGAAATCATTACAATATCTCTCTGAAAGTACAAACTCTCTCTACAAAATTAACTTGACACTTATGAGCCTTCAAATACATACAAATATTACAGCTCATGCAAGTCTGTCCAACTCACTCTGATAGAACCCAGTCACTGTTTTTGTAGCAAATAATCCCTTTTGAAAATAAGTTACAGTACACAATACACTAGAAAACAGGGAAGATGTTCATAGGAAGATTATGTGAGACACGATTCATGCAGCTGAAGTGAAACAGCAACGTTACAGATATTTTCCTGAGGAGCAGCCGAGGATTGTGCAGCCTGTGAGTCCTTATTTGTGAACAGCAGAAATGATTGTACTTCATTTAAATGCCTAAAGAAGTTGAGAAGAAGAAGAAGAAGAAGAGATGAAGTTATTCAGAAAATGGTTTCTATCAGTTTTTGGCAGATCTTGTTTATGGCCCTATATTTTCCATAACATTAACAAAGAGCAGTAAGAACTCAAAGTTCAATACTTACTGTAGCTGTGTCGTGAGGTGGCATGAGTCGATGACAACTCCGGATATTATTCCAGGATCACCAGGACATATGGTACGACTCTTCCTTGACGGCATTGAGAGAGAAAAGGGATCAGGCTTTTCCAAACCATCCCACCCCAGCCGAACCACCGGAGCGGTGCATCCAGACCGAGGTTGGTCCCAATGGGGTCCTTCGCTCGTGCTTCCCCACGGCGGATGTAGCCGTCCCCAGTGATGTAGATCTTGGGTCCTGTTGATTATGAAATTTAGTATAAAATGGGGTGATGATTTTTTGAAATGTGTTTTTGGTAATGTAATATTCACTATTTTTGTAATGAACAAAGATGGAGTGTCACTTTATTATAGATTAAGTTTTAATGTAAACATTTAAACACACTCAGGTCTCTAAGAAGTTGAAATAAGTTTCCACATCACTTCCTCCTTGCTGTCATTTTGGTCACCCACTGCTGTGCTTGGCCCTGGAGTGTCCTCAGGGAGAGAGGACACTAGGACAGGAGGCCTAATGGAAGGCATCTGTCCTCTCACCTCATCCGTGAGGGCAAACCAGGGCCAAGCACAGCAGTGGGCTTCCCACTGACCCCTCTCCTGAGCCTGGATACTTCCTAAAGGCAGAGGAAATCAAAAATGACAGTAGACAAATAAAAACACCACAACAGCTCTTAGTATTTGTACATTTCTTAACTTGTGTTCTTAAGAATCATCTTCTTGATAACACACATACGTACTTTGTATTTTTTTTTTAAGTTGTCCCATTTCTTTCTGGCCTGCGAGGTGGGTGACTTTCCCCCGCAGGCCCAACTTCCCCAGAATTGTCCTGATCACACACAACACATAAGAGAAGAGAGGAAACCATGGCAACTATGTTAATCTCTAAATCCAAAAGTTTTCACGGGAGAACATCAGAGGAACATCACAGGTTCTGTACAGCATGAGGGTTAATAAAACCAGCCTCATGTGATGTGTAAACTGATTTATTCCTGCACCCCAGTGAAGAGGGGATCGTTTTCTCCTCTTATTTTTATCAATTCAGCCGTTTGATCTTTGGTCCCTAAAACATATCACAAAAATCTAAATTAGCCGTATATAAGAACCGCGGGACCCACCGTACAAGCTAGTTTACGATTATTTTAATTTAAAAAACAAAAACATGTCTATGCAGATGCCAAAGCCTAACAACACAACCGCTATAAAAATGTAACTTTTGTACCAGCAGATTTTCATACACTTACATTTGAAAGCGTTTCCTCTCCCGCATTAACTCCCGTTTCGACCGCCATAGTTATCAGAAAAACTCCTGTATGGCCCGCAATGAATCCTGGGATACGGTAGGACCCGAAGGATACGCCGAGCCCTCCTTCGAATTCGGGGAAAACAAGAAGGCATTTGTCGCCACATTTGGAGGACTCTTTGAATTTGCACAGCCTTCGTCGCGTCAGTATGCCTAGTTTGGCTTCCCCTGCTCTTGTTGTGTTTGATTACTCCCAGCTGTGCTCTCCTCCTGTGTCCCATTCCTTCGTTATCCCTCCGCGTATTTTAGCCCCGTGTTTCTGTCAGTCATGCTGTGTGGTAGTGATGGGAATTCCGGCTCTTTTTTAGAGAAGCGGCTCTTTCGGCTCGACTCACTAAAAAGAGTCGGCTCTTTCGGCTCCCAATCGGTTCCCAATCGGCTCTTCAGGTTGTTTTGTTGCTTTAATTAATTTATTATTAACAACAATATAAAATTATGCACAAAAGGAATTGCTAATGTAAAAAAAAGTGGTTTTATTTATATATGTTTAGATATAAATATATACGGTGGCCCCTAGAGACAAAGCACTTGCAAACTCCAAAACATATGTCTAGCGTTAACTGAACTTCCAAAACAGTGCTATGTAGATCACTTAAATTACACAATTGAAAGCATATGTGTGTTGTTTGTGTATTTATACACAAGCACTCATATAGGGCTGTGCAATATGACCAAAATCTCATATCCCGATATAAGACATCTATCGTTCCGATAACGATATAAATCACAAAAAATTTAACATTTTCTGTAAATTCTGTGAATCTCGGGCAGCTCGACTTGCGTGAAGTGTTTCCAGCTGAGCGTCGTGTACCTGGAGTTGAATGTTTTAACCAATGCATGAAACGATACATTTTTAGACATAAGTTGTAACGGCCGCCGTTTTCTTTGTATTTATTACACGGCGTGCTGTTCTAACGTTTGAGTCTAAGATTAATTTTTTAGCACCTGACGGCTCTTTTTTGCTTCTCATCCGCAAGCACTCTGCATACTCTTTCATATGATTCAGTTTATTTTGAAAAGTCTCAACAGGATCTTGAGCTTTATTGTGAAAGGTCTATGTGGAAAATAAACAAGCGGACAGGCCATGGTGTTACCGTCATTGTTGCTAACGACAACACATAAAAACAGGCGCTTGTCTGTCCGTAGTGTGGTTATATTCAGTGTTGGGGAGTAACGGAATACATGTACCGCCGTTACGTATTTAGAATACAAAATATGAGTAACTGTATTCCGTTACAGTTACCGTTTAAAAAGGTGGTATTCAGAATACAGTTACTTTGTTGAAATAAATGGAATACACTGGGGTACTTTCCTGTTTCATATTGTCGCGGGTCAGGACTGTTTGGGTTTTGTTTGACAGCTACGTGCTGTTGTTCCAGGCGGCAGCGTTACGGTTGCCATGGTTACAGGGCGACGCTCTCTCTCTCTGCGACTGTGTGTTTCCTGGGTGAGAGAGCGCCTTTTCGTTGTTGTTGTTGTTGTTGTGCTAAGCTAACAGGCAGAATGCTACAAGCATAGCTCTAAAGAATGTAGCCTCATGGGCAGTGTAGTCCGTGCTGCTGGGAGAATGGACTGCCATACACGTTATGTGTCTGTGAGCGCTAGGAGGGAGAAAAAGGGGAGTGGAAAGGTACGAGCAGTCATCGAGCAAAAACGGGAGCTGGAAGCATGTAAATATAATAATAACCACTGCAGCCAAGAAGAGTGCCTGACGAGCCCAGTTGTAAGTAAGCTATTAAGACTTGACTGTACACTGTGTTCGTGTTTTCCTCCGAAAACAACAAGTTCCGTTGGAGCAGCCTTTCAACGCCTCTCTCTGTCTGTCGCAAGAAAAGTTGACCCACACAACAAAGTAGAGCTATTTTTCGGCTACCAGCCGACAGGGACCCCGCCGTATTATGCTGGGTTTACACTGTGCGATTTTTTCAGTCGCGCGATTCAGCTCCTGCTCAAACTGTACGATTGACTCGCAGGGGTTAGAAGTTCATAGGTCACGATGCAGGGTCTCACACTATACGGCCCGATGCTCTCATGCGACCTGAGTGCTCACACTGTGCGTCCATAAAAATGAAGGTTATAACAGAAATTCTGTCACTCGCTCTCCCTCTCCGTCTTTCACTCACACAGACACACCACCACCATCAACTTTGCTAAATTGCTAATGAAAAACATTGGTCAGGCAGCTGTGATTGAGCAGCAGTGTCGATCCAACTATTTTCACGGTTGTTGTGGTCGTGATAATTTTGTGAGGCCACATCGAAAGGGCTCGGATGGTTCTACAGGTTGTGCCTCCATCGCTTGTGTCCAGATCACACGCTGCACTGCCGTGCTACGCCGTCTTTTTCGCTGACATTTGTGTTTGCGCGTGCGCAGTGTGGCAAACTGCGGTGACACCCTCACGACCAAGCGATTGATGATCGGGAGCTGGTCGTGAGGTGTCAATCGCTTCTCGTTACCCCACGTATACTACACGATGCACGACGCACGATGAAGGCCAAAATCGGGCCGATCGCCAAAACGATCGCACGACTCAAAAATCGGCTCAAAATGGGCCAAAAATCGCACAGTGTGAGCCCAGCATTAGTCAGAGGTCCCTTTACTACAGTTCGGAGTCGCGGACCTTCAGTAATAGTAATAAATCACACAGCAATAGTACATTCACGTTGTTGTAAAAAGCATGATAATATTGTAGCGGGTCAGGGCTGTTCGGGGTTCTGCTTGTACAGTTATGTTTTGTGTATGTTGCCATGGTGACGGGTGACGCCCTCTCGCTGCGACGGTGTGTCCTTCCGGGGTCAGAGGGCGCCCTATGTGTGTTGTGGTTGCCGCGCTGAGCAGTTAGCTAGTGGCAGTGTGTTCTTCTGCAAATGTAATAAACGGCTGTGCTCCCTGGCTAGCTCACGGGAAGCAAGACCAAACGATACTTCCGTCTCCTCCTTGTCTGAACTCGCCACAATATATTAAGTAATCCAAAGTATTCAGAATACGTTACTGTCATTGAGTAACGTAACGGAATACGTTACAGAATACATTTTGGGGCATGTATTCTGTATTCTGTAATGGAATACATTTTAAAAGTAACCTTCCCAACACTGGTTATATTAAATATAAGAGAAAGAGAGAACTTTAAGAAATTAATACAACCACTACAGTGACCATCAAAACCATGAAAAAATATTGCCATAAACAGTTTATTTTGTGACACCACGAAACAAACGATAGACATTTTTATATTGTCATCTGATATATATCGTTATATCGAACAGCCCTATATATATATGTAAATATAAATAATTTAAAAAAATGTTCATTTACCTATTACTACCACACACCAAATGTGGTCATTGGTACTTCCTGGTTTGTGTAACCACTAGGTAACAAAAGCTCCACACAGCCCCCCAGCATCCTGGAGCACTTCCATTGTGTTTTGTACGTGTTTTGTCTCTAGGGGCCACTGTAAATATACTTTTATTTATTCACGCTACATAAAATGTAATAAATAAATAATATAATACAGTGGCGGCTCCTGAAAAAAATCTCAGGGGGGGCAATTTTTATGATATCGACTAAAATGACCCATTTAATGAGTACATCAAACAACACAATTTTAATTTGTTGCTAGGTGATTAACTCATACAGTGATACCTCATGCCCACTAGATGGCAACACACAACAGAAAGCTTTCCTCTAGCTACATAAGTTACAGGTAGAAAGCGAAAGAAATTAGCATCCAGTAGCCTTTAAGCAAAAATGAATGTGTCCACTTACTCATTACTTAGGCTACATCAATCCAATGTTGTGTGGTGTAATCAAGCAACAATATAAAGCCGGCTGCATCATATAAATCAATATGCACAGCCTGTCAGCCACGACTTGCGCTGGAACCAACTCCGACAAAAAGTCCTGTTGTATGCTTTTGACTTCTCCTTCGTTGCCTGGGTTAGTTGAATTTCGGGCTTGTCAGGTCCCAACTCTTTAACTTGCAGTTTTTCTGCCATTGTCCTTCTGGCAAAAGGGTAGGTTAGAAGCGATCTAACCGAATTTGGGGGAGGCTGTGCCTCAACCGTTAACAATACCGCTGCCATCGTCTCTCTCTGACCTTATAGCTCACTTAGGCTACTGACTGAGGTAAAATTCTAGAACAGCAAATCTTCGCGCGTTTTCTGCAGGGGCGCAATTTTAAGCGCCCCCAAACCATTTAATTCAGCGACGCTGATAGGTCAAATATTTATTATTTTCCCCTGGCAACCATTTAATGATAGGCTATTTCGCTGCATATCAAGGGCGCTTTGACGAGCGCCCCAGAAGAAGAAACACACCGTTTGTTGGTTGAACTTTAATGAGTCAGCTGGTGAAAATGTTAAAATACGCCTGGCTGTATATGGGCACACACATAGTAAAACTATCATTGATGAATTTTTTAAAAATATATATTTTTACTCCTCCACATTTGGGGGGGCGGAGCCCGAGCGCCCCCTATGGGCCAGCCGCCACTGATATAATACAAAAACCAACTATTTACATTTCAACTTTTAACTATTTAAATTTTCAGCTTTTTCCTTTTAAACAAATTCAAAGTGAAACAACACAAAACGGCAGAAAGAAAAAGGAAAATAGTGAAGTATTTAAAAAAAGAAGGGCAAAAATGGATTTGTGTGTAACTTTTGAGGACTCACGAGCTTCAATCCACACACAAATATTTTACAAATGTAAATGGTCTGATTCTTATATAGTGCTTTTCTGCTCTCCCGGAGTACTCAAAGCACTGTATACAACATGCCTCATTCACCCACAGACAAGCACTTCTAAACACAAGTGTAAACGAATCTACATTCATACTCTTGGGGTTAATATCGTGCCCAAGGACATTTGGCATGCAGACTGGGGAAGCCAAGGATCAAACCACCAACCTTCCAATCAGCAGCTGACCTGCTCTACCACCTGAGCCACAGCCACCCCAAATGTGTACAAGCCTGAATAAATGCTGATCATTTACGCACGATTTATAAGTTCAGCTTCACGAGTCTGTTCATTTTCTCTTTCAAAAACCTTCCTGTGCACACAAATGCCTGAAACTACACGTAACATCTCTCGCTTGCTCACAAAACCTTAAATGCATGTGCACCTGATACGTACCAATCACGTCCCATGCCCACCTGGGGTTTTAAGGCAAATGCTGCCCGCTTCACACAGATCACAAATATAAGCTACGTTCAAGTCCCTGTGTAAAAGTGGGACATCTGGCCGTCCACTGTATACCGGCATCTTAAAAAAAAAGTTGTTTGTTTATTTCAAATTAAGTGGATCCGTATATGCACAGAAATGTTTTTTTTTTAAAGAAAATGATTCATGAAGCTGAACTTTATAAATGTGGCATTTATTCATTTTACAAATAATGTGCTCAGTGCTTCTTATTCATGTGTGGATTGAAGAAAGCACCTGTGAGTCTAAAGTTACACAATGATTGTGCACTTTTGTAAATCTTAGTTCACGCTTGTCAAACATATCATAAATATGCATTTGCAACACTTTTGCTGCAAATTTCACTCCATAATTAAAAGAGGGGAAGAAAGGGAGCCTCTGAAACTGTTCACAGCTATGAAGCCGTGTAGAGATTTAGTATGTGTAAAATTGACTGGGACTGTCCAGCGAGGATGTGAAACAGAAAAGAGGAAATGCAGGATTTTCTTTATTTCATTTTTCTGAAGTCAAGTGTGGGTTTTTTTTTATATTTATATCATAGATAGTCACTTGGTGTTCGCTCGCTCTGCGGTAGAGTATCACTTCCTGTTCCTGCTCAAACACAGTGGTGTTTCTGAGTAGCTTATTTGCTTAGCAATTTAATTAACAACTTTTAAATACATTCTTCTTTCATAGTATAATCTTCACGTGCTTCATCCGAAGCACACTTTCTGTGTACTCACTACCTAATTTATAGCCAAAGTATTCACTCACTGTCTCTGTACTGTTTCGCTAGCTTAGCTTAGCTCGTAGCCGACTCGTTAGCACCATGGCTACTTCACCTGTTCCTCCTGCACTTTCTTGCTCATTGTGTCAGATGTTTAGTTACTCCTCGGCCTCCTTTAGCAGTAATGATATCTGTAACAAATGTAGCATTCTTACAGCACTGGAGGCCAGGATTACTGAATTGGAGACTCGGCTTCGCACCCTTCATTCACCCGTAGCTAGCCAGGCCCCTGTAGCTGGTGCAGCCGAAGATAGCGTAGGCCCCGCTAGCTGTTCCCCGGCAGACCCCAAGCAGCTGGGGAAAGAGGGCGGCTGGGTCACGGTGAGGAGGAAGCATAGTCCTAAACAGAAGCCCCAGGTACACCACCAACCCGTTCATGTGTCTAACCGTTTTTCCCCACTCGGCGACACACCCGCCGGGGGTCAAACTCTGGTAATTGGTGATTCTGTTCTCAGACATGTGAAGCTAGAGACACCTGCAACCATAGTCAATTGTCTTCCAGGGGCCAGAGCAGGCGACATTGAAGGAAATTTAAAACTGCTGGCTAAGGGTAAACGTAAATTCAGTAAGATCATAATTCACGTCGGCAGTAATGACACCCGGTTACGCCAATCGGAGGTCACTAAAATCAATATTGAATCGGTGTGCAACTTTGCCAAAACAATGTGGGACTCTGTAGTTTTCTCTGGTCCCCTCCCCAATCAGACCAGGAGTGACATGTTTAGCCGCATGTTCTCCTTAAATTGCTGGCTGTCTGAGTGGTGTCCCAGAAACGATGTGGGCTTCATAGATAATTGGCAAACCTTCTGGAGGAAACCTGGTCTTGTTAGGAGAGACGGCATCCATCCCACTTTGGATGGAGCAGCTCTCATTTCTAGAAATATGGACAAATTTATTAAACCCCCCAAAATATGACTATCCAGAGTTGGGACCAGGAAGCAGAGTTGCAGTCTTACACGCCTCTCTGCAGCTTCTCTCCTCCTGCTACCCCCCCAAAAACCCATCTCCATAGAGACTGTGTCAGCTCCCAAACAGACAAAAAACTAACTAAAAACCATCAACAAACAACTTAAACATAAACAATTACAAAGAAAGAACAATACAGTATCCGCATCTGAACCAAAGAGTAAAACAGTGAAATGTGGATTATTAAATATTAGGTCTCTCTCCTCCAAGTCTCTGTTAGTACATGACTTAATAATTGATCAACAAATCGATTTACTCTGCCTTACAGAAACCTGGTTGCAGCAGGATGATTATGTTAGTTTAAATGAATCAACACCCCCGAGTCATTATAACTATCAGAAATCTCGAAGCACAGGCCGGGGGGGGGGGGCGGTGTGGCAGCAATTTTTCACACCAGCCTATTAATTAATGAAAGACCAAGACAGACTTTTAATTCATTTGAAAGCCTGATGCTTAACATTGTCCACCCCAGCTGTAAAACTCAGAAACCAGTCTTACTTGTTATCATCTATCGTCCACCTGGGCCTTACACAGAGTTTCTGTCTGATTTCTCAGACTTTTTATCTGATTTAGTTCTCAGCTCAGATAAAATAATTATTGTGGGTGATTTTAACATCCATGTAGATGCTAAAAATGACAGCCTCAACATGGCATTTAATCTGTTATTAGACTCAATTGGTTTCTCTCAAAATGTAAAAGAACCCACCCACCACTTTAATCACACTCTAGATCTTGTTTTAACATATGGCATAGAAACTGAACATTTAACAGTGTTTCCTGAAAACCCTCTCCTGTCTGATCATTTCCTGATAACATTTACATTTACAATAATTGATTACACAGCGGTGGAGAGTAGACTTTATCACAGTAGATGTCTTTCTGAAAGCGCTGTAACTAAGTTTAAGAATATAATCCACCCACTGTTATCATCTTCAATGCCCTGTACCAACACAGAGCAGAGCAGCTATCTGAACGCTACCCCAACAGAGGTCGATTATCTTGTTAATAATTTCACCTCCTCACTACGTAAGACTCTGGATACTGTAGCTCCTGTGAAAACTAAGGTTTCTAATCAGAAGTACCTGACTCCGTGGTATAATTCTCAAACACGTACCTTAAAGCAGATGACTCGTAATCTGGAGAGGAAATGGCGTGTCACAAATTTAGAGGATCATCATTTAGCCTGGAGAAATAGTTTGCTGCTTTATAAGAAAGCCCTCCGCAAAGCCAGAACATCTTACTATTCATCACTGATTGAAGTAAATAAGAACAACCCCAGGTTTCTCTTCAGCACTGTAGCCAGGCTGACAAACAGTCAGAGCTCTTTTGAGCCAACCATCCCTTTAACATTAACTAGTAATGACTTCATGAACTTCTTCACAAATAAAATTTTTATCATTAGAGAAAAAATTACCAGTAATCATCCCACAGATGTAATATTATCTACAGCTACTCTTAGTACCATTGATGTTAAGTTAGACTCTTTTTCTCTAATTGATCTTTCTGAGTTAACTTCAATAATTACTTCCTCCAAACCATCAACCTGTCTTTTAGACCCCATTCCTACAAAACTGCTCAAAGAAGTCCTGCCATTAATTAATTCTTCGATCTTAAATATGATCAACCTATCTCTAATGATCGGCTATGTACCACAGGCCTTCAAGCTAGCTGTAGTTAAACCTTTACTCAAAAAGCCATCTCTAGACCCAGCAGTCTTAGCTAATTATAGGCCAATCTCCAACCTTCCTTTATATCAAAAATCCTTGAAAGAGTAGTTGTCAAACAGCTAACAGATCATCTGCAGAGGTTTATTTGAAGAGTTTCAGTCAGGTTTCAGAGCTCATCACAGCACAGAAACGGCTTTAGTGAAGGTTACAAATGATCTTCTTATGGCCTCTGACAGTGGACTCATCTCTGTGCTTGTCCTGCTAGACCTTAGTGCAGCATTCGATACTGTCGACCATAATATCCTATTAGAGCGATTAGAACATGCTGTAGGTATTACAGGTACTGTGCTGCAGTGGTTTGTATCATATCTATCTAATAGACTCCAGTTTGTGCATGTAAATGGAGAGTCCTCTTCACACACTGAGGTTAATTATGGAGTTCCACAGGGTTCAGTGCTAGGACCAATTCTGTTTACATTATACATGCTTCCCTTAGGCAGCATCATTAGAAGACATAGCATACATTTTCACTGCTATGCTGATGACACCCAGCTCTATCTGTCCATGAAGCCAGATAACACACACCAATGAGTTAAACTGCAGGAATGTCTTAAAGACATAAAGACCTGGATGGCCGCTAACTTTCTGCTTTTTAATTCAGATCAAACTGAGGTTATTGTACTCGGCCCTGAAAAGCCTAGAAATATGGTATCTAACCAGATTCTTACTCTGGATGGCATTACCTTGGCCTCCAGTAACACTGTGAGGAACCTTGGAGTCATTTTTGACCAGGACATGTCCTTCAATGCACATATTAAACAAATATGTAAGACTGCGTTCTTCCATTTGTGCAACATCTCTAAAATTAGAAATATCCTGTCTCAGAGTGACGCTGAAAAACTAGTTCATACATTTATTACTTCCAGGCTGGACGACTGTAATTCATTATTATCAGGATGTCCAAAAAACTCACTGAAAAGCCTTCAGCTAATCCAAAATGCTGCAGCAAGAGTCCTGAGAGGGACTAGAAAGAGAGAGCATATTTCTCCTGTTTTGGCTTCCTGTTAAATCCAGAATTGAGTTCAAAATCCTGCTCCTCACATACAAGGTCTTAAATAATCAGGCCCCATCTTATCTTAATGACCTTGTAGTACCATATCACCCTATTAGAGCGCTTCGCTCTCGCTCTGCAGGCCTACTTGTTGTTCCTAGAGTATTTAAAAGTAGAATGGGAGGCAGAGCCTTCAGTTTTCAGGCCCCTCTTCTGTGGAACCAGCTTCCAGTTTGGATTCGGGAGACAGACACTATCTCTACTTTCAAGATTAGGCTTCAAACTTTCCTTTTTGCTAAAGCATATAGTTAGGGCTGGACCAGGTGACCCTGAATCCTCCCTTAGTTATGCTGCAATAGACATAGGCTGCCGGGGGATTCCCATGATGCATTGAGTTTTTCCTTTCCAGTCACCTTTCTCACTCACTATGTCTTAACAGACCTCTCTGCATTGAATCATATCTGTTATTAATCTCTGTCTCTCTTCCACAGCATGTTTTTATCCTGTCTTCCTTCTCTCACCCCAACCGGTCACAGCAGATGGCCCCGCCCCTCCCTGAGCCTGGTTCTGCCGGAGGTTTCTTCCTGTTAAAAGGGAGTTTTTCCTTCCCACTGTTGCCAAAGTGCCCTGCTCATAGGGGGTCATATGATTGTTGGGTTTTTTTCTCTGTACCTATGAAGCGCCTTGAGGCGACTTATGTTGTGATTTGGCGCTATATAAATAAAATTGAATTGAATTGAATTGAAGATAGATAAATAACACTAAATAATTAGATATTATGATCATCCGGACCTTTGCTTCATTAATTGTTTTCTGACTGGACCACTTTAAATTTGAGTTGAATAGCCCTGTTGTAGGCCTGTTGGAGAAGAGCAGAGCAGGCCACTGGTTTATTTTAGTATTGTGTGACTACTACAACTGAGATATCCTGATGCTTTCTCCTTAAAGGTGGCTGTAGCTCAGGTGGCAGAGCAGGTCAGCCACTAATCAGAAGGTTGGTGGTTCGATCCCAGGCTGCCTCCTGGCTGCATGCCAAATATCCTTGGGCAAGATATTAACCCCGTGTTTGCCTCCTGGTGGTGGTCAGAGGGCCCGGTGGCGCCAGTGTCCGGCAGCCTCACCTCTGTCAGTGCGCCCCAGGGCAGCTGTGGCTACAATGTAGCTGCCATCCCCTGTGTGTGAATGACTGAATGTAGTGTGAAGCGCTTTGGGGTCCTCAGGGACTAGAAAAGCGCTATACAAATGCAGGCCATTTACCATTTAAAAGAGGTTAAGGCCCATTCTCCATTCCAGGTTTTTTTTTTTTGACACAATTGGCCGGAAGAGTTTGAGATGTTCACGGGGCTTCATCACACCATCACGAGGCTCCTCGTGGTGGTGTGATGACCCATTTCAAAATGAAGCTGGTGTCAAAAAACACCAACACGCTGCTTCAGAAACAGCTTGGTTCGTCTGAACAGAGTCACGTGATCAGTGATGTACTGTTCTCTCTATGTGTTGAACTCCCTGAGTGTGAACATAGATAAACAGCCAAATTTGGCCCGCAGACTAATTACATTTGGCCCGCGAAGCCATACAAAATTAACATTAGAGCTGGCCTGCCAGTATTATACAGTGCATGTACTGCTAATACTACAATTCCCAGAATGCTCTGTTGGTGTTTTGGCACATCAGTCATGACAGGACCCATTAGCACCCTCTCCTCTGTTGACCATAGTCATAGCAACCATGCAAATACTGCCATGCTACCGATCCCAAAATGTCAAAAAGAAAGGCAGAAAACAGGAGCTTTCTGGACAGGTGGGAGAATATGATGGAAATTTGATAAATGATAAAATGATCAAATTTAACTCAGAAGGCTGCAAATACAATTTTTATTTAAGAAATTAATCCCACTGACGTGTTATTTAATTGGAATTTTGATTTTGCATGTGTGCAATATTAAGTTATATATACGTTTATATAAGTTATATGTATTGTTTAGTATAAAGCTTTGCTTGTTCCATACTTAGTTTTTCAGCAAAACTTGTTTGAGTCCATAAGAAAAGATTCCTTATTATATTTGGAGGAAGATTTTTTTTCAATGAATATTAATGTTAGCCCGCGACTTTGATCCAGTTTTGAATTTTGGCCCACTGTGTATTTGAGTTTGACACCCCTGCTTTAAGGGATAAATTGATCCAGTTTAAAGTTGTAGACTCCAAAGTGCAGCAGTCACTTTAGAAATAAACACAGAAAGCGCACTCAGTGATAAAAGAGATCACTGGAATTAAAGTGTTTACCACTCACTAAGTTAACAGGTTAACAGATTTCTGCAGCAATTCAATTCAATTCAGTTCAGTTCAGTTTTATTTATACAGCGCCAAATCACAACAGCAGTCACCTCAAGGAGCTTTATATTGTACAATAGATCGTACAATAATGCAGCATTGACATCGTGTCCTTTTTATAACAGTGCTGCATTTGCTTGTACATTTTTTGTTCTTTAAAGATTTTTAATCACCAATTAAACATTTCTGGAAGGGTTGGTGCTGGTAGGGATCATTTCCTGTGGAAGAAAAGGCATATGACCAGTGAAATGTTCTTTGTAGGTTAGTTTGATGGTACTAACCCCACCCCTTTCATGTTCACATGAAAGGGGTGGGGTTAACATATTAACTAACATAGTGAGTTAATAACCACTTTAATTGCCAGTGTTGTGTAAGTGTATCCAGGTCATGGAAAGATACGTGTGCTCCACTCACACCGAGTATAGCAGAGGTGCGGTGCTGCTGACTTCAGTTGAGGATACACAGGAAATCCAGCATGTCCAAATTAACACTGTCGGATTTGATTTCAACACTATTAAAGTGTCTATATGGGTCCACCCCAGAGAGTGTTAATTTAACTCTTTTTGGAGAGTTGGTACGTTAACTCTGATTTAGTGTTAAACACCAAATCTGTCTGGAGTTGATAATTTAACACTTGGTGTTAAGAGTTTATATATTAACTCTCAAAGAGTATTTTAGTTTAACTACGTAAGAGTTATCTTCTAATTCATTCTAAAAAGCGGGAATTTTACTGTTCTGAACTTCTAGAAATTTCTTTTGGAAATAAACATTTACTAAAAAGACGCAATGGTTCTTGAAAAACATTTATTCTGAACTGTGCACCACAATTTCAAAACATTTTCTGAAAGATGTAACAGTGTACATGTTCTCACTTTCATTAGAATTTTGTTTATCAAAAGGTCTGACATGGGTAAATGCAAATAACAGCATTCTCATCACTTATTTCTTCAATACAATATGCATGTCCTTCATTCATCCCTTTGTGGAACTTCAACGCACTTCTGCTCTCCCCCATATTCCATCTTCACAAGCATATCCTGTGCGGAGATTGAATAAAAATTAGTTGACACTAATTAATGGCACAAATAATCCAGTAAACAATTGCAGCACAGTAAAAAAAAAAAGGAATCCTCTTTGAGCCATTACTTGTGTAAAGTATTTTCCCAAAAGACAAGGACACAGGCAACAGGTAATACTGAACTAAATGTAAAACCTCAACCTTTTTCATTTTTACCTGAACCGTGTGCACAAAACTCTGGAGGGATCTATGCTAACGTAGAACCCAGTCAGGACGTCTGCTACTGCTGTTTGCTCGTTTTTTTTTATTATGGGAGATCGTTTTCAGGCTCCAAGTAGCACCATTATACCAACATTTCACATTCTAGACATTGTTTTAGGTGTATTTGACCAAAAGTTTGACTGAAAATTCACATGCAAGCTTTTTTTCAAGGCTGTGGTATTTGCCCGCAAACAATACCTTTCAGCTAGCTAAAACAGAATATTATGCTATCAGCGAGCAACATGGCTAATGCCTTTCACACAGCTTTGTCTCAACTCCAAAGAGCCACAGAAGTAAAAGCTCATAATAATAATAATTGAAACAATCTTTGAAAAAATGACTTACCAAGCATGGCAAACAACTCAAATATGTAGAGCAAAATGTTCTGAAACGGCTTC
This sequence comes from Simochromis diagramma, assembly GCF_900408965.1. Classification (NCBI taxonomy): domain Eukaryota; kingdom Metazoa; phylum Chordata; class Actinopteri; order Cichliformes; family Cichlidae; genus Simochromis; species Simochromis diagramma. Next base: position 328,902 of record NW_024386778.1, on the reverse strand, counting down.
ACTTCAGCTTCGATTGGAGCCGTGCTGGGGGCGGAGTCTGTGAATTTACTCTAGTGGTGTCATAGCCCCTGTAGGAGTTCAGAGTTAAGAGGTCAAGAGTTAATGTTTCCATTGTAACACTTCCAGAGTTACATTAAAAGAATGTGACTCTACTTAGAGTAAAATTAACTCTACTTTTGCAAGAAGACTATTAACACCAAAACATTTAACACTTTTGAATTTGCTGTGTATAATCAGGCACTGACTGACACGCCTTCTATAGATGAAATAGAGTCTAGGGATGAAGGGGACGGCTTGCCCGTCACTGGGGGCGAGGTCACTGAGGTAGTTAAACAATTCTTTGGTGGCCGACCCCGGTACTGACGAGGTTCGCCCTCAGTTCCTAAAGACTCTGGATATTGAAGGACTGTCTTGTTTGACATGTAACATTGCATGGAGATCTGGGACGGTGGCTCTGGACTGGCAGACTGGGGTGGTGGTTCCTGTTTTCAAGAAGGACGACTGGAGGGTGTGCTCCAACCAGGGTTTTAATAGTTTTGCAATTTTCATTAGTTTTTATTTTTATTTAGTTTTGACTTCAGATTTTCAATTTTATATCAGTTTTAGTTAGTTTTCCTTTTTTTGTTTTTATTTTTATTTCCGTTAACGAAAATGTTTTTTCACTTCTAGTTTTCGTTATTTCGTTAGTTTTCGTTAACGATAATAACCTTGGCTCCAACTACAGGGGAAATCACACTCCTCTGCCTCCCTGGAAAAAGGGAACACGGAAAGGAGCATTCGCATATTAGTCCAACCACGGATACAGGAGAAACAATGTGATCAAGTGTATATATTTGTTTGGTTATTTCCTATTTTCATTCATTATTGACACATTTAATAAATTATTTAAAATTATTTATGACATATGACGTATTTAGTTGATTAATTTTGGCACAGTTGGCACTCCATATTTTTACGCTAAAATAAAAGTTTGAACTGAATCTTTATTTATGGTTTAAAAGGGCACTGTGTATCAATGTAGAAAACAATATCCTTATAGTTTGATATTTAGTGGTATTGCTCATTGTTGAGTATATTGTTCTGTTTGTTTTCTTGTTATGTGCAAAATATTGTCAGAGTGTAATTTTGGTTGCCTACTTGTCTTATCACAGATAGGGGCAGGTGTCAATAAGAATTTATTCTTCTTGCTCCTTTTCATGCATGGAAACAGTGTTACTTTAATTGAAAGGAAGGTTGTATATAGGAAATGAATTACTCCTGTACCATGTGTGAAACAAGATAAATAAATAATAAATAAATGATGCACATTTTATTTCAATGGCAACTGAAGTGTTGGATTTCATATAATAATAATCAATAGCTTCACTTCAAATTACTGGAGACCGAATCTGTGAAAGCCCGATGGTGGAGGTCCATTTGCACTACTTTATTTCTTTTAGAGCTGTTCTGTTGATCGCTTTGTAAAGACTAAATTCAAATAACACTGAAGACATAAAATGTTAGTGGTATTTCATCGTTGTGCTTTTATTTTCTCCCCTGAAAATTAGGCTACACTTATTGTGAAAAATGTAACCGGAAGTAACTTCTACTTTCATTTAGTCCATCTGGCGACGACATGTGAGTTGACTTGAACAGGAAGAGGAAAAAACGGCTACAGACGTACCGGAGCGAGTAAAAGGCAGGGTGCGTATCACACCGTTATTAAGTGCCAGGATTTTATTTGTCGCTGCACATTCAGTTCGTGTTTTTAAGCTGTGTGAATAATTTATCTGTAGTCGGTTGGATAGCTAGCTAGCTTATGAGATCAATTTAACGGCTGCCGTCTTCTCATCACTTCTTCTCTGTCTGGTTGTTTCCTGTGTTGTCAGGTGGAATAGAACCTTTGAAGAATCTAAGCCAGTCTGCTGAGACGTTTTTAACAGCAAGAAGAGTTTGTTGGAGCCGATACAGAATGTCCGGACAGAGCATTACTGACAGGATCACGGCCGCTCAGCACAGCGTCACCGGCTCGGCGATTTCGAAAACTGTCTGCAAGGCAACCACTCATGAAATAATGGGGCCAAAGAAGAAGCACTTGAACTGTAAGTTTCGTTTCCCTGTTTAGAAAAGTTGCACATTTCCTTCCCATTTTTTCGGTTAATACTGGATTTGAGTGCTGTGTCTGTGGGGCCTGCACAGACTGTAACGCTATAATCACAGGGCCAGACGGTGGTTTTACGAGTTTCAGGAAACTTTCGAGAAAAGTAAACCCACCGTGTTTGATGTAAGCAGGGATCTGTACTGTACGCTTCATACAACTGTATTTACCAGCAGGATGTTATTGGCCACACTTTAACTCCACCTGCAAAGAACTCGCCGAGTAGCTTTAGAAAGTTTAACCCGCCTGTTCCACGTGAGGCTAAAAGGCTCAAATCTGTGTTATTCTTTTGAAATACATGATGGGACTTTGGGTCAACAACCAACATCCAGAAAGGCTCTAATGTCACAGAGCTCGTTATGTTATACAGAACACACACAGGCTGGACTTTGATATCCACAGTCATAATCATTTACAGCTCTGTACAACATGCTGTGTAGCTGACTCTGCTCTTATTCCTGGAAGCAGCTTCGTGGTTATCGACTTTACAACTTTACCAAGAGTTGGTAAATGCAGATTACTTTCAGCACAGCTTACCTTGTGCGTTGTTGAGGAATACAGCAAGTATTCCTCAACAATAAGCCTACTGAAAGCTGCTTTCTGGGTTCTGTTGGTGGTGTTTGATGTTTTAAGTTACTGAAAGGAACTTTTTTATTTTTTTAAACAATTATCTTTACTATATATCATGGCAGAATGATCTGCATCAAAAAGTACATTTTAAACTAGGGCTGCCACAAACGATTATTTTGATAGTCAACTAGTCACCGATGATTTTTGCGATTAGTCTGCAAGGCTACATGTATGTTTCCCGTCCAATGGACCATGCATCCATTGGATGGGAAACGCACAGCTTCTTGCACCAGCATGTGTCTGCTCTTATATAACTATCATTAGCTTACAGCTTGAAGTGTTTAAGGTATGTGCTAACTAAAATTAAGACAGGATGATTGTTTATCACACTTAATGAAATTTGCAGATTGACTCGGTGGAGTTTAATAAACTCAGCCGGCTGCTCCTTGCTGTCTAAAATATAACAGGACCAATGTTCCCTCTAAGCTGCGCAATGCTGGCTCGCTCTCTGCGCACAGGAAATCTGCGTTGCGCACAAAAAAAAAAAAAAAATCTTTACATTACTTTTCCTATATGTCAGTTAAGATAAGTACTTGGAATGTTAAAGGGTCCAACAATGTGGTGAAAAAAAAGTCCATTTTAAATTCTCTGAAGAAAGATTTGACTCACATTGCTTTTTTGCAAGAAACCCATTTGACAGATGATGAACACAGAAAATACTGTAGAGAATGGGTTGGTCAAATTTTTTTCTCATCCTACTCCACAAATAAAAGGGGGGTTATTACCCTTATACACAAAAATCTTCCCTTCAACGTTATAGCCACTCACAAGGACAATGAAGGAAGATATATATTGGTTAAAGGGATGTTGCATGGGGAAACTGTTCTCCTAGGTAATATATATGCGCCGAATGCACAGGATGTCGAATTTTATACGGTATTATTTAGTCAATTAGTGGACATGGACTGTGCTAATATAATATTAGCGGGTGACTTTAACTGTGTTTTATGCCCTAAAATGGATAAATTTCCCCCACAATCTATCTTGACCAAAAACTCCAAAGCCCTTTGGCAAATTATAAATGAGCTTGACCTTATAGATGTCTGGCGACACTATAATCCACTATCTAAGGAGTACACTTTCCATTCTAACCCTCACTTGTCAGCATCTCGTATAGATTATATTTTTATGTCCAAGTGTATCAGTCAGTTAGTTCAGCAGGTAAATATTGGTCATATAGGTCTCTCTGACCATGCTCCTGTTGTCTTAACCATTCAACCCATGAGACATATTGAGCGCTCTAGGTCTTGGAAGATGAGCACACTGTCTCTTTTGGATGAGAAATTTATACATTTCATAACAGAGCAAACAACAGTATTCTTAGAAATAAATGATAAAGAGGAGATAGACACAAGAACTTTATGGGATAGCTATAAGGCTTACATGAGAGGGATGATTATTTCATACACAAGTCATAAAAGGAAGCAACGATTAATAAGGCAGTTAGAGATCGAGAATAATATCAAAAAGCTGGAGAAACAATACTATGTAACAAAATCAGCTGAAACATTAAGTGAGCTTAATATTGCCAGGACATCTTTGCGTAATTTGATAATGCGCGAAAGGCTGAAAGAGATGTCCTTCTTGCCAGACAACGGCTTTTTGAATCAGCTAGTAAGCCTAACCGCTTTCTGGCTCGTCTTGCAAGGAATACTCCATCAAGTTCCTTTATCACAGCTATTGTGGATGTGAATGGTGAAAGACAAGTAGGAAACCGTCAGATTAATGAGTGCTTCAGAGAATTCTATACAAACCTATATCAATCTGAGATGGACATAACAAGGCTTAACTCAGGCTTCTTCCTAAACGACTTAGTATTCCCTCAGCTTTCTGAAGATCAGGTAAGCCTGCTGGAGTCACCCATAACAATGATAGAGGTGAATAAAGCTATATCTGCACTCCAGTCAGGGAAATGTCCTGGGGCAGATGGTTTCCCAGTAGAATTTTTTAAGGTAATGAAAATGAAGTTAAATAGTTTATTATTAAGGGTTTTTAATAAAGCATTTGAAGAATCGAAACTCCCAGAATCTATGCACCAGGCTAATATAACATTGATAGCTAAAAAAGATAAAAATCCAGAGTCATGCTCATCTTACAGGCCTATTAGCCTTCTTGGTGCTGATAATAAGATACTTTCAAAGATACTGGCTCTTAGGCTAGAAAAAGTAATGTGCTCTATCGTGCATGCTGATCAGACAGGCTTTATTAAGGGGAGGAATTCTTATAATAATACTCGACGCCTATTTAATATTATTCATTTTTTAAATTTTCATCAGATCCCTGGGGTTGTTGTTTCTATGGATGCCGAAAAGGCATTCGATAGAATTGAATGGGAATATATGTTTGAAATAATGAGAAGATTTGGGTTTGGAAAAAACTTTCTGGGGTGGATCAAAATTATATACAAATCGCCAATAGCATCTGTGTTAACTAACGGCTTGTTATCTTCCCCATTTTCACTGAGCAGAGGTACAGCACAAGGTAGCCCATTGTCACCACTATTATTTGCTTTGGCCATCGAGCCCTTGGCCATGGCCATTAGACAAAATCCAAGTGTTCTTGGAGTTAAAATTGGGGATAGACAACATAAAATTCTGCTTTATGCAGACGATATTCTTCTGACACTGACTGACCCGGTTAACTCTTTACCCGTTCTTATTAGGTGCATCAAGGACTTTGGTCTTATATCTGGATACAAAGTAAATTTTGATAAATCTGTTATAATGACTTTGTGTAGTGGAGGGGATAATGAACCTTTATATGTTAAACCTTTTCATTGGGCACCATCAGGTTTTGTATATTTGGGAGTTAAAGTTACACCAAATGTTGGACACTTATATAGAGAAAATATTAATGGAATGGTTCAAGATCTTCGGGAGATGCTGACAAGATGGAGATCACTTCCGATATCATTTTTGGGAAGAATAAATCTCATTAAAATGGTAATCCTACCGAAAATATTATATCCCACAGGCATGTTGTTTGCAATCTTGAAATCAGAAGATATTAAAGTAATTAACAAGGCTATGGTGGATTTCATTTGGGCAGGAAGAAAACCCAAAATTAAATTGGAGACACTACAGTTACCGAAAGATCTGGGCGGGTGGGGAGTGCCAAACATAGAAAATTATGTCCTCTCAATACAAGCGAGGATTCTTTCTTCCTGGATACATGAACATTCTGATCTGCCATGGCTAAATATTGAGGAAGTATTATGTAAACCATCCTCACCTGTTAACTTCTTAGGGAAACGTCTAAATGACTTACCTCACGTAATAAAGCATAACCCACTGATATATAATGCTATGTGGACGTGGGGAAAACTGAGAAAAATTTTTAACAGTAGTCTTCCGTTTAATATCTTGTCAACGTTTATAAATAATCCAGACCTTCTGCCACAAAACATAGGGTCAAGCTTTGTGGGATGGCATAAAGTAGGTGTAAAGAGGTTTTATGACCTCTTTAAACATGGTGAGTTTAAATCATTTGAATCCTTGAAGTCCCAGTATTTTATGTCAAAGACTGAGTTTTATAAGTATTTGCAATTGAGAAATTATGTGTTTAAAAAATGCTAAAACATTACGAATCTCAACTGCCTCTTTTCGGTTGGAGAAATTTTTTCTGGATAATAGGGAGCATAAACATTTTGTATCAAAGTTTTATTCCGAGATTTATGCCCTAATCGTGGATAAACTGGCATGGTTGAGAAAATCTTGGGGGACGCTGCTTAAATGTGAAATAGATATACAGGCATGGGACAAAATCTTGCTCCTTCCATCCAAAATCTCTGTTTGTAACCGATTTAAAGAACTGCAGTACAAAATTTTGCACAATGTGTATATTTCTCCGTATATTTATAGTAAGTATAATATGGGAATACCTCCAAACTGTCTCAAGTGTAAGGTCAGAGTGGGCACTAGATTCCACTGTTTGTGGGAATGTGCTATTATTCAGTCATTTTGGAAAGAGGTCTGCGCCAATATTAGTACAGCTATTGGTCATCAGGTGACAGAAAACCCATTAATGTGTATATTGGGATATATTCCTGTCTCACTGGTACAACATGAGCATGTAATTCAGTCACTGTTAATGTTGGCCAGGAAAAGCATTATGTTGAGATGGGTGGGGGCTGTGCCTCCCTCCATTTCTCTATGGAAGTCGCTCATCATTGAAGTTATGACTCTGATCAGGCTGGGACATTATATTGATGGGAGCTCCCGAATTTTTGTGGACAAATGGAAGAGACCACTGGAAGCACTGGGAGTAACCTATAAACTGGATCCTAGAGGACAACAGTTATGGACATAATGTTGTAATATTCTAGTGCTGTGTAGTGTTATTATTTTGGATGTGAACCAGTCTTATATTTGTTGGGGAAAAAAGTTAAATAAAAGTTAAAAAAAAAAAAAAAAAAAAAAAAAAATCTAACCTGATTTGAAATGAAAATAAGTCCGTTAACAATTCTGTTCTGCAGTGTTAGTCAGTGACTGGCTGCTCCCGTATGGGATTAGAACGATGCCACCTTATCCCATAGTCCAGCCTATGATGCGATTCACATTCGTATGCAGCTAATCAACGTGGTTGACAGGCTATGACAGCGTCCTTATGTGCCGGTGTTTTAGCAAAGCGGCTGATGTGGAGTGAAGCCACGTTAATGACAACGTGTACAACCATTGGAGATGTGAGCAGGACAGACGGAACAACTGACGGGAAAAGTGTGGACTTTATACCAGTTTTTAAATTGTGTTGATCGGCCGCGTAAAACCAGAGTTATGATAAAATATCTGCAATGTTTGTTTTTCTTCCTGAATACTGTCGTTGTTTATATTTACTGCAGGAAGAAACGGTTAAAAACAGCGTTTTATAAGGAAAACGCTCAAAAGCCTGTGAGCAAAACAGCCCCCCTCCCCCAGCCTTTCCTATTGGTGGAAAAATGATATGGCAACATGGCATTTAGTTGTTTAAGAAGGGGGAAGTTTTAGGAGTGACGGCATGTTTTGAGAGATTTGAGACGTTTAGCACAAATCTTGTGTAGTTTGTGTGTAGTTAGTGTGTAGTGTAGTCAATAGTTGTGTTGTGTGTCAGAACAATGAGGCGACTGCTGAGTGTTACAGGTGTTACAGCAGTGATACATCTGCTGCTGTCAGGCCTGCAGGTATCAGGCTGTTGTTCTCCTTCATCTCATAGTGGACAGAAATTATTTTTTGGAGCGGCACAAATAATTTGTGTGGCATCAGATTTGATGCAGAACAGCTGATTGTTCTGTAAATAGTTTGAAATGTTTATTTAAAAACGCTTTGGCTGCATTTTTAGGTAAACAGCTGCAAAAAACTTTGTTGTTTGCAAAACTCAGTTACTTTTTTGAAGAAGTAACTATATAATTAATTGCCCAACATTGGTCATTATTTACTGTATTTGCAGACAGAGTTACAGACTCTCTCCCAGACCACAGACTCATAATACAAGTCAGAGCTTTATAAAAAAAGAAAAAAGAAAAAAAAAGAAGTATTTTTTTCAAACTTGGAGTTCAGGTTATTTTTCCTTCCAATAGTGTTAACATGCTGCACAGGTCATGAACAAGATTTATTTTAATTTTCATTGTAAGTGGGCTAAAGCAGTTAATTAAAAGTAGTCTAACATAAATGCTGTAATTTGATTATTTTAATAAACCGTAACTTGGATGGATTGGATGCTGGCGTGACCACAGTGCACAGTGTCTGCTGTTGCTCACAGTAGTCCAAGGGACGCTCAGGGAGTTTGTGTGTTCGCTCAGACACATGAAACATTACAGGGAACGTTGAAAGGGACACTGGAGTAAACTCTCGACCGTCTCACACTTCTGTTTAATCAGTTTTCTGTTTGACGTTTATTCAGTTGTGTGAAAACCAAGGAGGAACCCACCCGATGGATTAATAAAGTTTTATTTTATCTAATCTAATCTAATAATTTTAATCTCAGCCAAACTGATTTACTCAGGAACAAATAAAACACTGAAAAAGACAAACAATAACATTTTTAAGTTATCTAAGTGACTTATATATCATGTTTAACCCGAGTAGCCAAAGATCGCGGGGGTTTAAAACGATGTGCCGAGAGTTTGCTGTTCTCACCCTTGAACCCCCGGCTAGCTGTCGAGCAGCACTTTTGCAAATACGTGATGTCTTGATAAACTGAGCAGATATTTGAAGTTTACACAGCTACATTCTCGCCTGAAAATATCTTAAAAGTTTATTTTGTGACTCAGAAAGATTAATAAGAGTAACATTAAAACTTAGTAGCGCCGCCATTGCTGGAAACTGGAATTTGCAGCGCCGCGCTATGAATTCTGGGATATGCCAGGCCACGAAGGACCCACCTGACCCATCCTTCAAATCTGGGGAAATTAAGGATGCATTTGTCGGAGTCTTCGAATTTGGACAGGCTTCGTCGTGCCGCTGTGCCGTAATCGGCCTACAAATGCAACCAAAAATATTTATCACGATATCATTCGAAAATTTGCGATAACGATATAACTGACGATATAATTGACACGAGACAAAATACTTTACAACTCCACAACTTTATTAGTGCAAAAAAAAACCCCATCAATGTATTTTCACTTAAACAAGCAGCTGTTTTTTATGTGCATTAAAGTTATATAAAAATGTAACAGTGCAAATGCAAATTCCTTGCTGACAGTTCAACCAAAAGGCATTTCCAGTGGAAACTGGCCGACATATCCTCAGCATAACCATGTATAATATCCACAAAACTTAAAAAGAGGTTATACACACACAATACGGTAACATTATGTTGAAGCACAGTACGTATCACTCCGTGAGGCTCCGCCTACGATAGCCGTGATGCTCCGACAATCCATCAAGTGGTGCGGCTTCGTAGCTCAGCAAAGTCGTACTGAAACATTTGACAGATTTTCAAGCGCCGTGCACATAAAATCGTTTCGAGGTCAGTAAACACAACCAGAGTTCATACATAAGGCACACGGGGTTATAAGGGGCTCTGTCGACTTTCAGAAAAATCAAAGGATTGATTTTAAGTGTGCCGTATTTTCCAAACAACACGGTAATAACGGGGGCCCGCTAGCATGCGCTACCAAAAATAGTGCTTTGTTGTGTATCTGACGGATGAAAGCCAAACCAGTTCCACACCACTGAAGCTGCAGCATTTTTACAAACCAGTTCAGGTTCATCGTTTCATTCAACGATCCGCTTTCGCTCTTCTTATTCTGCACCGCCGCCATGCTCTTTCCTTCCATGTGCGTATGAAAACAAAGGCACTGCGCATGCGTGTTTTACCCATATTCTATCGCCATATTTCATTTTCTTATCGTTGCCCAACATTACACCGGTATTACCGTGGACGGTATGATATGGCCCAGCCCTAAGATGTGGTTTAATTTAGTTAAATCTGCAAGCGTAGGAGAGATCTCGTCTGATCTCGGAAGCTAAGCAGGTACTGATCAGAAGGTTGGTGGTTCGATTCCTGGCTTCCCCCAGTCTGCATGCCAAATATCCTTGGGCAAGATACTAACCCCAAGTTGCTTTCCGATGCATTGATCGGAGAGCAACTCCATCCTCATTGGAGTATCAAAATGTCACACATATCTGTAGCAAAAAGTCATCTTTCAGAAAAACTACTGCAACTTCCATTTAAGAGTCAGTGTGTGTGAATGTTAGGTAGAAAGCACCAAGGAAAATGTGGTTGTGCGAATGGGAGTGAGTGGGTGAAAGCACAAGTTGTGTAAAGTGCTTTAAGTGCTCAAGATTGAGTAGAAAAGCGCTATAAGAACCAGTCCATCTACCATGTGCCATACCTAAATATTTAACATTTCCAGATTGCAGTGGTGTAGAAGAAGGATTATGGAAGGAGCAGTTAATCAGAAGAACTGCAGATTTTAACCAGTTTATTGAATAATCTGAAACGCTTGCTAAAGAGTTTATTAGTGTGATTACCTCAGAGAGATTGGTTTGTGAGTGCTGGAGAAAAAGCAACACATCATCTGCATAAAGAGTGATGATCACTGCAGCCTGTCTAACTGCTGCTGCAGGTGGTTGGATAAAAACTGCAAACAGTGACGGGGAGAGTGGGCGTCCCTGCCTGGTGGGCGTCCCTGCCTGGTGGGCGTCCCTGCCTGGTGGGCGTCCCTGCCTGGTGGGCGTCCCTGCCTGGTGCCCCTCAGGAGACAGAAGCTGGAGGATGTTTGGTCATTTGTTCTGAAACAAGCTGTTGGGGAATTATATCATATTTTTAACCAGTTAATGAAAGAGGTTCAAAACCAAATTTGTGTGAAGTTGCAAATAAAAGTTTCCAGTTAACTCTGTCAAACGCTTTTTCTGCATCTAGAGATAATACTGTGGTTTCAGTGTTTTTACTGCATGAACAGTCAATCAAATTAAGTCATCTACGTGTATTTGTTGATGAGTGCTACCTTTTATGAAGCCAGTTTGGTCAGGATTAGTTATGAGGGGGGTTCTCTTCTCTGATCTCAGAGCTTTGCAGATTATTTTAAGGTCTACATTAATAAGGGATATTGGACGATAGCTGGTAGTAAACACAGGGTCTCTGCCTGGTTTTAGCAGGAGATTCATGTTTGGTGGACGTCTGTCATTTTCCTTGATTTCTGCAGCACTCTGTGGAATAATGGTGCCAGAATTGTCCAGAATTCTGCTGGAAAGCCGTCTGGACCTGGAGCCTTACTGTTGGGCAAACTTATCAGGGCTTCCTGCAGCTCACCTGCTGTCAGCAGTGAGTCCAGTGCCATTGCCTGACTGTCTGGTAGTTTTGGAAAAGTTATGTTGTCAAGAAACTGATCAACTTTGTTTTTTGATGAATTTATCTGTTGTGAATATAAAGTTTTGTAAAAGTCCCTGAAAGTGATGTTTATTCTTTCAGGATCTTAGACGGTGTTGCCTGATAAATGTTTAATCGCACACACAGTCGTTTCTTCTTTATTCTTAACTGGTTTGCTAGAAACCGGATTTACTACCATGTTGAACATTTTGAAAGTGAAGTCTTTGTACTAGAAATTTGTTTTTTTTTCTTTTAATTAAAGTTTTGCATTACAAACTTGTTTCAGTATTTAGCAACTGCATTTCTTTGCCTTGTACTTGTAACATGTGCAATGACAATAAAGTTGAATTGTGTTCAGTATTTCCTGTTCCTGGTGGGACATATCGGCTTCTCTAAAGATTTGATGATTTCTTCTAATTCCTGAATATGTTTGTTTTCTTTTTAACGTGATGAGAATGAAATGATTTTAGCTCTCATCACAGCTGTCCTGCTTCCCAGAGAACAGACTGATGTTTCAGGCAGGTCATTATTGCCTCAGTATGACTTCGGCTTATCTTTTCCCACTTTGCATTTTTCACTCCTGCAGACTTGATTCAGTGCACCAACGAGATGAATGTGAACATCCCTCAGCTGGCTGATACCCTGTTTGAGCGGACTGCCAGCACCAGCTGGGTGGTTGTCTTCAAGTCTCTCACCACTACACACCATCTGATGGTCTATGGCAATGAGGTCAGCAAGCGGACATGAAACACTACAAAGGCTCATTTACACCACGGAGCCCTGAACCGCCATAGCTTCAACACAGTCTGTGAACACTGGTTTAAGAAATGGGTGTTTAAAGTATTTATGACATGTTTAGCGCCATCTTGTGCCAAAGCAGAATATGAGGTCAACAGGTTGGTTAGTGGCAGCTAATAGGCTAACATTAGGTATGCTAAATAATTAGTAAGGTAACCAGTAACTAAGTGGAAAACAAGGCTCCTCGCCGCAACAATGAGCTTTATGTGAAGAAACCGAGAACATACCGTCTGCTTTCACTGTCTTTAGCACTAACTGGCTCTGGTTGTTTGGCTAGCTGCACTGAAACAGGAAGTGTAATGTTTGTATTTGTAAAGCACTTAATAAAGGAGGACCGCCAAGCTGCAGTGAGACACTCTGACCTTTCCTCTGAGTTGTGATGCACTGAGTGGCATAAACAGCTGATGTCCACAAGATGCGATCTATGCAATAAAAACGGGTTCCTACATGCGCGTCACGCGCAAACATAAATGTTTCTGGACGTTTTCAGTGGGAGAAACGTTTCATCATCATCCAGGTGACTTCCTCAGTCTCAGCTGACTGCAGGTTTCAACCTTATAGCAGGACATTTGCACAATAACTGAAACCAGCAGCAGTGCAGTCAGCTGAGACTGGAGAAGTCACCTGGATGATGATGAAACGTTTAAGTAAGTAAGTAAAATTTATTTATATAGCACATTTCACAGATAAAAATCACAAAGTGCTTTACAATAAGATCAGACACAAGTTAAAACGTCCACATGGACAGAATCGACCTTTGGGGATTTACTTACCTGGATGATCGAGCATCAAGACCTCTATTAGACCGCTTTTTAGTTTTAGTGTCCTTTTTTTTTGGTTCCGTTACTAGTTAGCTACCATAAACTAATCTAAGTATATGAGCCCCAACCAATCAACCCGGTGCTGTTACGTTCTGTACTGGTACAAGATGGCGCTAAACATGTTCTTAATCACAGGTGTCCAACTGCAGGCCTCGAGGGCCGGTGTCCTGCAGGTTTTAGATGTGTCCTTGGTCCAACACAGCTGACTCAAATGACCTCCTCAACATGTGCTGAAGTCCTCCAGAGGCCTGCTAACAAACTAATCGTGTGAGTCAGGCGTGTTGACCCACGGTTATATCTAAAACCTGCAGGATGCCGGCCCTCGAGGCCTGGAGTTGGACGCCCCTGGTATAAAAGCTTTAAACAGTTCATAGTTAATCCAGCTTCACAGACAGTTAAATCTGTGACAGGCTTTGAGCATCTGTGGGCGTGCAGCGCTGCTGCAGACATTCATGGTTCATTCATGTGGTGTTTTTTTTGCAGAGATTTATACAATATCTGGCTTCAAGAAACACACTTTTTAACCTCAGCAACTTTTTGGACAGAAGTGGCCTACAAGGTATCTCACAAACATCCACGACAGCCACGTTTCCCTGCGATACGCCGTTTATACTCACTCGTCTCTTCTTTGGTTTCTAACGTAGGCTATGATATGTCAACGTTCATCAGGAGGTACAGCCGCTACCTGAATGAGAAGGCTGTCTCCTACAGACAAGTCGCATTTGACTTCACTAAAGTGAAAAGAGGGTAAGGTTCATGTTTCTCACTGACTCGTGTTTGTCCTTTCTTACACCTGAGCCCCAAAGCTTGAATTTCTTGTTCAGGTGATCGTGTGTGACACTCCGGGGTGATATTGAAAATATCGTTGCACTACTTTTGTTTCCTTGTGACAGTTTTGTTAAAGTTGCAGAAAGCAACATATAACTTCTGCAGCTCTGTTTGAGGAAAGCCGAGTTCCTGGTTTTGCTTCACTTCACCATTTTAAAGGCAAGATATTTCCAAATAGCAGCGTTAGCATCTTTTTGTGAATTTGATTATCTTTCTTATTTTATTTCATAATTTGTCATATTGGGCCTGATTTTACTGATTAGTTTGCATCAAATGCAGCTATAGTCATAATTTTACTTCACTCCGTAGGACAGCTGCACGTCTCAGTGTCGGACTCTAAATTAAATTACATATAACTTCATTAATTCTTCATTAATATTTCTATTGTGACGTTTGCAGTCTTGACATCCTTTAGATAGTAGAGACGTATCTGCTGGCTAATGATGTTCATTTCAAAAGTGCCAACTTGGCAGACGATCCACACAAAAAGACTTAAATGAACATTAATTATCCAGAGCTCTAACCCACAGCAAAGAAACGATTATTACCATGGGTGACAATAAAATTAAAATACGTTAAAATAATGAATGCTTTCTCTTTGCTTTCACAGGCCTGATGGAGTCATGAGGACCATGAACACAGAGAAACTCCTTAAAACCGTTTCTGTCATTCAGACTCAGATGGATGTGTTGCTTGATTTCAATGTGAGTGCTCGGCATCGTCAGACGTCTCAGCACAAGTAACTTACAGTGATGGGAATAACAGCGTAAACGTTTCAGTAACCAGTAATCGAACAACGCTGTTACTGTTACCGACAAGAAAAAGTAGTGCGGACATGTTACTGTGTTTCCACACACAGAGGGTTGACGCTGTCATCAGCTTATTGCGAAACAATCGCACGAGTGCTGCTGATTGGCTGAGGAAGAATAAAACAGTCGTCGTAAATCAATCACATGACCAGTTTAAGATGACATAGCGACAAGATGCTGATGTCGACCCAAGACAACCCAGAGTATCAATTTCTGTGTTAAAAGTGTCGACTTTATACCAGTTTTTAAATTGTTGATCGGCCACGAAAAACCAGAGTTATGATAAAATAATATATACGCCATGTTTTCTCCTGAATAATCGAACACTGGAGTTTACTGTGGGAAGCACTCGAATGACCTCTCTGCTTGTGAGCAAAAACAAAACCCCCCAAACCCCCCCTTTCCTGTTTGTGGAAAATATACCATGTCCACCAATCAAAAAATGGCATTCGGTTGTTTGGGAACAGGGCGAAGTTTTAGGAGTGACGGCGGTGAGAGAGAGAGAGATTTGTGACATTTAGTGTTGTAGTGTAGTGGATAGTGTTGTTGTGTGTGTCAGAACAATGAGGCGACTGCTGAAGGTCACAGCTGCTGCCAAAAAGCCACCAAACAGTGTAAACGCTGTCTGCAGGTGGAAACAGGAGCAGCGACACACCTGCTGCTCTCAGGCCTGCAGGTATCAGGCTGTGATCTGCTTTTTTATCTTACAGTGGACAGAAATTATTTTTGGGAGGGGCACAAATAGATTGTGTGGCATCGTATTTGATACAGAACAGCTGATTGTTCTGTAAATAGTTTCAGTGGTTATAAAATAACAGCTTGGCTGCATCTTAGGTAAATAGCTGCATATAACTTTGTTGTTTGTAAAACTTGTGCATAGGTTTATATTTGCATTTCAAGTTAAGAGAATGATTTTTAAACATGTTTGTGGTTGTTACAGTAAAAATATAACTTTTTCTACTCGGATTTTATATTTTGTGTCTGGTTTCAGATCAGCTGTGCTGATACAGTATGTCAAATGAAAAAATAACTGTAAATTCAGACGTGTGAGGTTGTGCTGAAAAGAACGGTACCAAACAAAACAAGGCAGGATAAATCGTTTTTAAAGGTGAAATGACAAGTAGTCAAAAACACCCTCGACCACAGAGGGTTGAACATTGTTTTTAAGTAATGCAATAGTTACTTTTCCTATAATTTAGTTACTTTTATAATAACTCTGTTACTAACTCAGAGATACTTTTTTGAAGAAGTAACTATTTACTATTACTAATTACTTTTTCTAAGTAACTCGAGCTTTTCTTGTTTGTTTGTTAGCCCGTTGGCCCAGTGGTGGGCGTGTTTTATAAGCGCTCTTTACATGGCTTTAACTTTGTTACCGTTTTAGACCAAATTAAGGCAAAAATGGTTTTGAAAGAAGAGAAGACGAACTTTACTGGGCAGCACAAAGTACTGCTGTCTGAAAAAGCAGCACTGCCTCGATCTTACCACATGCGCCACACATTATCATTACTCCTCAACCATTTTTACAGAAAATTCAAATGGTTCATGAAAGATGAGAATCAGTTTGTTTTGGCACAATTATAAAATAAGTGCAGGTGAGGTTGATTCTGTTTACCTGGACGTTTCGTCACTCATCCAAGTGACTCCTTCGAGACTGAAGAAGTAAGGCTACGTTGAAATGAAGAGACTCACTCTTTGAGGATTTACTCACCTGGATGATTGAGCATGCATCGAGACGGTTAAACACGATGTTTTAACACCGGCACCTCTCTTTTAGGTCAACGCCAATGAGCTGACAAACGGTGTGATCAACGCAGCCTTCATGCTTCTGTTTAAAGATGCAATCCGGCTGTTTGCGGCCTACAACGAGAGCATAATCAACCTCCTGGGTAAGGACAGGTTGTTTTTTGTCAGCCATGTCATCCTTTTATTTTACCTTTACAGGACCTTTTACTAGATGAGGCTCTCCACCTTAGTTTAGACATTTATACACAGCTTTTAATTAACAAAGTTTTATGATGAATGTTTAGGAATTACAGCCGTTTTTACATATAATACCTTATTTTAAGAGGCGCAAAAGTAATTGGGCAGTTGAATGACATGAAGTTTAATGGTGTCCTTGTTATTGTATTGTATGACAGATTAGGGAGATAAAACATCTGGACGAGTTTCTAGTGTTGAATTCGTATTTGGTAGCTGTTGACTGGAAGTAATGGTTCCAGATACTCTACTGGTCAATAGATTAGAACAACCCAGTTTTTCCAGTTATTTATTTCTGTTCAAGTTGTTCAAATCCAATGAACAGCTCGAAATGGTAAAAAGGTAAGTGGTGACCTCCCAGAGGTTTTAAAAAAAAAAAAAAAGGTAAGGTTACCCAAAACTGAAAAATAATGCACATTTCAGAAAATGGCCTTTTTCAGGGAACAAAAACAGGTTAACAATTTAAAGCTGTTCTGCAACAGTGGAGGTTGATCCAGCCTTGAAAGCTGGTGCTGCTAAGTCCTACAGCTGTTCCAACCTCTCTGGATTACTCCCAGCCCCTCTGTCTGCGTAAAAGCAAAAAAGGCGATTAACAGTAGAAGACAGACCATCGTAACACTTATAAATGTAGGTCTGTCCTACAGAGAAACTGCAAAGAAAGTCAAGGCGTCAGTGAGTCCAGCTTCCTTCAAACTGTGACAGGAAGAGGTCTGCAGACCCAACGACACGACTGAATCGGACACACGTTCCTGAGAGTTAACAGCTGTGTGATGGCGGCTCACAGGACATCAGCTTCAAGCAGCTTCATAGTGGTCGTAGTGAGAAAGTCTCAGTTTCAGCTGTGAGGAGAAACTTCGAGCTGCAGGTTTAAGAGGACGAGCTGCAGCAAGAAAGCCAGACGTCAGAATAAGACAGAGGCTCGTCTGGGCCATGAAACATTGGACTGCTGAAGACTGGAAGAAGGTTTCATGGACTGATGGATCAACATTTGAAATCTTCGGTTCATCATGCAGGATCTTTGCTGTGGAGTAGGTGAAAGGATGGATCCACAGTGTGTGGCATCGACTGTCAAACATGGAGGAGGAAGTGTGACGGTCTGGGGCTGTTTGCTGATCCAGGGTCGGTGACTCGTACAGAGGGGGAGACTCCCTGAACCAAAACAGCTCCACAGCACTCTGCAGCTCCATGCAGGACCCTCTGCTCAGTCAGAGGTTCATCCTACAGCAGGATAATGACCCAAACAGTCCAACTGTGCCAAGCTTGGAAACACGGAGTGTCCAGCACAGTCTCCAGACTGAAACCCCATCGAGCTGGTTTGGGATGAACTGGACAGAAGAGTGAAAGAAAAGCAGCTACAAGGTCCACGTTTATGGAACGTCTGCAGCAGACATGGGAGAAGATTTGATTTCTGTTGCAGACAGAATGCAATAGAAATCATTCAGCATGTAGAAGAATGTAGAACGTTATTACTGTTGTTGTTGCTATTATAAGACTTTGCAGGGACGGTTAATAAGGTGTGTTTTTTGATTTTTGTGGACCAAATCCTGATCCTCGACGATCACACCTCAGATATATCCTGCAGAAAAACTTTACCTGAAAATAAAGTGAATTTCTTTTTTGTGTGTGATTAACAGAGAAATACTTTGACATGAAAAAAGTTCAATGCAAAGAAGGACTGGACCTCTACAAGAAGTTCCTTACACGAATGACAAGAATCTCCGAGTTCCTCAAAGTTGCAGAGGTAAGTCTTCTTTAGCCTGTCAGGGACTGCAAAGGAGCGTGTGATCACTGAGATCAGCTGGCTCTTGTTTCTGTCTGATTTTCAATACGTTTCGGTTTGTTTGCCTTCAGCAAGTTGGAATTGATCGAGGAGACATCCCAGACCTGTCTCAGGTGAGCCTTCACACAAACACAGTCATTTAGTGCAGCAGATAACAGGACTCAGCGCTGCGCTTTTTATTACAGCTTTTTCCTGAGTAAAAGGTGGAGAAATTAATAAAGCACATGTAACTGTGGAGCCACCAAAATTGAAAGTAGTTGGAGCAATTCACTAAAACTTGCAAACATATGTGGAAATACAGTATAATCTGTCACAGGTGTTTCATATATGAAGGTGAAATTTCACTCCAATGTTAAATGGTGATGTCACGAGATGACGCAGATAATGTTCTGAAGATTAATGAACAATAACATAAAATGATGAGAAAACTCCTCTGAAAACGATCAGGTGCAAGAAGCAGCCAAAGCAACACTGTGCTGCTGTTAGAAAGAAGTTACAGGCTAACATACATGAGCGGCACATTTTCAAGAAAACTCGCTGCATTATACGAGTGCAGTCACAGAAGTTTACAGTCGCAGCAGCATGATTGTAAATGATTGTACTTTGTACAGTGATGCAGCAGTGGGCATGTTATTAAATGTGGCTGTTATTGTCCTTTCACAGCTGCTAACTCGCTGAAGCTTCAGTGCTAACAAGTTCTAACACCCACTGCTGTGCGCAGCTGTTGCATGTGTTGCATAGGGCTGGGCGATGTGGACCAAAAATCATATATCGATATTTTTTTAGCTGAATGTCTATATGCAATATATCTTTACATGTTTTCTACCCATAAAGGAAAAACAGAGTTCTTAGTCAAAGCTACGTGTGCGAGATGTCACATGCACACTCATGTACAGCTGCAGATGCACTTGAAAAATGACTCGGATATAAATTATTGGTCTTTATTAAATAATAATTCTTCTTGAATAAAATACAGTGATGGTGTTTTTCAGCCTTGTGAAAGGATTTTCAGTGTCGGTGGGAACGTTGTAACCTACATCCTTGAAGCCTGATGCTGTTGACAGATTAGTCTGGCACAAAATCAGGAAGACGTACGGTCGTTGGCGTGTTCTCACTACAGTTTTATTGTCATTTGATATTTGATATCATATTTCTTTCTTATTTCAAATCAGCTGATTCAGTATTGCACTCAGCAGTGTCCAGTTGAAGCCTGTTGTTGAGCTGTACCACCTCGACGACATTAGCCTCGTTTAAGCCAGGTTGTGAGAGCATCCTGCAGGGCTTCAGCTGTGTGCTGCCCGCTGTGGTCTGGAGACAGGCAGGTTTCAGTCCAGTCTTCCATGTATGGCTCACAGGTCCTGCTGGACCACATGTCATCAGTGTGAAGTGAGACACTTTGTTGAGCTGGGCAGCGAGCTTCTCGGTAACTTGAGTAAACATTTTTGGCAGCGACTCTCAAAGTATCTCTGACTGGTGTTTCAGCAGCTGTATGAAGCTGTTCCACAGTTGAGATGGAGACCATGTCTTCAGCGATGGTCACTGCTTTAGTAATGTCACTCTCCCTCCCATAATCCACGAGTGTGTGAGTTTTATAACGCCGTTTGTTTCAGGTGCAGGGGGCTGGCAGGACTTTGCGCTCTGAGATACAGCACGCACTTTATGGCGCTGGTGTAAATGGTGGAAAAGATGAGCAGTGCTCGAACCTTTTGTCAGGACGCTTTATTCTGCTGCTGACACTTTGAATCCAAACCATCTCCAAATATTCAACCAACCAGCTTCAATAGCTACCGTGTCCATCCTGTCGCCGCCTGCAGGTGAAGCGATGGGGGAGAGGCGAACGTGGACGAGAGAGCGGCTCCACAAGTATAATTACAACACAACATAAACGATGTGGATATAAATAATATTGTCATGTCTTATATCTCGTATAAAAGTATACCCCCTGTGGTTCAGGGGGGTGGGAAGCTCATCTTGTAACCGGAAGGTTGCCGGTTCGATCCCCAGCTCTCTCTGTCCGTTGTGTTCTTGGGCAAGACACTTCACCTACCGCCTACTGGTGATGGCCAGAGGGGCCGATGGTGCAATATGGCAGCCTCGCCTCTGTCAGTCTGCCCCAGGGCAGCTGTGGCTACAGCCGTAGCTGCCTCCACCAGTGTGTGAATGTGAGAGTGAATGAATAGTGGCATTGTAAAGCTCTATATAAATGCAATCCATTATAATTATTATTATTATTATATTGATATTTTTTAGAAACTCAGTCTATCGCCCAGTCCTAGTGCTGCACTTACAGACAGGCTCACACCCACTCATGAATGCATGTCATGCAGAAACTAACGGTGTGAATCCAGGCTGTCTTATTGGATACCAGACCAGCGACTTATGTTTAAAAGTAGCTTTATTTGCAGGTTTCGTTTTCTTTCTGCACCTACATTAAATCACAGTATGCTAGCTTTGCTCCACATGTGTTCCTAATATCTTGGCCACCTTTATTTTCTGTATTTCTCCTTTCTTCTGTTTCTCTTTCTTCAGTTTACAGTGTGTGTAAGTATCTGGCTTTTCTCTCTCCATCTCTGTATTCAAAGCTGTTTTTTGACTCTTGGCAATTACACGGCTTGTTTTCATGCTTTTTTTTTTTTTTTTTCCTCTACACAAGATCCTGTCAGGTTTTCTTCAGCATTTGAAATTGAATATGTGTCATGACATTCATGTTAGGCCCCAAGCAGTCTGCTGGATGCCCTGGAGCAGCACTTGGCGTCTTTAGAGGGAAAGAAAGTCAAAGATTCAACAGCAGCCAGCAGGTAGGTCTGTTTCCTGGTCCCTGCTAGCCCAGTGTTTGCTTCAGCGATTTGATGGCTCTGCACTGACTGAGATCAAAAAGCATTATGCATGCTAGTCAGGTTGTAAGACACTTGTATCTTGAAATAATTCTTGATCTTCTTCTCCTGTTTGTCCCGTGATTAAGAGCTAGCACCCTCTCCAGTGCTGTCTCTTCCCTGGCCAACACCGGCATGTCTTTCTCCAAAGTGGACGAGAGAGAAAAGCAGGCTGCCCTGGAGGAAGAGCAGGCTCGCCTCAAAACCCTGAAAGTACGTTTCAGCCTCACGTCTTAGATTCTCTTCTCCTTGATGCACGTGAGGCCAGAGAAGCAGCATCTGTAAGCATGTTGTGTAGAGCTGACATTCTGTGTTGTGTAGTTCAGACGTTGGGAGAAATTTGCTTTGGGTTCGTCTGTAGCAGCGACCCAGTTTGGTAGCTTTGCCTGTACTGGGAGTCTGGTAGTATACCAGTAGTAGTACCTTATTACCCGCTGAGGAAATTATGGAAATTATTGTCTTATTATTAGTCATTCAGTCCTGGTGGTGTTTGTGATGGGGCGTTTTTGCCTTTTGAAATGTTTGAATGGAATCTCTGTGACTGTATCACGACGTACCACAGCTGTAAAGGTTTACCTGCTGCGGCTGCTATAATTAGGGTAACAGTAGGTAGATGTACAAAAACAATTAGCAAAGCAAATATTATGTGTGTGGCAAAAGAAATGATCTCAAATGAAACTGAAAAATTAAATATTAACATTTGATTTTGTAATGTTAGGAAGTTCATTCTGCAGGCGCGATGGTTGCAGGTTTCCATTGGGGAGTGTTTCAACAAGTGCACAAAAAATTATATTTTGTTTGTTTTTGTTTTGTTCGTGTTTCTGGTTCCGTATGACTTAATTAAAAAATACTTTGGACTTACACACAACAAAGTCTTATTGGGTGTAACAAACACCAAATTTTACTTGTGCTGTTTTAAAAAAGAAAGATCATTATTGCTTCATCATCAAAAAAATGTTTAAATTGTTTTGTTCCCATTTTGTCATCGGATGTCGTTTATAGGGATGACATATATGCATATTTGCGAGGCCTATTATAGGTTATAAGTAGTTTGGCTCTCCTGGGCTGCTTCTCTCACATTCTTCAAAAGAAACCCTGCAAAGACAAATTGTGTTTGGATCCAGATTAGCTTATGTTGCTAACACTCACATAATTATTTCAGGAACAGCGTCTGAAAGAGCTCCAAAAGACCCCCACTACAGCAACCACAGACTCCTCCCCCGTCTCTCTGGATGGGACCATAGACTCCGCCCCTGTTCTTGACCCCTTCTCAACCACCAACTCGACCAGCAGGTGAGGACATAACCTGTGTCTCCTACTTTTATAACCAGGAAAATAAAACAAACTGCACAAAATAACTTAATTTCATACAATCACACACCATGAGGGGGTGATCCCCTAATGCCTTAATCCCAGTCAGGGGCTGGGCAGAGGCGGAAAACTCATTACAAACAGGTACCAAAAGCCAACCGGCCCCAAGAACCGCCCACCTCCTTTGGGTTTTTTTTTGGTCTTGGGAGGGTGGCAGAATTCGATGGATTCGAGTCACTTCTTTCTCAATCTGAGGGCACACCTGCCTCCCACGTAGGACCCCAGATATTGTAACTCTCTCCATCCAGCCCCACACTTGCTCAGGTTGGCCATGAAGCCCACCTGCCACAAGGACTCCAGGACTGCGGCTATTCATAGTCTTCATCCAAGTATCACTATGGATAATAGCTTCATCCAGATAGGTGGTGGCATATGCAGCTTTCGGATTGGTCCATGAGGCACTGGAAAGTGGCAAGGGCTCCAAATAAGCCGAACGTATGACGAATTGCTACAGTCCACACGGTGTGGAGAAGAATTTCTTTCCTTGGACTTGGAAGACAAGGGAATCTGCCGGTAGCCCTTGGTTTATTCCAGCATTGTGAAAAAATCAAGCAGCACCTAACCCTCCAAGAGCTCTTCGACTGCCATACTGTGACGCCTCATTCACGTTGAGCTAGTCCACACTGTGAAGACACATCTTTCTTCACCACAGAAACTATGGGGCTACACCACGCACTGTGCGACTCTTCTGTTGTCCTCATCCCCAGCACAGCATCTGAACTGTTTGTCTCTTATGGTCAGTGTGGTGCAACCAGGCAGGCGAAAGAGCAAATCTGCAAAATGCTTTTGCAGCAACATCCGCTCTTGGTCATCACAATGGAGACACAGAGTCAGTATCGGACAACCTGCCGTCACTGCTGAGCTCAGCACAGACGATGCACGTTCCTAATGGTCGTGAGCACAACCCTACACAAGGCCCCACTGACCAACTGAACCTGCGCTAATCTGTTTCTGTCTCTAACTACAGCCTTAAGTCTGTACTTTTAGCCCCATATTTAATTTCTACTGGTGGCGAGGGATCTATAGCCCCATGGCTCCTTACTGGAAGACTGTGTATCTCTCCTGGACCATGGGAGGGTGATGAAGGGCTGGTGATGTGGAACACCTGCTCTACCTCTGTACGTGGGCATTCTCTGCAGTAGTGTCCGCCCACACTTCCACCACTCCTGCCTCAAAGCTCATGCAGCTCCCAGTGAGCGGGGTGCAATGTCCATGGCCTCTGGGACTTGCAGAGAGACTGGTTAGTTGTTTCTCTGCTGGAGCTGGTTGAGTCTGGGACATGTAACGGGGCCACCTCCTCAGGGCTTTGACCGGCTGACTCCCGCTCTAGCAGGACCCCTGGCTGCGCTGACAGGTGTCCCTTGGCCAACCTCATGTTGATGTCAAGGTTCTTCAGCTGGCTGCAGCGGACCCACTCCGCCATTCCCGTTCCACGAATTGCTCCAGGAAGGCTAGGTTCAATTCCCTGGTTTCTCCATTCATGGGGCCGGGCTGCAGCCACTTGGCTGCTGCATCATGAAGCCCTGTGACACATGTGAAGGGCTGACCCTCCAACCCCATCCAACCTCCCTGGAACCAGTGGCGGTGTTCCTTCAGTAAAAGCCTCAGCTGATCTAGGATCAGGATGTTAAAAATGAACGCTGCCACCTGGGCCTCCCCTGACAGGTCTGTCGTCATGTGCCGGGTAGTTGGGTGCGACTGTAATAATAAATCCACAGATGGGTTTGTGGTTGATTCTTAGTGCTTGACTGAATGTTTGATGCTTTCTGTGCCTCAGCTCGCTCAGCTTGTTTTCTCCTCTCTGCTCACCGGGTCCCAGCATGGTTTGGAAATAGGGAGACATGATTAGAACATGGGCGCCATCTGTGTTGGCCAGCCTTCCCTGGCTTTGTTGTAGTTCGTCCAGGCGATGGACTCGTTGGTCAGTCTGGTCTTCTGTCTCTCAGAAGCTGATGTTTTGCCCCTCTGGGATTCCTGCCCATTCCTTTCAGTGCCTCACTCATGTATTGATCCATGTTCCTGTTTATCTTAACCAGCGTGATGCGTGACAGCAGCTTTGATGTGGTACTGAGGAGGATTATTGTCAGGTAGTTTGATGGGACCAGCCCCTTCTGGGGATCCTTAGGGACAGGACTGTCCGGCCTTCAGCTAGCCATCCTCGTCCCACAGCAGCTACCAGACATTTGTAGCGTACCGTTAACGTCTTTAGCCAATAGGTGTGAATCTTATCAGGGCTCGGTGTTCTCCAGCTCTTCTTACTGGAGACCGTTTGTTAGATGTCCGCTCTGTGATGGTTACTGGATCCTGTTCAGGAAGGTTGATGGAGGGCGGGCCCTAACCCGGGCAGAGACACTAACTCTTACAACTTCATACAATAGAAACAATTTTAATATTGCATATCCTGTATATATTACCCTGTGACAGGACTTGCACTTCAAATTCTGACTACACCCACACATCAGCTACATCAGCTACAAAGTGCTGTTTTACTTTATTATTTTCTTTGCTCAGAGTTCAGTTTATTCTTATTTTAGATGGTTGTTTATTTAGCTGTGTGAAGAGTTGCAAAGTAAGAATTTCATTGCTCTGCGTAACCACTTGTGCATATGGCAATAAACACACACACACACACACACACA
The DNA here is from genome assembly GCF_900408965.1 of Simochromis diagramma. NCBI lineage: Eukaryota > Metazoa > Chordata > Actinopteri > Cichliformes > Cichlidae > Simochromis > Simochromis diagramma. Next base: position 303,446 of record NW_024386778.1, on the reverse strand, counting down.
CACACACACACACACACACACACACACACACACACACACACACACACACACACACACACACAGTAAAACCCAGTTACTGTTAAGATGAAAAACAAAAACACCTCAGTTTTAACAGAAAATGTAACTTTTTCCTCAGGAAGTGGATGATTGTTTTTATTTATTTCATTGATTGGTTTTCCTGCTCGTTCTTTCCAGCACCTTCAGTGCAGCCAGTGACCTGCTGGACCTCCAGCCGACCTTCCAGCAGCCTCTCTCCACCACCACCAACATATGGGGAGGTGAGGACACCTTTCTGCTTGGAAACACTTCAGCCTACACAGTTACCACATATTGTACATTAGATCGCACAATAATAGATAATAAGCACACACTGTCCAACTATCCTGTACTGATATTCTGAACATCACCACTGGTGTGGCTCAGGACGTACAGTGGTGTACACATCTGTACGTGCCTGACGTATACATCAGAGTGATTGTTAGAAAAATACTTTCAAACATTGAATGAATGTTTGAGTTTCAGTGGTTTAAAAGGGTTCTGTAGTAAAATGTGCTTTGAGTGCTCAGTTTGAATACAGAAATTCTATAAGTACAGTTTTCATATTTACCTTTGACCATGAATTTAGACGAGAGGAACTGAGTACAAGCTGAGAGAGTTCGTCTGTGATTTATAGAGTAAAACTCTTTGAGAAATGTCAGAATATTTTATTAATCCATAAGGTAATTATATGGGTCACATCGTCCTGATGCTCAATCATCCAGCTAAGTAAATCCCCAAAAGTTGATTCTGTTCATTTGGACGTTTTCAGTGGGAGAAACGACTTCTTCAGTCTCAGCTGACTGCAGGTTTCCAACCTTATAAGCAGGACATTTACATACTGACTGAAACCAGCACCACCGAAGGAGCCATGGGCTGGGAGGTCACCTTCATCATAATTATAAAAATTCAACAACCACTGATCAATGGCCATGAGTACCATTCACACAGAGTTGGGGAATGGCTGCAATCACAGCATGTTTCCGTTTCTCCCGCTGAAAACGCTGCGTCCAGATGAACATGTCGACATTACCACTGCTGAAGTGAAACACAGCGAGGGGGATGTGGAGCACACTGTTGGTTTCCTGATGATTGTAAATGGAATAGATGGTAACATTAGTGGACACATGCAAGATTATTACAACTCAGGACTAAGAAGAAATAATGTTTTAAAGTTGTATTTCTTTTCAGATGTTTTGAGATGCATTTGTCTGTCATAGCGAGTCGCACAGCTCACAAGAACATGACTGGAGTTCCCTAAACAGCACTAATTTATATAAAATTGCTTTTACTACCCTTGTGTTTGTAATTTGTTGTCCTGTGTGTCTGTGAGGTAACTGCCTGTTGCCTGTGTGAGAGACAGCTACAGTATATTTATCCAGCCATTCTCTTTGGCTTATCCTTATCAGGATTGCAGGGGAGCCTATCCCAGCTACCATAGGGAAGAGGCAGCGTTACGCCATGGACTAACAGGGCTACCCTACGTTACCAGAAGCACCCATCCAGATATATTGATTCATGTGTTCACTTCCATGGCCACAGGTTTATAAAGTGCGTAAGCATCCAGACTGTGAAAGAACAGGATCTCAGGATCTGAATGAAGTCCACTGTGGTACCGTGACAGGATACCACCTGTGAAACAAGTATTACAGAGTCAATTAGTGGTATTGGGAACTACATTATTACTAGAAAGCTGCTTGGGGCTTAACGTGATGCATATTCCTACTCCTTTTATAAGTTATTTATGATGATCTTATTTATTTTTAGAGGTCAAACTATAAACTAAAAACCATGAATTTCACACCCGAGCCTCAACTCGCACGGCCTGGTACCAAACGACTCATGGACCGGTACCGGCCCGGGGGTTGTAGGAGATGCCTGGAGCGGCTTGTTCCACTCCTGCAGCTGCTTGGTGCTCTCACTGTTCTTTCATTGATGTATTTTTCCTGGTCTCATATCTTCATCATCTTCTCTTATTGCATGTGTGCTGTTGCTGCTGGGAGTCAGACTCTTTCTGTGGGCCGTGCCCTTCCAACACCACTGCTCTGTTCCACTCTGAGCCTGCTGTAGCTGGTCTATTCACAGGTAAACTCAGCCTGTTCAAAGTGTTACAACTCATTCATTCATTCATCCTGAGACATTTATCCAAGAAACTCATGTGTCAGCTGTTTTGGTAATTGCACAATATAAGAAAGTTAAAGAAATGTAAAGTTTGGGCGGGCAATGTGATTTTGGACTACTGGACAAAAACTCGACACTAACATTTCAGTGCGTTGTGATTAAAGTAATATGAGATGGAACTAAACTCCTCCTCCTGCCCTGGGCTCTGCTTTGGGGCTTTAATCTGGCCTGTGATGACAAGTAGAGCCACTCCAGTGAAATACTATAAATAGCACAGTAACAGCAAGTATAATGAAGTGTGGAAAAACGGATTCAGAGCACATGTGACAGAGCAGGGTGAGAGTCCGCTGTGAGCCCAAACGTGATATTAACATATGGTTCATGCACATGTACATTAATGTATTAGTACTTTTAAACTGTCAGTGTGAAATGCAGCAGACAGTTGTGCATGTATATGTTGATCGTCACCCGTTGGAACTCATCATTAATGTTTGAATTCTGATAGAATTTAGTGTTTTTCCTCAGCAGCGTTTACAGCCTCCCCAGCTCCGAACCTGCGAGGCATCAATGCAGAATTTGACTCAGTGTTTGGCAACAACACTAATGCCAACAACTTGGATTCCACAGGTAAGTTTTGTATTGATACAACTGCCATCTAAATTTAGTGGCAGACATTAGGAAGATAGATCGATGACGTAGTTGATGTACTAGTCAACCACAGCAATACTTCGATTTTCCTTGTCTTATACAGCGGATAAATAAGTATTCAATACCTCACCAGTTTTCTAAGATATATTTTTAAAGCTGCTAGTGACATGAAATTTTCACTAGATGTCACAACAATCCAACCAATCCACACATGCAAACAAATCAAACCATAGCTGTCCAAAAATGAGCTTATGGGTAATAACGAGAACTTACTAAGGAGCTTCGGAAAAATGCAACTGGGCTATTTTAGGATTCTTGAAAACGTTTCCCCTCTCATCCAAGAAGCTTCTTCAGTTTTTAAATCACGTGGTGCAGAGAGTGGGAATCGGGAAACGAGACAGTTATTGACCCACTGTTGATCATGTGCAACATCATATAGACACGTAGACCCAAGGTGTGAGTCATTATTAGCATCGGTTTCTGCTGAAACCATTGTGAGACCTTGCCTCACCCTAAGAGCATCGTATCGTAAAGATGGTGCAGATGTACCGCTGAGTCTTGTCATGGTGGCTCTTCTGTGTTATACCATGACCTGACTGAGAACCTACACAGATCAAGAGAAATGATACAAAGAAATGGAGGAACTCCATCAGTAATTAGAAAACAATCCTGCCACTTAGTGCAAATTTACATCAGCTGCTCAGTCCCAACTGATGGTGTATAAAAAGGTCTCTTTGTACCATGGTGTCACACATGGAATACCCCTCGATGGGGAAACCAGGGAGCTCTCAAGATCTTTGCAACCTTATTGTTACAAAATACAGCCATAGCATTGGTTACAGAGGAACTACTGAAGGATCCAGTGAGCACTGTGGAAAGAACATAATTTCACCATAAACCGGCCACGACCAGGATTTCAGACAGAGAATTATCAGTTGTTCAAGAGCCAAGGACCAGTTGTGAAGAGCTGCAGAACTACCTGGAATCAGCAGGTACAGTTGTTTCAACGACAACAATAAGTACGCAACCACCGTGGCCTAAATGCACATTTACCACACAAGACTCCATCGCTGAAGAAAAAATATGTTGAAATGCGTTTAAATGTGAAAGCATTTAAAGTCTTCTGAACAACATTTAGACAAGTCTGTGAAATACTGGGAGAGTATCTTGTCAGATGAGACCAAAATTAAACTCTTTGGGAAATGATAAGAATTTGGCCATTCCAAGTCCATTATCGACTTGATTCCTTATTGATTTTCTTATCAGTTGTCAATGGTTTCTTTTTGGCTCCATTTTCAGAGTCATCATCATTGCTAAGCAGCAATAAAGAAATTACATTCATGCAAATTAAATTCATGCTGTGGGTCAAATGTTTGAGGTAATTCCCCCCCATTAGACCAACCATTAGAGAAAAACTTATCAATAATCATCCCACAGATGTAATATTATCTACAGCTACTCTTAGTACCATTGATGTTAAGTTAGACTCTTTTTCTCTAATTGATCTTTCTGAGTTAACTTCAATAATTACTTCCTCCAAGCCATCAACGTGCCTTTTAGACTCCATTCCTACAAAACTGCTCAAAGAAGTCCTGCCATTAATTAATTATTCAATCTTAAATATGATCAACCTATCTCTAATAATCAGCTATGTACCACAGGCCTTCAAGCTGGCTGCAGTTAAACCTTTACTCAAAAAGCATCTCTAGACCCAGCAGTCTTAGCTAATTATAGGCCAATCTCCAACCTTCCTTTCATATCAAAAATCCTTGAAAGAGTAGTTGTCGAACAGCTAACAGATCATCTGCAGAGGAATGGCTTATTGGAAGAGTTTCAGTCAGGTTTCAGAGCTCATCACAGCACAGAAACGGCTTTAGTGAAGGTTACAAATGATCTTCTTATGGCCTCTGACAGTGGACTCATCTCTGTGCTTGTCCTGCTAGACCTTAGTGCAGCGTTCGATACTGTCGACCATAATATCCTATTAGAGCGATTAGCACAACTTCACCTCAAACAAACTGAGACTTTAATCAGTCAATAAATAAACCTCTGAGTTCAGAGGGACGATTTGTTCTCTTGATACTGAAGTCACCACAACAACCTCAAAAGCGTGACCATTTTATTGTGTCACGGAGGACAGCAGGTGGACCTACGTGCAGATTCAAACCTGGAAAACAGCGATAAGGATTCTCAAGCTTTATTGATAAACACAAGGATAAACAATGACTAGTGTGGTATCTGAGATACGATGGGACTGTGGACAGAGCGAGAGAGCGGTTAGGAAAAGAGCAGAGGAGAACTGAACACTGAATTCAGTGATACTGGATGGGTTTGCGTCTTACTTGGCAGGTGGAGTGATCTTCTTATGGCCTCTGACAGTGGACTCATCTCTGTGCTTGTCCTGCTAGACCTCAGTGCAGCGTTCGATACTGTCGACCATAATATCCTATTAGAGCGATTAGAACATGCTGTAGGTATTACAGGTACTGTGCTGCAGTGGTTTGTATCATATCTATCTAATAGACTCCAGTTTGTGCATGTAAATGGAGAGTCCTCTTCACACACTGAGGTTAATTATGGAGTTCCACAGGGTTCAGTGCTAGGACCAATTCTGTTTACATTATACATGCTTCCCTTAGGCAGCATCATTAGAAGACATAGCATACATTTACACTGCTATGCAGATGACACCCAGCTCTATCTGTCCATGAAGCCAGATAACACACACCAATAAGTTAAACTGCAGGAATGTCTTAAAGACATAAAGACCTGGATGGCTGCTAACTTTCTGCTTCTTAATTCAGATCAAACTGAGGTTATTGTACTCGGCCCTGAAAAGCTTAGAAATATGGTATCTAAGCAGATTCTTACTCTGGATGGCATTACCTTGGCCTCCAGTAACGTTGTGAGGAACCTTGGAGTCATTTTTGACCAGGACATGTCCTTCAATGCACATATTAAACAAATATGTAAGACTGCTTTCTTCCATTTGTGCAACATCTCTAAAATTAGAAATATCCTGTCTCAGAGTGACGCTGAAAAACTAGTTCATGCATTTATTACTTCCAGGCTGGACTACTGTAATTCATTATTATCAGGATGTCCTAAAAACTCCCTGAAAAGCCTTCAGCTAATCCAAAATGCTGCAGCAAGAGTCCTGACAGGGACTAGAAAGAGAGAGCAGATTTCTCCTGTTTTGGCTTCCTGTTAAATCCAGAATTCAAAATCCTGCTCCTCACGTACAAGGTCTTAAATAATCAGGCCCCATCTTATCTTAATGACCTTGTAGGACCATATCACCCTATTAGAGCACTTTTCTACTAGAATGGCTTAGCCAATCACCTGATCTAAATCCAATTCAAATTCTATGGGAAGAACTAAAGTTCGGAGTTCCGTCAGGATTTGAAGCCTGTTTTTGTGGAAAACCACACCTGAGCAATACTTTGACGAGCTTCTTTACAGGATGTGTCTTGAAGCTTTCGGGTTGTTACCAACATCTGGTGAGAATTTCATGTCAATAGTGCCTTTAGAAATATATTTATCTAGCAAATCGGTGATGTCTGCAGTACTTATCTTACCTGCTGGGTATTCTGTGGAAAATGAAACTGATCTTTGCAATTAAGATTGTCCTAAAATCTCAGTAGTGGGTAATGTTGTAGAATCAGTAAGTGATCAAGTTTTTGGTGGAAATATTTTTTTAGATCAGTGTCAGTTTAAACACGACATCAGTTTCAGGTTTCTTTAATGGGCGAATCACATTTTTAACCATGAAATGAGCTCACTGTGCTCATTACAATAGAGTAAGACAACTTCACAGACAGGACTTGGTAAAAATATGACACAAATGTCTACTTTTGTGTCATGTGCTGCTGTCGTAAACATGTTTACCTTTAGCGTGTGTGCTGTCTATGTTTTATATCACAAATGAAAAGCAACATTTACGTTTTAACCAGTGGTGTAGTGTAATTATTGTAACTAATGAGAAGCACTGGTCCCAGTATTGAACAATGTGTGCCACTGCGACGGGCATTTGATTGAGGTTAATAACTACTTCACACTAAGCCTCAGCTATAGCAGTTTATCATCATTAACTTGTCAGAATAATGTTTGTACATGCATTGAATCGTTTTCACCCTCGTTGTGCTCACAATCTCACAACCTCCACCATCACCCCCATCCTTCCTTTTCCCCCGTCCTGGGTCAAACACCCGTCCTGGGCTTTGCATGTCTGGGTGAGTTGGATCAACACACATTATTCTATCACTGTCTTCATCATTTTTTTAAGATCCCTGCTTCTTGCCTCATCCTGACTCAGCGCCCTCTCTCTTTCTGTTTGTGTGCGTATGTACACCTCGTGTCTTTACTATGTCATCGTTACCTGTTCTTGGCCCCCCAACCTGTCACCCCTCCCTTACCTTCCTTTCCCTTTGTCCTGCCCCAATTTGATTAAGATGTTTTAGGTGGCATCCTAAAACCTACAGTGGCATCCTCACCACATCAGCGCATGACTTTAAACAGCCAGCAGCCCCACCCCAAGCTGGTATGTGATGATCTGGATTCGTCACTCGCTAATCTTGTTGGCAGTAAGTTTTTCTCCTTTTACGTCTGCTTGTTTTCCCCCAAGAATTCAGAATATAGTTAAATTACACACATTGCTGTACAAGATCAATGTATCCAACCCAGATAAAGAGTGAAAAATGTTTTTTCTAATATAAGTTGTCCTACCATTGTGGATGATGCTGGATGAATAAAAATGCCCCTTACATACATTGTAGATAGCTTTAGCTATGTTTCCTCTACTTGTTCTTCCGCACTGTTCCCAGCTCAAGCTCACATTTACAGTCTTAGCTGATCTTAATTTAGCTCCTGAGACTTTTCCAGAAGTCTGAATTTTCAGCGTTGGACACGTTTGTCTCTGGATGTTTTCTGAACTTGTCAAATTGTTAGTGAGGAAAAACAAATGCTTTTACTTTGACAGAGTTTTTGTGTCACTGTTGTTATTGGCAGCAGCCATAGTAGTAGTAACAGTATACCTAAAAAGATGTCAGTTTAGACCACAGCTGTAAAAGTAGCACACCACAGATAACTTTAGCTCTGGGTCAAATCTAAGGCAGCCAGGTCTTTGCTACTTTCACTCCTTACATTTCCTTTTGGCTGTACTTTCCCCCTTTTTAAAGTTAAAGTATGTCATTGTAAAGGTTTGAAGACTATAACATCAGCTTTTCCCCATAAAAACGATTTAAAAACCAAATAGATGAATAAAATGGTTTCATGCTATACATTCATTATTTGACTTCTGTTTTCTTCAGATCTAGGAATTGGGAACAGCAGAGCAAAGAAGTAAGTGCGCTTCAGTCGTGTTGAACTTAACTTCCCTGGTAATGCACGATAAACCTGACGAGCGTTTCCTTTATCTCTGTAGTGATCTTCACTGGAATCAGTCGGATGAGAAGAAGCTGACTGGTGGAACCAACTGGCTGCCCAACACAGCTCCTTCCACCACCTGGAACCCTGCAACCATGGTGAGGCTGCTGTTCCTGCTCAGCCAGCATCATGCATATTTGTTATAAAGTGTGTGAATGTGTGTGTGAATGGGTGGGTGACTGGAAGTGTAAAGCGCTTTGGGGTCCTTAGGGACTAGTAAAGCGCTATACAAATACAGACCATTAAAGAGGTTACAGTAGAAATGAGCCATAAGAAAGGAAATGGATGGATGTGCTGGAGAGTAACAACTTGGTATTTACCAACTGATGTCAGGAAGAAAGGAGCCAATAAACTGAGTGCTGACTGAGCAGGAGGCTCGTTGTTGTGACATCGTTGGCAAATAAAATCTATTTAGCTGTTCATCAAATTGTGATGGTCTCACACTCACACTGACACACACACACTCAGACTCACACTGACACACACTGACACACACTCACACTGACACACACTCAGACTCACACTGACACACACTCAGACTCACACTGACACACACACACACACACACTGACACACACACAGACTCACACTGACACACACACAGACTCACACTGACACACACATACACACACTGACACACACACAGACTCACACTGACACACACAGACACACACTGACACACACTGACACACACTGACACACACAGACACACTGACACACACACACTCTGACTCACACTGACACACACACACTCTGACTCACACTGACACACACACACACACACACACACACACACACACACACACACACACACACTGACACACACAGACACACTGACACACACACACTCTGACTCACACTGACACACACACACACACACACTGACACACACACACACACACACACACACACTGACACACACACACACTGACACACACACACACACACACTGACACACACACACTGACAAACACTCTGACTCACACTGGTTCATCCCAAACACAAACTTAACAACGTAGTGTAGCTGTACAGTGCAGCAAGGAGTGCTCAGACCTCTACACTGGAGAGACCAAACTGCCACTTCATAAACGCACAACACAGAAGAGCCACCTCCACGGGACAAGACTCAGCTGTACAGCTGCATCTAAAGGTCAAAGGTCACTCCTTCGAGGATGCCAGTGTTCACATGTTGGACAGAAAAGACAGCTGGTTTGAAAGAGGAGTGAAAGAAGCATCTATGTCCACTGTGAGCGACCACCTTTGAACAGAGGGCGGGGCTTACGACACCACTGTCTACCATCTATAATCCAGTTTTGAGATCCTCCCCAGACGCCTTAACGCCCACTCACATCCTGGGCCATCTGACCTCAGGAAATCACATGATAGGGTGGGGCCAGGTTTCACAATGAGCTCACCTGAAACCCTGGCTGATTGTGACCCACACCCAGTTTCACACCTCGGCTCATGTGATTAGGTGGAGGATCAATAGGGGGTCCATTGTCCCTCTCGAGGGGGACTCTCCACCATTTGACCCTAGAACTGAAGAAGCTTCTTGGATGAAACATCCTCAAGCCACTTAAAGAAGTCCAGACGCTTTTCTTTCTGAGCTCCTTAGACTACGATGACTGAGAACCCTCACAGACATCTGCATGCCGAAGTATGCTTGGGCAAGACACTCGCCTCTGACGTGATCCTGGTATGTTAATCTGAGTGTGAATGTTGGATATAAACCACTATAAACACACACAGGGTGTAGAAAGGGCTCCGAGTGCTGGAGTAGAGTAGAAAGGTGCTTTATGAGAAGAAATGACATCGTTCTGCAGAAGACACGGGAAAGATGATCCTGTAATTCCCAAACTGCACGAAGTACTCTCCCTGCACTCCACCTCCAGCCTGATGGCTCACAGTCAGAGCGTTCTGCTGCACAGGGTCCTCCGTCACAGGGTCCTCCGTCACAGGGTCCTCATCACAGGGTCCTCATCACAGGGTCCTCCGTCACAGGTGCAGACGTGTTGTGAAGTGTGGGCTGATCTTTAATCCATCCAGTTTCAACAGGAGGCATCAAAGTGGTCCCTGCGTGTGACATACAACGAAAAACAAACATTTTTTTAACCAAATACAGAAAGTTTCTGGGAATCTTGACTTAAAAAGAAGCTATTAAAAGAAATGTATGAAAATACTGTTGCACAGTGTAGTTGGAGTTACATGAAAAGAAGCAGGAGAAAGTGATTTAAAGATTAGCGTTGCTAATGTTTGTAAGATATGAACACAACACTGTTAGAGACTCACCCAGGCTATTTACCGTTACAGCACGACAGCAGCACACACGACTCAAATCAATGAAACCTGTTCATTCATGATTTAGCTTGTCACGAACTGTTCAACCAATCGATGGACGCCAGCAAAGTAAGATGTATTTCTCTTACTCTGCCACTATGACCTGTTTCCACTCCACACAAACAAGCTACTCATGTAGAAGCTGCAGTCCCGAGTTCGCTGGGAGCAACAATCCCACTGCAATTTCTCCTGGAAGTACAAATTCTAGTTTTCTTCTTTTTCTTCCCCTAACTAGTCTCAGTGTTTGTCCCACAGACACTGTTCATACCTCAAAACAAAAACACTGAAACGTCCATAGCACCAGAGCCTAATTATAAGCTATAATTAACTTAAATGTATATTTTTAACTTTAACCTCCTAGGACCTGCGTCCACATATGTGGACACCACATTTTGGGTTATTTAGACCAAAATACTCAATCTTGCTCTACAAGAGCCTGATATCCACTTACAAGGACGTTATACTGCTACTGTTCTATCAAAATTTTAAATGAATATCCTCAGATGTGGCTCTGATTTTTCTTAGAAACAAAAATTAGGTAAAAAAAAAATATCGAGTAGTTCTTTGGGACCTGATGAATCTAAAAACAATCAGCCCAAATATCACAGAGAAATTAAAAATGCATGTCAAGGAAGAGTTCGGGTCTTAGGAGGTTAAATTTTATTGAAATATATCTTAAAAATCAAACGTAAAAGTCATCACAAAACAGTCGCAATTACTAAACATGTCCATCACTATACTGGTAATCCAGGGGAAATGTCTGGGATGTTTAAATGCTCACACCTGAAAACATCTTCATCATATTTCAGTGAAATTTGTAAGATGTGATGTTTGTGGTGACACAGAAAATCAACAACATTTTAGTTTCTGAGAATAAAGCGTAACATGCTGTTCAATAGAATAAACATAGCAGCTCAGCCTGGTGAGTTCATGCACTGAGCTCAGCTGTGTCCTGCTTTATGTGCTTCAGGCTCCAGCATGGATTTGTAATAAGCTAGTATTCCTAAATTACCTTAAATATTTGGCAACTTCATCAGTAATATATGTGAGACGGGTCAGTATCACGTGACAGAGCGACTGTGTGTGCTGGACGAGGACTTCACTGCTAGCTGATGTCCTTGTTATAGAGAAATGATCATCTCTTTGTGTCTTACTGCAGGCACCATCTGCTGTGGCTTTCCCTGCAGCCACACCAGCGGGCATGTTGGCATATGCAATGGTAAGTCTGCTGGTCGCACACTTTAAGGCAGGGACCCATTTCACAGTGAGCAGTAATGACTGTGGAGTCTGAGGTGAGAATTTATTGAAGATGATTTTAGTGCTTTTATCTTTTTCCTAGAAGGAAGAAATCTGAGAATATGTGAGGACAGCTGGCTTTGTTTATCGGAGTCATTTTTGGAGACGGATTAATTTACATGATGACTGGATGAATGAATAAATGCTATGTAAATTAATACTTATCATCTCTTTTTCCCCATCAGCCTCCCCGAATGGGCTCCATGATGATCACACAGCCTACTATGATGTATACTCAGCCTGTGATGAGGTCACCCAACCCCTTTGGGCCCAATCCTGGTGCTCAGGTAACCAATATCTGCGTCTACAGTATACGACTCGTCTGCGTCAGTGTCCACAATGTTACTATAATTATTATCTCTAAGTTCAAGAGGTCGATTAAGCAGAGCGGGTTGTTGTAGTCAACAGTCATTACTTCACACTTGGCTGGACTAGTTTCCACGTCTCCTTTAAACCATGATGGAAGCACAGACGTGTGCTACATGCGCTGGAGTTTATTTGTACTTTAGCTGCAAATTTGGTTTGTAATAGATTTTTTTAAACTTTGGCTACATTGTCAACACACAAGAGTTTGTGTTACTAATCCTGCAGACAGTTAGTAACATACAAAAGGGAAAAAGTCTTCAGGTAATTTTGCGATGTGTTATTTGTGTTTGTCCCAACGAATGTTTCTCAGACTGAATCACACTTCAGTGAGAGTGACTGACACCGAGCATGCTGCATGGCTGTATTTTCATTAAGTCATTGGTCATGTGATTATAATGCATGGCTTACACACACACATATAAGCTTTTTGTTCCATTACACCATCTGAACATAAATCTTCTTAAATCCTGTGTCCAGGTAGGAACAGGTGTAAAATCCACTCCCACAGTGGACCCTACATGTTAATCTTTCCACAGTGTTCCCCAGTAAAAGCAGGTGAATCCTTCTGCACTCACATCGCTGTGTTTGGATGGTGTTTTCTTAAATTCTGCTCTATTCTTGTTTCATGTCCTTCCAGATGCAGTTCATGTAACCAGCCAGAGGAGGCGTCGTTCACATCTGAGGATGATTCACAGCAGAGTCGATTATTCAGGCAAACTTCCTGTTTGCTTCTAATGAACTCGCCTCTCTGAGAACAAACGGCTCAGAAAAAGACGTCTTGAATAAGAGCTCAGTGACTTCACACAGGATCACAGTGGCTGTGGACGTTTCACAGAGGATGTTGTGCCTCTCTGATTAAATCCAAGTCGTAAAAGGAGAGAAAGCGTGCTTGCTGCCATTTCAAACCATGCAAACCGGACATTTCCTGACTGTCTTTGATTAAGAGAAACTCAACCTCCATAGGAAGAGCTTTTTGATGTCACTGCTTTATCTGCTGGGAAAATCACGCTGCTTTGTGACCACGCCTCCTGCTGTTTGATTTGTCTGTTTCGTTCCTCCTGTCCAGGCTGGGAGAGTCGTTTCTTTCAATGATCGTTTATGATTAACCTCTTTAAGCATCCTCATATTAGCAAAACAAGCAAACTCCTGTTATGATTTATTGTTTGCAGTAGACATTCATTGTGTATTGTTTGTATTTATTTATAATTACCACAGACTGAGTTGCATTAAAAACAAAAACTGCTGTCTGACCTCCTGTTAGGGAGCATCTTCAGGTTCATAATTATTCTTGATTGGATTTTGTGTGATTGAGATTATTTAAAAAACAAAAGAAGTTAATATAAAGAGATGTTTGATGTTGGGGCACTAAATAGTCTTTGTATTCTGGTTCTGTGGCTCAGAAACACTGAGATGAATGTTAACGTAATAATTCACTAGTACCAGCAAACGACTGGACTCAGTTTCTATGAATCTGGTGTTTGACCATCATTCTGCATGTAGTCATCAGGACAGTGTTGCACTGAATGCTCATTTATGCTTTTGATGCTTGGCATTTACTCTTACGTCAAAGGTGTGTCTGTGTGGGGGCAGGTGGGTGTGTGTGGGTGGGTGTGGGTAGAGACATAGGAGAGTAGCTGTTGATCAGTGCTCTGTGTATGTAGAAGTCATGCTGCCAGTCACAGGATGGGTGGTTGCAGGTATGAAAGATTGTTTAAACATGACCTGACTGCATTAGCTTTGTCACTCAGATTATAAAGTACACATTTCCACACTTGTGCGGCTTCTCTGTCGTCTTTGTCCCATTTTGAGCTGCCGTTAATGTTCCAGTTCGTTCACTGTGTCCAGCAGTGATGCTGCAGAGCTGCATGAATGTGTTTGGACAGGAACTGGTTCTTATACAGCGCTCGTCTCCTCTGAGAACTCAAACCACTTCACACAAAACGCCTCATTCACACGAGCTCTTTCTATCCAACATTCATGCACATTCAGACTTAAAATGAACAAATACTGCGAAAAACTAACTAGTGGTATATCAACACATGGTGCATCATAACAGTAAGAAGTGTTTTTCACTTGAACGTTTTTCATGATTTGTGATCCTTTACAGAGAACATAAATTAATAGGGTCTATAGGTAAATGTGGTCTCTTTTGAGTAATAGTAATGGGGTTTTAATGACCTTAGGGCAAATTGAGATATATATATATATATATATATATTCATTCTTGCCTAATGGCAGCTGAGATGGATATCGTGTGTGAGAGCAAGAGACAGTCAGAATTTGCATTAGCTGAGCTTGTGCAGAGTTCACCCTTCATGACTGTGGTGGCTTCTGCTGCTGAAGCACAGGTGCAGCATCTCAGCACACAGACCTCGAACGCTGCATCCTGCTTGGCAGAGCAGCTCCATTAGTAATAAGAAGATTCTTTGTTTTCCTGCCACTTCCTCTGAGTCGAGCTGCAGCAGCAGAAAGATCCATGTGTGTTTGTAAGACACTGACTTTCATGATAAACTTAATATGACTAAAGGCCTTACAAAGATGGTTACTTCATTTTCCCTGTTCTTTAAAAAATGTGTCCTGATATATTGGGCGTGCCAGTCATTCTTTAGACGGACGATGATCTTCAGTGAAAGAGGATTTATTTCTGAGGCAAAATCACGTGTTTAAAGACGTTTTAGGTCAAGAATCTGTAGGGCCCAGACTCCTATACAGGAAGTTTGGTTTGGCTCTCTGATTTTAAAACAAAGGTCCTAATTTCGGATCCTGTGGGTCTTCCCCAGTAGGGAATGCACAGTCCGAATGGAGCCGGTGTGGGTGAAGGGATTCACCCAGTACCAACACTGATAAAATAAGTAAAAATCTGAGTAACCTTGCAGGTCAAATCCTGTCAGTCCCACTTGTTAACGTAGCTCACCTACTGATCGTGGCACTTGTAATTTCTGGGTTGATTTTAGAGGCCTCGATAGTAGTAGGTCTCTAGCAAATGTTATAATTAAAGTGCTAGAATAACCTGCAAGATCAGTTTGCACTAGTAAAGAAGAACACTCAGATTATTACCTTTTACTATTCACAAAAGGTTAAATATCCACAATTTAGACTTTAATTGCAAAAAATGACCCACCTCCAAAATCAGCATTCCCTCCTCTGACCTAATGCTGACTTTGATGCACTTATATTGAAACAATGATTTTAAAACACTTAAATTAAATGGTAGCAATTGTATACAGCGTGTCTGTCTCCCAAAACCAAGCTGAGAACTGGTTCCCTAGAACAGAGCGTCCCAAAGTGTGAGGCCCGCCCCCTAGGGGGGGCACAGAGCTATTGCAGGCGGGGGGGGGGGGGGGGGGGGTATGAAAAGGGAAAAAGACCCAAAACGCTTGGACACGGGGCACCACACAAACGCAAAGCAGGAGATGAAGCATCGCTGAATATGTTTCCAAACCAACTTCATTCTAAGACAAAGACTAGAAGATATGGTGAAGCAAATCTTCCCTTTGGCTTCACCTGCACAGGTGCTGAGGTAGGTCTCCCTGCAGGGTTGGTTTTCCCTGCGTCGGGAGCAGCGCTGAGCTGTTTAGATCACGGACAAACAGGATCCCACATTCTTGATCTTTAGTTCACAAACACTTGTTGTAATGACTAACTACTCCTGACATGTTGGAGATGTTTGCTCTTTATACAGTAAAGTTACAGCGGGATACAAATAACATCAGGCTGATCCTGACACGATTTGTTCCCCCTGTCTAAATCACGGACAAACAGCTGTTCATGTTTTTAAACCCATTTTGCACAGAGAGGCATTTTTTGAAAAATGTATTGACAGCAATGTTGAATATTATTACACAGGAAAAAAAACAACTACACGTAAAATAATGACACCGTGACGCCTCTGCCTTTGTAAATGGAGGGACAGTAACTGCGTGTAAAACCTGCAGACAGTCAGATTAACAGTATTTTGTCTCTATCTGTCATTCTGCAATTCATCTCATGTAAACAATAACGTGGCGCACAGCGTGACGTGAAAAAAGGCACATACCTTTGACGTTGTGTGATGAACTCTGTATTCCTCGTCCACACGTTAAACGCAAAAAAGGAGTTTTAAAAAAATCTCTGTTTTCGGTGATTCAAAACACTGTTTACGTGGACGAAACAGCTGCGTGTTCAAAAACACCCGTGTAGGTGCGGACATAGCGTAAAAGGGTTAGTAGTTTATTTTATTACCACTTATTTTTCTTGTAAAACAAAGGGGGGCCCAGCAAAAAAAGTTTGGGAACCACTGCCCTAGAAGATGAAAACTGAAGGCTCTGCCTCCCATTCTACTTTAAAATATCTTAGAAGTTACTAGTAAACCAGCAGTCTAAGATCAAAGTCTTGTATTGGGTTCATATGAGGTCTTTAAGATAAGATGGGACCTGATTATTCACCTGTTAGTACCTTGTGTATAGTGGGAGGAATTTTAAATTTGATGCTGGAATTAACAATGAACCAATGAAGAGAAGCCAATATGGGAGCGATATGGTCCGTCTTTATGTGTGTCATCTGGCTTCATTGAGAGCTGTATAGCATCATCTGCTTAGCAACAAAAATGTGTGCTATTTTTTCAAATGATACTACCTTATATAAATATATATAATGTAAACAGAATTGGTCCTTGTATGGAACCCTGTGGAACTCCATAATTAACCTTTTTTGTGTGAAGAAGAGTCTATTAGATCTGACTCAAACCACTGCAGTGCAATACATTTAATTCCTACCGTATAATCATATTATAATATAAATATTATATAAATAAATATTGTTGTCAGCAGTATGAAATGTTGCACTGCGGTCTTGCACGACAAGCACAGTGATGTGATTATTGAAGTTAGCAGATCAAGGATCAAATGAAGGATCAGTCAGAGACTCTAAATGAATATCAATAGTATTATTATTATTATTATTATTATAGTATAGTCTCCAGTGCTGAAGGATTAGAAGTGATTATGTAATAGTGTTAACGAGATAATCGACTTCTGTGGCACAGTTTAGCTGCTCTGTTCTGTTTTGGCACATGGTACTGAAAACAGTAACAATGGAGGAATCAAGCCCTTAAACTTAGTTGCAGACTTTTCAAAAGAAATCTGCTGTAATGAAAAGTGTTACTGCTGTTTAAATGCTCTTCCAGGTCATATGATGCTTCAGTATGTCACAGCACATGTTGGCATTCATGCTTCCATCAATGAACTGTGGCTCCCCGGCAGCACTCATACACCCCCAAACCATGTTTGACTGTTGGCAAGACACACTCATCTTTGTACTCCTCACCTGGTTGCCGCCACACATGACTCCATCTGAGTGAAGCTATGAAAGAAGGTATTTGGCCAAAAGATGCAGAAAGAGTTCGTGGTGATGAAATGAGAAGTATGTACACCTGCAATAAGAGATTTGTTGCTTCACAGCACCACAGAGAGGCAGACAGGGGACGAGCTGTCTGCCTTCTCAGTTCAGAGAGCTTGCACTGCATTTGGGTTCATGATAACAATACAATAATCAATAAATCCCTTCTGAGGGGTTGGATGTGTGATGGCATGCGTGGAGGTGAGAATGATGCTGGTAGCAGGCTTGGCTGATGTGGGGTTTGGTTGGGCATAGAGGTGAAAATGGAGGTGCTGCAAGGTTCACCTGTCACCCTGGGAGGTAGGACCATTTCCTTAACTGGCATTTCTGGTGGGAAACTGTGATGGACCGAGCAGTGAAGGAAACTTAGGCACAGGTTAAAGTCCAAAAAAAATGATTTTTTATTTAACCCAAAAAACATAATTGGTTAACTCATGCAAAAAGAATCAAAATCTTGGGCCCATAAAAGAGGTCAAAATAATAGTGATGTGACGTTCTGTATCGAGGCTTCGAAGCTTGTGTCGAGTAATGGAGGGGGCGTTTCCGCGATGCGCGTATCGAGGCTTGCTTCATTTATGGGAGGAGCTGAAAATGATGACGTCCGAAGCCTCGCTGCCCGGCTGTACCACGTCACTGGTTCATGAAGTGGTTCGAACTTTGCCGCGAGATATGACAGCGATATAAACCCCTCAGACTTCGTTCAAAAATGTGGGTGTTTGATGGAGAGTTGTGGTTAGTGAGAGTCTGGAGACAGTTTGGAGGTTTATGAGAGTGAGGAGAGAAAGTCAGGAGAGAATGGAGCCAGCTAAGAAGAGGAGGATGTCCTCCCCTGTGTGGGAACATTTTGATTTTATTCCTCCCAACAAGGTATGTAAATTTCTACAGAAGATGTATTTTCATAATACTGATGGTGCAATACAATTTATGTTAAGCAGCTTTACTTTTGTACAAGGTGAAGTGTTTGCTATGTGCCAGGGAGCTGGGCTATAACAACAACACCTCATCCATGCTTAGGCACTACAGAGCTTTGCATGAGAATAAGGGGAACACCGATTGTGGAGCAAGACCAGGTGAGCCATCAAATGCAATGATAATATAGCATGCAGTAATGTTACTAAATGATATAACAATATTATACAGCTGTTATAAGTTACGTGTGTGATATTTATATTTGTGCTTTGTCTTTATTGTCTTTCCTCAGGAGAACAATCTCAAATAGATGAAGACCTGGTTAGCATGGTGATTGAGGACTCCCAGCCATTTAGCATTGTGGAGGACAAAGGATTCAAAAGATTTGTTAAACCATTAAATCCTAGCTATGTTCTCCCCACTAAAAAGGTCATAAAAGCAGTGAAAATTTAGTTTTTAGAGAATGAAATGTGGGCAGGACTGAGGCTCAAAGCCTCAGTGTGTAGCTGTCCATACCTCAACGTTACAAAAGCACAACCACTGTCCACACCCCAACCACACCTCACCTCACAGGAAATGATCATTTCCATTTTAAGCATTTCCAAATGATCATTTTCCATACTGCCAGTATAAATATACACAGTATACTGCCATCAATACAATATAGATGTTTTACACACTCCTTTTGTTGTTGACATTTACAGGCTGTGTGCAAACGGCCACACTCTTCAAATTCATGCCAACTAATATTTTTACATCCAGTAGATGTCCTACTAGAGCAAATGAAGCTTCAAGACGTTTTGCACTGGGGTGAACCAATTGGATGAAAAGCTTCAGTGCTTCATGAAGCTTCATCTGCCCATCACTACAAAATAACAAAACTCTACTCAAAGTTGACACCACAACTGATAACTCAAACAAACTGACCTCCCTTAATGAGACAAAGGGGAAACTTAAATAGTGGCTGATCAGCCCACAAAAACAGGAAAGAGGGTAAAACACACAAAACCTAACTAAACCAAACATAATGAACTCCAATCACCCCCCCCCCCCCCCCCCCCCCCCATGGTCCGGAGTTATGGCATGAACCAATTTGCAGTCTTCCTTTAAAGCTCGCTCCGCCCCTTTTCCACCTCTTGGCTCCTTAATCAAGGGACTGGAACAGCTGCAACTACGGTAACTCAGAAAACAAAAAAATTCATCATACATAACAGTGTAAACTAAAATGTGCGCACTTATTTTAGAATGCAGCGTTATGTGGCTATGTGAATTAACTCTAAACCAAAACCAGTTATTTATTGTCCTGTAAATAAATTCCTATATTTAAAGAAAGACATGTGAATGCAATGTTACTTATAAGCCTCTACACTAACATGGTGGTATTACCACTGTGTGGCTGTAAGTGCAGCCATCACAGAAACCCTTGAGAAGGATCTCCGGGAGTATGTCACCATGGTACCACCATGTACCACCTGTGCACGGAGAAAGAATAGAACTCAATGACCTTCAGGTCTGCTCCAGGCCATGGTTGCATATGGCCGTAGACTTTGTCACCGGTCTGTCTGTTTGCTCTGGCAAGTCTGTTATCCTGTCTATCATTGGCAGGTTCTCCAAGTCCGCCCACTTCATTGCACTGTATAAACTCCCTACAGCATCCGAAATGCAAAACTCCTGGTAGACCATGTCTTCAGGCTTCACAACATTCTGGCAGAAATCGTGTCAGACAGAGGTCCCAGCTTACCTCACAAGTCTGAATGGCTTTCTGTTCAGCATTCAGGGCCAAGGCCAGTCTAGTTTAGGCTACTACCCTCAATCCAACAGCCTGATGGAGAGTCTCAACCAGGAGCTAGAGTCCACTCTCCGCTGCATCGCCAAACATAATCCGGCACCCTGGTCAACATGCCTTCCATGGGTTGAGTATGCGCAGAATTCACTCACCTCATCTGCAGCCGGTCTTTCCCCTTTCAAAGTGTCTGTAGGTTACCAACCTCCGCTGTTTCCTGTGGATGTGCCGGAGTTTGCCGTTGCTTCGGTCCAGCATCACCTCCACCGCTGCTGTCATGTCTGGATTCAGAATCCACGCTACATTAGACGATACGAAGTTGAAACCATCATCGGTCCGTCTGCTGTCAAGCTGAAGCTTACCTCATCCACGTGCATACACCCCACGTTCCACCCAGTCCAGGCGAGCGTCCTGTGTTTTTCCACGTTTTCCCTGCTCCTCCACCTCTGGGCAGAGCCCTCATCAGTCCATCTGCTCATCTCACCTGGTGGATCCAAGACAATCAGTAAGGCAGTATTTAAGCCCAGCGTCAACATCTCTTCTCCACCAGTTCATCAGCTGAGCTCACGTTAGTCACAGGCCACTCTTGCTTCATGTTTATGGTCTCTGTGTTGTGCCTCTATCACCTCTCTGGACCATCACTCCACTCGCCTCCAGCTCACATTCTCTGGACGCTGGTTGCCATTAGTCTTCGCTCTGTTCCCGGATTCATTCCTCCCCCCCCCCCTGCCTGCCGTCCTGCCTACGGCTCCTGTAGATCAGATAAAACAGGTCAGACTCTCTCCACACACCCACCTTCCAGGACGCCCACCCAGCCACTCCCTCTCCCCACCGAGCCTCACACACTCCAATTCAATTCAATTCAATTCAATTTTATTTATATAGCGCCAAATCACAACAAAAGTCACCTCAAGGCGCTTCAGAGATACAGAGAAAAACCCAACAATCATATGACCCCCTATGAGCAAGCACTTTGGCGACAGTGGGAAGGAAAAACTCCCTTTTAACAGGAAGAAACCTCCAACAGAACCAGGCTCAGGGAGGGGCGGGGCCATCTACTGTGATTGGTTGGGGTGAGAGAAGGAAGACAGGATAAAGACATGCTGTGGAAGAGAGACAGAGGTTAATAACAGATATGATTCAATGCAGAGAGGTCTGTTAACACATAGTGAGTGAGAAAGGTGACTGGAAAGGAAAAACTCAATGCATCATGGGAATCCCCGGCAGCCTATGTCTATTGCAGCATAACTAAGGGAGGATTCAGGGTCACCTGGTCCAGCCCTAACTATATGCTTTAGCAAAAAGGAAAGTTTGAAGCCTAATCTTGAAAGTAGAGATAGTGTCTGTCTCCCGAATCCAAACTGGAAGCTGGTTCCACAGAAGAGGGGCCTGAAAACTGAAGGCTCTGCCTCCCATTCTACTTTTAAATACTCTAGGAACAACAAGTAAGCCTGCAGAGCGAGAGCGAAGCGCTCTAATAGGGTGATATGGTACTACAAGGTCATTAAGATAAGATGGGGCCTGATTATTTAAGACCTTGTACGTGAGGAGCAGGATTTTGAATTCTGGATTTAACAGGAAGCCAAAACAGGAGAAATCTGCTCTCTCTTTCTAGTCCCTGTCAGGACTCTTGCTGCAGCATTTTGGATTAGCTGAAGGCTTTTCAGTGAGTTTTTTGGACATCCTGATAATAATGAATTA
Source organism: Simochromis diagramma (assembly GCF_900408965.1). Classification (NCBI taxonomy): domain Eukaryota; kingdom Metazoa; phylum Chordata; class Actinopteri; order Cichliformes; family Cichlidae; genus Simochromis; species Simochromis diagramma. The sequence continues at coordinate 281,449 of NW_024386778.1, read as the reverse complement.
CAGTCGTCCAGCCTGGAAGTAATAAATGCATGAACTAGTTTTTCAGCGTCACTAAGAGACAGGATATTTCTAATTTTAGAGATGTTGCACAAATGGAAGAAAGCAGTCTTACATATTTGTTTAATATGTGCGTTGAAGGACATGTCCTGGTCAAAAATGACTCCAAGGTTCCTCACAGCATTACTGGAGGCCAAGGTAATGCCATCCAGAGTAAGAATCTGCTTAGATACCATATTTCTAAGCTTTTCAGGGCCGAGTACAATAACCTCAGTTTGATCTGAATTAAGAAGCAGAAAGTTAGCAGCCATCCAGGTCTTTATGTCTTTAAGACATTCCTGCAGTTTAACTCATTGGTGTGTGTTATCTGGCTTCATGGACAGATAGAGCTGGGTGTCATCTGCATAGCAGTGTAAATGTATGCTATGTCTTCTAATGATGCTGCCTAAGGGAAGCATGTATAATGTAAACAGAATTGGTCCTAGCACTGAACCCTGTGGAACTCCATAATTAACCTCAGTGTGTGAAGAGGACTCTCCATTTACATGCACAAACTGGAGTCTATTAGATAGATATGATACAAACCACTGCAGCACAGTACCTGTAATACCTACAGCATGTTCTAATCGCTCTAATAGGATATTATGGTCGACAGTATCGAATGCTGCACTGAGGTCTAGCAGGACAAGCACAGAGATGAGTTCACTGTCAGAGGCCATAAGAAGATCACTCCACCTGCCAAGTAAGACGCAAACCCATCCAGTATCACTGAATTCAGTGTTCAGTTCTCCTCTGCTCTTTTCCTAACCGCTCTCTCGCTCTGTCCACAGTCCCATCGTATCTCAGATACCACACTAGTCATTGTTTATCCTTGTGTTTATCAATAAAGCTTGAGAATCCTTATCGCTGTTTTCCAGGTTTGAATCTGCACGTAGGTCCACCTGCTGTCCTCCGTGACACAATAAAATGGTCACGCTTTTGAGGTTGTTGTGGTGACTTCAGTATCAAGAGAACAAATCGTCCCTCTGAACTCAGAGGTTTATTTATTGACTGATTAAAGTCTCAGTTTGTTTGAGGTGAAGTTGTGCTGTAAGTGTGACAGTAACAAACTCTACACGCTACATGTTGATGCAAGGTTGTTTCTCAGTGAGACGGACTTCCTGAGACTAAAAGTGATATTCTGCAGAGTAAAACGTGGTGCAGACAGAACCTCCATCATCTGTCTGCCGCCTCCTTCAGCTGTCCTCTGAAGCTCCACCTTTCTACATCAGCCCAGGGCTTGTAGCTTAGCTTTCACTCAGGGCTCTACAGCAAGAGGTGAGTTGATTCTTCCTAACTTCATACTCAGGAAATAGCAGAAACTATAACTCTAAATGGTTGAGATATCATTTTAATGCATCCATTGCATGTCCAGTCAAAAGTTAAGACTGATGTTGTGACTCCCATAGTGTGTGAACGTGGAATTATGTATGAAACCATAGTAAAAGAGCATTAAAGCTCCTTTTCTATGTAACAAAGTTAGATTTTAAACTTTCTGCTCATATAAAAACTGTTGAAATGATGCATATATGCATAATATTATAGGCCGTCTGCTTTTTATGTGAAGCTTAAGTAAAGCTAACACCAAAGCTGCTGAAGCTGCTGGACCGATCTCTCTGTTGCTCTACTGCTTACTACGTTTGAATGCTAATAGAGAAGCAGGCTTTTCTGAATCAGGTGAAAGAATTTCCCCTCCCTCGTTTGATTCTTTCAGATTCAAGCACTGATGCAGAAACGAACCCAGCTAAAGAAAAATGTGTCCAGATGAAAAAAGTAACGTCTGAATTTCTGTCTTAGTATTTAGCTGTTCTACAACATGGATCAAACACAGCTGTTGTTGCCACTTGGTTTGACTTCAAGGATCAATAAAAGCATCTGTGAGCTTCAAGGAGAGCTACATGACTAAATACAACCTCAAAGCATCACACAAGGGGCGACTGTCACCATGATTGACCTGAGTTTCTTGACCAAAGAGGAACAGGAAACCATCCTGACTGTGCTGAAAAGAGATGCTGAGCTAAAGAAGCTTGAGGACCAACGTGTCCAGTGAGTCAGTCGTTCTATTGTTCAGTCACAGGAAACATAAAGATATAGATTGTGAAAACATTTAATTGGACAATTTGAGGTGCAGATAAAAATGAAACTCCTTCAATCTCTTATTATCACATATGTGTATATACACACACACACACACACACACACACACACACACACACACACACACACACACACATGTGTATGTATGTGTGTGTGTGTGTGTGTATATATACACACACACACACACACACACACATATGTATGTATGTGTGTCTCCTGTACTATAAATGTAGTAAAGGGTAAGTTTATTAACTGTTATAATTTCCACTGATGTGGTTTCACTCAGAAACCTGCAGAAGTCCGTGATGAACAAAAGCCAGCTGAGATACTTGACTGGAGAATGGTTCTATGAGACGAAGCAGCTTCGCCATCAGGATCGCATCCATGGCTCTGACATCATCAGGGCCTCCATGAGGCGCACACATAAACTGAAGACTATACGTAAGTCTGCTGCACCCTTCCAGAAGATGTGTGATACATTAAAATGCAAGATCTCTCCAAGCAAAGCCTGAAATCAAAGATTCAAAATATTTGTAACAATGAGTAGTTTTATTTTCCGACCGTTCCACACAGAGTCAGGCTGCATCTACAGATCCATCCAGACGTATTTATTAGTGGTGTTTTTGTCTTAGAACTCATGAAACCCAAACCGACCATTGTGTCTTTCATATTTTTGAATCACATACACCAACATTAATAAGGCAAGTGAGGCCTTTTGCTGTTGTTTTGCGTTTGTTTGTGATATTGTCGCTGACACACTAATGGCTCTTGGAGTAAATTTGGTAGGTCGGCCAATTCTGGGACGGTTCACTGTTTCACGTTTTCACAGCTGTGGATGATCTCTGTGGGTTCCCTGGACTCCAAATACCTTTGTAACCATTTCCAGACTGATAGATGTCATTCATCTATTTTCTTAATCTTTCTTAAGTTTCTTTAGATCATGACATGCTTTGTTATGGATCTTTTAGCTTAGTTTACTTTGTCAGAAAGTTTCTGTTTAAGAGATTTATTGATTTAACACATAGACAGTAATCGACCTGGGTGTGGCTAGTGCAGTTAAACTCGGCATTAACAAAATATGGTTGTTTACAGTTGGATAACATTTTCCTCTAATTAAAAATAGCTTCTTAACAGCAGTTGTGTGTGATGTGCTGCAGTGCAGCTCTCCCAGACGTCGGCTGAGAGGTGCAGCTTTGTCAGCACTGAAAGCAAAGACGTGTCCTTACCAGCTGTTTGCTGTGGTGTCCTTCAGGAGCCTCACATGGAGCTCAGCAATAATCAGTGAGTATAAGAAAGACAAACCAGCCAAGCAGCCATGATTTCACACAAATCTGTTCTTTATCAATATTTTGACGCCTGAAGTTTTCATACACAGTTTGAACTGCACGCTTCTCTCTTACAATTAACACACAGTTCCTTACTTGAAAACATGGCAGTGTGGCAGTAAGCATAATATCTCTGGCTGATCTACTTAATTTAAATAATAATTTAAAGGGATTTTAAATCTGCGCGGTGGTTTGCACGGTTGCCATCTCCACCATGGCGCCGGGGCCGTGGTCGCCTGGGTATTTCAAGGTTTCCTCCCATAATCCAGGTTCTTTGAGCTCCATCACATGCTCCACTCCAGGATTATTTGCTCTTAACTGCTCGTTAGGGGACTTGTGCACTAAGTGATACTTAGTAACTCGCTCTGTACCGCTCACTAATCTCCTTACGAGGTCTTATATGTTCACGTTTTCCACTATTCTGGGGACAAGTCCCACAAATTCTTTGCTGCCATCAGTGAGATAAAATTTCAGACTCAAATGTTCTGCGTCAGGTCTGTGAGAGTCACTGGCTGCTGAAAAGCAAATAAGGTTTTGGTGTGTTTAATAAATGTATTTGAACGTATTAGTTATGACAGGTACAGTTAAGCTCTGGTGGTGCTTCTTGGTCCATGAGACTGCTTTTGCAGTTTGATGGAGTCCACGTGTGCCCGGCTAAATTTACTGGTGTGTAAAATGATGGTTTGTGTTTGATTAAAATCAAGGCTACTATGAATGCATTTAAGAACGATCTATTAAATCAGGACTGGGACAATGTGTACAAAGAAACTGATATTGATATTGCATATGGCATATTTTTAAGAATATTCATGGAGTTATACGATAAAAACTGTCCAACAATAAAATACAACAGAAAGCACAAATATTCAGATAGACCATGGATCACTAAGGGTTTACAAAATACACTCTATAGGGAATTCCTAAAACAAAGAACAAAAGATGCTGAAAATAAATATAAAAAATACAAAAATAAGTTGACCAATATTATACGTGTATGTAGAAAGGAGTATTATAGTAAAATATTGAACAACAATAAACATAATATGAAGGGAATATGGGATGTTTTAAACGGTATCATTAAAAATAATTCTGGACAACAAAGTTATCCTCAATACTTTATCGACAATGGCAATATTATGGAAAACACTGATGATAAGGTCAACAGCTTTAATCATTATTTTGTAAATACTGGACCAAAACTGGCAGAACAAATTCCTGAGTCACTGCCATCAGTAGACTGTAGTGAAAACCTGATTGATAGGAACCCTAATTCAATGTTCCTCACATCAGTGGAGGAAAAAGAAATAATTGACATTGTACACATGTGTAAATATAAAACATCTACTGATTGTAACGATATTGACATGAAAATCGTCAAGAAGGTCATTGAAGGAATTGTAGGACCTCTAACATATATTTGCAACTTATCATTTCAGACGGGAAAAGTGCCAAACAAAATGAAAATAGCTAAAGTTGTGCCGCTGTATAAAACCGGGGATAGACGCCACTTCACAAATTACAGGCCTGTTTCTTTACTACCACAATTCTCCAAAATCCTAGAAAACCTGTTTAATAAACGATTAGACAAATTCTTAGATAAATATAAATTACTCTCTGACAGTCAATATGGATTCAGATCAAAAAGATCAACAGCTCTGGCATTAATCGAATCAATTGAGGAGATTACAAATGCTATAGATCAGAAACAGTATGCAGCTGGAGTATTTCTGGATCTCAAGAAAGCATTCGACACAATCAATCATGACATATTAATTAATAAACTGGAACGGTACGGGATCAGGGGGGTTGTACTGCAATGGGTGAAAAATTATTTAAGTGACAGGAAACAATTTGTGAAGCTGGGTGTCCATTCCTCATCATGCTTGGACATTGCTTGTGGTGTTCCACAAGGCTCTGTACTGGGTCCAAAATTATTTATTATTTATATAAATGATATTTGTAAGGCATCTGATATATTAAAATTAGTATTATTTGCAGATGACACAAATATTTTTTGTTCCGGGGGGAATCTAAAGGAGCTGCTGGATACAATTACTTCAGAAATGTGCAAAATTAAAAAATGGTTTAACAGGAACAAACTATCGCTAAATCTAAGTAAAACTAAAATTATCTTATTTGGGAATTCCCTTAGAAATGCACAAGTGCAGATTCATATAGATGGTGTGGAAATTGAAAGAGTACTTGAACATAAGTTTCTTGGTGTGATTATAGATGATAAATTAAACTGGAAGTCTCATATAAATCATATACATAACAAAATTTCAAGAAGTGTCTCAATCTTGAGTAAAGTAAAACACATTCTGGACCACAAATCACTCCACATTCTCTATTGTTCCCTGATTGCACCGTATTTGAATTACTGTGCAGAGGTTTGGGGCAATACTTACAAATGTTCGCTATCATCAATCTTTATATTACAAAAAAGGGCCATAAGGATAATCCATAAAACTGGTCACAGAGATCATACAAATCCACTATTCTTAAAATCAAAAATTCTAAAATTCACAGATCTGGTTCATTTTCTCACTGCACAAATTATATATAAAGCAATAAATAACCTGCTTCCTGACAATATTCTAAAAATGTTTTCTAAAAGGGAACGGGGATACAATTTGAGGGGGGAATTAAATTTAAAACATCCTCGTATCCGTACAACATTAAAAAGTTTTTGCATCTCTGTGTGTGGAGTGAAGCTGTGGAACAGACTAAGTAAAGATATGAAGCAATGTCCAAGCATGGCACAGTTTAAAAAGCGGTTTAAGGATATGGTTTTTACAGGGTACAGGGAAAGGTAGAGATTTGATAGGGTGTTCTTGTCTAATATTTTCATGTGTGTGCGGGTGCACGGGTATGTTGGTATGGGTATATATATATATTTGTAGGTTGTGTATCCTTGAGGTGAAAATGTGTATATGTGTGTATGTGTATATACGTATGTATGGATAGACAGAAACATATATGTATATATATTAAAAAAAAAAAAATTACACATGACATATAATGTAATTGCAAGGAGGTATTTTTGTAGTCTATTGATACTATATAGTGGAAAAGGGGTGGGATTAAATAAGCTTATGCTTCTTCCTGCTCCTTTTTGAACATGAACTTTATTTGGAGTTGTGGTTGCTCGTTTTCCTTTTGTTTTGCTTTGTTCATTTGTCTCTTTTAATTCTATTTTGTTGTACTTTTTCAACATGTTCAAAATAAAGATTCAATCAAATCAATCAAAATCAAAGGCCGAACTGTCAAACGAGTCCTTCACAGAACTGAAAACATCAACATTCACACTTTCTTCTGCCAGTAAATTCACAAACAGCTGCTGTTTTTAGAAAACACTTCAAAGCCCAGGTTTGTTTGTTCAGTGTAAAGTTTTGTATGAATATTAAAGAAATATTTGTAAAAAGTTACATTTTGAATCTGAGTTCACTGTATGTAACTGAGTTTCTGTTTGTTCCATCCTATCAGAGGATTCACAGCCGTTTCTATGAGTCAGAGAACGTGCGTTGTTTAGCTAATTTAGATCATTTTACTTACTGTTTTCCAGTGCACGTGTGTTATAAGGACAGCAGTGAGGTTACACTGGCACTTTCCACAAAAGTTAAAAAGTGTGAATCTGTTTATCTCGACTTTTCTTTGTCAACACAGCGCGTGTTCTTTGTTTACAGTTATCAACATCAGAACCTCGATGAAACCCAACAAGAAACTCTGAAATCAAATTCACAGCCTCGCATGAAGGTTTGTTTCTGCCCTGTAATTGAAAGAAATGACTGCAGTTTCATGTTACAGTGGCTGCATGTGTTGTGTTGTAATCTTTTTCTTGTAGCAGATAAGAAACCCGTTCAACAGCGAGCCTGAAAAGGAGAGTCCGGCATCGGATGAAGCAGTGAATCAAAGCCAAACAAAGGAATGTGAGTTATTATGGAAACATTATATTTTGGTTATTAGAATATATATTGTGACTTGAAGTGGATTATTCTATGAACAAGCCCGTCTGCCATAAACAGCATGTCTGACACGAGCAGCGGCTGGATGGCAGGTTAATGCTCACACTGGCTGCTTATTTCTTACAACTTTACCTTATTGTGTAACAAATTCTTTCTTAGTTTTTACTTTTGGAACTTTTACTTGTGGAAACAACGTTGAGCTGGGCTCTTGAATTCTCTGAATCACTTGCTGTAAAATGAGCAGTGAGCTGGGAGCAGAGATTTTCTCAGGGGTCGTTAAAAGGAAAGGAAATCCAAATACCAGAGGCTGCCAGAGTAGCTAGGGAATTACAGAGATGTACATTCCAGAGCTCTAATCTGTACTGCATGACTTTGGGTCTGGAAAACTTTCACAGAAATAATCAACCAAAGATAACAATGACAGTTAAGACACGGCACAATAGGTCATCTGGGGCCAGATGTACTAAACGGGGCAGAATTACATGTGAGCGCTATAACCAAATATGGCTGATAGGTGTGCAGGAACCAAGAGAGAAATAGAAATGCAACATGGATCTCAGTACAGCTGTGATGTAAACAACATAAAGAACAATCCTGTGCTTGCAATAGAAATGTCAGAGCAGGATGCTGCTGATGGGTCCCAGGAAAATACTCGTTACAAAAAACTGAACACAGCATCTTTGCTGATTTATGAAAAGATGAAGACAAACACATATACAGAGCTACTCCAGTCCTCATCTGTGAGGAGACGGATGACTCTTCAACAGGCTCAGAGTACAGAGTTCTGGACCACAGGAAAACATCATATCTTTTGACCCTTTAAAATCCCAAAAGCAAGAACGGGATGTACAAGTTCCTCTTCCAATTAAGTTCCACTCTTCAAGAGGACAGACCCACAGATCAGACAGTATAAACATATCTGTAGGAGGGCAGCTGGAGTGAAGGAAGCCTCAGTAATGAAGAAGTTTCCTTTCAGTCTCACTTGATATCATCAATCATTTGATCACAGAGAAAAATCAAATGGAGAGACGGTAACATCTTGATACAAAACCATGGTGGTGAGAGACACGGTTTCTCAGTCAGAGTCTAGACAGATGACAGCTGAGGAGATCCTGCAGCTGTACAGTCAACATGTTACCAGCTCGAAGTCAAAGTGGAATCCAAGTATCAAGAAGTCCTAGCAAATCTGAATCTTTCACATTTGAAGAAGATGATGAAGGAATCAACATCTCAGACCTGCCACCAAAAGGTAATTCAACAGGAATCCTCCAGTGCTGAGGGATCCATGCAGGAAGGCTCTCTCTTTAAAACCTTACACAACAGCACTATGTTAGGCCACAGAAGGCTGCTGTTCCCTCTGTTTACCGACTGCACAGAGTGATGATCTACACAGACCACAGAGTCCACTTAGAGGTTTTGTAGGACACCAAAGTGACAGTTTCACTGGTGGGAATCCTTCCAGAGTCAGATTGTGCAAAACAAATACAGACACTCCAGTCAAGACTCAGCTAGCGGGGCCTGCTTTGGGCAGATTCAGGCAGTGAGCTTTTACATCAAGATCATGACTGACAGATACAAATATTATTTCAACATTAGGTTTTCTGTTTTTACATATCACAAAAATCACATAACATCACAGTAAGTCTAATTTGTAAGACGTTCGTTTCCAAGTTTTTACTATTTGTTTTCTTTCATTGTTAAACAACCTTTCTTTGAATGATTTCTGTCCATAACTGAAGAATAATAGTTTTTAGCTGTTGTTAGACTCTCACAATGATAAATACACTATATGCCAAAAGTATTCACTTAGCACATCCCAAATACTTGAATAGAGTGATGTGATATGAGTGAGACCAGATCAGAGTACAGTTATTGTTGTTATTAAGTGCACGTGCAATGGTGTGCAGAACTATGTAGAGTCCAGTCCTACACCTGGTTCAGGCCCAAATAGTCTGGGGGAAGAAGCTCTTCCTCTTCACCTTGTTGGCCTTAAGCGAGCGGAAGTGCTTCCCTGACCTCAACAGTGAGAAGAGTCCATTGTCGGGACGAGAGAGGCCTTTCATTATCTTCCTCTCTTTGCACCACTTAGACTGCAGGTTACCAACTTTCTGCAGATTCACTACAGACCTCCAAACTTCATGTCGCCTTCAGATTAGCTCAAGAGAAGTCTGTAGAAAGCTTCATGGAATGGGTTTCCATGTTCCGAGCAGTTGCATCCAAACCTGACGTCACTAAGTGCAAAGTGTCGGCTGCTTTGATGTCAAGCATGCTGGCGCTGGAATCTCGAGCATCGAAGCGACTTCTCTGGAGTGCCAAGTCACACTTCTCCATCCATCAATCCCATGGATGAGTCTGGGTTTAGCAGTTGCCGGGAGAACTGTCCTCTGCCAAGTGTAAATTTTGATGGAGGTGGGATTATGATGTCGGGTTGTTTTACAGGAGCTGCGCTTGGCCACTTAGTAGGACAACTGTATGCTCCCAACTGTGTGGGAACAGTCTGGGGATGGCACTTTGCTGTTTCAACCTGACTGTGCAGCAGTGCACAGAGACTCCTGACCACAACCCGATAGACCACCCAAATACTGTAGCTCAGGAGGTAAAGCAGGTCGTCTCCTGATCAGGTTGGTGGTTCGATCCCAGACTCCTCAAGTCTGCATGCTGAGTATCCTTGGGCGAGATACTAACCCTGAGTTGCTCTCTGATGCGTCCATCAGAGTATGAATGAGGTTGGGTAGGAAGCACTGAAGCTAAGAAGAAAGTGAATGTGGCATTTTATATAAAGAGCTGTGGGAGAAAAGAGAAGCACCACATAAGAATCAGTTCATTTACATTTGGCAGTAGAGAGAGAGAGAGAGAGAGAGAGAGAGAGAGAGAGTGTGTGTGTGTGTGTGTGTTAGTTTAAGTAGTTTTTCCTTTTTCTCTTCTTTCTGACTGTTGAGGCGTTGCTGACAGTAAAGTAAAAACACAGACTTGTTTGTCTCTACAGTGATTTTTTTTTACATGCAAATCTGATTTTGATTGTAATATAGTTGATCTAACAAAGTAATTTGTTTTGTTTATTGTTGATGTTGATTGACAGAAAATAAATAATTGTTGCTTTGTATATAAAAACTCGGCGTTGGTTCCATTTCCTACAGCTGATTTTTTTAATTTTATTTGTGGTAGGTTCCAGGAGGAGCTCCAGTCCCATCACACCAGCCCTGAAACGGTCATCCTCAAGGAGCAGGTCTTCATCCGAAAGTCTGGAAAATCTGACCCTAACCTCACAAACGAGTAACGACCATCACTGCACGTGCAACAGCACCCTTTAAAACTGAATCAGCAACATTAGTACATATCACTGCAGGCACAAGCAGCGGCGGTCCACTGCACACTTCAGTGTGTGCAGCTTATCTCTGTAGGTCAGAATGTAAATGTGACTGCTCGGTAATGGTAAAGATTTTCAGAGGTACAACAAAAGAAATCTTGACGCCGCCTTTCTAAGTACTTTCTCGTGGTACCCAGAGAACCCAGTGCAATTCAAGCCAACGAATGCATCTAAGTATGGACGGTAATAAAGATAAACATGAAGTTATCTTTATACACATTTTAATCAGGATGCAAAAGATGGCTGAGCAGTGATTTCGACATCAGCATACTTTGTATTCATTGCATTGCACAATATTAAAATTCCTCTCTTCCACCAAAAGCTTCCAGACTCTCCAGCTCGAGGCTGATGAAAAGCAGCGTGTCAGAACCCGTCCTTCTGTACAACAAGGTAAATTAGCCTTGCTTGACTCGTGCATGTTGAATGGAGCTGTACATTGTGTTTGACCTGGTGTTTCTCTTTGCTTGGACAGAAGGACAGTGGAGGCCCTCTGGAGACCAACATGAGAGCTGAAACAAACACCAGCAGCTCCACGTATAATCTAACGTCCTCTGTATGTCACATAATGCTTCCTAGTTGACACAATGTGTTGATTACATTGAAAGACTGAATGCTAATTTGTCGTGTAGATTATGTCACTTTTTAAAGATTTGAATGGAAAAACTGGTAGTTTGGTTTGTTTGCTAATGTGCAGATGCAATGTTGCTGTTATATGGGAGAAATAGACTGGAACCTGTTACAGAGTGAATAAACATACAATACACACAATACGAAAGTCACAGTTTTCACTTTAAATAAAAAGGCCCAAATATCAGAGACGTTTTTTATTTCCTCTGTCATGACTGAACAGGTCAGCAGCAGCATTTATCCTGCAGACTCTGCTGAAATCAACGTTCAGGGAAGCATCCAGTTTGCTGTGAACTACATCCAGAAGCTTGGAGAGCTTCATATTTTTGTGATGCACTGCAGAGATCTGGCCACAGCTGACAGAAAGAAACATCGTTCTGACCCGTGAGTGCTGAACGCTGGAACAACCCCACGTTTAACGAACAGTTTGAAATATGAATCACATTTGCTAAAGATGTATTTCCTTGACATAAAGTGTCAAATATTCACTCTATAAAGTAAATCAAGTTTAGAACAAGAGTTTAACTCTGCTGTGCATTCACAGGTATGTGAAATGTTATCTTCTTCCAGACACAACTAAGCTGGGAAAGAGAAAAACCAGTGTAAAAAAGAAGACATTAAACCCCACCTACAGTGAAATCCTCACGGTGAGAGTGCCATATTTAATCTTTTACACATGTCTGTTTGTGTAAACCCTGAACTCTTGTTCAGCTGTAAAAAATAAAATGAATTTATTCATTTTATTCAAAACATGTCCGGTTGTACTTGTTTCATGATTCCAGCTGTTAAATTCACTGGCTGTGGTACGTTTCCTTTTATTAATACAACGTCTGCTCAGTGCACACCAGTTTTATAAACCCTGTTCAGAAAATGACTATTTCATGAAAGAAGTAGCTCATTCTTATACATCATTATCATGTACAACAAAAAGTTGGGATGGGGCAACAAAATGCCAGAAAACTGAGCAGTACTGAGAAGAGACAGGTTTTTCTTAAATTCAGTTTTCACCTAGTTTGATTTACTAGCTCCTTACTTACTATAGGTCAGTAACATGACTGGATATGAAAAGGATACCTTTGAGAGGCAGGATTTAAAAAATGTGCAAAAAACTCCACGAATTGTGGGATGATTTTAGAAGAACATTCTTGAATGTAAAATTGTGGAAAAACTTTGAATATGTCATTATCAACAGTAGTTAAAATCATCAGAGAGTCCAAGAATCTGGAGAAATCTCATGCACAGAGATCTGAGGTTGTATTTCTATAACATCCAGTCAACAAGCAACTTTTAACAGGGAAAAACCACCGACTGACCACACAGAGGCAGCCAGCTGTCACAGCTGTCTCGTCTGAGAGCAGGATGGAGTGTTTGGACTTGTAACTGCAGATCAGAACCATGCAGCTATAGATCTACAGATATTTACATAAAGACACCAGGAGAGAGGTCAGAGAGGCAAAGCCCAAACTAAGGGGGAAAGATGACCCAGTCCATGACATTAGAAGCTTATAAATAACAATGAAAGAGAGAAAAGCAGAGGAGAGCAGGAACGCATCACATCTCAGGAGGCCTAACAGTTTAGCAGCAAAACTAAGGGGCTGTTCAGGATGATCTGATCTGGCCCTGAGTGCACATAAGCTTTAGTAAAAGGGAAATCGGAAGCCTTATGTTAAAAGTGTCTCCTGAAAATCTGGTTTCAAGGGAGAGGTGCCGAACTTTGAGACTCCAGGAAGCAAATAATCCTGCACCGTAAGAACAAAGTGCTCCACTGGTATTTCAAAATATTCAAAATATTAGTTGTTCAAAGGAAGTATTATAAAGGACTAACCTTTGGTAATCGTGATGGGCATCCATGAGTCGAGTGCTACTTACATCGTTTTATGCTGACAATCTTATAGAAACAGGATTTTACAGGATGGCATTTATATCTAAGGATGTGTTGTGAAAATGCTCTACTTCTGTTCATTGTCTTTTCCCGTTTTACAGTTTAAAGTAATGATGCAGGTGTTGAAAACTCAGAGTCTGAACGTTTCAGTGTGGCACGACAGCAGCTTCGGACGCAACCGATTCCTGGGTGACGTGAACCTGAATTTGTTGGAGTGGGACTTCAGCAACACGCAGATAAATGAATATGCATTAAAAACCAGGGTAAATGCTTAATTTCTCAAAGCATTATGTGAATATTGTCGCAGTTATTAGACATTTACTCAGCGTAATCCTTCAGGTGTCAGCACAAGCCTCAGCACCAGCTGCCTCGTGTCTTATCGACAGCAGAGCACAGATGAGAGTCGCTCTGAGATTCCTGCCGCAGACATCCCTCAGTGAGGCCTTCCTTTTGATCAGCTCTCTCCCTTTATGTTTATCATTTATATTACTTATTGTGGTCTTATTGCACGCACAGGTAGGAGAACATCTACGATGGAAAGCGCTGAGGTGCAGATTTGGGTGAAAGACTGCAAGAATCTTCCGCTGGTTAGAGGCCTCATTATCGACCCATTTGTGAAATGGTAGGAAACAGTACACTGTTTGCTGAGATCCAAAGTCTGAACCTTGAAATAACAAAACCAAAATAAACCGTATTTTCTTGTTTAATCATGTTATTTCAATCAAACTGGTTTATTTCAAATAGTTTCTCCATTTAATTTCAATTCAGTTCAATTTTAGTTATACAGCGCCAAACCACAGCAACCTTAAGGTGCTTTATATTGTAAGGTAGACCCGACAATAAAACGTTAATAAAAATACATTTCAATCGAGACAGAGTGGAGACAGTTGTGTGATTGGTTGCAGTTGGAGTCCCGAAGCAGCAGCTAATTGTAAAAGTGACGTAAACAAAGTGTCAAAGTGAGAACGCCTGCTTCCTGTAAAATTATTACAAAATTAACCAGTTAACTGATTATTTGTTTTACGTTAAGTGAACATCATCTAGTTTTGGACTAATGACCTTACAAAAGCAATTATTTGAAAATATCACTGATCCATTGCAGTGCACCCATCATCTGAAAATGAGAATTCTCAATAGCTCCACACCTGCCTGCAGCACATATTTGGCACAATATACAAACAGAGTGAAACCCAGAATGCAGAAGTCACAGAAGTCAAGTCAAAATCACAGCTTTACTGCTGGTAACAAAGGTGACAAAGAACAAAAGGCAAAATACAAAACTAAACAGGACATCGTCTACAATAAGGAGAACACAACAACACACAGAGCGAGGCGCACACACTACATACACAAGAAAGTGATTAAGGGACGTGGAGACACGTGGGCACAAAGCTGAACTAAATCATGACTAATGCAACACAGGAAGCAACTCAAACGAGACTGAAGACTATCAAAGTAAAACAGGAAGTAACACACACTGAGACACATGAACTGAACAGTGAGACTTGGGATAAACAGACATGGAGACACGATACTCCGGGGACACGACTGGGAGACTGCACATAGAAAAGAAGTAACATCATGAGAAACCAAGGACTAGAAGCAAAGATAAACTTAGAAGCACAAAGTAGTAATATTATATTCACAACAGACTTAAAGATAAATCATCTCTAAAATCCTAATGAAAGAATCATGAGTCCATAATACATTCAAAAACTGGGTCACAGACCCAGGACTGTGACTTATTTATTATTTACCATGTCTTATTTATTGATTTCATTATGATTACTTTGCACAAGTGTTTCAGTCCGTTCCTTCCAAATGAATTGTTTCCTTCTATCTCCTGCCTTTCCTGCTGCTGTAGTACTCTACGTCCTGATACAAGCCGGAGAAGCCGACAGAGAACTCGCGTAGTGACAAGGACAGCCAATCCCATGTTTAACCACACCATGGTGTATGACGGCCTCCGACCAGAGGATCTCAGGGAGGTCTGCATTGAGCTCACAGTGTGGGATCATGGCCGATTCGACAATCACTACATCGGTGGTCTGAGGCTTGGCCTGGGAACAGGTGAAAGTTTACTCCATTCTCAGACTATCAAGTACAAATGTGAACTATGCAAACTCTTTTCCACCTGGCACTGAACCTGGCCTTCACTTCTCAACCCAGTACCCGGTCGTTAAGTGATGACGTGACGAATCCTACTTCCGGGCCTAAAGTAGTCTGCGTTTAATATGGCTTTTGTGTTGTTAACATGTTTAATGTTTTCTATTTTCTTCTATTTAATCTCAAAAAGCTCCTAAAACAGTCAGTGATCACTGTTGACCTCCCTCGGCTTTTATTACCACTAATCATTTATTTAAGCTCAGTTATTAAAACCTTAGGATGTAACTACAGCCCAGCCCATGCAGCAGTATATGAATGACTAACCTCGTATTGTGGATGGATTATCTCAGTTGTTTTCCTGGCTGAAGTTTGGTCCTTTTACAGCATCCTGCCATGCGATTACATTTGTTCCTGACCACCGAGAACACTCACGTTAACTTTTATCGAGTGGAAAAAAAGTTAGCTTGTTTATATTATGCTAACATAGCTGTGTCGCTAGCGGTCATAAATTCCGTTTTCATGGATGCCTGGATGGTAAACTCAATTGTTACACCTGGTAGAGCAGAACGCTGATCATTTTATTAAAGATGAAAGACTTTAGACAGTTTTTCAACTCTCAGTAATGCCACAGTGATCGTTTGATATATGGACCTGCAGCGGAGTTTAGGTCCAGACACGGCTAGTGACGTCAGACTGAACAACCGGACAGTCTCAATACCTGACATGATAGGGCGGGGCCAGGTTTCACAATGAGCTCACCCGAAACCCTGGCTGATTGTGACCTACACCCCTTTTCACACCTTGGCTCGTGTGATTAGGTAGAGGATCATCAGTGGGTCCTTTGTCTCTCTCGGTGGGAAACTCCCACTAGGTTTAAATCTGGGACTCTCCACCATTTGACCCTAGAACTGAAGAAGCTTCTCGGATGAGAGGTGAAACGTCTTCAAGCCACTTAAAGAAGTCCAGACGCTTTTCTTTCCAAGCTCCTTAGAGAATATAAGGAGGAGAAAGCAAAGGAAGCCCTGTTGTCAAAGGGTCAGAGGGAAGTTACACTGTGGTCTACAGTAGACCAGAGGTGGGCAAACTGTTTGGCACAAGGGCTTTAAAGACAGGCCGGGCGAGGTGTATGGGGATGGGGTAAAGTAACCTAATTTACGCCATCCCCACATAAGGTAAGTTACGTGCGTACTTTATTCAATATTACTGGGAACCGTATTGTTGGTCACAGTATCGATGCTTGGTGTCAGTTTAGTTGTGGTAATTCTCAGGACAGCTTTTGGTGTTCATCAGTTTTCTGGGCTTTGTGCTTTATTAAGATAACTCTTTATTGTCATTGCACAGTCATCCATAGTACAATAGTACAATGAAATAGGAAAACTGTCCCACGTCGGCACTACCACACCACACAGTAACTTAAGTAATAAAAAGAAGAAAAATTAGTGTATATTTATTGCACATTGTTCTAAATATAAATATTATTATTGTTATTGTTGTTACCCCCTAAAAAAGTCTAGGGAGGCATCCAATCAGGTCAGCTGTTAGCATTGATCAGGGCTGTTGCCCTGTTGTAGAAGCTGTCCTTGAGTCTGTTTGTCCCGGACCTCAGCAGCCTGAACCTCCTGCCAGACGGCAGCAGCTTAAACACCCGGTGTCCTGGGTGTGTGCAGTCCTGTAGGATGCTGCATGCCCTCTTGAGACAGCGAGTGCTGTACAGGTCCTTCAGGGAGGGAAGAGGATGTCCAATGATTTTTTGGGCCATATTGATGACCGTCTGGAGTGCCTTTCTGTGTGCTGTGGTGCAGCTGGAGAACCACACACAGATGCAATATGTCAGCACACTTTCAATGCAGCAGCGGTAGAAGACGGTCAGCAGCTCCTTCAGGTCCATTTTTCTGAGGATTCTCAGAAAGTGGAGACGCTGTTGGGCCTTCTTCCAAACCACAGAGGTGTTTGAGCTCCATTGGAGGTCTGTGTCTATGTGCACACCCAGGAACATGAAACTGGACACCCTTTCCACGCACTCCCCGTTGATGCTGACAGGCTGCAGCTCAGACTTCCTCCTTCTGAAGTCGACTACCGGCTCTTTTGTCTTGGTGGTATTGAGGTCCAGGTTGTTGTCTGCACACCAATCTGCCTCTGAACCTCAGCTCTATACACCGTCTCATCTCCCCCAGAGATGGTGTTCAGTGAAAGTTTGCTCACACATGTAAGCAAACCTCCAAGTCTCTTGGAGGTTTGGAGGCTGCAGTTTTATCCAGTTTCATGGAGTTAAACTTTAGAAACTTCTTTAGAATAGAGTAATACTAAAGATCTATCAGTTTACATTGTAACTACTGTAGTGCTGTCTGAGGGTCCAGTGACACTAACTGAAGTCAATTCTCAGTCTTTTCAAAATCTGAGAATTGGCTGTAGAGTTCTCTGTGCAGATCTTCCCTGTTTCAGAGGAAACGAGCGAATGTGTCGCCCAACATTTGTCTTGAGAATGAAGAAAATCATTTTGGCTTTGAAGGCTTTCACATTATATTTCATGCACAAATTGATGTTTCTGTTGTAGCTTTGTGTTCTGCACATTCATGCATGTATCTCCTGTTTTGAACTTCGGCACTTGCTGAGATACTCATCCCAAAGTTAACAAGTCGGCCTTAGAGTGGTAAAGTAAGTTGTGGTGGTCAGCATTAGTTTGTGCAGAGGAAAAATACATCCAACTCCGGGTTTTCCTCTTTCACTTTATCCTGGATTCTTGTCAGCAGCTCAATGTTTTTTACCGTCAAGTTCAGCAATACATCTGCAGTGACCTTCACAAGTTTACGCCATGGGTGTTTATATCGTGACGTGGACAGTACAATCACAAGCAGTAATACTCCTGGGAAACATTTAGGAAACCTGGTGGGAATGTCTTGTGTATCCGGTATGGGGCGCTGTCATTTACAGACTGACTACACTTTATATTCAAACCTTTTAAATGTTTTTAAAACGGTTTCTGTGACTATACAGAATCATAATGTTGAAGCTTTCATGCAGATATTCACTTACAGCAAATAAAGCAGAGGTTTTGATTAGGGCTGGGTATCGTCACTGATTTCTAGAATCGATTCAATTCCGATTCACAAGGTCCTGAATCGATTCGATCCACGATTCGATTCGATTCGATTCAATTCGATTCGATTCGATTTGAATCTGGGAAATTTTGACAGTCAGAAATATTATAATTCAGATCAGTACATTTACATATTTTTGTATCTATAAAAAGAAAGCTGACACTTGTGAGACTTTATCAAAGGTGTGAGCATCACAGCAGAGGCCTTTGTGTCAAAGTAGCTGAAGATACAACACAGAAAAACATGAAACAAAAGAAAACCATTATTCAGCATATGAACATTACCTCTGAAGTTACAGAGGTTTTATTAGAGACACAGCGTTTTGCATTTTGTATAATTTTAAGTTTAAGTTTGTTCAGTATTGAACGGCAGAAATGAGGTTTTCTTTTCGGAAGTATGTAAAACAAAAAAAAACAGCGTCCGACAGCGCTGTAAACAACGTTAGACTTGTGCGTAACAAGCAAGCGAATAATGCAGAAAACAGATTTTTAGACGGGAAACTGTTGTTGAGAGAGAGAGAGAGAGAGAGAGAGAGAGAGAGGGAGAGCTGTGCATGAAGTGTGATTTTATCCTGGTGGAAGCAAAACAGCAAAAGTCAGAGTGAATCCATGACGATGTTTATGTGAAGCTTAGTTTGGATCTTCTTTTGCTGCTGGTTTAGTCAATATTGTTTGGAGAGAGATCAAACTAACAGCTTTAGAATCAGCGCATAAAGGACGTAAACACAAAGCTTGGACCCGCCGACAGATCAGAATCAGCGAGCTGTCGGCATTCAGCCCCGACCGTGTCCGTGCCGTCAGGTGAGAAAGGCGACATCTCACTGATTCTGATCCGCGGGTCTGCGCTGTGTGTTTACGTCTTTGTGCAGAATCTGTGTTCCTGCTCTCATTTACTGTTTTAGCTGTTTGGTGGTTGTTGAAATTTTGAGGTTTCACCTGAGATTCTGGCGTTTCAGGAAAAATAAATTTATATTAAAAAATCGATTCAGGATTTTAATGAATCGATTTCACGTTATCCAAGCCAGAATCGATTTTAATCGATAAATCGATTATAAAAACCCACCCCTAGTTGTGCTCACCAAACAAGCACGATAGAAGGCAGAAAATGATGCTGCCACTTTATGGTTATTGCTGATTTATTTTGTTTGAAGCACAAATTTATTGTTAAACTGCGCTGCTAATATTTTTATTTAGTAAAATTCAGTTCATTATTTAGTGGTCCTGTCAGAGAAAGGTGCGTTTGGGATACAACAGGTCAGGCAAAGAGCACTCTGATAATCATGGATCTTTGTGCGTTTCTCTCAAACATGGCAGGAATATGTGCTGCTCTGCTGTCTAAGCCAGTGGTTCTCGAACTGTGCATAGCCAGTACCACCTCAGAAAATATATGGCCCTTAGAGTGCCACCCTTATGATGAAAGTACAATAGTATCAGCCTATTTAACAACATATACAGTTTACACGAGACTATTTTATTTCTTATATGAATGTTATTTAACTGCCATAAACAGTCATAACTGTACTTGACTGAAATGCCCATCATGTGACAAAATGACTGCATTAAAACATTCAACAGCTTCATGAAAACAATCGAAACAGAAACAACAAATTTCCCACTTGTGGCACTAACAAAGATTGATCTTATCTTATTTGGTGGTCATTGGCAACTTGGCCTCCGTACCTAAAGGGATGTGCATGGCTCTGTAAACACACCTTCAGCCTTAGAGGCGAGTGAAGAGCCGACCTTCTCATAGATACGTGGTGCAAATGGAAAGAGAAAGCACATGGCCGTGTCTGAAAGTGCCGGGTATTCGCTGTGCAGTGAACCCTGAGATGGTTTCATGCATTCATTACTAAGAACATCGCCGCACTCTGCGCACAGCGTCCTGGGCTCATCCTCTGTCCCACTCCAAAAGAATCTGAACTTGATGTGACTTCAATCACGTCTTCACTGTTTTGCGTCGTTTGATGCTATCACGCACCAGAAGTTTCACGGGTATTGCTGAAGTTGCTACTCGCACTTGTGCTGGGTTCACTGTCGTCGGCTTCAGTTTCTGCTGTGCTGGTCAAAATATTCACTACAGTTCTCCTTTTGATACTTCCTGTTTGGAGCCAGGATCGCTTCGCTTTTGAACTGTCATTTTTCATGCGTCCACTTGCCATCACGACTCAGTTTGTCAACCCTTTGAGCTACTGGTTAGGTTGGCCTAGTCAGCGTGCCTGTTGAATACAGCTTTTCAAAAAAAAGACCAAATCTAGTTTAAACTCAATTTCGGTTATCTTGCAGTAAAGAACATTTAATGTATGCATATTTTAAATAATTATTTAATCTTAAAAAAAGTCTTGAAGACTTCCTGCATACCACTAGAGGGAGCCCATGTGCCATCAGTGGTACGCGCACCACAGATTGAGAACGACTGTTTAAGCAAAGAAACTAAATGAACTAAATGTCAGATCATTCAATCAAGTGGAAAGGACTCTGCATATTTTTAAGTTGCACTTTATTATAAATTGAAGATGATGTCACAAGGTTTACAGATATATTAACTCCAGTTTTATTAACATACCATATATTCTGTTATACTGTGATTACATTTTTGTAAAGGATGAAACACATCAGTGGGATTCACACAGGTGGCATCCACTGAATAATGCCAAAGTAAGCAGGCATTACTGTGATCTTTGCCGCCATGACTGTTAATTAGTTTGGAAAGCCAGCGCTTAAATGGACTACCACACAGTGCTCCCACAGCAGCTTTTCACTGACCTCATTAATCACCCAGAATGTTTAAACGAGCGTTTCCAGTTTAGAACTGCATTTAAGAAAACTCTGACCTCAGAATATCACTCTTCTTATCATTGGTAATTTTGAGAGCGTGTGCTCTCCTCAGGAGAAATTGTCACTTTCAACAAAAGCTAAACATTCAAGTAGGAAAACCTTAAATGTTTGGACATCACAGTAATCTAGACATCACTTTATTGGTGATGTCTAGATGTCCATTTTTGTGAAAGGCAGGAGGTGCCTGGAAGGCACAAAGGTTGCTTTGTGACTGCCACACACAGTCCTGTGAGTTAGCCCAAACAGCTCATAAGAGTTACACACCCATCTGCATACATCAAGCTAATACTGGTCTAATACACTGGTGCAGCCCGAGGGGAGAGGCCACCATCCCCACGACTGATGCTGATGTTAACGTGTTTAAGTTACAGTCTGATAACAGCTGTTCCAGTTAACTTGTGTTCATGTCTCACTGTTATTGTTAATGTACAACGGGAATCACAGCTGTGTTTGTTCGGTGTGGCTAGCAATGAGCACAATGGCTGAGACTGATGTGCCTCTGGTCACTGTTTCTGTTTGATGCTAATAAAGCCTTTTTTTTGTTTGATTGGTGTAAAGCAGCGGTTCCCAACCCCCGGGCCTTGGACCGGTCCTGGTCCGTGAGTCGTTTGGTACCGGGCCGCGAGAGTTGAGGCTCAGGTATGAAATGTATGGTTTTCAGGGTTTTTATCGGTTTTCAGCGTTATTTTGTTATCGTTTTGATCGTTAACTCGGTTTTCCTGGGTCTTTTCACGTGTGTTATGAATAAATCTTCTTTTTTTCGATACCGGTACTAGTTTTATTTTGTTGTATTTATCCGCGACACCTTAAAGGCCGGTCCCTGAAAATATTGTCGGGCATAAACCGGTCCATGGCGCAAAAAAGGTTGGAGACCGCTGGTGTAAAGAACACAGGACCTGCAAGTACAGGCAGAGCTTTAGGCAGCTATATGTGGCTCAAGACTTTTGCAAGGAAATTTAAAGGATAAATATTTGTTTGTAACAGTAAAAATGTAGTTTATGCTCATAATTCAAACTGAAGTGTGAACTAGTAATAAACTAACAAACAATGAGCTCAATGAAAAATGATGTTTTAGCAGCCTCACACACAACCTCCACATCTGGATCTCTGAGGAATATTTTATTCTTTATCACATTTTCTTTTAAATTGTGTAAATTTATTAGATTAAAATGAAATTGAATGGGAATAGTTTTAGTGATCTGCAGTGCAAAATGTCTGAATACTAAAACTGACTGAAAAAAACCTTTTTACATTTTAACAGGTGAAAATATTTAAAATGAATGAAAGTTGTCATAGAATGTGAAATTAAATTCAGTTTCATTTATAAACATCCAAATTACAGCAACAATAACCTCAAGGGGCTTTATTTTTAACCCTAAGGGGAAAGGTAACGACCCGAGTCAAAGCTTTAGTGAAGAAAGTGCTCTTGATGCTGAGTAAAAGGATGTGTTTGTAGTCGAAAGAAGGAGGGGGGACTCCCAGCAGCTGCATCTATAGCTTCGGCCTCTTGATGAAACCTGTCATACAAATCCCTCTGTGACCCTCTGTGACCTCAGAATTGTCATTAATGCCTCTAACAAACATCAGGAGCTGAGCTGTGTCTTAATGTATGATGTCTTGATGTTGGAATCATAAATATGTGAGCGTGGACAGAATAAATTTGCCTTGGTAAAGGTTAGAAGTGTTTGGAGTGCATCATCTAGTGACATCTACCTGGTATTGCAGGAAAATGCAGCCAAACACAGGAAAAAGTTAAATAAATTAACTTTTTAGGGAAATTTTGTAGTTTTGTAAATGTTTGATAGGCTGGATTAAACAGCCTAACTGGCCATCGTTTGTCCACAAATGCCATAAAGTTAAAGGTCAAACTTTGAACATATTGTGTCTAACTTTTCATAGTCCTTACTTTAGTTTGTTTAAAGCTTTACTGCAATGTTCCCTGTTAATTCCTATTCATTTTACCCTAACGACAGGACAAATAATACATTTCACCTGTAGATAGTATCTTCAAATTTATGTCACTATTAATAGATTTTATTGTAAAATTTTTTATTATCATTTTTGCCTGTTGCTCCATCTTTTACTCTTCTACTGGATATAAACGCCAATACAGTACATCGTGTCACTCAATGAAATCAGTGTAATGTCTGTGCTTGTCTGTGCAGGGGAGAGTTACGGTGTGGAAGTGTCTTGGATGGATTCAACGACAGATGAAGCTGATTTATGGCAGAGGATGTTACGCTCTGATGGTGAATGGGTGGAGGATGTTTTACCTCTGAGAATGCTGATGATGCCAAAGAACATTTCAAAGTGACACTGTATCAAATGTATTGATTAATGTGTAGAAATTACACAGCACAGTATATACTTTTAGATGATCCACATCCACAACTAGGTTTTGTTGTCCAAGTCACATGTTAAATTCCTTATTTAATAAGAAATGCAGAAAGCAGAAATGATAATCTATGATGTAAGCATTAATGAACTGTATAGTATGATCAATACAGAAAGCAATAAACAGAATGTTCATTTCACTTTTGGTTTGGTGGTGAAATAAGGATTTTATTCATGACAGACAACACTTGGAAATTTAGATTTCTGACCTCATAACTGGAGATAATGACTATTATCAAAACCATACACACTAACCCCAGAGGCAATGATCTCACTGAATCCTCAGTTTCCCCACATTTAGTTCTGTGTATTGCTGCGACAGATGTACTTCATCAGGATACTGCAGTAACAATTTGTATGTCCCCACTCAGTAGTACAAGCCTTCCTGAACATTTTCCTTAGTGGTTATCTCTGGGAGGATGTGCAAGTTATGAGTATAATGTACTGATAAACAGTGGCACTGTTGTTTAAAGGGAGGCTTCTGTAGACACAAGAATAGTCAGAGGTCAAAAAGTATTATTTAGCTCTTGAAGACAAAAATGAATACCTTCCACATTGGATGCAGTATGCAGGGCAGTATTACAGTGGCACCTGGTTTTAAGTCTATTCTTTTAGATTCTGTTCACATTGGCCAGTTTCTCTCTAGTTGTAACACCATCTTTCATGACCATCAGATTTCACTGTTGAATTAGAACAATAAATCTGCCCAAACCAGACTATTTGCAACATTCCTCCAAGTACAGTAATACAATGTTAAGACCAAATACAGACTACAACCACCTTGTTCTTGTTCAAGTACTTCTTTTAGCTGGTCCATTTTAGAATCACTACTTTGGATGTTTCAGATTTCCTACAGTACATTTAATGCAGCAATTTCAACTGAAGGGCTCTGCTCTGCACTGGTTGAAAGCATTCTCACTGGTCAGTCCCGCCTGATACAATAAATCCCGTTCTATGATTGGTTGTCGCATCAGTTCAATCAAACCGGGGGCAGCTAACCAGCGACCAGCCTCTGCGTTGCTAAGGTAAAGTTCCACAGCTGCGTCAAGCTCAGTCGAGTTTCCTTCAAAGTAAAAGCACAATACTGCTCTTTTTTTCTTCTTGTTTGAAAATACACACACACATAGAAGTATGATCCTTGAGCGATGTACAGTATATATATATATATATATATATATATATATATATATATATATATATATATATATATATATATATATATATATCCCAGTCTTCTTTCAAATATGTTTTACTACACTGACTGCTAATTCAGACACTTTAATGTCACTCACAGCGGCCGCTTCTGCACAGAGGACTGAATCACTAACAGTCATCACGCCAGAGCGACTGCTGTGTTTGAAATAAGTATACATGTCGAGTTAAAATGTACGCTTAGAGAAGGCATTATTTTGAAAAGTACAAGCGGAAGTTCGTTTACGTAGTATAGTGGGCTTGTTTCTGGCACGTAAAACTGTAAGATACTGTCAGATGGGATGAAATAAAGGGCTGTAGCACAGGGAGAACACAGCACTGTGTTTCTTCGGTCACCGTTTTGCAGGAAATGAACGCGGACCCACCTGGAAGCCGTTTAGCGCCGTCGTCGGCAGGCAGGTGTCGTCGCACCGTTGAAGCGGCATTTCATTTGGCATCGCCGTTGGCTGCGATATAACGTGAATGCTAGGTAAGTAACGGGCACCGCGCATGTTTGTGTATGGCAGTAATGTGAGGAGGGAGCGGGGGACACAGACACGCATCCCACCATAAGTCGAAACCTCCGGGCATAAAACTCTGAGGTGACCACTGGGTATTAGCTGAGGAGCGAAGGAGAACTGCTGCATCGCTTCTCCAGCTGCATATTTGAAGTGTTCTTCACCCTTTACCCTGTTCTTGCTGGCAGGCTGTAGAGGAAACCTCAGGATGAAGGATGTGGAGCAGTTCTCCTGTCCGTGGATCTGTGGAGGACTGTCACACCACAGCGGCCGAGTGAGCAGACTATGTTAACCCAGGCCAGACCTCAAGGCTCCCCCGGACCAGCGTTTTTGTACACATCCGCCCGGTTGTCCGGGCATCTTGGTTTGGTGTCTGCCTGTTTGCCCTGCTGTGTTATTTTGTCTGTACCAGGTTGTGTGGACCACCAGCGACCTAGCATGACAAAGCACTTCTGTGGCCTGCTAACTCTTCAGCCAAAGGATGTTTCTCTTAATTAAGTACATCCAGACAGAAGTGCTAAGCCTCTTCGTACATATAATGTTTTGAACTGCAGAATCACAACTGTTGTTGCATCTCACATCAAGGCCCACTGATTGACTGCACGCACTAAATAGATATGAATTAGAGGTTGCTGCAGGGGGACCTCTTCTGAGTTTATTGTGGATTTCTGATGAATTGTAAAGGGGACAGAGACACCTACAGTCACATGGCTGGATCATCAGTGGAGTTAGTCCTTTCCTTATTTTGCTTGGATACCTCCTGAAAGGCTCCCCATTGTCCCTGGAATAAAAATCAAAAACAGCTGGTTTGAGTTGTCTCTGTTGAAGTTTACCAAACGTTTCTGTTTTTGTGCCACTTTGAGAGAACTCTGTGATCATGCACTGAAGACAGAAGTGGAGCCTTACTGAGAGTCAGGTTTACACCAAGTCGCCATGCCTATCAGGAAAAAAGGTGAGTTATTATTACATGTCTATCCATCCATTTTCAGAGTGCAGTTATGTGACACGTGTAATTCATGAGACTCTGTTGATACCACATCAAAGTGCATCTTATCTACACTACATTTGTCAGTAGTGTGCAGAGACTGACCATGAGATCAAAACCACCTGCCTGGTATGAGGTAGTCCCTCGACTCAGACTGGACACGTTGCTTTTAATAAGACAAATACCGCACAGCACAGTGTTACTGCAGTAGAGAGGAAGCAAAGGAACGTTTTAATACATCGTCAGAAATATATTGATTGGAAAGTTTGGTGATATGAAACTGGACCTTAGTTCAGAAGAACTCGAGAAGTGAAAGTTATCAGGCCATATTTTTAAGGCAAACTTATTTTTTTTCTTCTGACATTTCTGTCCACACTCCACACCAGTTGGTGGCAGTAATGCGCCATTTTGCTGTTTGCCAAACGCCAATAAACAATATAAAGAAGAAGGTGGTGGGCTGCGACTTTGGCTGTAGATTGTTTGGGTCGTGTGTGTGGTGGGCTGTGTCCTCTGTGGATCACTTTTCACTACTTGAGGGTTTTTGTATTTACGGAGCAGTTTCCAGGGTGTACAGGAGAATTACGTCACTGCCATTGTGAGGAGGGTGTGGGGAGGTTGGGCTGCCACAGTGTTTAGTTACGTGCCCAGTGTCACAGTAACATCAGCAGCATCATAACAGTAACAGAACTCAAGGTTTCCCAGCTTCGCTGTATTGTAATGTTGCTTGTTAGTGACGAATATAAATGACACAGATGCTTATTTTCATCAGTTTTATAAAGCTGTGGATATACGCGGTCCTCTTTAATAAGTCTCAGTTTTCTTAAAATATTTCACACATGCACAAGGCTCTGTTCTGGTCCCATCTTTAGCCAGAAGGGAGAATGAACACCATGAACTCACAACTGTAAGTTCATAGTGAGGGACCGTGGTTGGACATCGGTTCACACAAGGATTGCAGAGTGCTGCATGCTGCAGCTATCCAGAGATAACTCTTTATAAAGCCTCTTTTACTTCCCACTGGGGAGCTATCCACAGACCCTGCAGGTCAGGTAACTAACCAGTAATGTCCAAAGGCTTTAGAAACAAAGTTACATCCAGGTTAGAGCCAAGTTTTTCCTCAATCATTAAACAAGTGAAAGGCGATCGTCTCTGGCAAGTTACAGAGAGATTACAGAGAGATGGAGTAAAACTTAATGGTGCAAACGTAAATGATAGTCTTATATTTGCACATTGTTGTAAATAATTATTTAATGGAGTCTGTTGTAGAGTTGTGTGGACATCTGGGTGAATCTTTGTGACCTGGTGTTTGACACAGATTTACTGTCTGTAGGCACAAATGAGAAAGTTTAATTTTAAACCACTGGTCAAACGATTACATCACTAAGAAATTCAAAGTCAGTTGGGGGCAGAGATGGGCAGTAATGTGTTACAAGTAACGTGTTACTGTAATCTGATTACTCTTTTTCGAGTAGCGAGTATTGTAAGGGATTACTATTGCAAAAAGTAATTAGATTACTGTTACTTTCCCGTAAGCTGCGTTACTAAACCGTGATTTTGTTTGTGTGAGTGTCTCATGACAATGACGTACGAGCGTGCGACGTCCGTGGCAGCAACAGACGTGTGCAGATCAACATGGATAATATGGAGCGATGGAGAGAGTACGACCGTGCAGCGTTTAAAGCGTGGAAGTAATCACATTACTTTGAGTTTGATTCTGTAAAAGTGACAAAAACATCAGCGTCCGCTGTTCACTCTGTGGGAAGAAAACTTCTTTCTACAGCGAAAGATTAAACTTCAAATCTGAGCGAGCAGCGAGCACGCTGCCACGGGAACGTGACGCTCACAGAGAAAGCCCCGGATCCCCCCACTGACATGACCGCTGTGGGCAAACCTCCACCCGCCCCACTCCTGCTAAACAGGTGGCAATAGATTTAAGAGCTGCTGAGTCTTTGATTCTATTTATTTTTTGCTGAGTTTTACTTGCATCTAGTTGAAAGAGTGTAAACACAAAACATTATGTTATTTTATTTGCTGGAATATGCAGGAAACAGGTTTAAATGTTAAAGAATTTCTTCAAGTCAAAGACAGTGGCATTAAAACTAATAAAACAAGTTTTAAACAGAGGCTTTTTCATGTGGTTACATTGTATATGATGGATTATGCAGAAAAAATAGAATTGGGCTGAAAGGCCGGTTGCTTCATTACCTACTCAGGTTGTATATCATGTTTTTAAAAAGTAACTAATTACTTTTGAAAATAAGTAATCAGCCTAGTAACAGGATTACTTTTTTGGAGAAGTAATCAGTAATTAGTAACTAATTACTTTTTTCGAGTAACTTGACAACACTGGTTGGCTTGATTCTTGTCCTCTAAAATCATGTATCCATATTTCCCTTTGCTCTCAACAGTGCAGTTGTTACTCTCCATATAAAGGTGGTGATAAAGACAAAGTAGCCCATTACAGACCAGTTTGAAGATGACCTGTTGTCTCCAAATTATTGGAAAAAAGTCATTTAGCAGGAGCTGAAAACACATCTGATAAAGGATGCTGTGTTTTATCCCAGTTTAGAGCTGGCCGTGTTTGCAGGGGCTATGAAGGCTAACCTGTATAAACGAGGTGCAGTGTTTCTGCGTTTCACACAGTAAATACAGAAATGCTTTTACACTCTCAATTTTCTACAAGTGTTTTAAACAGGATAAAATCATATTTAGAAAATAAGTTATCACAAGGTGTCTGTGGCACAACGATGGATTCTGGTGTCCCTCTGTTATTCAATTTGTATATTAATGACTGTAACAATATACTTTATACTGATTTCTCCTACACTTGTAAATGATCACGAGGTAAACAGTGTTGCTGTGTTCAATGTGTAGGTATCATTTTAGATTCCACATTGAAGCATGTGAAAAACACTAGTAGCATACACAATATAGTTACCTTTCAACTAGGGATGGGACTCAAGAACCAGTTCTTGTAGAGAACTGGTTCCCAGTAGTTGAATTCCTTGGAATTGTTAGTCTGCTTGCCCATCGATTCTGCTGGAGGAGGAAAAAATGGAGCAATCTACAGTGTGGATATGGACATTACTTTTATTTTTATTGCACAAAAGGACAAGAGTGCAATGTTAAAGTGCTAACTGCGTCCAGGACAGGAAACACTGCATTATACTGCTAACACAACTTTGGCTCTTTGCACAGACAGCATGGTAATAAGCAGCCATGTGAAAGCTCAGTGAGTCCAGGGCCCGGCAGCCAGATCCTGAAATTCAACAGGTAACAAAAGCAGTGATGAGCAGTCAGGCTGAAACCTCCATTTTCATCTGTTCATGTTTCTAAAGTCAAATCAGTGTAGCGATTGCTGGTTTTCATCTTTGGTTCTTGTTGCTAAATACTAAGAGAAACATCATATTTACATCCTCATTATGACAGACGTGTGTTGGTGTCTGGGACTGTAGGCTGAGGTTTTTATTTTTAAATAGGAATTATGAGATTATTGTGTGTTTCAGCTCCTTTTATGGAGAAACGTGAAAATAATGCAACTAGTAACAAATTAAGTAACATGAGTGTTACTTAACATAACATGAACATTAGTATTCTGTATAATATGTGTAATACATTTTTCTGAGTAATGACCCCAACACTGATCACAACAAAGGGGCGACTGACCTCCAACACGTACAAACATTTCACGGCGCAGTATTGCAGCTCATTTGCATGAATGTCTTTGATATGCTGCTTAGCAATGGTGGTGCCAGTGATAACCCAATTAGGATAAGAGAATTGATAAGGAATAGAATGTATAAGTGATACTGATAATGGAATTGGAATCACTAAATTCTTATCAGTTCCCACTTTCAACACTTTCATTACTCACTTGAGAGAAACAGTGGAAGTTTATTTACTATTAATTTGATCAGATTAACTATTTCATCTCCTGCTGGTCTCAACCAAGTGTTACAAAAATGAAAACCAATCAAATCACTGAGAAACCAAGGTAATTTCATCATTGTAGAAACCTTATTAAATATAATAATTATTATCAATAATAAGCTCTGAAAACTTAATTTGTAACCTGGATGTGCAACTTACATTTAATATTGCTTTATTCTTTTTTGCTCAGAAGATACAACCAGAACCTTTGAGGTGATGTCCTGCTAACATCATTTGTTCCTTGATCATGTGATTTTGTGTATTCTTATTACCTGCCCAGAAACTGAATAGTAGTAGTAGCAGATGCATCTTGTACAATGAATCTCTTCTCTTAAGAGAATAATGTACATTTTGTACGTGCAAAATAAATGAATACAAATGCAAATAGAAAACTCTTAAAACAAACAGGAAAGAGTTGAATGCATAACTTTTATTTGCATCAATATAGCATTCAGAGCTGGATTTACTGGTCTGTTTTAGATCATTGACCTGCTGCATAACCCAAGTGCTCTGGAGTGTCAGACCACAAACCGATGGCCAACATTCCCCTTCGGGATTTTCTAGTAAAGAGCAAAATTCATGGATCCATCAGTAATGGAAAGTTGTCCGAGCTCTAAGCGGTAAAGCAGTCCAAAGCTGCCACAGTACCACCACCGTGTTTGACTGTTGTGTGATCTTTTTATTTTGAATTTTGTTTTGTGAGTCCACAGAATACTTTCCCAGAAATGTTGAGGATCATCAATAAAAATGAGACAAGCCATCATACTTGTTTTGTTGAGCAGTGGTTTTGTCGAACTCTGCCATGCAGGCCATTTTTGCCCAGTCTCTTTCTTATTGTTGATTAATGAGCTTAGGCAAGCGAGGATGAGTCGCTAATGCCCTCTTGGAGTAATTTTGACACGTCAGCCACTCCTGGGAAGGTTCACCACTGTTCCAAGATTTCCCCATTTGTGGATAATGGCTGTCAAAGTAAATCACTGGAGTCCTAACGTCTTAGCAATGGCCTTGTAACTGTTTCCAGACTGATTGGTTCCAATTACTTTGTTACTCATCTGTTCTTGAGATCTTTTAACTTACTTCACTTTGATAGGTTATATTTAAACTCAGTCTTCCAACAAATGTGGAATTTCTGCATTTTCTGGGGTCATCTTTGTCTAATATTAAACTTTGAGGATCTAAACCATGTAGGTGTGACAAATGTGGAAAAAATAAGAAATCAGGAAAGGGATAAATACTTTTAGGAGCAGCGTATGTCATTTAGTAGTATTTCATAAAACTCAGTAATTTCACCTACATTAATGTTAAATACAGTGAGAAACTCTACAAAGAATGTTGTCTTTGTAGGTTCTCAGTCATCCAGGTCATGGTAGTCTCAAGATCTTGGAAAGAAAAGCGTCTGGACTTCTTTAAGTTTTCCTTGAAGACGTTTCACCTCTCATCCGAGAAGCTTCTTCAGTTCTAAGACCAACTGGTGGAGAGTTTATAAGCCCTAGTGGGAGTTTTTAGATTACAAAGAACGTTAGTGCACAGATACAAAAGGGTAACGAAAGAGGTATTTAGTTTTTACTGCAATACAACGCGGAACCGAAGAAATAGTATAAACTGTCTGCGTGTTAGGCTGTCGCTTAAAGTTTTTCTGTTTTCTCGGTGCTCCATCTTCTTGCCTAACATCTGAATAAGACATTTGAGATCTCTTTTATACGCTGACACACAAATGAAGTGTTCTTCTAATTGAGTTTGAAAAGGTGTAACTTGAGAGAGATTAATTTGTACTTAATGTGTTGGATATTGTCCATATGTACATATGTACATAGCGCTGCAGAACTGTACCCCCCCCCCCCCCCCCCCCCCAGCATGTTTACACTGAGTAGGAGATGCTCTGTATCTCATTGTACAACTGTATAGTGACAATAAAGGTATTCTATTCTATTCTATTCTATTCTATATTGAAGGCCAGTGTTTCTAAGTGGACAAATTGTGTTAAATGGTACAATTTGTGTTCAGAGAGTCACAAAATCAACTAGAATTCTATTTGAATGAACCCAGCAGACCTCTGCTCACAGGTTCTGTTTAGGGTGATGAGCTCTAAACTGCTCGAGCTTCATGTTTTCAGAATTGTCCACATAAGCTTTCCTCCATGCATAAACAACTATCTATGCATCTGCCTTCTGATGTGGAACAAGCCTCCACCCCATACACCACCTTTGAACTGAAACACAGATTGTTCAAACATCAGTGCTGCGCTTCTCTCTGCTCTTGTACCAGGAGGGAGCACACCATGCAGCCAGATCCAGTATGTAATGGAAAAAAAGATCTATTGTATGCCATAAACACCATGCATCACTGTCAGTCCCTTTTATTATCTTATACAACTTTGCCACAAGATATTAAGTGTCTTCATGCACGCTCAATCATCCAAGTAAGTAAATCCCAAAAGGTTGATTCTGTTCATCAGGACGTTTTCAGTGGGAGAAACGTTTCATCATCATCAGGTGACGTCTTCAGTCTCAGCTGACTGCAGGTTTCCAACCTTACAAACAGGACATTGCACAAAGACTGAAACTAGCACCACTGAATGAATGTGATCGATCACTGTGATTGATCATTAATATGTAAATTATGACCACTGATCAAAGCCCATGAGTCCCATTCACAGAGAGTTGAATGGCTGCAATCACAGCATGTAAGATGGTGACAGATGTACCCTTAGGCCCCCTCCTCGATTCAGAGATGGTCTTTCCCTTTTCACGTAAATGGCCTCCTTGACTCCGCCCTCAAACCAGCGTTCCTCCCTGTCCAGGATGTTACATCCTCATCATTGAAAGAGTGTCCACTGGCCTGTAGGTGTAAATAGGCTGCAGAGTCCTGGCCTGACGAGGTGGCTCTTCTGTGTTGTGCCATCCTCTTAGCCAGAGGTTGTTTGGTTTCCCCGATGTATAAATCCTGCCAATCCTCCTGCACTTAACAGCGTACACTATGTTACTCTGTTTGTGTCGGGGACCCGATCCTTGGGGTGGACCAGTTTTTGGCGCAGCGTGTTTTGGGGTTTAAAAGCCACAGAGACCCGGTGTTTAGAAAAAATGCGTCTCAGCTGCTCTGATACTCCTGACACGTACGGGATCACTACAGGTTTTCGCTTAGGGAGCAGTTGTCCTTCTCTCCTGGATCAGCTGGAGCTTTCTTTAGGCGCCTTCCCAGCTTTGACAAAAGTCCAGCTGGGATAACCACATTTACTCAGGGCCTTCCTGATGTTCTTCTGCCTCCCTGGCTGCTGTGTCAGTGGGGATGGTGTTCGCTCTGTGTTGTAGCGTCCTGATGACTCCCAGTTTGTGCTCCAGTGGATGATGAGAGTCAAACCTTAGATACTGATCCGTATGTGTAGGTTTACGGTACTTGTAGATGTCCCCCATTACTGATGGAAATCTCACAATCTAAGAAGGCTAACCTGCCACTGTTCATATCCTCCCTGGTGAATTTGATGTGTCGGTCCACTGAGTTAATGTGTAATAGTACTGACCCTTGTATATGAAATGTGTGGAATGAAGACACAGAGCAAACACATGTGGTTGGTGCTGAGAGTGGTCCTGTTGCTGAGGTTGGGGTCATCCTGTCATCTCTTATGAACTACTTCCACTGCTTCAGTGACTGGAACACAATTGAAGAGAGATGTAACATAGTACGAGCCCATCATCTGCGTCTATACTGACATCTCTCACTTCCCAACTAAATTCAAGCTGCCTACCGACGGGTCACGATAGTCTTTCTGGTTTAGCAACCCTACCCATGTCTGCCTGAAGGATGATAATGTTGCTGTCATTAATAAGTGATGTGAGTACCTTCCTCTCCTCCATGCTAATGTTGGATGCTGGTGGCCTTGCATTGCTGAGACAGGCCGAAACTTTCAACGTCTGCAATGTTGTTGTGTCAAATCGCTTTTTTCTGAGGCAGGATTTGTCTAGGCGTCACAGCAAAGTTCAACACTTTTGCAAGGATGTTTTTCTCTGCTTAGATGACAAATTTTTCACCCACTTGTCCCCATCCTCGGTGTGGCATCCTCTCTTCAGTCGGCTAGTTTCAGTCAGTATGCAAAGGTAGTGGGGAAACCTGCAGTCAGCTGAGACTGAAGAAGTCACTTGGATGAGTGACAAAACGTTTCTCCCACTGAAAATGCTTTGTCTCAATCAAGAGAATCAACCTTTTTGCACAAGATATTAAATATTACCAGATCAATGTATAAATTTTACATAAATTATCCATGAGAAAAATAAACCAAGGAAACCCCAGAGCCTTTTTTCCTCTGTGCTCTGCAGACACAGCTCGAGCCCTTGCACTTTTGGAGGAATACTGCACTAACCTGAGGAAACCGGAGGAGCAGCAGCTCAAAACTGCCATTCAAAGAGTGATGGGGATTTTCAAAAGCAACCTGTTTGAAGCTCTTCTTGGTAAGTCGCACAGCCACAGTGTATCAAGCAGACAGCATTTGCTTTAGGTTCATACTGTGGTGATTTTCAAAACAAAAGTTTTTGTGAATACATAGATCACTGTGTTGGTGACCTTGTGAAGAGTGAATGCAAGAAGAGTAGCGTGGGCTGGTTTGCAATATGAATGGCCGTCACAGTTTCCAGATTGTTGCTGGGGTCAAGCTAAAACAAAAAAGTTCTCCTCAGATACATTTTTATTAATAGTTCTTATCACACTGATTTGTTTTCAAAGGGTCACCTTTCTCATAAGTTTGACTTTAATTACTAACTTGCTGTGATGCTGTTGAAATATGGTGCAACGTCATGATCACAGCTTTGATTGGCAAATCCAGTTTTATTAGTGTGTGTGCAATTGTTACACATTCGTTACTGCTAACATCTAAAGATATAGCCAAACACATCTTATAAATTCCTTTAATGGTGAGAAAGATGTAGACATTGCAAGCATAGATCAGTGGTCATTGATCAATGGTTGCTCATCAATGGTCATAATAATTTGCATATTAATGATCAAAAAACTGACCTCACAGCCCATTGTTTGCCAGTGGTGCTAGTTGTAATGATTATGCAAATGTACTGTAAGACTGGGGAAACCTGCTGTCAGCTGAAACGTCCAGATGAACAGAATCAACCTTCGGGGATTTCCTTACCTGGATGATAGAGCATCCATCAAGACATTGCAATCACAGAGTTCTGCTATGGAATAAATCCCTCCTGAAATAGATTTAATCATCTTACAAAGCATTAGGTGCTTTGTAAGGTGATAATCTGGCCTGTGGCATAGTCACTCTGGCTAAACCCCCTCAGTGCAGAGTGGACTCGTGTCTAGATTCAACCCCTTCATCATCCCTGCCTCTCTGGAGTCGTTCCTCTGAGCAGCTGAACGACTCTGATCAAATGTTACTGTATTTTTTGGTTAGTATTACTGGCATATTTTAGCAGGTTTGTTAGCAGGAGAGTTTCCTCTCAGATTTGTAGATATGCTGCTGGATGTGGTTGTGCCATGAGGTATTTATTCTTTAAAAACACAGAAGTACAGATGAGCTTGCCAACTGCACATAAAGCAAACACACCTCCCCGTAACTCAAAGAACGATGCCACCAGTTGTCTCAGTCTGCTGAGCTTGACAGCGAGGTTGATGACCACAGCATCGCAAAATTCCTTTAGTATTTTTTATATGTTTGTTGTGGTCAAATTAATATTAAAATGCTGAAACAAAATAATACCCTGAATATGGGACAAATAAGCTATTTCTTTTCTTTTCTGCTTTAGAAAGCTAAATGAACCTTGTGTTAAGACCATCATCTTTACCATCTACTGTCTACTATACTTAATGAATAGCAAGCACCAAGAACATTACAGCGGTCCCTCATTTGTCGCGGGAGTTACGTTCTAAAAATAAGCCGCGACAGGTGAAATTTGAGAAGGAGCCAACTTTAGTTTTTACAATTTTTATAGATGTTTTAAGGCTGGAAAACCTCTCACTACACACTTTATACACTTTTCTCAGACAGGCACGAACATTTTCATACTTTTCTCTTTTGTTTAAACTCTCAAAGTTCAAACCTTCGTAGAAAAATAAGTCCAGTATTACAGAATGAAACCAAAGATCAAACCATGTTTTCAGGTCCAGAACACGGGAACAGAGCAGCTGCCAGAGAATTCAACATTAATGAATCATCAATGGTACGGAAGTAGAGGAAGCAAGAAGAATGAGTAAAGTTTGACTTATCTGACTGTTTTGTTTCGCCTAATGTGCCTTATAATCCGTAAAATATGGTAACTCCTACCAGAAGTCCAACTGTTTGTGCGATGGTTAGCATCTTCCTTGGGTGCTACTGCAGGAGCCTTTGATGGAGCAAAACGTTTCGTCGACATCGTTGTTTGTTGGGGAGAAAACTTACAAACATACAGTGCAGCACTTCAGAGTCACACTGCTGGGATCGAAGATTTATGTAAATTTGACACATCCTGTCCTGTACAGCAGACACAGCACAGGATTAGCCAATCAGGAGGCAGAACACAATGCGCTGTAAAAAAAAAAGAAAAAAATGCACAAAAAAAGGCTGCAAAAGGTGAACCGTGTTATAGCGAGGGAGCACTGTAATTACCTCCATCCAGGAGGTAGTGTTTTTGCGTGAGTGTCATTCTGTGTGTCTTTGAGCCTGATAAACTGAAAGTGTTTCAGTGAATTCTGTTAAAATTGTGTGAGGGTGCAGAGTGGGATTGTGTTCATGTGTTCAAGTACATAAACATTTAGCTTACATCCACCATAACGTTCAAGGTCGACTTACATGTGCAGCGTGTATTGTCAACATAGAAAGCACCATAAAGATATAAAATATCATATCACATTTGAACTTTGACCTCTCCTTACAGGTCAGTAGATTGATCTAAATGTCAAAGTGCTTGTTTCTTACTGTCATTGTTTATATTGACAGATGTCAATTGACAGATTTTCTCTTGTTATTTCAATTATATTTGCATGTTCGAAATAAAATTAGATCTGTCTATCTATATTGGAAATGATACGTGTGGATTCTAAATACCAGTTTACTTTGGACACTGGACCTTCATAAACTGTCTTTTATTTTTAAAACTATGCTTGTGTGTATATTTGTATTAGCAACATTTAGGAAATGATACTATAAATATAACATTGCAGTTTACATCCAGATATGTCACATTTGACCTCTGATCTCACGTTTACATTTGGCTTTCTTTCAGTTTGACCTCAAAATGCATTATTAAATAAAGTATAGACCAATTTGAAAGTGATGCCATAGTTATACCCAGAATAAGGAAGTGTCGTGTTCAATTTCTTTGAAGGAAGTACCAGAGAAATATCTGTTGTTGGTAAATGGACTGATTCTTATATTTTCTACTCTCCCAGAGTAGAAAGCGCTGTTTGGTCGTTTGTTCTGAAACACGCTGTTGGGGAATTATATCATATTTGTAACCAGTTCATGAAAGAGTTTCCAAAACCAAATTAATAAAATCAATAAAAGTTTCCAGTTAACTCTGTCAAACACTTTTTCTGCATCTAGAGACAATACTGTGGTTTCAGTGTTTTTACTGCATGAACAGTCTATCAAATTAAGTCATCTACGTGTATTTATTGATGAGTGCTACCTTTAGTGAAGCCAGTTTGGTCAGGATGAGTTATGAGGGGGGTTATTTTCTCTGATCTTTGCAGATCTTCTGCAGCTTTGCAGATTATTTTAAGGTCTACATTAATAAGGGATATTGAACGATAGCTGGTAGTACCACAGGGTCTCTGCCTGGTTTTAGCAGGAGATTCATGTTTGGTGGAAGTCTGTCACATGGTACAGGTGCTGCCTAGCCTTTTTGGTCTGGACCTGAATGTAGGCAGACCATGTCAGGTCTGAGGAGATGTGGACACCGAGATACTTGAAGGACTGCACCCTCTCCACTGGAGCTCCATTGATGATAATGGGCTTGTAGTCTCTGTGCTGACTCCTTCTGAAGTCTACCACCAGCTCCTTGGTCTTGCCAACGTTCAGCTGGAGGTGGTTGTCCTGGCACCATGATGCCAGATTCTTCACTTCGTCCATGTAGGCCGCCTGTTGTTGGAGATGGCGCCCAACACCACTGTGTCATCAGCAAACTTCACAATGGTGTTGGAGCCATGGGTGGCCACACAGTCTGAAGTGTAGAGGGAGTAGAGCAGTGGCGAGAGGACACATCCCTGTGGTGCTCCTGTGTTGATGGTGATGTTAGAGACGCATCTACCCACCCTCACCACCTGAGTTCTGCCAGTGAGGAAGTCCAACACCCATGCACACAGACGGCTGTTGAGTCGAAATGTGAGAAGAAAGTATATTCCCTACAGTTAGGGTGAGGAGAGTCCATAATTGCTCATTTACTGTTTAACTGTATTTGTGAACTGCAGTTAGTTAGGTTCATCTTTAGCTGAGGCAGGTCTGTGAGTCTCTTGTAATAAAACCACGTCTGTCATTTTTAAGCTGGTTACATTTCCATAACCTCTTCTCTCTGGAGCCAGCTCCATGCATCTTCTATGGGATAAACCTTAATGTGCCCATAGTTTGTGTGTGTGTGTGTGTGTGTGTGTGTGTGTGTGTGTGTGTGTGTGTGTGTGTGTGTGTGTGTGTGTGTGTAACTAATGTTGCACACTGCGTGTGACGCGCAAATGAATAAGAAAAAACATGTCCACTGGGTGTTAAAAAAATGTGGTGACAGGTTTTTATGAGTGCAATATGTAGACCAGAGGGGTGCTAGGTGTTGTTTGATTATGTGTGTGCACATTGAGTGGACGTATGTGTGTGTTTGTGTGTGTCCTACATATCTGTGTGTGCTGTGAGGCTGTAGTGGATGTGCTGATGCTGAGTGTGTATGTGCGAGATATTGCCGCGCACATGTGAAAAGATTGAGGGAGCAGAAGCAAGAGGGGAAAAAAGGGAGGAAAAGGAAATTAAGACGAAGTGAAAAAATAGTCACACACAACTTTCTTTTAAGTTTATGAGCTGTTTGTTACTGAGTAGGAAACAGCTGATCGGTGCAGTGAGAGACGGGAGAAAAACATGCAAAGGCACTAATGGGAGGGATGAAAGAGAAAACGTTTTAATCTCCATGCTGTGGAGATTGACGGTGATTTATCTGTGATGATATCACGATGATTAAAGTATTGACATGAATCAGCTATTTAGATGTTAATGGAAGAGGAGGAGAGAAAAATCTAGCGGATTCTTATCTGAAGTGTGGTTAATACAACCAGGGAGTGGTGCTGGGGTCATGGTAGAGCTGTCTGTCCACGTAGCGCCGGTCTGTGGCGATGACAGCATACAGCTGCATCAGACTGGGAACAGGACCTTGTGTCACTCCAGGATCTCTTTGGGGAACTGGTCCTGCTGAAGTCTGTTCCTTTCAGCTCGTTCTGCTTGGAATGTCTGAATTTGGCCACAATAGGACGCAGTCTTCATACTTCAGGCCTCCTAGTTCAGAGCCAATGGATTCGTTCTAAGCAGATGTTTTTCACAATGCCGTCCGGAAGCTTCAGGAAAAGGTATCACAGTAACTTCTGTGTAGACTTATCAGGAAGTCCTAAAAACTCCCTGAAAAGCCTTCAGTTAATCCAAAATGCTGCAGCAAGAGTCCTGACAGGGACTAGAAAGAGAGAGCAGATTTCTCCTGTTTTGGCTTCCCTTCATTGGCTTCCTGTTAAATCCAGAATTCAAAATCCTGCTCTTCACATACAAGGTCTTAAATAATCAGGCCCCATCTTATCTTAATGACCTTGTAGTACCATATCACCCTATTAGAGCACTTCGCTCTCACACTGCAGGCTTACTTTCAGATCCTGGGACCCTCACTGGGATCTTCAACAAATCCCTCGCACAGGTCCACGGAAGACGCTGTAGCCACAGCACTCCATGCTGCCGTAACACACCTGGAAGAGCATGGAAGCCATGTGCGGATGCTTTTCGTGGATTACTGCTCAGCTTTTAACACCATCCTTCCACACAAACTGGTGGTCAAGCTACAAGACCTGGGGCTTCCATACAGCACCTGCATGTGGATCAACAGCTTCCTCTCAGGCCGAAGACAGAGAGTCAGAGTTGGCCACTGCACATCCTCAGCCCTGAGTCTCAGCACGGGCTCAGCCCAGGGCTTTGTGCTCAGTCTACTGCTCTACACTCTCTACACACACGACTGCACTCCTCTCCACCAGAGCAACATCTTTGTGAAGTTTGCAGACCACACCACCATGGTGGGGCTCATCTCCAGGGGTGA
This sequence comes from Simochromis diagramma, assembly GCF_900408965.1. Taxonomy (NCBI): domain Eukaryota; kingdom Metazoa; phylum Chordata; class Actinopteri; order Cichliformes; family Cichlidae; genus Simochromis; species Simochromis diagramma. The sequence continues at coordinate 240,838 of NW_024386778.1, read as the reverse complement.
CGAGTCTGCTTACAGAGACGAGGTTGAGCAGCTGTCGTCATGGTGTAAGGCCAATAACCTCCTCAGTTTCAGTTTCAGTTTTATTTGTCATATGCAAGTTAGCACAGGGTCAACATCGCAATGAAATGTATTTGACGAGCAGAAGACAGTCACTCAGCAGAATGGTACAGTAGAAAAAAATAAAATAAAATAAAATAATAAAAAATAAATTTTTGTTTTGTGGCAGTTGTTGCAGTATTGCACTTTTTTAAAATATAAATATCAATAACAATAAAGTGAAGTGACCAGTGCAGATTAAACAAAGTACTTGTGAAGCTGCAGGTAGCTTCTGAGTGTGTCCTGTGGAGTGTGTGTGTGTGTTTAAGTGTTGTGGTTGAGGTGTCGTATGGCTTGATGGTTAAGTCTTGTAGTCCGAGCAGACAGACTCCTGTAACGTCTGCCAGATGGTAACAAGGAGAAGAGCTGATGTGCTGGGTGGCTGTGGTCCTTGATGATGCTGTGTGCTTTACAGAGGCATCGCTGAAGATAAATGTCCTGAATGGCAGGAAGCCTCGTGCCAGTGATGTGCTCTGCTGCCTTCACCACCCTCTGTAGTGATTTACGGCTGCTGGCAGAGCAGCTTCCGTACCAAACTGTGATGCAGCTCGTCAGCAAGCTCTCAATTGCACACCTGTAGAAATTTGAGGTGATGTTGGCGTTCATACCAAACTTCCTCAGCCTCCTCAGGAAGTAAAGCCGCTGGCGAGCTTTCGTGATAGCAGTGTCTGTGTGAAGGGTCCAGGAGAAGTCCTCGGTGATGTTGACTCCAAGGAACTTGAAGCTGCTGACCCTTTCGACCTTGACACCGTTGATGTGGATGGGCTGGTGTTCTCTGACTGGTCGTTTCCGGTAGTCCACTATCATTTCTCTAGTTTTGCTGATGTTGAGAGTCAGGTTATTTTCCAGGCACCACTCGTACAGCGCCATCACCTCCTCTCTATAGGCCGTCTCATCGTTGTCTGTGATGAGGCCTATGATGGTTGTGTCATCCGCAAACTTGATGATGATGTTGGACTTATGTTTAGCAACACAGTCGTGTGTGAACAGGGAATATAGGAGGGGGCTAAGCACACAGCCCTGTGGCGTACCTGTGTTTAGGATGAGTGATGAGGAGGTGTGCTTACCAACTCTCACCACCTGGGGCCTGTTTGTGAGGAAGTGTAGAATCCATCTGCAGATCGGTGTTCCCAGCCCAAGGTCGACGAGCTTCGTGGCAAGTTTTGAGGGGATGATGGTGTTAAATGCCGAGCTGTAGTCGATGAAGAGCATCCTTGCATATGTATTCCCTTTTTCCAGGTGAGTGAGGGTGGTGTGCGTTGCCAGGGCGATGGCATCCTCCGTGGGTCTGTTTGTCCGATAGGCAAACTGAAGAGGGTCCAGTGTGTCAGGGAGGGAGGAGCAGATGTGACCTTTGACCAGCCGCTCCAGGCACTTCATGATGACGGATGTCAGTGTAACAGGACGGTGGTCATTCAGACAGGAGACCACTAATTTTTTGGGAACAGGAATGATGGTGGATGCTTTGAGGGACGTGGGGACCACTGACTGCCTCAGGGAGAGGTTGAAGATGTTGGTGAACACCTCTGCCAGCTCGTCTGCACACACTCTGAGTAGCCGGCCTGGGATGCCGTCTGGCCCTGGAGCTTTGTGAGGATTGACCTTTTTAAAGGTCCATCTCACAGCTTCTGTTTTCAGAGTTAAAGTTACAGCCTCACTGTCCTCCTGAGGGTAGAGGATCTGCTCTCTGTTGTCTGCGTCAAAACGAGCATAGAAGTTGTTGAGCTCGTCTGCGAGAGATGCAGTGGGCTGAACACTGACTGTGTTGTCCTTCTTGTAGTCAGTGATGCAGTCAGTCCATTCCACAGTCGCCTGGTGTCAAAGCTGTGGTAGCTGGACTCCATTTTGTCCCTGTAGTCCTTTCTGGCCTTTTTTATGGACTTTTGGAGGTCGTACCTGGCTGCTTTATATGTTAAAGGCAGAGGTCTGCACTTTTAGCTTGGCGCGAATGTCTTTATTTACTCCTCAACACTACCCCTTCTCAACTCCTCCTCCTCAACACTTCAAAAACCACAGAACTCATAATAGACTTCAGAAGGAAAAAGGCAGAGATCCAACCACTATTCATTAATAGGGACTGTGTAGGAAGGGTGGCAAGCTTCCGCTTCCTGGGAGTCAACATAGAGGAGAACCTTTCCTGGAGTGCGAACATCTCCAAGCTGCTGAAAAAGGCCCAACAGAGACTTCCTGGGAATTCTCAGGAGGAATAACATCACACAGACTGCTGGTGTCCTTCTGCAGCGCCACCATTGAGAGTGTACTAACGTACTGCATATGCATCTGGTACACTAGCTGCACAGTGGCTCAGAGGAAAGCACTCCAAGAGATCATTAACATCGCCCAAAGGATCACTGGCTGCCCCCTCCCCACGCTGGAAGATCTACACAACACCCGCTGTCGTAAAAAAGCTCAGAACATTATAAAAGATTCCTCACTGGCCACTCCCTGTTTGAACTGTGGCCCTCGGGCAGATGGTACAGAGCAATCAGTGGAAGGATTAATAGACTCAAACATAGCTTTTATTCAACCGCAGTAACACGTCTGAGTGCTGCTACAAAAAAATGTCCATCACGGCACTCTTGAATTAATCTATGCGCTAACTGAAGCATGTATGTGAATGTTTGCTCATACTATTCTTATTAGCACTTTAAGTATTTTATTTATTGATTTCATTGAATTTTATTGTTTTATTTATATTTTCATATTGTTAGGGGTGATGCACTGATCGGGGACCATTTTTAATTTTGTTGTACCTGTGACAATGACAGTAATGACATTCTGATTATGGAGATCATGGCTTTACTGAATAATTAATAAAAATGTGTTTTATGCAACATTTGCGATTTTTGATTTTGCCATATATGTTTGGTGTCGTGAAGGCGGAAAACCGGTGAAAGTGACTAAATGGTGTTGACAGCGCCACCTGGGGAGGGAGTTACACCCCAGGAGAGATCACAGTAGCTAGTGCAAATGTTGTACTAGCCACAAAAGCCCAAAGGCTCATTATTAGGTGAGGCAGGTCAATTTCACAAATCAAAGTGTATTAGACTACTAAAAGCATAGAGCTGCAAAAAAAAAAGAACTTCAGTTGCAGGGCTGGCAATACAAAACCTTTAATTAAAACATTTTAATAAGAAACAATAATTAAAGGGGCAAGGTTCGCTGCCATGGTGCTACCCTAGTTAAAATAGCAGCTCGGTAAAATAATTCAACAAAATGGTGGAGACCGGCCATATGCTTTAGAGGAAAGGATAAGAACAATGAACCAGTAGCTCAACAACAGGTTTTACCAGATGAGTTTACAATAAATTCTTAAAAGCAAGTTCTGTTTCATAGCACTTAACAATGTTCCTGTTGAACTTACACAGCTAGAATGTGAGGGCTGTAGAGATAACAATGTTGGAAAAGCACCTGACAATTAAGAAAACCATCTGAAAACTATCTGAACCCCATGAAACTGGTTCTTGGTCAGAGGGCCCGGTGGCGCCAGTGTCCGGCAGCCTTGCCTCTGTCAGTGCGCCCCAGGGTGGCTGTGGCTACAATGTAGCTGCCATCACCAGTTTATGAATGTGTGTGTGAATGGGTGGATGACTGAATGTAGTGTAAAGCGCTTTGGGGTCCTTAGGGACTGAGTAACGCGCTATACAATTACAGGCCATTTACCATTTACTTGTATACTAGTTCTCAGTAGTCCATTTTTTGACATTTTAGTCTGCCTGCCTATCAATCCTGCTTATCAGTTCCAGTTTCACTTGTCCTACCACCAACAGATTTCATTTGTGTGTCAGAGGAGGACAATACCAATAGCAGGAATAAAACCACTGTTCAGGGATGTTAAGTCATTTGTTTGAAATCAAATCACAAATGATTATCATCAAAAATATATAGTCTCCTGTAGGGTTTTTGTGTGTGGCTAGAATCAGTCCTGAAAGCTTTAGGTTTTGATGATTAGATAGAAGGGCATTTTTTCCCAGATTTTAAACTCCAAGACCCCTTTGTCCTGTGCAGTACTGTACACACCTTTGTCAGCTTACAATGTGGAAAGCTGCTGAGGGTGAGACAGCATAAACACATCTCTGGTCACTAAGACACCTGGCACCACAGAAAGAAGGAAACATAGAGGGGGAAGAAAACGTCTGGGGTCAGAGCCAGATTGTGAGAGAGTGAAACACTTCCCTCAGTTATTTTAGCAAATGTACAGTCATTCACTCTAAGACTGATGAAATGCAAGCTAAACCATATGTATGAATATCAGGCTGCATCGATGGTTTCCACAATGGTGTAAAACTATTGTTAGAGAAAAAAAATGAGTAACTCAGATATTGAAATGCTGGCTGTTTCACTGCGTCCACTTCATCTTCCCAGGAAGTTTCCTCATATATCACATTCAGGTTTATATTCATTTCAAAGTAAAAGTTTCTCCACGTGCTTTGAAGTAGCAGCCAAGAAAGGTGTAATTTAAGTCTACGAGCAGTGAACACCCGTGTGCACACCTGTGTGGATCAGCGCGCTTGTATTCAAATGGTTTCCCCATGTAATGGTCTGCAAGAGGATGTAGAGAGCCATAGCCCCATCCCCCAGGGCATGAAGCAGGCATGGAGGAGATCCAGGCCCCAGACACCCAGAGGCCCCAGAGTGCGAGAGCCCAAGGAGGACCACCGGAGGGGCATCCGTGCCACCCTCATGGGAAGGGCTGAGGATCCCCAGACGAGGAGTCACCCAGTAGCCACCGGGCAGAAGCTAGAGGGGGCTGAACCGGCGTGCCCGCCGGTTCTGCCAGCAGACAGCTGTGCCAGAGTGAACCGAGCTGCAGGCCCAGAGGCCGGAGGCCCCAGGACCCCCCGTGCCCCGGAAGAGGCCTGACCGAGCAACAGGCGCCAGGTCCCGCCAAGTAGCCACCGGGAGTGAGCTGGTACATACCTGAGCGCCCAGCCCCGGACACCAAGAACCACCAATGCACCGACCCCTGAGGGCATCAGTCACCGGCAGGGAGTGTGGTGAGGGGAGATAGGCCTCCACACTTTGGAGGGCCTGGGAGTTCCCAGAGAGGTGGAGTCTAAGACCCGACCTGACATATAGACACAGACAAACAGGCACACACAGACACAAACATGCATTCCCACCCTCATGCACACATGTACAAACTCTCAGCACTCACCCAACGTAAGGATTGATCACCCCTGAACATATGAATGTTGCATTAGATGAACTATTAGGGCATTGACATCCTTCATGCAATGGAGCCACTGTAGCAGGGCTTGATCTGAGCATGGTGAATGGGAGTCTGAGGAGGAAATTACAAAATGTTGTAGGTCAGTGCTGTGTCATGGGGCATCGTTCAACCATTGACTTGGTCAATGGATGAGTATAGAGTATCTTCACGAGATAACACTAGTGGGACATCTCCCATGGAGCGAATCACTGGAAATAGCGGGGGCTCCCAAGAAACCCCCACTGATGATATTGCATCACATATTGAGGACACTACAAGTCCCTGTCAGTGGTAAATACATACCAACAGATTGCCCCAACAGGTGTAGTGCAATAAGAAAACACCCAAAAAGTATCCTGCACCTGCAGACACTCATGTCATATGTGCTATCATTTACATATTGAGGCATCTATAAATTCATACTATTTTGATACATCATATGTAGGTGTGTGTGTATAAAACATGGTTGATTACGAATATTGCATGAAGTACTATCTAAAGGTCTACTAGAAGATGTAAATGCAGCATTAGGGACAATTTCCTTCTGGGTCAACCTTCAGTATCAATAAAGTTTAATTGAATTGAATTGAATCCCTACTGTAACCATCACTGAAACCAACCAGCTGGTCCAAACCACAGCAGTAGTGACTATTGAGATGCATGGATACAAGATTAACACCCACAAGGTGCAGTACCCCCCATGAAGAAGGAGAGTATAGGCCAAGATCAAGGCAGCACAGAAGGAAGTTAGCTGTCAATAGTTAACTATCAGAGCTGCAGACAGGTGTGATGAAGAAAGGGATGCCTAAGAAGTACAGCAGGCTGTCTAGACCTGTGGCTAGTGGAGCTAGCTGGCTACAGATACTGACTACGAAATTAAGCAATCGTTACCCACCTACATGCACCCAAGCTGAATGCCAAATGTAAACGAGACATCAATTCAATGATCCACACTACACCACTAGGATTTACAGGAACAGCACAAAAATATCTTTTGGACTAGAGAACGAAGTTGGATGGTAACGAAGAGAGGAAAGGTAGACAAAAATGAATGGATTGTACTACCAAAAGGCAACAAGTGCCTGGGAATCCCACAGCCAAATTGGAACCATGGAGAGGCCACTAGGAAAGTCACAACCAATTTTATTTCAATTCAATTTTATTTATATAGCGCCAAATCACAACAACAGTCGCCTCAAGGCGCTTTATATTGTACAGTAGATCCTACAATAATAGATACAGAGAAAAACCCAACAATCATATGACCCCCTATGAGCAAGCACTTTGGCGACAGTGGGAAGGAAAAACTCCCTTTTAACAGGAAGAAACCTCCGGCAGAACCAGGCTCAGGGAGGGGCGGGGCCATCTGCTACGACCGGTTGGGGTGAGAGAAGGAAGACAGGATAAAAGACATGCTGTGGAAGAGAGACAGAGGTTAATAACAGATATGATTCAATGCAGAGAGGTCTATTAACACATAGTGAGTGAAAAAGGTGACTGGAAAGGAAAAACTCAATGCATCATGGGAATCCCCCGGCAGCCTATGTCTATTGCAGCATAACTAAGGGAGGATTCAGGGTCACCTGGTCCAGCCCTAACTATATGCTTTAGCAAAAAGGAAAGTTTTAAGCCTAATCTTAAAAGTAGAGATAGTGTCTGTCTCCCGAATCCAAACTGGAAGCTGGTTCCACAGAAGAGGGGCCTGAAAACTGAAGGCTCTCCCTCCCATTCTACTTTTAAATACTCTAGGAACAACAAGTAGGCCTGCAGAGCGAGAGCGAAGTGCTCTAATAGGGTGATATGGTACTACAAGGTCATTAAGATAAGATGGGGCCTGATTATTTAAGACCTTGTATGTGAGGAGCAGGATTTTGAATTCAATTCTGGATTTAACAGGAAGCCAATGAAGGGAAGCCAAAACAGGAGAAATATGCTCTCTCTTTCTAGTCCCTGTCAGGACTCTTGCTGCAGCATTTTGGATTATTTTGGATTTTCAGTGAGTTTTTTGGACATCCTGATAATAATGAATTGCAGTAGTCCAGCCTGGAAGTAATAAATGCATGAACTAGTTTTTCAGCGTCACTCTGAGACAGGATATTTCTAATTTTAGAGATGTTGCGCAAATGGAAGAAAGCAGTCTTACATATTTGTTTAATATGTGCATTGAAGGACATGTCCTGGTCAAAAATGACTCACAGTGTTACTGGAGGCCAAGGTAATGCCATCCAGAGTAAGAATCTGCTTAGATACCATATTTCTAAGCTTTTCAGGGCCGAGTACAATAACCTCAGTTTGATCTGAATTAAGAAGCAGAAAGTTAGCGGCCATCCAGGTCTTTATGTCTTTAAGACATTCCTGCAGTTTAACTCATTGGTGTGTGTTATCTGGCTTCATGGACAGATAGAGCTGGGTGTCATCTGCATAGCAGTGTAAATGTATGCTATGTCTTCTAATGATGCTGCCTAAGGGAAGCATGTATAATGTAAACAGAATTGGTCCTAGCACTGAACCCTGTGGAACTCCATAATTAACCTCAGTGTGTGAAGAGGACTCTCCATTTACATGCACAAATTGGAGTCTATTAGATAGATATGATACAAACCACTGCAGTGCAGTACCTGTAATACCTACAGCATGTTCTAATCGCTCTAATAGGATATTATGGTCGACAGTATCGAACGCTGCACTAAGGTCCAGCAGGACAAGCACAGAGATGAGTCCACTGTCAGAGGCCATAAGAAGATCATTTGTAACCTTCACTAAAGCTGTTTCTGTGCTGTGATGAGCTCTGAAACCTGACTGAAACTCTTCAAATAAGCCATTCCTCTGCAGATGATCTGTTAGCTGTTTGACAACTACTCTTTCAAGGATTTTTGATATGAAAGGAAGGTTGGAGATTGGCCTATAATTAGCTAAGACTGCTGGGTCTAGAGATGGCTTTTTGAGTAAAGGTTTAATTACAGCCACCTTGAAGGCCTGTGGTACATAGCCGATTATTAGAGATAGGTTGATCATATTTAAGATTGAATAATTAATTAATGGCAGGACTTCTTTGAGCAGTTTTGTAGGAATGGGGTCTAAAAGACACGTTGATGGTTTGGAGGAAGTAATTATTGAAGTTAACTCAGAAAGATCAATTGGAGAAAAAGAGTCTAACTTAACATCAATGGTACTAAGAGTAACTGTAGATAATATTACATCTGTGGGAACATTATTGGTAATTTTTTCCCTAATGATAAAAATGTTATTTGTGAAGAAGTTCATGAAGTCATTACTAGTTAATGTTAAAGGGATGGTTGGCTCAACAGAGCTCTGGCTGTTTGTCAGCCTGGCTACAGAGCTGAAGAGAAACCTGGGGTTGTTCTTATTTTCTTCAATCAGTGATGAAGAGTAAGATGTTCTGGCTTTGCGGAGGGCTTTCTTATAAAGCAGCAAACTATTTCTCCAGGCTAAATGATGATCCTCTAAATTTGTGACACGCCATTTCCTCTCCAGATTAAGAGTCATCTGCTTTAGGGTACGTGTTTGAGAATTATACCACAGAGTCAGGTACTTCTGATTAGAGACCTTAGTTTTCACAGGAGCTACAGTATCCAGAGTCGTACGTAGTGAGGAGATGAAATTATTAACAAGATGATCGACCTCTGTTGGAGTAGCGTTCAGGTAGCTGCTCTGCTCTATGTTGGTACAGAGGATTGAAGATGATAACAGTGGGTGGATTATATTCTTAAACTTAGTTACAGCGCTTTCAGAAAGACATCTACTGTGATAAAGTCTACTCTCCACTGCTGTGTAATCAATTATTGTAAATGTAAATGTTATCAGGAAATGATCAGACAGGAGAGGGTTTTCAGGAAACACTGTTAAATGTTCAGTTTCTATGCCATATGTTAAAACAAGATCTAGAGTGTGATTAAAGTGGTGGGTGGGTTCTTTTACATTTTGAGAGAAGCCAATTGAGTCTAATAACAGATTAAATGCCATGTTGAGGCTGTCATTTTTAGCATCTACATGGATGTTAAAATCACCCACAATAATTATTTTATCTGAGCTGAGAACTCAATCAGATGAAAAGTCTGAGAAATCAGACAGAAACTCTGTGTAAGGCCCAGGTGGACGATAGATGATAACAAGTAAGACTGGTTTCTGAGTTTTACAGCTGGGGTGGACGAGGCTAAGCATCAGGCTTTCAAATGAATTAAAAGTCTGTCTGGGTCTTTGGTTGATTAATAGGCTGGTGTGAAAAATTGCTGCCACACCGCCCCCTCGGCCTGTGCTTCGAGGTTTCTGGTAGTTAGAATGACTCGGGGGTGTTGATTCATTTAAACTAACATAATCATCCTGCTGCAACCAGGTTTCTGTAAGGCAGAGTAAATCAATTTGTTGATCAATTATTAAGTCATGTACTAACAGAGACTTGGAGGAGAGAGACTTGATATTTAATAATCCACATTTCACTGTTTTACTCTTTGGTTCAGGCGTGTAAGACTGCAAGTCTGCTTCCTGGTCCCAACTCTGGATAGTCATATTTTGGGGGGTTTAATAAATTTGTCCATATTTCTAGAAATGAGAGCTGCTCCATCCAAAGTGGGATGGATGCCGTCTCTCCTAACAAGACCAGGTTTCCTCCAGAAGGTTTGCCAATTATCTATGAAGCCCACATCGTTTTTTGGACACCACTCAGACAGCCAGCAATTTAAGGAGAACATGCGGCTAAACTTGTCACTCCTGGTCCCCAACAAACACCTGAAGAGAGTAAGGCAAGTCCTGAGAAGTCAGTTAAATGGGAAGAACAAAATCTGGGCAGTGAACACCTACCGAAGCTACTGAAGGTCACCACAGGTGAAAAGGTACCCTGTTGGGATAATAAGTTGTCCAAAGAAGGAGATAGAAGCCACTGACATCAAGACCTGGAAGCTCCTGACCACGCATGGAGGGTTTCATCCTAAATCCAGCTTCCTGGGACTGTATGCTAAGTGGAAGGAAGGAGGCTGAGAACTAGTGAGTATAAGAACCATAGAACAAAGATCCATTAATACATCAGGAAGGTGGCCACAGATGATCATGTGCTTAGTGATTGATCCAGGCAGCAGATAGCCAAGAAAGAAGAAGAAGCAAGAAGAACCATCATGAAAGGTCAGGCCCCTGCATGGCATGTACTGGCATCAGACAGAAGAAGTTGCTGATATTGAGACATACTACCAGCGGCTGCACAAATCTGGACTGGAAGATAGCACAGATGCACTAATCATAATCCCTCTGAGACAATCAAGCACATAACTTCAGGGTGGAAGACGCTAGCAGCCAGGGCACAGCATACAGGAAGATCTGTACTGAGTATGGCCTGGAAGTACAAAGGTCACAATGGGATATGGTTCTAAAGGTGATTGAGAATGACCAAGTTAAAGTGGTATTGACTGACCAACAAGACATAGTAGTGGGGTACAAGCAGAGAAAGAAGCCCGTAGGGACAGACGCCCCTGAGATCTCTGTCCAGAAGAGCGCGGCCCCGGCGTTGGGGGTTCAAAAATGACTTATAAAAGAAGTTACTCCGACATCACTTTGCAGTTTGGGTTGGTCAAAAAAACTGCTATATTTATTCTATTTATTGCAGTTACTAACAGGGTCAGATAATTGCTACATAAATTGTGAATCAATCTACAGCGATAGAAATGGGTTATGTTGCTTTTATGCAATATTTGACTATATAGATCAGGATACCTAAAAATTGCTATTTGAAGTTGGAGTTAAATGGCCTGTATTTGTATAGCACTTTACTTCATCCCTATGGACCCCAAAGGGCTTTACACTACATTCAAGCATCCACCCATTCACACACACTGGTGATGGCAAGCCAAGCTGTGGCATTGTCACTTGGTGTTCGCTCGCTCTGCGGTAGAGTATCACTTCCTGTTCCTGCTCAAACACAGTGGTGTTTCTGAGTAGCTTATTTGCTTAGCAATTTAATTAACAGCTTTTAAATACATTCTTTTTCATAGTATAATCTTCACGTGCTTCATCCGAAGCACACTTTCTGTGTACTCACTACCTAATTTATAGCCAAAGTATTCACTCACTGTCTCTGTACTGTTTTGCTAGCTTAGCTTAGCTCGTAGCCGACTCGTTAGCACCATGGCTACTTCACCTGTCCCTCCTGCACTTTCTTGCTCATTGTGTCAGATGTTTAGTTACTCCTCGGCCTCCTTTAGCAGTAATGATATCTGTAACAAATGTAGCATATTTGCAGCGCTGGAGGCCAGGATTACTGAATTGGAGACTCGGCTTCGCACCCTTCATTCACCCATAGCTAGCCAGGCCCCTGTAGCTGGTGCAGCCGAAGATAGCGTAGGCCCCGCTAGCTGTTCCCCGGCAGACCCCAAACAGCTGGGGAAAGAGGGCGGCTGGGTGACGGTGAGGAGGAAGCATAGTCCTAAACAGAAGCCCCAGGTACACCACCAACCCGTTCATGTGTCTAACCGTTTTTCCCCACTCGGCGACACACCCGCCGGGGGTCAAACTCTGGTAATTGGTGATTCTGTTCTCAGACGTGAAGCTAGAGACACCGGCAACCATAGTCAATTGTCTTCCAGGGGCCAGAGCAGGCGACATTGAAGGAAATTTAAAACTGCTGGCTAAGGGTAAACGTAAATTCAGTAAGATCATAATTCACGTCGGCAGTAATGACACCCGGTTACGCCAATCGGAGGTCACTAAAATCAATATTGAATGAGCAACTTTGCCAAAACAATGTGGGACTCTGTAGTTTTCTCTGGTCCCCTCCCCAATCAGACCAGGAGTGACATGTTTAGCCACATGTTCTCCTTAAATTGCTGGCTGTCTGAGTGGTGTCCCAGAAACGATGTGGGCTTCATAGATAATTGGCAAACCTTCTGGAGGAAATCTGGTCTTGTTAGGAGAGACGGCATCCATCCCACTTTGGATGGAGCAGCTCTCATTTCTAGAAATATGGACAAATTTATTAAACCCCCCAAAATATGACTATCCAGAGTTGGGACCAGGAAGCAGAGTTGCAGTCTTACACGCCTCTCTGCAGCTTCTCTCCTCCTGCTACCCCCCCAAAAACCCATCTCCATAGAGACTGTGTCAGCTCCCAAACAGACAAAAAACAAACTAAAAACCAGCAACAAACAACTTAAACATAAACAATTACAAAGAAAGAACAATACAGTATCCACATCTGAACCAAAGAGTAAAACAGTGAAATGTGGATTATTAAATATTAGGTCTCTCTCCTCCAAGTCTCTGTTAGTACATGACTTAATAATTGATCAACAAATTGATTTACTCTGCCTTACAGAAACCTGGTTGCAGCAGGATGATTATGTTAGTTTAAATGAATCAACACCCCCGAGTCATTCTAACTACCAGAAATCTCGAAGCACAGGCCGAGGGGGCGGTGTGGCAGCAATTTTTCACACCAGCCTATTAATTAATGAAAGACCAAGACAGACTTTTAAATCATTTGAAAGCCTGATGCTTAACATTGTCCACCCCAGCTGTGAAACTCAGAAACCAGTCTTACTTGTTATCATCTATCGTCCACCTGGGCCTTACACAGAGTTTCTGTCTGATTTCTCAGACTTTATATCTAATTTAGTTCTGAGCTCAGATAAAATAATTATTGTGGGTGATTTTAACATCCATGTAGATGCTAAAAATGACAGCCTCAACATGGCATTTAATCTGTTATTAGACTCAATTGGTTTCTCTCAAAATGTAAAAGAACCCACCCACCACTTTAATCACACTCTAGATCTTGTTTTAACATATGGCATAGAAACTGAACATTTAACAGTGTTTCCTGACAACCCTCTCCTGTCTGATCATTTCCTGATAACATTTACATTTACAATAATTGATTACACAGCGGTGGAGAGTAGACTTTATCAAAGTAGATGTCTTTCTGAAAGCGCTGTAACTAAGTTTAAGAATATAATCCACCCACTGTTATCATCTTCAATGCCCTGTACCAACATAGAGCAGAGCAGCTACCTGAACGCTACCCCAACAGAGGTCGATTATCTTGTTAATAATTTCACCTCCTCACTACGTACGACTCTGGATACTGTAGCTCCTGTGAAAACTAAGTTCTCAAATCAGAAGTACCTGACTCCGTGGTATAATTCTCAAACACGTACCCTAAAGCAGATGACTCTTAATCTGGAGAGGAAATGGCGTGTCACAAATTTAGAGGATCATCATTTAGCCTGGAGAAATAGTTTGCTGCTTTATAAGAAAGCCCTCCGCAAAGCCAGAACATCTTACTATTCATCACTGATTGAAGAAAATAAGAACAACCCCAGGTTTCTCTTCAGCACTGTAGCCAGGCTGACAAAAAGTCAGAGCTCTTTTGAGCCAACAATCCCTTTAACGTTAACTAGTAATGACTTCATGAACTTCTTCACAAATAACATTTTTATCATTAGAGAGAAAATTACCAATAATCATCCCACAGATGTAATATTATCTACAGCTACTCTTAGTACCATTGATGTTAAGTTAGACTCTTTTTCTCTAATTGATCTTTCTGAGTTAACTTCAATAATTACTTCCTCCAAACCATCAACGTGTCTTTTAGACCCCATTCCTACAAAACTGCTCAAAGAAGTCCTGCCATTAATTAATGCTTCGATCTTAAATATGATCAACCTATCTCTAATAATCAGCTATGTACCACAGGCCTTCAAGCTGGCCGTAGTTAAACCTTTACTCAAAAAGCCATCTCTAGACCCAGCAGTCTTAGCTAATTATAGGCCAATCTCCAACCTTCCTTTCATATCAAACATCCTTGAAAGAGTAGTTGTCAAACAGCTAACAGATCATCTGCAGAGGAATGGTTTATTTGAAGAGTTTCAGTCAGGTTTCAGAGCTCATCACAGCACAGAAACAGCTTTAGTGAAGGTTACAAATGATCTTCTTATGGCCTCTGACAGTGGACTCATCTCTGTGCTTGTCCTGCTAGACCTCAGTGCAGCATTCGATACTGTCGACCATAATATCCTATTAGAGCGATTAGAACATGCTGTAGGTATTACAGGTACTGTGCTGCAGTGGTTTGTATCATATCTATCTAATAGACTCCAATTTGTGCATGTAAATGGAGAGTCCTCTTCACACACTGAGGTTAATTATGGAGTTCCACAGGGTTCAGTGCTAGGACCAATTCTGTTTACATTATACATGCTTCCCTTAGGCAGCATCATTAGAAGACATAGCATACATTTACACTGCTATGCAGATGACACCCAGCTCTATCTGTCCATGAAGCCAGATAACACACACCAATGAGTTAAACTGCAGGAATGTCTTAAAGACATAAAGACCTGGATGGCTGCTAACTTTCTGCTTCTTAATTCAGATCAAACTGAGGTTATTGTACTCGGCCCTAAAAAGCCTAGAAATATGGTATCTAACCAGATTCTTACTCTGGATGGCATTACCTTGGCCTCCAGTAACGCTGTGAGGAACCTTGGAGTCATTTTTGACCAGGACATGTCCTTCAATGCACATATTAAACAAATATGTAAGACTGCTTTCTTCCATTTGCGCAACATCTCTAAAATTAGAAATATCCTGTCTCAGAGTGACGCTGAAAAACTAGTTCATGCATTTATTACTTCCAGGCTGGACTACTGCAATTCATTATTATCAGGATGTCCAAAAAACTCACTGAAAATCCAAAATAATCCAAAATGCTGCAGCAAGAGTCCTGACAGGGACTAGAAAGAGAGAGCATATTTCTCCTGTTTTGGCTTCCCTTCATTGGCTTCCTGTTAAATCCAGAATTGAATTCAAAATCCTGCTCCTCACATACAAGGTCTTAAATAATCAGGCCCCATCTTATCTTAATGACCTTGTAGTACCATATCACCCTATTAGAGCACTTCGCTCTCGCTCTGCAGGCCTACTTGTTGTTCCTAGAGTATTTAAAAGTAGAATGGGAGGGAGAGCCTTCAGTTTTCAGGCCCCTCTTCTGTGGAACCAGCTTCCAGTTTGGATTCGGGAGACAGACACTATCTCTACTTTTAAGATTAGGCTTAAAACTTTCCTTTTTGCTAAAGCATATAGTTAGGGCTGGACCAGGTGACCCTGAATCCTCCCTTAGTTATGCTGCAATAGACATAGGCTGCCGGGGGATTCCCATGATGCATTGAGTTTTTCCTTTCCAGTCACCTTTTTCACTCACTATGTGTTAATAGACCTCTCTGCATTGAATCATATCTGTTATTAACCTCTGTCTCTCTTCCACAGCATGTCTTTCATCCTGTCTTCCTTCTCTCACCCCAACCGGTCGTAGCAGATGGCCCCGCCCCTCCCTGAGCCTGGTTCTGCCGGAGGTTTCTTCCTGTTAAAAGGGAGTTTTTCCTTCCCACTGTCGCCAAAGTGCTTGCTCATAGGGGGTCATATGATTGTTGGGTTTTTCTCTGTATCTATGAAGCGCCTTGAGGCGATTTATGTTGTGATTTGGCGCTATATAAATAAAATTGAATTGAATTGTAGCCACAGCTGCCTTGGGACACTCTGACAGAGGCGAGGCTGCCGGACACTGGTGCCACCAGGCCCTGTGACCACCACCAGTAGGCGGTAGGTGAAGTGTCTTGCCCAAGGACACAACGACCGAGACTGTCGGAGCCTGGGCTCGAACCGGCAACCTTCCGATAACAAGACAAACTGCCAACTCATGAGCCACAATCGCCCCAGTTAAAGCAGTTAAAACATGTTCACTGTAATTGTGTATCTCACTATACACAGTGTCCATGTTTGATGTTCTTTTGCTACTTTTTCTGCATAAAGGTTTTTTCATAAATATAAAATATCTATTACTTTTTACATTTTTAATCCTTCAAACACCTTTTTCTGGTACAATGCACTTGTTTGAAGACAACCTCAAAACTCACCATTTCATATATCAGCAGTGCTACTGGAAATTATTGTACAGTGGTCCCTTGCTATAACGCGGTTCACCTTTCGCGAACTCGCTGTTTCGCAGATTTCTTTTTTACAGCGCATTGTGTTCTGCGTTCTGATTGCTGTAGACCATTGTCAATCAATCTCGTGCCGTGTCTCCTGTACAGCAGCGGTTCCCAACCCCCGGGCCACGGACCGGTACCATGAGTTGTTTGGTACCAGGCTGCAAGAGTTGAGGCTCGGGTGTGAAATGTATGGTTTTCAGGGTTTTTATCGTTAAGTCGGTTTCCCTGGGTCTTTTCCTGTGTTGTAGTTGTGTGTCTTATTTTGATATAACTATTTACGCATTACTAGTGGTGCAACGGATCACGGTTGATCCGAAATCTGAACCGATCCCACTCCACGGTTCGGCACACATGTGATCCGAAGATTCGAAAAAGAAAAAAAAGTATGTGTATGGTGGCGTGGTGGGTCTGTCAAGCGATGGTTATGGCCAGCGCTAGCGGTCCAAGTGGAGGAGCAGAGGAGTTTGCGGTATTTAAGCAGCCCTTTGCTGCCCAATCCGACCGGGCTAAAGCTATTACAGCTATTGGGGTGTTTAGCTGCAGACGGGAGGCCGTATTCCTTTGTGCAAAACAAGGGGTTTAAACTATGATGAACGAGCCACGCTATGATATCTCGTTGCACATCCACTTTAGGGTGACAAGATCGTACCCAGGCATGTATGAGCAGAAGAAGTTTAAAGTTATGGCTGAACTGTCCCGGGCATCTTCTGTTGCCCTAACTACTACAAATGGGTGGACCTCCGGGACAACGGAAAGCCACGTGACCGTGACCGCTCATTATATCACAGCGGAGTGGTCGATACAAAGCCCTGTACTGCCCTATAGATTACATTAGATTAGATGAAACTTTATTTATCCCTCGGGTGGGTTCGTCCGGGAAATTCAGTTTCCAGTAGCACAGTAATGGTAAATGGCCTGTATTTGTATAGCGCTTTTACTAGTCCCCCCCTAGGGACCCCAAAGCGCTTTACACACCCAGTCATCCACCCATTCACTCTCACATTCACACACTGGTGGAGGCAGCTACAGTTGTAGCCACAGCTGCCCTGGAGCAGACTGACAGAAGCGAGGCTGCCATGTACCGACAGAAGTTGCAGAATGTGAGCAGAAATATACTCTATATACACATATATAAATACAGAGTATACAAAAGGGATAAATAGAATAAATAGGAATAAGAATACAAGGGAACGGCACATTTCAAGTATTGTGAGTCTATTACACAGTTGGATATTAACAAAAAGTATTGCACAGTGAAAAGGCACTACTAACAGGCATCTCCGAAAACGTTAGAGCACTTATGCAAATATGTGATGTCTTGATAAATTGAGCAGATATTAGAAGTTTACACAGAAACATTCTCGCATGAAAATATCTTAAAAGTTTATTTTGTGACCCAGACAGAGTAATATTTCAAACTCCGCCACTCTGTGTTCCTCCGCCACTGCCTCGTTTGAGTTTTGGACGAAATGGATTCTGGGATATTGCATTTCATCATTTCGAGCTGATTGGAGACCAGAACAGCCAATCAGATTTTTTTGCAAGTCTGTGATTGGCTGGTTTTGTGGCACAAATATAATGGTGTACAGAAAGAGTTGAGCACGCACGGGCAGAAATGTTGAGAGCGCCAGCAACACATTGCGAGCGAGCGCAAATGCAAAAACTGAGCGAGAGGGGCTGCTGTTGTGTGTGTGTGTGGATAATAGCAAACACTGAAATACAGTTTTTGCACGCAGCAATGAATTTTGTTCACTCAAATTCAGCTTTTCTTCGCTCAAAATAAATTTCTCCTCAAAATACAACACTTGCACCTGCAAACTTTTTTTTACGTGCGCTCAGAATAGTGGCACAAAAATAACGCCATACTTGGAGAGTGCAGCGGGAGGGAGGCGGGGCTCCTCGGAGAGTGCAGCGGGACGGAGGCGGGGCTCCTCGGAGAGTGCAGTGGGAGGGAGGCGGGGCTCCTCGGAGATTGCAGTAGTCCTGATAGTGGTGGCTGACTTGGCATTGAAGAATGCTGACATGACAATAAATGCCTTGCCATATCCCCACGCCGTATGATGTATGATGAGCATATCATTTTGTCTGTAAGAGAGAAAAACCCCCACATGTAAGTTCAAAGTAGTTGTATAGAATGTAATCAGTTTATCCAACAATCAAATTGCACGTGTTAACAAAAACATCCAAGCCATCCTCAATAATAAAGGCAAAATGGTATGGATCACTAGAGCTGTCAAGAAATGTGGTGAATAGGAAATAAAAATATATTTAATGAAAACACACTTTTTTTCTAGCTGATGAATGCACTGAACTGTACAATGTGAAAAGGAACTTGTAAGTCAACAAAGAGACTGCAGAAGTGCTGAAAAGAAGTGCATATTTATAACTTTATGTTGGGTCTGCGCCTCCACAGGCCCCGCTGGTTTAGAAACTTATTCCCGTTAACGAAGCAAGACGAACAGCAATTGATCGATTTTACTTGCTAGCAAGGGAGGCTGGTCGGAACCAGGATCTTGGAGCTAAACGCTCCTCACCTGTTTCCTTCAAATAAACAGCCTACCATGCAGCCTTTTTATTGAATACAGTTACAGTTTACACAGGCACCACCCATTGTAACATCCTCTGGCATGTAAGAGATTTGGGGAGACAATTCTGTAAAAAAAAAAAAAATTTACCAGACACTCTGTTTTTTGTAACATACATATCTATTGACAAATAACAGGCAATTTAACAAAGGCTAACTCAAATCTGGGCAATAAAAAAGCAGTAGAGCATAGAATAGAGAATATTAGTATTGATAAATATATAAACCTCTTTGTGAAGAACTTTACAGTATTGATGCAGGTGGAATGAAAGACATGAATAAAGTGCAATATGCAGTGAATGGAACGATGTGCATTGATGTTACTGACAGTGAAAAGTAGTGAAGTGAATTTGTTCAATAACAAGCAAAAAACAAATACGTTTGAAACTGACCACTAAATGCTAACCAGAGGTGTCAAAAGTCCACACATTCCTTACTAAAGTTTAGATACCACTGTTTAAAAATACTCGACTAAAAGTAGAAGTATTCACTCAACCTTTTACTCAGGTGGAAGTAAGAAGTACAGTATTTTGTACTGTACAAAAGTTTAAAGTAATCTTGCAAAGCGCGGGGGGGGGGGGGGGGGGGGGTATAATGTAATGACCCTGATTTGAAAATGTAGGGAGTAGAAAGTACAGATACTCATGCTAAAATGTAAGAAGCAGAAGTATAAAGTAGGCACAAAAAAGTACAGCGGTAAAGTACAGATACCAGAAAATTCTACTTAAGTAATGAAGTATTCGTACTTCGTTACTTTCAGTCTCTGATGCCAACAAAAAATCATATTCTAATGCAAAATGTGTATTTTTTGTCATGTCGCCCACAGAAGCCCTTAATCCAGCTCTGCTTAAACCAGGGCCAGTAAACAGACACATCACGATAAAAAAACATTTAAAAATGAGCGTTATTATAACGCAAACAGAGTGCCAGCATGACCAGTGCAAGCAAACTAGACGATTCCTAGAATTATGAAATTACTAACGGCAAATGTATGGCGTTATTTTTGTGCCACTATTCTGAGCGCACGTAAAAAAATTTGAGCATGGATGAGTGAGTGACGTGACTGACACAGCTGGCTGCAGAGAGGCTCGGCTGAGTCAAAAAAGACTGAACTGCATCATTATTTTTGTTGAATAGATTTTTTTTGTACCTTAACTGGGTTCCGGAGGCAGTTTATAACCGGGAGATTTTTCCATTACGCTGCGTTATTGACGTCTGCAGTCGGGTCTCTCATGTTCGCTCTGTTTACGGAGCTCTGTTAGCTCGGTCATTTAGACAATAGGCTGTTGACAGAGTAATGTTAACGCTCGGTTAAAAAGGTTAAAACAATGCTTGTGTAGTTGTGTCGAATTGTATGCACTTGTGTGAGTTATATGGTACGTTTAAGTTACTCTGTCTTTTGCAGACAGCAAGACGTAGGCCAGTTAACCTTAGCGTAGCTTCCCGTCACTCATTAACTTAGCTGAAACTCCCCACATGGATTTGGGCAACCAAATAGAAAAGAGTGTAGCTGCTGCTGAGCACCTCTTGGTCCTCCACCGGCCAAAAAACTCAAGTTCTGTGTGGAAGCATTTTACACTCAGTGCTGCAGACAAAACCAAAGTAATATGTAATGTTTGCAAAAGTCAAATCAGCAGAGGCAGAGATATAAAACATCTGTCAACATCTGCTATGCATAATCACATGCACTTAAAGCATCTTCTCCTGGTACTGTCTGCCAACTCCCCCCACAAGAACCAATTCATCATCACAACCATATAGATCGTCTTGACAAAATGTAATGTTTCCATTTATCCCAAATCTCAACAAATTTGTTTGAAATCTGTTAGAGAAGGTAATCTTTTCCATTTTAAATAACTCTTAGACAGTCTTGTGCCAGTCATTTAGTGATGCAATTTTTACACTTAGCCATTTGAAAAAATGTAGGTTTGAGCATTAACGGGAGAGTTGAAAAGAACTGCTAAATGCGTTATGAGCATTATTCAGATGAGAGCTGAATTAGAAATCAGCTATGTGGGGTGTAAGGTCATTGTATTGAAGAGAACAGGGAGCTTCTGTGTCTGAGGATTAGGCATGCTGTTAGCTTGGCATCTGGTCCTCTTGCAGCACAGCAACACTGTTTCATGAGACAGCAGTGCTGCAACATGAGGGGAGAACCGGGAGGTTTCACTGCATGTGTGAGTTATTTTTGCTACTTTTGGTAAAACTGAGGCTGTGGTTGCTTTTTTAACCTCCTGGGACCTGCGTCCACATATGTGGACATCACATTTTGGGTTATTTAGACCAAAATACTCAATTTTTCTCCACAAGGGCCAGATATCCACTTACGAGGACATTATACTGCTACTGTTCTATCACAATTTTAAACGAATATCCTCAGATGTGGCTCTCATTTTTCTTAGAACAAAAATTAGGTAAAAAAAAAAAAAATCACGTAATTCTTTGTTTTTACATTTATCAGGTCCCAATCAGCCCAAAAGGAAATTAAAAATGCTGCCGTGGAAGAGTTCGGGTCTTAGGAGGTTAAATGAATAACATGTTACAATGTTCTGTTACCATGGTAACAGTGGATAGTTTTGAAATGCACTGGATTATATGAAGGAGAGCGTTTATCTCAGAACTTGTTGAATTAACATTGAGGTACACACAAAAAAACACATTCTTTAAATGTCTGAAAACCCTAACAAACCCTAACACATGCATAGTTGACATACAGTATATTTCTGAATCTTGATTCTCTCAAAATAATTGAGTGACAAATAATAACTGGTTCATAGAGACTTACACATTTACTCACCACACTATTTCAAGAGTTTTGGGGGATTTGCATAAATTTCCCTGCATTCATCTGCTTCTGTAAAAGCCTGCTTTAATTTGAATGATAAAAAATTGAACTGTGACTGTTCTTAGTGTATTTCAAAATATACATCTAGAAAGTTTTTAGCCCGTTAATTTCTTAATGGGCTAAAAAAGTTGATTTATTATTTCTAAATACAGAAATGCATGGAAACATTGTTACATGATTGGGGCAGAAACATTATTTAGTGTCTGGTTGTGAATACTAATGCATTCTTTTTATTAATATCCATTTAAATGTAAATGTAAAAGGCCATAGTGCCAGATCACTTGCCACGGCTTTGATTCTTTAGTAAAACATGGCTGGCCATTCAAAAAATGTTCCTGCACTTTGAAAATAAAAACACTCATCGGGATCGGGTTTTTCAGGCACCAAGGCTGTGGAACTCTCTTCCATTGTCTTTACGCTGTCTAGACTGACTCCTTTGAAAAGCAGCTGACATTTCTATACAAACAAGCTTTTCATTGTTTTATATTATTTTATTTATATTTCTGGTTTTATTGTTTTATTGTGAAGCACATTGTGATTTCTATCTGTGGAAAGTGCTATATAAATCAATTTTACTTACTTACACTTTAACCGAATATTAAAAAGTTCACTTGAGTCACAAAATGCCAATGCTTTATATTATATGTTGTAAAGACAACCTAACAGATGTTCAGTTCATAGCTACAGAATGCAGTGAAAGTATTGCAGTTACTCAAACTGACATTCATGCAAAACACCAGGATATATTTGCACAAGTGCAGCTACCTGCCCGGTCAGATAAGACCACATATTTTCTGTGGACATTTTCTTCCTGGGTTTTGCAGTTTTAAAGATAATTTTATTAACACTCAAACACTACCAAAAACAACCTTTAGTCTGCAGCTCGGACAGAAAGGTCCAAGCTGCGGACTAAAGGTTGTTTGTTGACCTCAACTTGCTCTCTGATGCATCCATCCACGTGGATCCATGTGTGTGAATGTCAGATAGAAAGCACTTAGAAAAAGAACTGTTTGTATTAATGGTGTGAATAATGGGTGAATGAGGCTGTGTAAAGATCTTTGAGTGCTCCGGGAGAGTAGAAAAGTGCTGTATAAGAATCAGCCCATTCACCATTTGACATATCTACCATCCACTTAAGCCAATCAACTGTCAACAGCCCCTACATCATTTAACATGTGTATGTTCACAGATATCCAGGGGTTCTATGAAGTGACTCTATTAAACACACAGAAAAGCTCCAAGCAAAAGCTAGAGGAACTCAACCACATGGCGGACAAGTGGGAGAAAAGTCTTTCTGTACCAAACTCTACCTGTCCAGTAGAGCAGGTGAGTGTCTGACACACTGTATCAGCCCTATAGATAGTGAATTACCTTTTTATGACAAGGGTGTCTGCCTGCTAAAGCCTTTTGGAAAGTAAAACAGACAAAGGCTGAGCGGTGAAGCATTAACAGCAATAGCATGCTGAGTGTGGGGATAAAAACCCTTTTAAGAGAGCCATGAGCAGTTGTAGGGAGATGTAGTTTCTGGTGATCAGTCATCTGAATCTGACTCTTGACAATCAGTGTGCTATTCAGCTGAATGTGATAATCTGATCTGCTAATTCTATATTTGTTGTGCTTTACTGGAACTATACCTTAATTCAAGTACCCTGCAAAGTGTGAGCAAATGTGTTGAGGAGAACATGGGGTATTTTTTAGCACCTGCAACATTTGCACCATACTGTATGTAAGTAAAGGCATGACTACTCGGTGTAAAAAGTGTTGTTTAGGTTTCTAGATAAGTTACTTTGACCACTGAAAGTATTGAAAATGGATATAGCTACCTTGACATCCACTGGTTTGTGAAAACCCATTATGAAGTGTTTTTGCTGCAGGCATCTTGGTGTTTTGAAATTGGACGCGATGAGGGAGGGGTGCATCTGACTGAGAAACTGGACACACCCTGCACCCTCCTTTCTCACACACAAATGACCAAAATTTACACAGCGAACGTAATGTTGTATTTAGTATGACCTAAAATGAGAGACAGCCTGTAAACTCAGCTGGGAAGTGTTTACAGGTTCAGCACAGAGGCCTGTTT
This sequence comes from Simochromis diagramma, assembly GCF_900408965.1. Classification (NCBI taxonomy): domain Eukaryota; kingdom Metazoa; phylum Chordata; class Actinopteri; order Cichliformes; family Cichlidae; genus Simochromis; species Simochromis diagramma. The sequence continues at coordinate 217,027 of NW_024386778.1, read as the reverse complement.
CCCATAGACTTCAATTAGCCCTTTTCCACTAGTACCTACTCAGCTCAACTCGACTACGTCATTTTCCATTACAATTCAATACCACCTAGTGTGCACTGGGTCATTATAACAAAATGGCCCAGAGTCTTTACATGTTATTGCGATGTAATTTATATGCAACACAACACTATAACAAAGGAGCACGTGAAGGCAATGGTCTGTGTACAGCTTTTTGTCAGACTCAGAGACCAGCGTATTGTTCTTTGTGTAGTTATTTCTCTCGTTGCAAAGTTTCAAAAATGGTGATTTTGATTTTCGTGAAGGAGAGGCTTTTATGACTCATTGAGTGACACCACTGATTGGCCAAACTGTGGAAGCTATGTCAATCTTTTATACTATGTCTGTGACAATCTGGTCTTTAAGTCTGACGACATTAGCCGTTTCCAGGTCCAAACTCCCCTTCAGGTCCCAAAGTCAAACGAACACTGTGGCATCACTGAGAGTTACAAACTGTCTAAATTCTTTCATCTGTAATAAAATCATCAGTGTTGCTGCTTTACCAGGTGTAACAATTAAGTTTAACATGCAGGCATCCATGAGAACAGGATTTATTAAATTTAACAAAGTTAGAAGTTAGCAGGAAGTTAGCTCGCTAGGGAGAACAGCAGGTATTGGAGAAGGGGGGATTTTATAGGCTGAAGCCGGAGGGGGCGTGAAGGAGGAGTGGTCCCGCTCCTGAAATTCAGATGATATCTCCACGAGTAGTTTGGACCTGGAAGCAGGATTCATACGCTCCTCCTTCAGTTGTTTGTGCATTTTATATAGCACACTGTAATGTTAATTCAATTTGATTTGATTTATATAATGTTTTATATTGTAAGGTAGACCCTACAATAATACATACAGAGAAAAACCCAACAACCATATAGCCCCTTATGAGCAAGCACTTAGGCGATAATGGGAAGGAAAAACTCCCTTTTAACAGGAAGATGCCAGAACCAGGCTGTGTGAGGAGCAGGATTTTGAATTCTGGATTTAACAGGAAGCCAATGAAGGGAAGCCAAAACAGGAGAAATCTGCTCTCTTTCTAGTCCCTGTCAGTAGGGCTGGGCCATATTATACCGTTCACGGTAATACCGGTATAATGTTAGGCGACGATAGGAAAATGAAATATCGCGATAGAATGGGAGTAAAACGCGCATGCGCAGTGCCTTTGTTTTCATACGCACATGGCCGATTGTTGAGTGAAACAGATGAACCAGAATTGGTTTGTAAAAATGGTGCAACTTCAGTGATGTGGAACTGGTTTGGTGTTTGTCCATCAGATACACAACAAAGCACATTTTTTGCAGAACATGCAAGCGGCCGTTGTTATTGTCGTATTTGTCGGACTAAGATGCTCTTAAATCTGGGAGTAATCTGGGTCCTAAACTCTGTATTCTTCAGGTCAAACAACACTGCAGCATCACTGACAGTTAAAAACTGTCTAAATTCTTTCATCTTTAATAAAACGATCAGCATTGCTGCTTTACCAGGTGTAACTATAAAGTTTAACTTCCAGGCATCCATGGAAACAAAAGTTATTACATTTAACGGAGTTAGAAGTTAGCAGGAAGCTAGCGGAAGTTAGCTCGCTAGTTTCGCTAGTTACCTAAGCATGATATTGCATGTTCTGACTGAGAGATTTCTGAAAAAAAATCAAACGTACAGCTCTGCTATCACTTCCAACATAAATGAAGACAGGAAACTAAACAGCAGTGACGTTTGTAGGGTTACTGAAATTGGGCTAGCTGGTATATAATGATGTGCTACGTGATCGCTAGCGACACACCTATGTTAGCATAACATAAACAGTGAAGCTGGAGGACGAACACTAACACTTTTCCACTTATAAAAGTTAACGTGAAGGTTCCCGATGGTTAGAGACAAATGCAATCGCATGGCAGGATGCTGTAAACGGACCAAACTTCAGTCAGGAGAACAACTGAGATAATCCATCCACAATACAAGGTTAGTCATTAATATACTGCAACAACATGGGAATAGAGCAGCTGCCAGAGAATTCAACATTAATGAATCAATGGTACAGAAGTGAAGGAAGCAAGAAGAATGAGTTTAATAAAGTTTGATTTATCTGACTGCTTTGTTTCGCTTAATGTGCCTTATAATCCCGTGCACCTTATGGTCCGAAAAATACGTACTGCACACTGCAGTTTAATGTTGCAAAGCACCTCTTTTTAACTTCAGTGGATATTATACATGGTTATGCTCAGGATATGTCAGCACATTTCTGCTGGAAATGCCTTTTGGTTAAACTTTCAGCAAGGAATTTGCATTTGCACTGTTACATTTTTATAAAGCTTTAATGTACATAAAAACCAGCTTCTTGTTTAAGTGAAAATAAATGGAAGGTTGTCTTTTTGCGCTAGTAATGTTGTGGAGTTGTATTTTTTCTCGCATCAATTATATCGTCAGTTATATCGTTATCGCAAATTTTCAAATATATATCGTGATAAATATTTTTGGCCATATCGCCCTGCTCTACCTGTCAGGACTCTTGCTGCAGCATTTTGGATTAACTGAAGGCTTTTCAGGGCGTTTTTAGGACTTCCTGATAATAATGAATTACAGCCGTCCAGCCTGGAAGTAATAAATGCATGAACTAGTTTTTCAGCGTCACTCTGAGACAGGATATTTCTAACTTTAGAGATGTTGCACAAATGGAAGAAAGCAGTCTTACATATTTGTTTAATATGTGCGTTGAAGGACATGTCCTGGTCAAAAATGACTCCAAGGTTCCTCACAGTGTTACTGGAGGCCAAGGTAATGCCATCCAGAGTAAGAATCTGGTTAGATACCATATTTCTAGGCTTTTCAGCTGTTTCTGTGCTGTGATGAGCTCTGAAACCTGACTGAAACTCTTCAAATAAGCCATTCCTCTGCAGATGATCTGTTAGCTGTTTGACAACTACTCTTTCAAGGATGTTTGATATGAAAGGAAGGTTGGAGATTGGCCTATAATTAGCTAAGACTGCTGGGTCTAGAGATGCTTTTTGAGTAAAGGTTTGACTACAGCCAGCTTGAAGGCCTGTGGCACATAGCTGATTATTAGAGATAGGTTGATCATATTTAAGATCGAAGCATTAATTAATGGCAGGACTTCTTTGAGCAGTTTTGGAGGAATGGGGTCTAAAAGACATGTTGATGGTTTGGAGGAAGTAATTATTGAAGTTAACTCAGAAAGATCAATTGCAGAAAAAGAGTGTTGTGGAAGTTTTCCATTAAATAAAGCCTGCAGACGAGCGGTGAGCGGTAGCTAACATTCTTTAAACAAAAAAACACAAAGCACAGACAACCCAGCTTGTGGAGAGCCTACATGACTGCGGGGCAGACGGTCAGCAGAGTCTGAGCCTAGCATGGCTCTCAGTTAAATACCTTCTCCAGGAACAAAAGGCAGTACACAGCTATTTCACACCTTAAGGTTCACACTCCCTTGCTACCTCGCAGAGTCCTCAAAGACACAAAAGAGTCTTCCTGTGGAGTCGTCTGCTTCCCCCAACTTCCTTGCTACACCCCCACCATTTGTCTTACTGTATGAGTGTGAGACTTGTTAAAATCCAGTGGCACCAAGGCATTATACAACAAAATAATGTGATTAATACATAAGTAAAGGAAATTCCTATACAAGAGTCTAACTTAACATCAATGGTACTAAGAGTAGCTGTAGATAATATTACATCTGTGGGATGATTATTGGTAATTTTTTCCCTAATGATAAAAATGTTATTTGTGAAGAAGTTCATGAAGTCATTACTAGTTAACGTTAAAGGGATGGTTGGCTCAACAGAGCTCTGACTGTTTGTCAGCCTGGCTACAGAGCTGAAGAGAAATCTGGGGTTGTTCTTATTTTCTTCAATCAGTGATGAATAGTAAGATGTTCTGGCTTTGCGGAGGGCTTTCTTATAAAGCAGCAAACTATTTCTCCAGGCTAAATGATGATCCTCTAAATTTGTGACACGCCATTTCCTCTCCAGATTACGAGTCATCTGCTTTAGGCTACATGTTTGAGAATTATACCACGGAGTCAGGTACTTCTGATTAGAGACCTTAGTTTTCACAGGAGCTACAGTATCCAGAGTCGTACGTAGTGAGGAGGTGAAGTTATTAACAAGATAATCGACCTCTGTTGGAGTAGCATTCAAATAGCTGCTCTGCGTTGGTACAGGGCTATATATAATTCCCCTCTCGCCCCTCTCGAAGGCTCTTTCAGGTGTGGGACATTGAGTCATAGGCCTTCTTGTAATCAATCCATGCAGTGCACAGGTTGGTCAGCCTAGTCTTGCAGTCTCGGCTGGCTGCTCGGTCTACCAGTAGCTGGTGTTTTGTGCCTCTTGTATTTTTGCTAATCCCTTTGTGTGCCCCGCTCATGTGCCTGTTCATGTTAGCCGCTATGATGCCTGACAGGAGCATCCATGCGGTACTGAGGCAGGTTATTGGTCGGTTGTTGGACGGGACCGGTCCCTTCTGGCTATCCTTGAGGATCAGGACTGTCCGGGCTTTGGTTTGCGTGGGGAGAGGTGGGTATTCCTCCTCAGAAGAGCATCGGCCATGTTTACCATAATTCCCATGGTCCTCACATTGGGAGCCTTGAGCGCGTGGCTGAAGATCTCGGAGATCAAAATCCTTTCTTTGTAGCACTCAAGCAAGGCTTAGTCCGCTGGGTCCATAGCGAGGTCGTGTTCTTCTGTCACGGTGAGCTGTGTGGCAGGAAGAGGTTGGACCCACACGCAGGACTCTGAGACAAAAACTTAGAGCAGCAGCTTCATTACCTGACAAAACAAATTAAAAACAAAGTACATGAACACTAAGGAAACAAACGAAGATAAATTAGAACTAAGGATCTCCCAACTTGGCAACTTATGACCTGACGAGACTTGACATGACTGGAGAACATTGAACTAACAGAAAAACGCACAGCTAACGTGGGAATGTACAACAGGAGGGAATACCGCTGGACCTAATCTGATATAATAAGACAGGAATGAAGCAAAATTGAATACACTAACACAGGACACGGGACTATCAAAATAAAAAAAAAGCAAGTCAAGTACGGAGACGAGGACGAAGCCACTCGAGCTTAACACTGAGACTGAGGAAGAAACAATATTAGTCTCCCTTAAGTGCAATATTATTAAGTGCAATTTTTCTGATCCAACATAGTATTTTATTCTATTTTTTTATAGTGATGTCTTCTTTTTGTTTATAGTATGTTATTCTATTTTATCTTTTTCTATTCTTTTGTTTTTCTTAATTTTTGCTGCTCTTAACTTCGTACTGTCCACTTTCTGCCATGACCAAACAAATTTCCTACGAGTGGGACTATTAAAGGTTTATATTATTTTACTATAGAAACTATAAATATTGCATGAGCCCACACAATTCAAGAACCAAAACCACAAATGATACAAAATCAAAGAATATAAGAAAAAACCCAAAAACACATCAACACTGGGTCACAGATCCAGTGCCATGACACTACCAGTTTTAGAGAACAATAAAATGCTGTTTCTGTGAATATCACAATTTTATCTTGTCCATCCATGATCCACGAGTAACAAGTATGCTTACCTATACAAATGAGGTGTCATTGTTGGTCCCTTATAAAAAAAGAGTATATGTGGTTGATTGATTGTTGTCAGAACTATGTTATATTATTCTTGTATTATTTAGAAAAAGTGTAGAACTGGTCTGTGGGCATCAAGGCTTTATGTTTCTGTGCTCATTGCATGTTTAAATTAAAAGGGGACTAACCAGTTTGATATTCGACTCATAATATTAATAACAATAAAACTACTACTAATAGATGTAGTTAAAACTTGTAGAGGTAGTCATAGCCTGTTCTTTGTAGTAACAACTCAACCTACAGCGTGATGTGCGTGCGTTATCGTTTATATAGTTCCAAAGAGACTGAAAATAATCTCTCTGTAACAGCACGATCTGCTGAACCACTTTACTAACGTCATCTAGTACTGTCATGATAGAGATAACTAAAGAGGATTAGTCCTCATAGACTGATGACCCCTCCATGAGGCTGTCAGTACACTGTTATATATCCTGTTTTGCTGCCACTGTCAGGGCTCTGTGTGCGGGGAGGTGGAGATGTGGATCCAAGTGCAGGACTCTGAGACGGAAATATAACTGAAAACCTCAGCTTTATTGCTGGCACCAACAAAACAGAAACCAAACATGAAAACACTAACTGGAACACACAGGCAGGATCTGAGGGTACGACGCAACACCGAGCATGGAAAACACAGGGCTTAAATACACAGGGTAGTAATGAGGGAATGGGCAACAGAAGGGAGTCACAGCTGGGGGAGATCAGGGCTAACGAGACGGGGGAGCTAAGCTGCACACACTAACATAAGACAAAGACTTTCACAATAAGACAGGAAACAAGAATTACTAAACCAGATGGAGACATGACACTGAGAGACAGACTAGACACTGAACAGAAACTGCAATACACATGAGAACCCAAAACCTAAGAACTGATCCCTCACCAAGAATAACAGAAACAGATCTATAATGATAATAATAAACGAAGCACCAGAACATCAGAAAACAATCCATAATGCAAAAATAAACCAAAACATAATAAACTCAAAATACTGGGTGACAGCCACAATCAGATGGATTAGGCAAATGTACTAAGAACTAACGAGATGCCAGATGGCTTTATCCAAGTTAAATTATGGGGTCCAAAGATGTTCATCTATCTCATATATATAGCACCGAGTGCTCCGATTACCACGGGGACCACTGTTACCTTCACCCTCCACATCTTCTCCAGCTGTTCTCTGAGCCCTTGGTACTTCTCAAGGTTCTCGTGTTCCTTCTTCCTGATGTTGCTGTCATTCACTACATCGATCACTACGGCCGTCTTCTTCTGTTTGTCTACCACCACTATGTCCGGTTGGTTAGCCACCACCATTTTGTCCGTCTGTATCTGGAAGTCCCACAGGATCTTAGCTCGGTCATTCTCCACCACCCTTGGGGGCGTCTCCCATTTTGACCTCGGGACTTCCAGGTTATACTCGGCACAGATGTTCCTGTACACTATGTCGGCCACTTGGTTATGGCGTTCCATGTATGCCTTGCCTGCTAGCATCTTGCACCTTGCTGTTATGTGCTGGATTGTCTCTGAGGCATCTTTACACAGCCTGCACCTGGGGTCTTGCCTGGTGTGATAGACCCCAGCCTCTATGGATCTTGTGCTCAGAGCTTGTTCCTGTGCTGCCATGATTAGTGCCTCTGTGCTGTCTTTCAGTCCAGCTTTGTCCAGCCACTGGTAGGACTTCTGGATATCAGCCACCTCCTCTATCTGCCGGTGGTACATACCGTGCAGGGGCCTGTCCTGCCATGATGGTTCCTTCTCTTCCTCCTCTTTCTTGGGTTTCTGCTGGCCGAGGTATTCACTGAGCATGTGGTCAGTTGGGGCCACCTTTCTGATGTAACTGTGGATGTTCGTTGTCTCATCCTGGACTGTGGTGCTGACACTCACCAGTCCACGGCTCCCTTCCTTCCGCTTAGCGTACAGCCTCAGGGTGCTGGACTTGGGGTGAAACCCTCCATGCATGGTCAGGAGCTTCCTTGTCTTTATGTCAGTGGCTTCTATCTCCTCCTTTGGCCAGCCTATTACCCCAGCAGGGTACCTGATCACAGGCAGGGCGTAGGTGTTGATAGCCCGGATCTTGTTCTTACCGTTCAGCTGACTCCTCAGGACTTGCCTGACCCTCTGCAGGTACTTGGTGGTTGCAGCTTTCCTAGCGGCCTCTTCATGGTTCCCATTTGCCCGTGGGATCCCCAGGTACTTGAAGCTAACCTCTATGTCTGCAATGCTGCCTTCTGGTAGTTCGATCCCTTCAGTTCTGGCTACCTTCCCTCTCTTCGTTACCATCCGACTACACTTCTCCAGTCCGAACATTATTCCGATGTCATTGCTGTATATTCTGGTGGTGTGGATCAGTGAATCGATGTCTCGTTCACTCTTGGCTTGTCGTCATCCACGTAGAGGAGGTGGCTTCCAGTTGCTCCATTTCGTAGCCAGTCTTATGAGGGGGAAACCAAATAACAGAACCTGAAAACAAGAACTCAGGAAGTACTGGCAAACTAGGAAGCTAGAAATACTAGGACAGAAACCAAAACAAACAGTCATACTCATAATAACATCAAAAGTAAAAGTACAGAAACCAAAAACACTGGGTCACCGACCCAGGACTGTGACAAATATATTCCCACAGAAAACTGCTGCTCTAAGCCTAATTTTAAGTAGAAGCAAGAGTTAAATCACCTGCTGAGTTAATCTTATCTGCCTATCTGGCTCTTTCAACACTGTCATGGTTCGAATTTGAGGAGAAGACAAACGACTGCATGGTCTCAGTAGGTGTCAGAATAGGTGATTTTATTATACATATGTACATATGGGGAAGATGAGCAGCACAAGCCTCTAAGCGCTGATCTCCCTCCGAACAACCACGTCACAAGGTTTTTATTACAATGATGACGTCAAGTCACATGGTAAGTAACAGTCAGTTCCCAGAGCTCAGGAAGTTTCCCCTTATATGGCCTCCAGATGTTTTCACTCAGTCCAGCACTCAGAGAAAACCAGTGTGTGTGGTGTGTATATCTATTGTAAGTGTGTGTGAGTCAAACAGGGACCATGTAGGGGCCTTGTCTTGAGACGCCCTCACAGTTAGATATTACTGGACATGATAGCAGTTTGGGCCTGTTCAGAGAATTTACCTAATATGGACATGAACTGCTAGTTTTTAGAGAAAAACAAGTGTGTATTACATTTGTGCCTTTTGTGAAAGTATATCTATCAGAAAACTGTCCTCAGACGACCCTCCTATTCTTATTAAGTGTGTGTGTACACATGCATGTGTTATATAAGGGCAAAGGAACATGTGAGAAAAAAGCAAAATGTAAATACAAGAAAGAATCTTATTTAAATCAAATCAGGGAACAAAACTGAAATACTTCACAGAAAACCAAGACCATAACTCATGGGATCATGTGTGCAGTCCTGATGCAAAGCATTGCATATTCCTCTTAGGACATTTTAGGAATGAGAAATGATTTATTTATTCCATATTAGACAAATTCTTTTGCTGAAGTAGGTGAAACAATGACAAAATAGTAATATATATACATATATACTAGGGGTGCAACGATATTCGTATCGATATTGAACCGTTCGATACAGTGCTTTCGGTTCGGTACGCATATGTATCGAACAATACAACATTTGTAATTTATTTTATCAACTTTCCTTCTGACGATGCTGTCTGTGTTGAGCGCTCAGTGAATCTGCGTTCGACTACTCCGCCTAGGCTGCACTGTCGAGCGCAGATCCACTGAGCGCTCAACACAGACAGCATAGTCAGAAGGAAGAGCGCAGGGCAAGCTAGCAAAACAGAAGTTAAGCTCTCCTTGTAACATGGACCTCCCCCACCCTCATTCAGATCTGGCGTTTGGAATTATTTTGGTTTTCATGTGACGTATGACCCTGAAGGTAAGCGAGTCATGGACTAAAGTAAAACAGTATGTTGGATGTGCCATGCAATGCTCAATTACATGGGTGGGAACTAGTGTGTTAGCGCAGTTAGCTTGTTAATGTGTTGGCCGTCTAGCCCCATGCACGGGGCGATCGGCGGTAGCTCGTTAACAGAGATTTGCCGTGTTGTGGCGTTAAGGTCATTTCAACGAGGTTAACCTGAAAGCACTAGTGGGAACACAATGAATATGACTGCACATTTACCCCGACATCATCCTAGTGCAAAGACAAAAACAACAAGCATGCTACTAACTTTAGCCGAGTCATTTAGACAGCTGTTAGCACATGATTCTCCTTATGCTGCTGAGAATATAGCCCAGAAGAAGCGGATAGTATAGCTTTTATTTTGGAAAGAGACATTTCTCTGTAATAAACTCTCTTTTCCAAAGATGAGCGATTCCTCAATCAGATACAGGGCTTGCAATATCGCTAGCCCGACGTCCTGGGGCTAGCGATTTTTTCAGTCGGGCTACCAAAATCTATCTCTTCCCTGCCCGTCGGGCTATTGTAGGAAGGAAAAATATATGTCAATGCTTTTGCATTCTTTCAGAAATGTAGCTGGGTAATTATGTCATTGGCATCGGTGAGCCACTGTCAATATGTGACATATTGAAATCGCGTTTGAATTTGCGCTTGTTTTTTTGCTTTCACTTTGCAATCGTGCGAACTGTGTATAGAGAGCGACAGCACTGATCTGTGAGTGATGATAATTTGTGCACAAATTCCTCTGACATCGTCTTATTAATCGTTAGCTTACTATGCAAACATGACAAGTGAAATCTCCCGCAGCAAGCTTAAACATGTGAGAGGTTGATCGCGCAGAGAATCGCTGAGCTTATGTGAGTGTGTGTGTAAAAGCAGCAGGATATATATTTTAGTTCTGCTGAGCCAAATAAGACAGGTCAGGGTGAAGAAGTGACAGCCAAAGAAAAGCTTACCACAAAACGGAGAAGTTATGACAAATCAGACTATAAGGCAAAAAGAAAGTGCAGCTTTATGGTTTCATGGACAAAATAATTTCTGTGGCTGCAATATGACGAGCTAAATAACCAGGGCTGCACATAAGTGGTCCACAGGTGCGCATTCGCTGTCAAAATAAAAAACACGCACAAGGGTTAGGGTTAAATTTAAAAACTGTACTTTTGAGTTAAAATATATATTTATAATTTTAATAAATGACAAATTAAAAAGGCATGAACATTTTTTTTGTATCGAAAAAATATCGAACCGTGACACCAAAGTATCGAACCGAACTGAACCGTGAATTTTGTGTATCGTTGCACCCCTAATATATACATATATTCTGGCTGTTCCCTTATTCATAAGAGTCCACCACAGCATGCAGCTCTGCATGTTTGATATGTGCTGAATCATGAACAATAATAATAATAATGTTTTTTTTTTTCATGTTAATGGAAGAATTATGTGAATTATGTTTTTTCACTTCCTGAACTTTCTACATATATTCTACATTACAGTGATGTGTTTGATTTTATTTCTCAGCTGCATGTTCATTTGGTAACATTTGTATACAAAAAAGCAGGTAATATATCATCTAACAACTTTATGTTAAAAATGTCACTCATTGTAATCATAGTTGAATCAGCTCTGTTCGTAGCAGCATTTTGTTTTTCCTACTTTTGTTTTGACAGATTTGTTGGTAGTTATTATGTCCAGTAATAACCACAGAGGGCGGCCACATTAGCTAAAATAATAGCTGAATGAGTATAGTATAGATTGACTCAGTTAACTGGTTTGAATTCTGATGGTGTCCTAATCCTCCTCTAGTTTATGCAGTGTTCTGTCAAATTAGTATCTTGTGAGCGAGATCCATCATCTGTTTTTGTCTTAATGTTACATAAATAATACTACATAATAACAATTCATAGCTAAATAATACTTAACTTAATGAATAAACATAAATTATGTAATAAAAAATAACTAAATGATTCTACATGAAAAGTTAAAGGTATTGCTGTTAGAAACAGGATGGTATAAAGAGGTTTTATTTTTAGGCTTAGACTATTTGAGCTTCTAATTGGAGACAGTCTCACGAGCGTATGATCACTTCATCTACTTATCGTTGCCAGTTCTTGCATATCTCTTACAACTGCATCCTGTTACTGTTGTGCAGTTATCAGCTAGTCAACACTTCAAAAACCTCCATATTATATTATTATTTCACAATATACATACACAGTGTTCTTTGTTGCATGTGTATACTTCAGCTAGGCATTTCTAAGAACAACACCAGTCATTATCAGAGCTGAGTGGCTTATGCACCTGTTTGTTGTTCCCAGCAGAGGGAGCACAGCAGCTCAGAGCCCAGTGGGAGAGCGCAAGCAGAGTGCAGTGCAAACACCCCTGAGGTGAGTTTCTGTATGTTTGCAGTGTAGCAGTAGTGTATGGCTTGCAGTAGATTAGTGGGATCTTGTGTACATCACAACAAGTGCCTTGTGCCTCTGCTAGCAGCATCCATTTTAGTTGATTTAGTTCTGCGTTCAAACTTGTACACTCATCAACAGTCATAGCATGGCAGAACACTGCAGCCCAGCACAGCACTTGGTTCCTTAAGAAGCAGCTGGAGGAATCTGGTGCTGCATAATCCCAGTAACAGTAAGCTCGAAATGTAAACAAGATTAGTGCTTGGCACCAGAATAACAACTGCTGTGGTAATAATATGTTAGTGGTACAAACCGGGCTGGAACGACGTTAGCCAAGCTTTTTGTTAGGGTCTCAGAGCAGGGACTGGCCTGTCTGAAGATGACAGTGTTAGTTTGCTAAGTAGTACTAACTGAACATGATTAAGAACCTGAGAGTTTATTTGTTTGAATGGAAATTAAATCTTTCCTGTGCAAATTAGGCTCTCTGACATGATCATAGTATGACAGAGTATGATCAGAGAGTCTGATTTAAGAAACTAAATGTCTGTAAAACGTCCAGTTTTAAATCAATGGGACAGCAATACTGTTCACTCCATGTTTGTCTGTATCGATCCGTAGTTTTGTACTCATAACATAAATCTTAGTGAATTTCATTCTCCTTTATTCATTGTAAATTAAAATGGAGCCAAGTAGAAGTTGTATATAGCCATCGAGACTACAGTCATGAAACCCATTATTGCATTTCAGAAGAAAATGTTTTGTGTTCATTTGTATAGGACATGCAAAGTGTACAGTGGATTCTTCAGTAAATCCGTCATGCAAATAGTTTGCACTGTCAGTGTTGTTGCATACAACAAGTGGCAGCTCTAACAAAGGAGGTTAAAGCATTCCTGCTCTGTAATGCAATAAGTCAAAGCTACCTGAGCCACATCGCCTGAAAAGATTAGCTCTGTCATTCTGGCAAAGACAGTTTGTGCTTGCAAATGTCTTCAGTAAGAGCAAGAAGCAACTGGGACTGGAGGGGTGCTGCTTCAAACACTAATGAAGGCAGTAATCAAGGTCAAAATCTGCAACACGCCTCTTCTGCAGCATGACTCCAGCAAACAGGTACCGTGACAGCTGATGTGGAGGAAATGAGCAGTTCAGGTTCTCATAAGTGGGAGATGGATCACATGGGAAGGGTTAAAGGTTTGTGTTATAGTGCTAGACTGACTAGAACGGACTAGAACTACACTTTCTTCCGCACAGTTATATAGTACGATAGATGCTGAGTTAGTAATGATGTACGTGTAACCATGGGAGCTTACCACCATCGTAACCAGCACAAAAGATTCGAATACAAACAACAAAAGAAAATATACAGAAATTTGGAGTTTATGACAAAGAAAAATTAACTGATGAAAATAACTTTGATGTGTGAGTTTGTCTGTGTTTTTTCAGCAGTGTGAGCATGTCTTATTGTGCTCTAATTGTTGCCTAGACTGAACACTTGCATGCTCCAACACAGCATGCTGCTTCTTTGGATTATAGCTTAATGTCGTTGCTGCTGCCTGTTGGAGGATACTGATCTGATAACAACACATCCTTTAAGTCCTGAAGGTTGTGAGGTGGGACCTCCATGAATCGAATTTATTTGTGCAGCAAATACAACAGATGTTTGATTAGACTGTTTTATATAACCAGTTATGGTCCTCAAACCATTCCTGACCCTTTTTAGCAGTTTGAGCTACAGTAGCTTGTCTGTTGGATCAGGTCAGATGGACCAGCCTTCGGTCACCACGTGAATCAGTGAGACTTGGCCTCTCATGACCCTGTCACTAATTCCTCACTGTTCCTTCCTTAGAACACTAAATAGATGCATCCATCAATATGAATGTGTGTGAATGGTAGTTAGGAATTATTTAAAAGCGTACAAAAAAGTGCTTGTGTGACTGACTGTGAATGGGTGAATGTGGCATGTTGTATAAAGCACTTTGAGTGCTCCAGAATTGTAGAAAAGTGCTATATATAAGATAATATATAATATATAAGCAGAGGCGTCACACAATACACAGAATGTGAACCTGACAGCGGACTACAGCAACCTCCTAAAGGAAGAGCCATGACGTGATCCTCGCCTAGTGGCTGAAGAACCTCGTGGCACTCTATGATCACCTGGCAGCACAAATAAATTGCTAAGAAAAGGCAGATTAATCAAGATCATGAAGGATCCCCACAACAGTACAGTGAATGAGAACAACAGCGATCAGGGAGTTCTAGTTTCAGAGAGATGAGCAGCTGCTGGCTAACAATCCAGACACAGTGGTGGTTGCAAGGATCTGAAGACCGCTGTCGTGATAATGTGGCAATCCCAGCAGTCAGGATGTTACAACCTGCCTCAAAAGCCACAACATAAAAGTGGAGACTGACACAAGAGTTATAAGAAGCATAGGTTATATTTTTAATTACAGCAAAACTAAATGCTCTTAAATGACATGTTAAAGCAAACATGGATGCCCCTAAATGAGGATCACAAGTTGCTGCACTGAACACAGAAAAGTAATATGTGACCAACAAAAAGAGGATACAGCAGCCACAAACCAAAAGAAATACCACAATGCAAACCACAAGTAGCAACCAATATTTCCAACTAAGTGATCTGTTTGTGTAGTCACAAAGTGAATTATCAAGTAGTCCTAGATGTTGTGGACTATGTAGCTAGCTGCTGGAACATAATATTTTCACAAGATAACATGAGATTAAAAGAGCGGGTCTACATGCAATGATGCTAGCGCTAGCCATGCTAGCATGCTACCTCCAACAGATAGTCAGACTGAGTCCACAGGTGATGACTCAGAGTCAGTTTTTTACATATCCATGTTAGAAAGAGCGGGAATAGCAAGGCTAAATGCCTTTTTAGAGTGTGTGCTTGTACAAAGGGCAGTGCAAAGTTTTCAGCGTAAACAGCAGTGTTGTTCAATTCAAACCGTTAGCTACGTCTTCCCCTCCGTGAATCGCTAACCAATCAGTGAGCTCCTTATATTGCAGCGGACTGCATTACTTTTTCTCCAAGGACCCAAAAACAAAGCAAAACAAAACACGGAAATGGTAATGGGCATAGGTAATCTGATAGTTTACAGCTAATTCTGTAGCTAATCCCAAAGATAATGCATTTGCTAATATGATCGCTATGAACTGACAGGAAAGGTAAATGCAGTGAGTAAATGGTTTTGAAAATGAGGAGTGGAATCAATTTTAAATGTCAGAAATAAATCTTGATTTTTGAATCTTTTTATTTCTCTTTTTAAAGTTGCATTTTAAAAAAGATTGAATGAATGATTTCAAAATCTTTTTTGGTTTTTATAAAGAGTTAAATTTTTTGTGAAAATATAAGCTTCTTTAGTTAATGTTTTTATTCATTTATTTTATTATTCATATTATTGTCTGTGTAGATACTGTGCTGGAGTGGACAGGGGGTGAAGGGCAGATTGGGAGAAAAAAGTGGAGGAATAGAAGAAGAAAAAGGACAGAAAAAAGAGAGAAAAGAATGGGCGTTTGGGGAATAACAAGAGAAGAGGCGTGTAAGATTGTACCTATGCTTGCTGGTCCCAACCCTCGATAGTCACGTTTTGGGGGGTTTAGCAATCTTGGGGGGTTTACGAAGGATAATCTTTACGTTTATCCTTCGTACTCCATATTCCAATGATTGTTTTACTCTGTGTTGTTGTTGCTGTTGTCCTTGTCCTGGATATGTCTTCCATAGTTGCTATTTTGTTTTCTCAATAATAAAAAACAAACAAACAAACAAAAAAGAAAGGAGAAAAAAGCTAATTATTCACTGGTTGTTTAAGAAAAAGGCATTGTTGATTTCTCCTTAAACATTTCTCTCTGGGACTTTTCCCACTGACTATATTTTTAGAGATTTTTGGGAGGGGGGTTTAGAAAGACTCACCACACACCCAATGCTGCATTAGAGTCGCATTAGAATTTCTTGACATTCTGACTGAAAGAGTAATAAAAATTCTATCATCTCGTTTCACAAGCAACTCCCTAACGTTATCTAATACGAGTTTGTATGAATATATGAGGACATAGAGAGAAAAGATGAAAACCAACTGTGCAAATCAAAAACATGCCAACAGCATTGTTGGCATGTTTGACTTTTGGCCACAGAAAAAGAAGGCTGCAAAGCTTAGATGCATGAAAAAGAAACACAAATTTCTTTTTCATGCATTTATAGAATCTTAGGCAAGACTGAACTGCACTGCAAGTTCTGTACCGAGTTCTTCTTCATATAACTGGATGTTTCATTAAGTAATTTCAGTTGAAAATTGTCAGAGGTTAGTTCCCCAGACCTCATCCACCTGGGAGTGTTTAAATAAAGGACTTAATACATAGCTCAACAATAGTTGATAAAGTATCGCATAAAGTATGTTCCAGTCACTTTGTAATTGAGAATAAGAGTGCACATCTGCAGACAAATAGTTAAATCTGTGATTCTGGATTGCATTAAAATGTGCCACTGACAATGCTTGGTGCCACTGCAGTATTGCACTGAGCACATATTTGGATCAGTTTTCAAACTCTATGAAAGATGAAAAGTCAAAAGTTGATTTTTTTTTTAAAAATTTGCTATGTTTTGATTAGTGGTGGCGGATGTGTTTAGTGGTGGTGCTTGTCACTACCCGATCCGTACCGGAAACCCAATCGGTACCCCGCATGCGCAAATCTTACGTCACTTCCTCTCTTTGCCAACATTGCGACATTGAATATATTTGAATGATACGGTTAGTGCCCAGTTTGCTCCTAGCATTTCTCAGCAGCTCTGCCTCCTTTTCGACTACCGGGACATTTAAACAATGGATAATCCGTATCCGCAACAAATTTTGCTTTTCTCCTCAACAGAGAGCGTTCCCCGATTGAACAACAGCGCCGTAAAATAAGAAGAATGGTGCCTAATGACAGAGTTAATAATACAGACTTTATAATATGTCACGCGAAGATTCAGCAGCCAGATGAAGTGTTTACTGGCAACTGACAGTGATAGCGAACATCATCATCACTTTTCCAACAATCCTCTCCACACAGACAAGCATAAACACACTCGATTATCACTAAATCAAATTTAACACACGTTTGTAATGACGCTAATTCAGTTTACAATAGGGTTCATTCGCTCAGTCAGCAGGTGGCGGTATCCTCGTACACTGGGGGGTACACTGCCATTAAACAAACAGAAGAAGAAGAAAACCCCTGCACATGCACGGTACGGATCGGGTAGACCCGATTTGTACGGTCCGACTTTGCACATGCGCAGTAAGGATCGGGAGTCCCGATCTGTCACTATCTTTTTACTTTTTTGTTTTTGTCTACATTATATTAAATGTTTCATTATCGGAAACATTTTAAGAGATACTTGTTATTCTTAACATCTTAACAGATACTCTGACCTGTAACTATCGTAAAATGCTTCGACCGGAAGTAGACACCTTTCGCGCATGCGGGGTACCGATCGGGTTTCCGGTACGGATCGGGTAGTGACACTTGGTGTTCACTCTCTCTGAGTATCACTTCCTGTTCCTGTTCTAATACAGTGGTGTTTTTGTGTCACTTTTCTGCGTAGCAGTTTAATTAAAAGCTTATAGATAACTTCTTATTTCATAGTGTAATCTTCACATGCTTCATCTAAAGCACACTCGCTAATTTATTGTTACAGTATTCACTCACTGTGTCTTTAGGGTTTCACTAGCTTAGCTTAGCTCATAGCTGACTTGCTAGCAGCATTGCCTCTTCATCTGTCCCTCCTGCACTTTCCTGCTCATTGTGTCAGATTTTCAGTTACTCCTCGGCCTCTTTTAGCAGTAATGATACTTGTAAAAGATGCAGCCTATTTTCAGGTCTGGAGGCCAGGATCACTGAATTGGAGACTCGACTTCACACCCTTGGAATAACCCATAGCTAACCAGGCCCCTGTAGCCGGTCTAGCCAAAGATAGCATAGGCCCTGCTAACAGGATGGCTGACAGTGAGGTGGAAGCATAGGTCAAAAGTTACAGTAAATTTAAAAAATGTCGGAAAACCCTGTCAGTGACGAGTTAGGGTTTAAAGGGCCTTGGTACACCACCAACCTTTTTATGTATCTGAGACATGTGAAGCTGAAAACCTCAGCAACCAAAGTCAGTTGTCTTCCCGTGTCCTTCAACGCACATATTAAACAAATATGTAAGACTGCTTTCTTCCATTTGTGCAACATCTCTAAAGTTAGAAATATCCTGTCTCAGAGTGACGCTGAAAAACTAGTTCATGCATTTATTACTTCCAGGCTGGACGACTGTAATTCATTATTATCAGGAAGTCCTAAAAACTCCCTGAAAAGCCTTCAGCTGATCCAAAATGCTGCAGCAAGAGTCCTGACAGGGACTAGAAAGAGAGAGCAGATTTCTCCTGTTTTGGCTTCCTGTTAAATCCAGAATTCAAAATCCTGCTCCTCACATACAAGGTCTTAAATAATCAGGCCCCATCTTATCTTAATGACCTTGTAGTACCATATCACCCTATTAGAGCACTTCACTCTCCGCCTTGAGGCGACTGATGCTGATGTTGAATTGAATTGATTATAGCGGAGATGCTGACAGATTTTTCATTTGTTTTACCTAAAGCCAAGTGGGAAACATTTTAAACATGTAATTCCTAACATTAGAGATCCATAAAGTTCTTTTGCTTAGAAACTAGTGAGTGGAAGGGTGAGCGCTGTGCTGCCACTGGATGCAGATTAAATTGAAGCCAGTGTGTTACTGAGTTCCAGTAATCTGCCTCAGCAGACAGCCAATGAAAAAGAGAGCAAGGGGAACCTTTACCATTACCAGAGCTGACGCTCCTGTCCTTCCTGCCCTTGCTTTCTCTCACCGTATAGCACTGTTCTGTTGTGCAGCCTAGAGACGAGCAGAGAATGGACTCAAACGAGGAGGCAGAGGGTGAATGAGAGGGAGAGAATCTGAGGAAGAATTTGGGGTTGGTGTGTGGAGCTACTGTTTTGTGTGCGTGTTAGACGATGACGTGCGCTGTGCTCTGAGATGGCGTAAAGAATTCTGATTGCCTTCAGCGGTGTGGAGGAGGCATCTCAATCCTTGAGAGGGGCCTACATGCAGTAATGTCTGTCCGCTGTGGTTTCTCTCCTTTGCAAAGGAGAGCGTGTGCATGTTTTCTTCCTCTTTCCTCCCCCTCTCGTTCTCTGGTAATCCTTACCTCCTCGGTTCTTCATACTGGCATCTTTTTCCGTCTTCCCACATTTTTCCTTCAGGGATGAGATAAGTGGTGATGAATCTGACAATATATTGAGAGCTCCTTTTTTGTCTGATGAACATGGATTGTCTTTGCATTGTCACAACCAAGGTAAGAGACATGATTCACTGGACTTGAGAATAGTCATTGTACGGGAATGAGGGATGAGGTAAAGCAGGGGAAAACGCTGTTTGTGTGTTGGTTGTTTCTGGATGTTTTCATGAATATAGATGTTTGCTATCCCTCCCTCCTGGTTGTCTTCATTCCCATGTCACTCTAAAGTAAAAAGTTGTATAAATTCATTTTCATTGCTGCTGCTGGACATTTCTGTTTACCTGTTCTGGTTCACGTCTTTCAGTCAGCAACACTATAAAAAGCTCAGATATGGCAACAGAAGCTGTTTTGAACTTGTGGCTCTGCTGCAGCCCAGTGCTCACACAACGTGAGTAATGCCAACACTGCAAGAAAAAGGTTGTTTCATTGTAACGCAGAAGTCTTTGTGCACACCTGGAACATTTTATTTTAGAAAATGTTTAAGTTACTGTGCAAACGATCATTGCATCACTCAAGAGAGCAGTTCTTCAGTCCCTGTGACCACCATACTGTTATCATGTTTATTAGATTTCCTTTCTAAGTTATTGTTTCTTTGGTATACATAATCCTTACCTCTTTCCTGTTTATGATTCAAAATTAATTCAAAGTATCTCATCATGACACTTGTAACATCACAAAGCACCGTGAATGAAGAACATCAGACAGGGATCATCGGTGGTTGAGGATAGGACCACAATGGATAACTTCAGATGCTGCAGTGACTCTACGCGGCTCATAACGTTAAAAACATTTTAATAAATGGTCTGCCATCACTATGTCAGAAGTTTAATTTTTGTTCATGTTGGATAATCTTTCTTTACATTTGGGTATTAAGAATATATTTAATTACCAGAAAAAGTATTTCTACTGGCATTAGTTCCAAGTTTGTAACATCTGGTATTGTGGCGTCCCTGGTTGCAGCCATTGGCCCCTGTTTTAATAGTCACGAGTCAAAGTGAAACTCTCTTTGAATATCACCTTTATTTTCATCTAATCTAAAACTGTATGATCTTTATGGACATAGGACAGTGCAGAGAAGACAGAAGCTGGGAGAGGGTGCACAGTAAATGGCCGGTGGGTTTGAACCCAGGTCTCTGTAATGGCCCTATCACATCTGTATTTATAACCTAACTATGTGGGACAATATTACAATGTTAACCACCTTGAGGCGACTATTGTTGTGATCTCATCCTGCATAAATAAAAAATGAATTTAATGAAGTTGACATTTGTTTCTCTTTTGTGTATTAAAATTACAGCAAAAATCATTTCTAAACCTTTTTTTAGGAAATATCACCAAACTTTTGAAGTTTTGAAGTTTCATAAACTGATGACCACAGAATCACATTTGTAGCTCTTCTCAAATGAATTAAACTACATTTCTCTGGAATCACCTGCAGGTTATATTCAAAGTATGTAAGTATGACCTGTGGTTATCCAGCTCTCTGGTCGGTGTGTTAGCTGTTGAAGCTATTTTAGCACTAATGGTACTCACTGCAAATGCAGCTTAGCTCAGTGCATTGTACACCGAACTGTTATAATCTTATAATTAGATTCACCACAGTAGCTGGTGTGGATATAGTAACTTAGCTTCAGTTAGCTGGGCTCTAACCCGAGCTGCCAGGACACCAGGCTGGCTGTGAGGGTCCCATTATAATTCAGTTTAATTTAATTTTGTTTATATAGTTCCAAATATTCGTCAACATGTGTTATATTGCAAGGCAAAGGCCCTACAATAATACAGAGAGCCACAACAATTAAATGACTCCCTGTGAGGAAGCACTTGGTGACAGTGGGAAGGAAAATCTCTTTAAGAGACGAAACCTCTGGCAGGATTAGGCTCAGGAAGGGGAAGCCATCTGCCACAGTTGTTTGGGGGTGAGGGGAGGGAGACACTGTGGAAGATAGCCAGAGACTAAGAATAACTGATGATTTAAATGCATAGTGGTTTAGAAACACTATTTTTACTCACTGTGTTTATAAAGGTGAATAAAGAAAGAACATTCAGCGCATTGTGTGAATCCCCGAGCACACTAGACCTACTGAAGCATTCAGGGTCACCTGATCCAGTCCTAGCTACAGATACAGCCACTTACAATAACCACCTGGATCCTGACAGGACCGTGCCAGATCCTTAGCCACTCCGCAGCTGGTTCTTAACCAAATCTTAGCTGGCTGGGAGAGGCAGTTCTAAGTGGCTGTATCTGTCTGTGCTTTAGCAAAGATCTCTAAAAATCTTTCCATTAATACAGAACATTGCAGCGAGAGTAGTGACAGGGACCAGAAAGAGAGAGCAGATTTTCCCCATTTTACCTTTGCTTCATCCATCACTCTAACCCTGTGAAATCCTGCTCGTCACATACAAGGTCTTAAATAATCAGGCCCCATCTTATCTTAATGACCTTGTAGTACCATATCACCCTATTAGAGCACTTCGCTCTCGCTCTGCAGGCCTACTTGTTGTTCCTAGAGTATTTAAAAGTAGGATGGGAGGCAGAGCCTTCAGTTTTCAGGCCCCTCTTCTGTGGAACCAGCTTCCAGTTTGGATTCAGGAGACAGACACTATCTCTACTTTCAAGATTAGGCTTCAAACTTTCCTTTTTGCTAAAGCATATAGTTAGGGCTGAATCAGGTGACCCTGAACCATCTTTAAATGATGCTGCTAAAAGGCTTCCACTGCTGGCAGCTTCCAGTGACTGTTTCTTTTTGACTAGTCCCTTCACTCTTTGTTTTAAAACACCACTACTGTTAATTAGTAACTTCAACTCTTGCCTTGCCTCCTATTGTTCACCTTTTGTCCTGTCTTTTTTTGCTCTCCTCCTCTTTCCCCTCACCCTCAACTGATTGCAGAGGATGGTTGCCTCTCCATGATCCTGGTTCTGCTGGAGAACCAGAACTCTCTCTCTCTCTCTCTGTGTGTGTGTGTGTGTGTGTGTGTGTGTGTGTGTGTGTGTGTGTGTGTGTGTGTGTGTGTCATCATACAAAGATGCAGTGTGGTACCAGGCGGGGGTGCCTTTTATCCCCTTAATCTTTTTCAATGATAATTGACCCACTAACTATAGCAACAAGAACAGCAAGGGTTTGGTCAAAGGGAAGCTTTAGAACCCAAAATATGATTGTATGCTGACGATAAGCTTGTGTATTTCTGACCCAGTGTCCAGCATTCAAGACCTTTTAATTTAACTGTTTGTCTTGTATTACAGTCAATTTCCATAAAACTGAATTAATGAAATTAGGCATTAAGATCCCAGACGGGCAGCCTCTTCTAAAATTTTAGAGATTCTCTTTTTCTCTTGGTGTAAGAATTAATTTGGTGAAGATGTTTTTAATAATTAGAGTTATTGGAAGTGTGTTACAAAAATCATGGGATTGTCACTTTGCCCAGTATTATTACTGCTCTCCTAACATCAGAAGAGTCCTATGCTGGATAAGAAACTGCAAAAGAGGCGCTGCTTTACTAAAGGATCAGTCAAACTGTTTTTGGAAACCTGGAAGCTTTCGTTTGTGTCAAATATGGAAGCAAAAGATACTAAGGTGCTTTTTTTTTCTTTGTGTGTCTAGTCAGCTTTTTGGTGAAAAAGAAAGATGCAGGGTTGATATGGTTATTGAATATGGAGCTGCCAGGGATAAAATTCATGAATGTTGTGAAGGAGGATACAAGGGATGGGGTGACATGGAGGCAGATCATCCACTGTGACAACCACTGGGGTGAGCAGCTGAAAGAAGCAGTTAGTGGTAGCGTCTCATCTAATATCTTGTTAAATTCTGTAAAGTGGTTGCAGTTTCATATCCCTGATGTTTGACAGCACGGCGGTGCGGTGATTAGCACTGTTACCTCACTACTAGAAGGTCCTGAGTTTGATTCCAACACCTGGCCAGGGTCTTTGGGTGTGGAGTTTACATGTTCTCCCCGTGTTTGGTTGGGTTCTCTGCGGGTACTCTGGCTTCCTCCTACAGTCCAAAGGGGGGTTAGGTTCCTTGGTGTTCCCCCGGATAAGCTAGAGGAGGTGGCTGGGGAGAGGGAGGTCTGGGCTTCTCTGCTTAAGCTGCCGCCCCCGCGACCCGGCCCCGGATAAAGCGGAAGAAGATGGATGGATGGATCATTGCTCGGTAATTTGTCTTTGACCAATAAGTCCAGACTCGGTCACCTGGTTAAAGTGGCTGTTCAGATCTCAGGAAGGTCTCAGGTCCAGCTTGTGAACTTTGGTGCTGAGTAAGGAAACCTCTGTCATGTTATGTTCAGACCATCCTGTCTTTAGAGATTTTCTGGTCATCAGCATGAAGTGCCTGCAGTGATGACCAAGAGAGATAGAGTGTCTATTATACCTGCTGCTATTATCATGCTTAATAACACTTTGTTGATGCTACTGATGAAACTTAGGCTGTTTTTTTCTCTGTGTGGACATACTGCAAATCAGCTTCTCATTGGGGACAACAGAGTCACTATTGACCATTGAACATACATATATATATATTAGGGGTGCAACGATACACAAAATTCACGGTTCGGTTCGGTTCGATACTTTGGTGTCACGGTTCGATATTTTTTCGATACAAAAAAAATGTTCATGCCTTTTTAATTTGTCATTTATTAAAATTATAAATATATATTTTAACTCAAAAGTACAGTTTTTAAATTTAACCCTAACCCTTGTGCGTGTTTTTTATTTTGACAGCGAATGCGCACCTGTGGACCACTTATGTGCAGCCCTGGTTATTTAGCTCATCATATTGCAGCCACAGAAATTATTTTGTCCATGAAACCATAAAGCTGCACTTTCTTTTTGCCTTATAGTCTGATTTGTCATAACTTCTCCGTTTTGTGGTAAGCTTTTCTTTGGCTGTCACTTCTTCACCCTGACCTGTCTTATTTGGCTCAGCAGAACTGAAATGCTTTTACACGCTCACTCACATAAGCTCAGCGATTCTCTGCGCGATCAACCTCTCACATGTTTAAGCTTGCTGCGGGAGATTTCACTTGTCATGTTTGCATAGTAAGCTAACGATTAATAAGACGATGTCAGAGGAATTGGTGCACAAATTATCATCACTCACAGATCAGTGCTGTCGCTCTCTATACACAGTTCGCACGATTGCAAAGTGAAAGCAAAAAAACAAGCGCAAATTCAAACGCGACTTCAATATGTCACATATTGACAGTGGCTCACCGATGCCAATGACATAATTACCCAGCTACATTTCTGAAAGAATGCAAAAGCATTGACATATATTTTTCCTACAATAGCCCGACGGGCAGGGAAGAGATAGATTTTGGTAGCCCGACTGAAAAAATCGCTAGCTCCGGGACGTCGGGCTAGCAATATTGCAAGCCCTGTATGTGATTGAGGAATCACTCATCTTTGGAAAAGAGAGTTTATTACAGAGAAATGGCTCTTTCCAAAATAAAAGCTATACTATCCGCTTCTTCTGGGCTATATTCTCAGCAGCATAAGGAGAATCATGTGCTAACAGCTGTCTAAATGACTCGGCTAAAGTTAGTAGCATGCTTGTTGTTTTTGTCTTTGCACTAGGATGATGTCGGCGTAAATGTGCAGTCATATTCGTTGTGTTCCCACTAGTGCTTTCAGGTTAATCTCGTTGAAATGACCTTAACGCCACAACACGGCAAATCTCCGTTAACGAGCTACCGCCGATCGCTCCGTGCATGGGGCTACACGGCAAACACGTTAACGAGCTAACTGCGCTAACACACTAGTTCACACCAATGTAATTGAGCATTGCATGGCACATCCAACATACTGTTTTACTTTAGTCCATGACTCGCTTACCTTCACGGTCATACGTCACATGAAAACCAAAATAATTCCAAACGCCAGATCTGAATGTTGCAAGTAGAGCTTAACTTCTGTCTCGCTAGCTTGCCCTGCGCTCTTCCTTCTGACTATGCTGTCTGTGTTGAGCGCTCAGTGGATCTGCGCTCGACAGTGCAGCCTAGGCGGAGTAGTCGAACACAGATTCACTGAGCGCTCAACACAGACAGCATCGTCAGAAGGAAAATTGATAAAATAAATTACAAATGTTGTATTGTTCGATACATATGCGTACCGAACCGAAAGCACTGTATCGAACGGTTCAATATCGATACGAATATCGTTGCACCCCTAATATATATATATATATATATATTAGGGGTGCAACGATACACAAAATTCACGGTTCGGTTCGGTTCGATACTTTGGTGTCACGGTTCGATATTTTTTCGATACAAAAAAAAATGTTCATGCCTTTTTAATTTGTCATTTATTAAAATTATAAATATATATTTTAACTCAAAAGTACAGTTTTTAAATTTAACCCTAACCCTTGTGCGTGTTTTTTATTTTGACAGCGAATGCGCACCTGTGGACCACTTATGTGCAGCCCTGGTTATTTAGCTCATCATATTGCAGCCACAGAAATTCTTTTGTCCATGAAACCATAAAGCTGCACTTTCTTTTTGCCTTATAGTCTGATTTGTCATAACTTCTCCGTTTTGTGGTAAGCTTTTCTTTGGCTGTCACTTCTTCACCCTGACCTGTCTTATTTGGCTCAGCAGAACTGAAATGCTTTTACACGCTCACTCACATAAGCTCAGCGATTCTCTGCGCGATCAACCTCTCACATGTTTAAGCTTGCTGCGGGAGATTTCACTTGTCATGTTTGCATAGTAAGCTAACGATTAATAAGACGATGTCAGAGGAATTGGTGCACAAATTATCATCACTCACAGATCAGTGCTGTCGCTCTCTATACACAGTTCGCACGATTGCAAAGTGAAAGCAAAAAAACAAGCGCAAATTCAAACGCGACTTCAATATGTCACATATTGACAGTGGCTCACCGATGCCAATGACATAATTACCCAGCTACATTTCTGAAAGAATGCAAAAGCATTGACATATATTTTTCCTACAATAGCCCGACGGGCAGGGAAGAGATAGATTTTGGTAGCCCGACTGAAAAAATCGCTAGCTCTGGGACGTCGGGCTAGCGATATTGCAAGCCCTGTATCTGATTGAGGAATCACTCATCTTTGGAAAAGAGAGTTTATTACAGAGAAATGGCTCTTTCCAAAATAAAAGCTATACTATCCGCTTCTTCTGGGCTATATTCTCAGCAGCATAAGGAGAATCATGTGCTAACAGCTGTCTAAATGACTCGGCTAAAGTTAGTAGCATGCTTGTTGTTTTTGTCTTTGCACTAGGATGATGTCGGCGTAAATGTGCAGTCATATTCGTTGTGTTCCCACTAGTGCTTTCAGGTTAATCTTGTTGAAATAACCTTAACGCCACAACACGGCAAATCTCCGTTAACGAGCTACCGCCGATCGCTCCGTGCATGGGGCTACACGGCAAACACGTTAACGAGCTAACTGCGCTAACACACTAGTTCACACCAATGTAATTGAGCATTGCATGGCACATCCAACATACTGTTTTACTTTAGTCCATGACTCGCTTACCTTCACGGTCATACGTCACATGAAAACCAAAATAATTCCAAACGCCAGATCTGAATGTTGCAAGTAGAGCTTAACTTCTGTCTCGCTAGCTTGCCCTGCGCTCTTCCTTCTGACTATGCTGTCTGTGTTGAGCACTCAGTGGATCTGCGCTCGACAGTGCAGCCTAGGCGGAGTAGTCGAACACAGATTCACTGAGCGCTCAACACAGACAGCATCGTCAGAAGGAAAATTGATAAAATAAATTACAAATGTTGTATTGTTCGATACATATGCGTACCGAACCGAAAGCACTGTATCGAACGGTTCAATATCGATACGAATATCGTTGCACCCCTAATATATATATATCAAGTTAAAGTGGGGGATACTGTCTACTTTACAGGGAATATAAAAACTTCAGAAAGGATTTGTGCTCTCAGTTGACAAAGGATCAAAACAAAATCAACCAGTTTAGACTTGAGAGAAAGAATTGCTGATACTCAAAGTTATAACAATGTTTTCAAGTGTCCAGAAATGAAATGAGAAGTATCACAACACTGATACTTCACATGCATCTGATTCTCCAAAAGTCATTGCAAAACCTTTACTTGTCTAGATATACAAGATATCCAAACACAAACACATTAAGGATCCTTTAGAGCATCGTTGACTAATGCCTGGAACACCAGTGGTGCACTGGTCAACCAAAACAGCATCACTAGATAATCAAAGTGCCTGCATCTGCCGGGGAAGAGGATGGTTGAATGATTCCCGTAGTGAGAGAGTCTCTAATGCAGGTCTCCACTGGTTCTGTCTGGGTAGGAGAGGTGACCCTACCTGAGGCTAAGCAAGAAGTTAATAAACACACAGAAAAACTGTTGTACAGGACTACAAGCTGCGCCACAGCAATATAAATTTATTTGAAATGAATTGAATTGAACTGAATGAATTACATTATGTCTGAACACTGATAGGGCACAGGTTATCAGCATGCCAGAGGGATAATACATGAGTGCTGTCAGAGGGTAACACTGATGGTGGCTAATGATTGAATAATTATGACCATGTGACAAATTTGGACTTTACATGGATCACCTGGTTTCTGAGCAAAATCAACGCTGCGTTTGCTGTTTTGGGAATTTCGTCTTTTTTGTTTTTTCAATTTAGCATTTTTTGTGACTCATGGTTATTGAATATATTACCTCTCAGCTGTGTTAATATTGTATGCAGTACTGTGGAATAGACCTGACGGAGTGTAAAACAACCTGAAACATGCAGTATATAAGGTTTAACTCGTGGCGTATGCACTGCCAAAACTATTAAATATGAAACATATGTGCTTTCTGTGTAATGCACAGTTGCTGCAAAGAGATCTGAAGTACTATAAGCTACGTCTGCTGTTCTGTTGTAATGCTTTTGGGCATGATGAATATACTTTTGTAATTGAGTGAGAGGAAAATAGAGGGGAGGGGAAAAAATAAACAGATCCCTGGATGAACCTGTTTGATATGCTGTCATTGTTGCTGGGTTTGTTTTTTTTTTCATATAAATTTTTGACCACATAAGAATAATACAGTGTATATATACTAAGTGTACCACTTTTAAAGTGCTTAAAAGATAAGTAGTCTTTGGGGATGAAAAGTAATTTTCCTGTCAGTGTGTATTAAGAATGGTAGCTCAGAAGCCTACATTGTAAAACTGTTAATTGCTAAATTAACTTATCCTGATTAACCCGTCAAAATCTTAAACATATTGTGCGTGCATTTATTAAATGGGTTTATTCATTATATAGTTGGGGGAAATTGGGATAAAAAGGCAAAAAATGACAACTTCTAGAACTGATGAGTCATTTTGATCCCTTTAGATACATAGATATACACAGTGATGGGAACAGCAGCGTTAAAAGTAACGGCATTACTAACACTGTTACTTTTTTCAGTAACCAGTAATCTAACTAATTACTGTTGCTATCATTACAACGCCGTTACTGTTGCTAACAAGAAAAAGTGGTGCGGACGTGTTGAGGCTGTCTTCAGCTTACCGGGAGGTGGGGGGGGGGGGGCGAAACAATCGCACAAGTGCTGCTGATTGAGGAAGAATAAAGTAGTCATGGTAAACCAATCACATGATCAATTTAAGATTACATGGAACCAAGACGCTATGTCAACCCAAGACAAGGGTGAAGTTTTAGGAGTGGTGATGCCAAGAGAGAGTGAAAGAAAGAGTGACGGAGAGAGTTTTGAGTGAGTGTGTAGTGTATTGTGAAGTGAGTGTGTAGTGTAGTGGATAGTGTTGTTGTGTGTGTCAGAACAATGAGGCGACTGCTGAAGGTCACAGCTGCTGCCAAAAAGCCACCAAACAGTGTAAACGCTGTCTGCAGGTGGAAACAGGAGCAGCGACACACCTGCTGCTCTCAGGCCTGCAGGTATCAGGCTGTGATCTGCTTTTTTATCTTACAGTGGACAGAAATTATTTTTGGGAGGGGCACAAATAGATTGTGTGGCATCGTATTTGATGCAGAACAGCTGATTGTTCTGTAAATAGTTTCAGTGGTTATAAAATAATAGCTTTGCTGCATCTTAGGTAAATAGCTGCATATAACTTTGTTGTTTGTAAAACTTGTGCA
The DNA here is from genome assembly GCF_900408965.1 of Simochromis diagramma. Taxonomy (NCBI): domain Eukaryota; kingdom Metazoa; phylum Chordata; class Actinopteri; order Cichliformes; family Cichlidae; genus Simochromis; species Simochromis diagramma. The sequence goes on along the minus strand of NW_024386778.1, from coordinate 187,627 downwards.
TAGGTTTATATTTGCATTTCAAGTTAAGAGAATGATTTTTAAACATGTTTGTGGTTGTTACAGTAAAAATATAACTTTTTCTACTCGGATTTTATATTTTTTGTCTGGTTTCAGATCAGCTGTGCTGATACAGTATGTCAAATAACTGTAAATTCAGACGTGTGAGGTTGTGCTGAAAAGAACGGTACCAAACAAAACAAGGCAGGATAAATCGTTTTTAAAGGTGAAATGACAAGTAGTCAAAAACACCCTCGACCACAGAGGGTTGAACATTTTTTAAAGTAACGCAGTAGTTACTTTTCCTAGAATTTAGTTACTTTTATAATAACTCTGTTACTAACTCAGAGATACTTTTTTGAAGAAGTAACTATTTACTATTACTAATTACTTTTTCAAAGTAACTTGCCCAACACTGGGTATACAGTATACATGTATAATCCAAATTCCAAAGAAGTTGGGGCGTTGTGTAAAACATAAATAAAAACCGAATACAATCTTTTTCAATGTATATTCAAATGAATACACCACAAACACAAGACATCTAATGTTCAAACTGATAAATTTTGTTGTTGTTTTGCAAATCTTCACTCATTTTGAATTTGATGTCTGCAACACGTTCCAAGAAAGCTGGGACAGAGACAGCAAAAGACTGGGAAAGTTGAGGAATGTTCAAAACACACCTGTTTTCAACATTCTGCAGGTGAACAGGTTAATTGTAAACAGGTGTTTGTCATGATTCGGTATAAAGGTACTGTCCCTAAAAGGCTCAGGTGTTCACAAGCAAGGATGGGATGACCACTTTGTGAACAACTGCGTGGGCAAATAGTCCATCAGTTTAAGAACAATGTTTCTCAACGTACAATTGCAAGGAATCCAGGGGTTTCATCATCTACTGTCCATAATATCATCAAAAGACTCCGAGCATCTGCAGAAATCGCTGCATGAAAGCGGGAAGGCCGAATACCAACACTGGATGCCCATGACCTTCGATACCTCAGGCAGCACTGCATTTTAAAACATCATTCTGTAAAGGATATTACCGCGTGGGCTCAGGAGTACTTCAGAAAGACATCAAAATTCTGTACATCAATAAATCAGGTTCATTTTATTCTAATGATCTCTCCTTATTGAACTATAGTTGGCTGAAACAAAGGCAGAGGGAAGGGCGAAGGCATGTCAGGAAGCAGTGAAAGAGAAGAAAAGGTGTGGAGATGAATGTAGGGGCACTAAATGTCAGATTCTGATTGGTGAAGGAACTGTTGGCTGATATGCTGGAAAGAAGGAAGGCAAGTGTATTATGTGTAAACCCAAGTAGAAGGGAAGCAAGGCCAGGAGTATTGGAGGTGGATTCAAACCATTGTATCATGGCATAGATAGGAACATAAATTTTAGGAGTCATTTCTTGGAGGAATATTGATGCCTAGGGGATGTTTAATGCTGTCGGTGAGTATGTCCCACATGTTGGATGTCAGGAGATAAAGAGAAATTTTGGAGTAAGTTGGAGAGAATGTCCCCAAGGGAGAGAGTGTGATTGGCGCACACTTTGATGGACAGGAAGGAAACAGAGGTGAGGTTATGGATCAAGTGATAAGTATGGTGTTAAGAAGAGAAATGGACAGATGTTTGTAAAGTTTGCCGATAAGATGGAAATGGCTGTAGTGACCATGTCCTTAAAGAACACCTTCAACAGTTGTGCCTTGAACCAACTGTTGTTGTGATTTGGCGCTATATAGATCAAATTGAATTGAACACTTATATGAACTTGACTGACATCCCATTCTTAATCTGTAGGGGGTTAATACAATGTCAGCCCACCCTTTGCAGCCATACAACACGTTCTCATCCCAAAGTGTAACAAATTACGCCATGTGACACATTGTCGGTATGTTATGCTTTCGGCCTCCCAACACATCTCTATGTTACGCATTCAGAAATGTCAGGAAACATGAGAACTGTTTGGAATGAATCTACACATGTACATTTAGTTTTACTGTCATTAGGATTAATGTTAGGGTTAGGGCTGGAATACACAGTTGGAACGCGTGTTACCGCCGGGAGCGTCATTCTATTGGATTCCATCCACAATCCGGCGCGTATCATAGGGACGCGGAAGGGTACCTTTTGCGTTCCTATTGGACGCCTCGGGATGTGACAAATCGTTGGTATGTTACGTGTCGGGAATGAGAATGGTCTGAGCCGTAAGATCTTCATCTCTTTTGGGAAGGCTTTCCATAAGGTTTAGGAATATATTCATGGGAATATTTGACCATTTCCAGTAATAATGGATTGGATTTATATAGCGCTTTTCAAGGCACCCAAAGCGCTTTACAATTCCACTATTCATTCACTCTCACATTCACACACACTGGTGGAGGCAGCTGCCCTGGGGCAGACTGACAGAAGCGAGGCTGCCATATCGCACCATCGGCCCCTCTGGCCAACACCAGTAAAGTGTCTTGCCCAAGGACACAACGACGAGGACAGAGAGCCCGGGATCGAACCGGTGACCTTCCGGTTACAGATACGCTTCCCAACCCCCTGAGCCACGGTCGCCCCGACAGTAGCACATTTGTGAGGTCAGACACTGACATTGGACGAGAAGGCTTGGCTCTCAGTCTCCGCTCTGAATCATCCCAAAGGTGTTCTGTTGGTTTTAATTGAGGACTCCGTGGAGGTCAGTCAGGTTCATACCAAACCCGCTCATCTATGTCTTTACGGACCTTACTGCACTGCTGTGTAGTTATCTTGAAACATGGAAGAGGCCATCCCCAAACTGTTTCCACAAAGCTGGGGCTTGATCGCAGCTGCTTGGCCATGGAAACCTATTCCATGAAGCTCTGTATACATTGTTCTTGAACTCATTTGAAGGCCAGGTGAAGTTTGGAAGTCTGTAGCGATTGAGTCTGCAGAAAGTTGGTGACGCCTTCATCCAACATGGAGTCAGCTCACACTGAAAAAGAAAGTTTGATCTTATGAGTGATTTTTTTTTTTTTAAACATTATGTTTATTGACTTTTATATTACAGAACAAGCAAAGAATAATAGTACAGTCAACATGAGATTTATATTAAAGAACAGTCCCCAAAATAAACAAATATAAATTAAAAGAAACAACAACAATAATAATAATAATAAAAATAAATAAATAATAAAATAAAACAAAACCGATGCACAGCATGGGTAAAACAAACAAAGCAGGACATGAACGAAAAATAAAAACAACAAAACAAAGAAACGGATAACAAAGAAAACAACAACAAAAAACCAAAAAAAACCCAAAAAGAAAACCACACACACACACACACAGAAACCCAAAACTCAGCACCAAGTATCACCTTCTAAATTAATTCCCTTCATAATGTCTCAGAAACTCAGTTAAAGGTAACCATATTTCTTCAAAATCTACTCCCTTTCCTCTGACAATATAAGTAAGTCGTTCCAATACAATACATGATGCCATCTCCTTCACCCACATATGACTTGAGGGTACATCCACTTTCTTCCAATACAAAGATATTAAGCGCCTAGCTTGCAGGAGGCCAAAGTCAATTAATTTTAGCTGTCTGGTGCTAAAGTCACAGTTCTTTGGATATATACCCAACACACACATTTTTGCTTCAACAGGTATATTTACTCCAACAATCTTAGATAAAGTTTGCGTGATTAACTTCCAGTACTGTTGTAATTTTGGACAGCTCCATACACAGTGGACCAGAGTGCCCTTCTCGTCTAAACATTTACTGCAGCTATCTGGGATGACAGGCGACCAGCGATTCAGTTTGACTGGGGTTATGTAAGTTCTCATCAACCACTTATATTGGAGGATTTTCATCCTTGTATTAATTGATTGCCTTTGGGCTTTCAAACATGCAGTTTCCCAGTCCACCTCGTGTATCTCCTCTTGGATGTCAGCCCTCCATGCGTCCAACTTGTGGCCAGTTTCTTCCAGTCTAAAAGTTACAACTCGAGTAAAGTAACACACACGTTACTTACATTATTGCGTTATACAGCATGTCAAAGATTCTTTGTATCACATTCCCACATCCTTCTGTACCCACAGTATTAGTCCCATCCTGTGTCTCTTTAGTTTTCCATTAAGTGTGCAAATCACTCAGCCAGCAGACCTTCTGTTTGCATTTTCACTCACCAACTCTTCCCCTTCAGTCCCGCCTGCTTGCTCACGAGCTTCCATGGAGCTTCACATCAAGTGAAAGCTGTTCTACTTTTTCTTTTGTATTTTAAATTTACCAAAACAAAATGAGACAATCAGATTTGTTTCTTCAAATCAGTGATGCTGCTACTTATGTTCCATCTGGCATTGTTATTTTAAAGATAACACTCAGCTTCCTTTATGTTCCTACAGCACTCCCATGGTTTTTGCATGCTACTGTGGTCTGAGATCATGACTAAGTGTGTGTGTGTGTGTGTGTGTGTGTGTGTGTGTGTTTGATAGAGGTAGTGATGTAGGGATGACGCCCACTTTGAGGGAGGCTAACTGGTGTTTCAGTTACACAGGTCTTGTTATATATGTCTTGTGTGACGGGTGCATGTTAGTGTCCAGTAACCTAATAATGTAGTAGTACAAATTTAAGGTGACCATGAGGGTTTTTAAAGGTGGCTTTGGTTAAAAATAATAATTATTATTATTATTTGCAAGTCACGTTTTCTTTTTAACACTGTTCATGTGCTGATGCTCTTTGGCTGTTTTACTTTGGTGGCCACAGTCATGCCTAACAGCACAAATCTGTCTTGTAATCACTGCCACCTTCAGCCTTGGCTAACGCAACCTGCTAACCAGGCTTAGTGTAAGCTTTGATCACTCACTCAGTGCTGCAAGACCTCAGTGAAATTAGAAGACTAGCAGCAAAATATGAAAAACGCTTTTAAAAATCTGTAGTTTTACAACAGATGTATCCTGATTTTACTCTCATTTTAATCATAAACACTGGCATTTATCCAAAACCTTCACCTTGCAACAGTTAACAGCAGTTTTCACAACACAGCTTGTTTTTAGGGAAAATGTCACTGAGGAGAAAATCACTAACTATGAGTACACACATTTGAAAGACAAGTATCAAACATGACTGGCTATTGTAAGCCATCAACGTCTGCCACGTATTTTCAATGTAAGAAAGAACATTAGCATGAAACTTTGCAGATTTTATATTAAAAAGGTGACATAGAAGCCATTTTGATAGTGAGCTTGTTGCGCAATATAAGCTTAATATATTGTTTAATGCATTACGTTATACCACCAACTACCATAGAAGGTCTTCAAACCCATCAGGATGAGCACTGTCACAACCCTACACAATGATCACTGGTGTGAATGTCTCTGACCAAACAATCAGAAACAGAATTCATGAGAGTGGCCTGCAGGGCCACTAGTGGGCTCTAGTGGGCTCTAGTGGGCTCTGTACTCACTATTTGGCACAGTTCAGTCGAACTAGGATTTGCCATAGAATACCAGAATTGGCAGGTCCACCACTGACAGTCAATGTGTTTCTGTCTATCTGACGCTACGAACACTGTTCTACGTGTGTGGCAAGAGAGCGCAGGCTGGTCTCTCTATATCACTCACTCACTGATTGTTTTTATATTAGTGTGTGCTCAAACAAGGGACTTTTTTCATATTTATATGAATATGAAAAGTCTTCATATTTTAACTAGCCCATACTCAAACATTTTTGTGATGTACACAATATTGCTAACAATATTTGCTCATCTGCCTTCACACACATATGAACTTCAGTGACATCCCTTAATCATACTTAATCCATAGAGTTGAATATGATCTTAGTCCACACTTTGCTGCTACTACAGCTTCAACTGTGCTGGGAAGGCTTTCCACAAACTTTAGTTTTGTTCACTTTTAAAATTCTAAATAATTTAGCGCCCAGCTATCTTTCCCAACTCCTCCACTTGTACAATCCCAATAGAGCACTTAATTCGTCCAATCAGATGCTCCTAGCACAACCTAGGAGGTGACCGGGACTTTGCAAGCGTAGCACCCAGACTCTGGAATAACCTCGCCGGTTCATATTCGTGCCGCCGAGTCTATCCAGTCTTTTAAATCACGTCTTAAAATCTATCTTTTTACTTTGGCTTTTGATTCTTACGAGTTGGCTTGTTGTGTTGTCACCTATTGATTCCTGTCCTGTTTTTATTGTTTTGTTTTAATTGTCTCATGCGTTTACTGACTGTGAAGCACTATGGTCAACTTTGTTGTTTTTAATATGTGCTATATAAATAAATTTTGATTTGATTTGAAAGTGTGTTTATAGGAATTTTTGACCATTTGTTTAAAAGTTCATTTGTGAGGCACTGACCGGAAAGGCCAGGCTCACAGTCTCCACTCGAATTCATCCCAAAGGTGTAATACCAGGATGAGGTGAGGACTCGTGTGCAGTAATGTTGGAACAACAAGGTGCTCAAATCCTCAGATTTTCCCCACAATTGTCCAAATGTCTTGTCTACACGGCCAAAGAGCTCTAGTTTTGTCTCATCGGACCAAAGGACGTGCTTCCAGTATGCATAATCCTTTTCTAGGTTGCTGTTAGTAAACTTAAGTCTGGCTTGAAGGTGTCTCTTCTGCAGAAGTGGTGCTTATTTTGCTCTCCAGCCTTGCAGTCCATTCCTGTGCAGGGTTGCTGGCGGGTGTTCTGTGGTCCTTAGACATATTGCATACTAGTTTTCTTTCCAGAGTCTTTGAAATCTTTCAAAGCTCTTTCTCTGCACTGTTGTTTTGTACTATGTGTCTCTCTTTTCTTGATGATAATTTTCACTCCAGTTCTTGACTATAGGAAACACCACAGTATCTTTGCATAGCCATTTCCTGCTTTTTGAGCATCAGCAATTGTTTTTCTCAAGTCTAAACTAATTTCATTTGCTATTGGTATAATGCTTTCAAGTGACAGTTGAAACCCTTGCTTAAGTTTTTAAACTTTGTGTAAACTAGAATATAACCCTTAGTTTTACTTTGAGCATTACAAAGTTAAAGCACGTCATTGCAAAGCAGTGATTTATGTTATGGCTCAATAGAGAGACCAGCTAATAATACTGAATCAGGTCATTAAAAAATAGTAATCTGTTATTGTGTTCAGATACATGTAAAGTTTCTTTCTGAAGAAAACAAGTGAATAAAGAAATTCTGTGTTGAAAATCTATTGCTCCAGTCAGTAACCTTAAACTAATAATTTGTCCCTGTGTGTCTGCAAACATCTTCAAAGGCAGTGATGGCATTTAAATGGTGTTTTGTGAATTAAATGAATCAGCATCATCTAGCTTAGTTCTGTGATATGGTTTCAACTACGATCAGCGAGACCTAGATCATGTTTGTAGAGGGAAAGGCCCAAACGCAGACTCACAGGCAGGTGAATATTAATAACCAACAATGCATTTATTAAGGCTGATGTCCGTGGTACAGAACTAAGATGAAAACAGAATGTGAAAGGCAACAAGGAAACCTTTATAACCAAAACCTAGACTGGGAACGAACACTAGGCACTGGGGACACCGGCCTCAGATGTCATCAGGCCATTCAGTGGGCGTTATAAGCAGAAATCAGCACCATAGATATGGGCCAGCAGGGGCCATCTCCACCTGCTAGATTGTTCAGAAGGTTGTTATCATCCATCCAGATGGAGGATCACTAACAGGAGCGTGGGAAGACTCCAGAATCCACTCTGGCTGGAATCCTGTGATACAGCAGTGTTTACAGGTAAGACGTTTAAACGGACAGCATTTATAGAATGACTATTAAAAGTCAGCGAGTGTCAATAATGTTAATGTGGTTATGTTAGTAATACAGATATAACAGCTTTGAGGTGCATTTGTAAATATTATTACGTTTGACCGTCTTTATGGTGCTAGCTTAAAGTTATGGTGTAAAGGTTAGCTTATAGTGTAATAAAGCAGTTACTGTTTAAACAATGATTAGACAGAAATGTTACTGGTTAATAAAGTTACCAGAAAACAGATTCACAGTAAATATCTCGATTAGCTTCAATGCATCTGTAATAAATATGTGCAAGTTTCAGTGCTTCGTTTAAACTGTATGATACTGACCCAGGGTCAGTGTAAAATACAATCCCAGCTGTGTGAACAAAGCCTGGCTCCTTTAATCCTGCACGACAAACCTCAGGATGCAGGTTATTATTACTCTTTCCTGCTGGCACACCTGTCACACCTGAGAGGCAGCTGGAAACTTACAGTAACGTTTACATCATGCAAAGACTGCCAGACTCTGTAATACTGTAGATCACAGGTGTCGAACTCAGGCCTCAAGGGCCGGTGTCCTGCAGGTTTTAGATGCGTCCTTGATCCATCACAGCTGATTTAAATGGCTAATTTACCTCCTCAACATGTCTTGAAGTTCTCCAGACGCCTGGTAATGAACTAATCATTTGTTTCAGGTGTGCTGATCCAGGGTGAGATCTAAAACTTGCAGGACACCGGCCCTCGAGGCCTGGAGTTCGACACCCCTGCTGTAGATGATCAGTGACTCAGGTTACCAGTAAACATTAAAAGGTACCTCTCTGTCTGTGTGTCTGTGTTGAACCTTTTATAATCAAATTTTAAGTTTTGGACTTTTCCCTTTGAAGACACGTTGAAGAGCTCACAGAGATTTGAAGTTGCAGATTTAGGAGCATTAGGCCCGATGATGGTGTGTAATGCCTGTACTTACCTTCTGCACTGTGTTTTTGTTACTAATTTATGTTTCTTGTTGTTTAACACAGATTTCAGAGGAGCACTTTTAAAGTATCCTTAATACTTTCAAGCAGAACTGGATTGGAAACCAAAAAAAGCTTTTTCTGAGCCATGAGAGCTGACGGGATACAACTTTTTAAAATCACAAACAAAGGTGAGCAACAACTGTTAATATGTGATTTTAACATGATCGTCATTTATATAGCGATCTTGTATTTCTTAAACATTTCCAGGATGGTGTCTGGCAGTTTCTTCATCCACAGAAGTTTCAGTTATCAGAGTGGGAGTGGCTGAGTCTCCTGAAGAAGTCCACACCATTTACAGAAATGTTTCACAGAAACTGATTTCTCTACCAAAGTGTGGAGTAGTGTGTTTCCATAGATCACCTCTGTATGAATGTACTTCTTAAAGTGAGTGTTTGTCCTCTGTTGTTCCTCAGGTACAGTGAATGATATTAACGGCAGGGAAACAACACTGGGGGAAGACAAGAAGGAGAAGTGTTTCCAGGAGGAAGCTGCAGTGAGGACACACTGAGGTCAGAGGTCAGAAGCTGAAACAGCTCAGCTTTATATGCTAGGTTACAGAAACAAATCTAAATATATTTATAAATAAACTTTATAGTGATATTTTAAATAATAATCATCATTATGATTAAAATATCAAACACTTCAGTGGATTTTGTGTCACATGTATTGTGTTGGCCCTGTGATAACCTGGCAGCCTGTAAACAAACAGGAAAGCAGACGTGTGTGATATAAATGTAAATGTGTTACATACGTATGCTGAAGTGTGTCATCAGGTTTGTCTCATGCTGATGGACCTGCATTCTTACATAGAAGAGACTGTTAAAGTCTTGCATTCAGTTAACAATAACGGGTCCAGTCTGTTTGGTTAAATGCAGTTTGTTGTCTATTTATTCACATGTTTTCTTAAGTGCGTATCCAGCTCAGCTTCACAGTGGAGCTGGATTTGTTCAATAAATAAACCTCCAAAAGTTAACAATAAACCTGCATCCGTGTACGTCGTTGTCCACAGGATGAGACAATCAAAGTGATCAAACTGGAAGACTGTGGAACATGTTAATGTTTGTGTGTTTGTGTCTTTCTAACAGTTCCTGGTGAATCACAGCAGAACCATAAAGGCTGCTGGACTGCACGACGGCTTAGCCCTGAGAAGCCATCCAGTTACAGGAGGAGCAGGTAGAAGCTGTTTTCAAAGTAGCTGAGCAGGTTTCATCTCAAGTAAGCGATTACCTGTTCGTTCATCTGTTCTGTCACTTACAGGACATTTAAGGACGTCTTTTGAGCGTCTAGTTGGATGTTATTCTGGTCACGCCCATGGTCATTTGCAACAATGGACGTACTTTTCATGTTCATCCAGTAACTTAGTAAATCATAAAACATTATTATCATAAGACCTTTGGAGTGACGGCTTCTACAAGTAAGAGTCACAGTGTTGGACGCTCGACGCAAAGAGAAAAGCTCTTTACAGTTTTTAATCATTCTGACCATAAACAGCTTTTCCAGGTTTGATATTCTTTGACATACAAGTCGGGTTATGGAAATTAATTAAAAGGTTCCTATGTCACATTGAGCCATTTACACTAACCAGTGACAGTATGACTATGTGCACAGATGTGCTTCCAAGCTAGAAGCTCTACTCATGTTCAGCTAAACACCTAACAGGGAACAGGTACTCCAGCCCAAGCCGACATGATATAACCGCACATACAGCCCAGCCACAAAGTGAACCAACTCATTGAGTTACAGACAACAGGGCACCAAATGCACCCAGAGTCTAAACTAACCAGCCTGCACCAAACTGACATTTCTTCCTCCTAAGTTAAATGGATGGAAGTTAAATACGTACATAAAAACATAAAAACCACTCGTTTCCACACAGGAGTTCCCTGACACTGAGTGTTAGTTGTACTGAGCAGATACCAACAATCGTAAGACTACCGGAGACAATGCACTGAATTATTGTTATCCTAATTATTTCACCCGACTGGTTTCAGCTCTGATTTCTGCTTTTTCCTTTTGGTAGATCAAAGAGAATCGTGATGTTTCTGCTTCCATTTTGATTCCAAGAAGAAGAACGCTTCAAAGAAGTGGCGTTCATGGTCCACAGTGTGACGATCATGGCCACACACTGCATGTGCTTTTTAAAGCAACATGTTTCTTCACTTCAAAAACTTTGACATATGCCTTGTTGTTTGGATATGTGTAATATTAGTGCATGTTAGGGTTTGTTACTGAAAATTGTTCACTTCTGTTTTGTATTTTGATGATCGCAGCAAAGATACTGTTTTAAAAAGTTTTGTTTTCAGAGCCTTTCTTTAAAATCCTGAGCCTGTAGTTTTACATGAATGTTACGTTTTCATTTCTGATCTTGTAATGCTTGCACTACACTGTGCACGTCTGCATTAGAGACATCTTAGTTACCTATTTGTGAGACTGAGCTGCTTGACTATTATTTGGAAGTGTATGTAAAAAGCATGATATCGTTTCTTTTTTAATGTGATGGACTGAACTCAGGAGGTATCTGCTTTTCACCAAAGATTAATCTGATCTCATTTCTACCTGTATCTACTGTTTCAAGATTTAGCTGAAGTTTGCTCAACTTTAATTGTTTATTCCAGCTCTCATAGTGCAGCCATGAGACAGACCTATTAAACTCAATGCACGATGTAAAGTTCATAATTCTCTGACAAATAAAACTGTAATAGCAAACATGAACAGCTGTGCTTATTTCTGAGATATGAATGTTTGTAAACATAACTTTATTTTTCAAATGTGTTCATATTTAGAGAGTTAGAGACGGTGATGGTGAATCTGAGCTGATGGTCAGCAGAAAGTAAATATCTCTTTGTCCCTTCAGGGACAGTACACTGGTGTAGTTTCCTGTCCAGCTGTTTGAACAAGAAGAAGCAGTGTTGGGTCTAAAATAACTGGCAGGAAGTAATCAGTAGTTAGAAAGTGGATGGCATGTATAGTGACTGCGTTACAGTTACTGTAGTTCAGTAAGGATACTTACCAAAGCAGAGCAGACAGGCCAACAAGGATCAGATGCTGAATGTCTCAGGGACACGCTCATCTGTGGTGCTCACTGAATGCTGCTTTCACCGACTGTCTCAGTCTTTTATTGAAGTCGGCTGGTTGGACAGTGATAGCCTGCCCATCTGAGGAAGAGTTTGAAAACACTCACGGCGATCATTATTTTGTGTTAGGGTCAGAGTTAGATGGTAAATGTTGTCCTTTAAAATGTTTTTGTATTTAAAAGTACGATAATTTAAGGCTAAAATAGTGATCCACGTCCCTTTACCTGGATGTTTTCTTTGACGCTGGATGATGACTCCTCTCTCTCCAGTTCCAGCCTCGGAGATCACAGCCAACATCTGCAGCAGGAGAGAAAGTTAAATTAGTTTCTTGTGCCTTTTTTCTCCATGTTTAGAAAAACACTAAAATAACCAAGCAAAAATAATATTAAAGATTTACACCCTTCATTAGCCAAACAATAAAAACATCTTCCTTTTATTCATTTTCTCCATTCCTGCTCACATCAGGTGTCAAATATCACAGCAAATCGCAGTGAATGTAAAGCACATGCTTTAAACAACATGCGCCTCTATAAAGAGCATTAAAGAGTTTCTACAACTCACAACTATTTCTACTTTAGCTGTGGATAGTTGATCTGCCGCCTCGGATCAGAATCAGCAGCGAGGTGGTGACATGGACTCGTGCCCTTTGTGACTCTGGTAGTTCTTCTGAGGAAACACCACCATTTCTCCAAACTGCACCACCTGTGAGCACCAGAGATGGGCAGTAATGCATTACTTACTTTTTTCAAGTTACGACTAAAGCAAGGGATTACTATTGCAAAGGTCATTAGATTACTGTTACTTTCCCATAAGCACGCTGCGTTACTAAACCGTGAGAGTGTCTCATGAAACACCCGGATCCCCCCACTGACATGACTGCTGTGGGATAACCTCCACCCACCCCAGATTTTAGAGTGACAGGACTGAGTGACGCTGAATCTTTGATTCTATTTATTTTCTGCTGTGTTTTACTTTCATCTATTTGAAAGAGTGTAAACACAAAACATGATTTTATTTTATATGCTGGAATATGCAGGAAATAGGTTTAAATGTAAAAGAGTTTCTTCATGTCAGACACTGTTGTACATAATTACATTTTTGCTTAATGCAATGTGCTTAATCTTAAAAGATTAAAACTAATAAAACAAGTTTTAAAAGAGACTTTTTATTTGATTCAATTTTATATGATGATTATGCAGAAAAATAGAAGTGGCTGAAAGCTCTGTTGCTTTATTACATAGGCTGTGTATCATGTTTTTAAAAGTAACTGAATAATAAAGTAACTAATTACTTTTGAAAATAAGTAATCTGTAAAGTAACAGGATTACTTTTTGGAGAAGTAATTGGTAATTAGTAACTAATTACTTTTTTAATTGACCAACACTGTTCACTAACAGTTGAAGTAGTGAGCTACATTCATGTGCATCACACAGCAAGACTTCAGGAAGAATTTAAGCCATTTATTTGCAACCGTGTGTTATCATTACGGTTACTGAGTCACGGGTGAAATGTTGAGACTGACAGAGTGGATTACAGACAGGTGAAGAACCAGGTGGGCTGCTGGCTGTACAGAATGACCAGAAAACCATAGTGGACCTGAGCACAGAGACCTGAGTGTGGGGAACGAATGAAGAGCAGATAAAGACTGAAATCCCCAGCAGAGCTCGAATCAGACTGTTTCAGGCCTGAAGAGCAGAGCTGAGGATTGAAAGAGATGCAGACTGAGGTGGAGCAATGAGAACGGTGGATGAGAGGGAGGCTACAGACAGATAAACTTCAACTTTTGTACTTTTATAATAATCTTTTCTATTTTGTTGTAGCCACCTATCGTTAGTTTGAAAATGCAGACAATAACTGGGTCAATCTTTCACAGTGAGCGAAATTTTAGAAAATGTTTTGTTCATTTTGAACTTTTCCACAATGCTATTCTTTTACAATAACCCCATTCTTTAGATGTGCTAGGTATTCTATCATAATCTGTAATGAAAATATCCAAATTAATTTGTAAAAGTGAAAAAAAAACTTTATTTATTTATTTATTTTACTTTAAAAAAAAAAATTCAAGTGAGGTCCTGTTGGCTCCCGAAATTTGCCCCAGGGGAGATTTCCCACTGGAGCAGTGATGACACTCTGCGCTCAGCCTTCGACCGCGATTGAAGTTGATGGTCATGTGGTGCGCCGAGGCTCCCCGGCCTCAGTCAGGTGGTGGGGGTGTGGCGGCGGTGTGGTCCCTGGCTCAGCTGCAGGGGAGGGTTAAATTTAAATTCATGTTATGCACTTTACTTCAGTCCATTTTAAATGAGCATTGGCCCAAAAAAGGCGGAGCATCACTGGGTAATGGATCGTGTTCACATAAGTCTTCTTCTTTGCATGATAAAACTTTTGCCGTGCAGTGATTTAGTGAGAACTATGCCTGTTTTTAATGAGTGTGGTCTGAGGGTCTGACTGTCACAGTCAAGACTGATATTCAGCCTTTTTGCATCTGAAGATTTCTCCAGATTCTCTCAATCTTTTGGTGACATTATGTATTCTACATGTTGAGATATTCAAAATCTTTGCAGTTTTTCACAGAGGAACATAGTTTTTGATTTTTTTTTCACAATCTGCAAATGCAGTTTTTTGTAGGTTGGTGAGTCTCTGTTTTCTTCTCTGTAAGAGGCTCTTTTATACCCAGTCACACTGCTGACCTGTTCCCATATGACACTTTTCCCAAACTGTTCCTTTTCTTTTTCCAGCCTTTTGTTATCCCTGTCACAACTTTTTTGAGGCTGTCACTAAATGAGCTAATATATTTCATGGAGTAGTAAAATATCTGAATTTAAACATTTGATATGTTTTCTATCTTCTATTGTGAATAAAATATGGATTAATGGTGTTCAAGTCAAATACAAGTCATCACATTGACTTGGGATTGTAAGCTCCGGGCATATGCATCAGCTTTTTGCTGCTTTGCATACAAGACAGAAGGAAGAATTGTAATTTTTATCAAATTAAATTGAATTCATTTCATGGAATTGTTAATAAGTCTCACCTATACTGTCTGCTCATAGTGGTCACATATGGTCCTCCTTCTCTCTCCAGAACAGGCCGGCAGCAGTACATGAGCCAACCCACAATGGCCAGCCCCAGCCCTGCATGAACCCTGCCCTGATGAACACGCCCTGGGTGAGAAACTCTTTTGTTTTGTTTTTTCACCCCATCCAAATTGCGTACACTGTGCTGGCAGTGATAACGCAATCACTTCATTCTCTGCACTTCTTTTGACACAGTATTTACAGTGATGATGCTGTATGTGGTCATTTGTTTCAAACTATTATAAATGGACGGGTTCTTTAAAGCAATTTTATACTCTGAAAACTCAAAACACTTTATGTGACTTGCCTTATTCACATGCTTTCTAACAGTCACACACATTCATACAGTGAAAGCATCGGAGAGTATCAGTATTTGAATATTTTAGCGTGCAGACTGGAGACCAGAGCAGCCATTAGTGATGGGTCAATGGAGTGTGTAGCATATTGCCCTTATTGTGTCAACACAACGTTAACACTGTGTTGGTGTGTTGCTTAGTAGTGACATCTGCTGGATTTACAAAAATATTGCAGGCAGCCTGGATGAAGAGAGTGGAGAGAGAGTGAAGAAGGTTCATTCATTCTGACATCTGGACACCAAATGAGTGAGGAAAGGTCTCGCTGGCATAACCAGCTGATGATAAAACGTTAACTAAATGAAAGAGTCAAGTCAAATGGCTTTAATGCCATTCCAACCATGTGCAGTGATACAGTGCTCAGTGAAGCCAGCCAGTGTTTCTCCAAGACCACAGTGCTGCATATGACAATCAACACAGGACTACACAAAGTGCACGTGTGCAAAAATTGCAAATAAAAAAGAACAGAACGATACAGACACAACAGTGCAATAAGTAACTCGATGTATGAAGGCGCGCCTGCGTGTGTGACGTGAAGATAAGTGCTTGAAAGTGTGTACATATTAACCAAACTCTGCGATTGATTAATACAGTATGTAAAATGCAGAATTTACAAACATATTTCTGAAAGGAAGTATAAGTGAAAAACATCAAGTCAAAGTCTTATTTAGGAAATATAAGTGAATGTGACAATTGTTGTGCTTCTGTACGTGAGGGGAGAAAAAAGGGTGAAAGGACCACAGAGAAAACTTCTCTCTTTGGTTCTCTTGTACAGCCGGTGATGATGTTTCCTCGCAGCATGAATGCAAACTCAACAACTGCACTTCCCAATAAGCACAACTTAACACTGTACAACAGAGCAGTTGTATTGATCATGCGGTTTTTCCTACAGCAATACACACACCAAAGTGTTGTTTCACTTGTTGTACCTAATAACCCCATTGGTGCTTCAGCATTGTTGGCTCATAGCAGCTGGGGATTGAACCATCAACCTTCCAATCAGTGAATGACCTGCTTAAGCTCCTGAGCTACATGTCTGTGAAGGCTCTCAGTCATCCAGGTCATCGTAGTCAAAGGAGCTTGCAAAGAAAAGCGTCTGGCCTTCTTTAGTTGCTTGAAGACGTTTCACCTCTCATCCGAGAAGCTTCTTCAGTTCTAAGGTCAAATGGTGGAGAGTCCCAGATATAAACCTAGTACGAGTTTCCCCCCACAGAGGGACAAAAGGACCCCCTGATGATCCTCTAATCACCTGAGCCAAGGTGTGAAACTGGGTGTGGGTCCCAATCAGCCAGAGTTTCGGGTGAGCTCATTGTGAAACCTGGCCCCACCTTATCACGTGATTTCCTGAGGTCAGATGGCCCAGAATGTGAGTGGGCGTTAAGGCGTCTGGGAAGGGATCTCAAAACTGCCATCTATAATCCAGTTTTGAGTTCCCACCCCAGATCATACCTTTTGTCCCTCTGTGGGGGGACACTCCCACTAGGTTTAAATCTGGGACTCCCCACCATTTGACCTTAGAACTGAAGAAGCTTCTCGGATGAGAGGTGAAACATCTTCAAGCAACTTAAAGACGTCCAGACGCTTTTCTTTGCAAGCTCCTTTGCCTCCTGAGCTACAGCATTAGCTGTTCATGCAAAGATGACAGGAGATTTGTCATTTATTGTGTCTAGACTCCACTTAAGAGCTACTGCTGGTGCCCATAAACTCTTTGGTCTTACCACTATCACTGCATTTATATACGGGCTTATTGTTGGCTGTACCAATCCTGAACCCCTCTCCATCTTTACATCTTATGGATTTTTATTATACTACATCATGACCCACATTACTTAAATGATCCACCAGGTTGCCCCAGTCTTAACAGTTTGGAAATATGTTGCTGTATCAAATTAGAAATTACACTCTTTAGTTACAACTCAAAGCTTTTTACTCTTTGTTTGCATTGTTTTTCACTGTTTTAAAAGAGAAGGTTGGAGTTTCAGTAAGTCACAGCTTGAAATCCCCTCTTTTGTTGAAAACATATTTTTTCCAGAAGAAAATCTGTGAAGAATCTTAAAAGAACTCTACTGTTAAAGCGGGTGTGTAGTTTCATTTTGATTAACTGTCTTTTTAATAATCATCTTTCTTTTTAAGGTCATAATATTTAAGCATTTTTGCAATATTTATGCTTACAAAAACAAATATTCAAAATAATGAACTAGCTGGGCCCACGTCCTCATTTTAGGATTGACAGCGTTTTAGTAGGTAAAGGTGATGCTTGGACATGAAGTGAGCTGCGGTTTGGGGAAGGCCCCGAAGGGGACTGGCGACGGCTCCCAGGCCTGGCAGATCCCCGTGTTTAAATAGAAGTGAAGTTAAAGAAATGAGAACAAGGAGGGAGGGAGGGAGGGAGGAAGGGGAGGAAGGGGAGGGAGGATGGGGCACGTAAACGAAAACGACGGCTTGCAGAACTGGGGGAACCTCTGTAGATGGCAACCAGAAGGAGCGTGTTTGGAGGTCCCGCTCCTGAAATTCAGATACATAATCTCCAAAATATGAATTTGCTAAAGTTGATCAAGACTAGTTGTTTTTGCGATATCTCCTGTCATTCCTGAAAACAACATCAGTCTGATGTTTCTCCTGTACCTGTGACCTGTTTTAAACTCTCAATCATTTGTCTTTCTCTTTGTTCCCTTTCCACTCTTTGCAGTATCACTACCAAGAAGATGACTCACCCCTGCTTGACCAGGGATTCCCACAGCTCACCAGTGGGCTTCGCGCTCCTGAGCTGGTCCATGTTTCACAGAAGAACCTGTCAGAGATTGAAAATGTGCACGGCTACGTGTCCCATTCTCACATCTCTCCTCTCAAGGTCAGCACCCAAACTGTAAATGTATGAACAGTCATGATTGATGGTTTTTCTGTAAAACTCAAGTTTCTCACTTTTTCTCCTTATCTGTCTTCATTACAGGCCAACCCTGCTCCCATGATCATCAATACAGACACTCTGGAGTCGCTTCCTTATGTGAGAGAATTTATCTTTTAAATGTTTATTCCTGATTGTCTTGTTAGGTTACTCAAGTAGAGACAGACTTACTCCCTGATAATTTATTATTAAGTTTTATTTTACTTTACTTTTATTAAGTAAAGTACTAGATGAGACTGACCCCTCAGTAGTTGACCCTCCACATTAAAAAAATAGTTACATTGATAACCAATCATAAATTGTTGTCCATGAGACAGTCTCTACTTTACACGTTTCCCTGAGAAACACTCGTCACATTCAGTTTAAGCTCGGCCTCAACACTTAACATCATCCATGTACTTTAAGGCAATGTGGACTGAAACTATGAAGTGTGTGTCTTCATTCAGTTTTTTCATTCCTCAGGTCAACGGCACAGAAATTGAATATGAGTTTGAAGAAATCACCTTAGAGCGGGTGAGTATCTCAGATCCATCTAATCAGACTGTGAGGGTGAAGTAAACTAGTCTTTGAGAAGCAAAGGAATAATACAGGAAAGTCAAAACATTGTTCCTGTCCTGTAAAAAGATCTGTGCTAAGGCTGTAGATTTAATTTTGTATATATTATGAGCTATACAATTGATGTGGGATGACCTGACTATTGTCTCCATAAGACAAAATGGACATAGCCACAGTGACATCACCGCTGCGTGTGGATTATTTTTATAAGATTTCAGTTTTGCAGCTTTTTAGAATCTTATTTTGGGCCAAAGTCACTAAACTTTGTTTAAATAGTTTTAATCAGCTTTGATGGATGATTCTATACATGTAGATTTAATGCTCTACTAGGCACTGATGTTGCATTTAATAGAAGAATAAATAAGTGTAAATAAGTGCTCCACAATAGTGACTATTCACAAAGGAGTCACACCATAAAGGACATTTTGTCTATTTTACTTTACATGAGAATACATTCAATGAAACATGTTGTACTGATCACTTATCACGATATACATTTGAAAATTTGCGATAACGATATAACTGAAGATATAATTGACACGAGACAAAATACTTTACAACTCCTCAACTTTATTAGTGCAAAAAAGAAAAACCCATCAATGTATTTTCACTTAAACAAGCAGCTGTTTTATGTGCATTAAAGTTATATAAAAATTTA
The DNA here is from genome assembly GCF_900408965.1 of Simochromis diagramma. Classification (NCBI taxonomy): domain Eukaryota; kingdom Metazoa; phylum Chordata; class Actinopteri; order Cichliformes; family Cichlidae; genus Simochromis; species Simochromis diagramma. Next base: position 168,274 of record NW_024386778.1, on the reverse strand, counting down.
ACAGTGCAAATGCAAATTCCTTGCTGACAGTTTAACCAAAAGGCATTTCCAGTGGAAACTGGCCGACATATCCTCAGCATAACCATGTATAATATCCACAGAACTTAAAAAGAGGTTATACACACACAATACAGTAATATTATGTTGAAGCACAGTACGTATCACTCCGCCAGGCTCCGCCTATGATAGCCGTAACGCTCTGACAATCCATCAAGCGGTGCGGCTTCGTAGCTTAGCAAAGTCGTACTGAAACATTTGACAGATTTTCGAGCGCCGTGTACATAAAATCGTTTTGAGGTCAGTAAACACAACCAGAGTTCATACATAAGGCACACGGGGTTATAAGGGGCTCTGTCGACTTTCAGAAAAATCAAAGGATTGATTTTAAGTGTGCCGTATTTTCCAAACAACACGGTAATAACGACGGCCCGCTAGCATGCTCTACCAAAAATAGTGCTTTGCTGTGTATCTGATGGACGAAAGCTAAGGCCATCTGCTGCGACCGGTTGAGGTGAGAGAAGGAAATGTGTACATCACACCCAAACTAGCAGTAACTACTGTCTTCTCAACATTGGACACATCAAGTGCTTTCTGGGAGATACCGCCAGACCAGGGAATGTCAAAGTCATTATACACACAGCCCACTTTGTTGTTTTTCTGCATAGCCACTGCTGACTGCTATTACAAAGAAAGAAATCTGTCAGCACGACTCTTTGGACTTAAATTGTAAGATTTAAATGTGTAAAATTACAGAAAAAGTTCTGGTAGCTCATTCTCCAAAGTGTTTTTTTTTTCTTTTGGGGGGGGGTCACTGTAATAATTAAATAAATAAATAGACCCATACATTTCTATTTTGCTGCTGGTTCAGTGAATTCTGGTCAAAGACTTACGAAGCCTGCATATTCTGAATCCATCTGCTTCCAGCTCCTGACGACGTGCCCATGTACACGCTGTTGAGTGAGGTCAATTTCTAGAGGTCATCAGAGGTCAACCAGCCCCCCCACATTAATGGAACCAAACAAAATTGATGTCAAACATTTGTGCTACGTTTAACAGTTCTGGTTTACCAGAGGTGACCCACAAATGGGCCAACACAGGACCACCAGCCTGCAGCTGGCCTTGTGCTGGCCCATGTGTGGGCCACCTCTGGCAAACCAGATCTGGGCCACCAAAGGGCCGTCATTCTTTGCGGTATGTGGGCCATGTGTAAGCACATTGAGTTGCTCAAATGCCTCTTCAAAGACACATCCAACATATCCCGCAAAGATGACCTTTAGTCACCACTGAAATTAATACAGATTTACACTGGCACTCACATGCTTACTCACCCACAGCGCTAGTGTAAAGCGCTTTGGGGTCCTTAGGGACTAAGTAAAGTGCTATACAAATGCAGGCCATTTACACACACACCACCTAATACCTCAAAAATGATTTCGTACACATCCACACCAATCATTCTTTTGGCTGCCTGTACAATAATACAGTAATTTCATTATTCGACCTGCAATGGAAAAAATGTCAGATATCAGTACTTTTCTTCAAAATGAAATGCAGACATTATAGAATGCATGTTTTTATACTGCAATGGTAGAGAGATAGTTTCAGTTAAAGTGAATGGGGCATTTTTGTCCACGAAGGTATCCAGAGTGCGTATCTGGCACTAATAATTAGAAAATAATAAGTGTTTTGTGTGTTTTTTGGAAAAAACAAAAAAAGTTCAAATGTTTAAATTGGAATTTAAAGGGTTAAAATCCTGAAAATTATTGAATCGTCTTTTTTATAAAGACTCAAGTTGATTAAAACCCTTATTAAACAAAATGCAGAAAGAAATATTGTTGTATCAGGATTTCTAGTCAGAATTTGTACAAGTAAATTTTTTTCCATGAAGATGTCAAAGGGAGAAAAAGCTGAGGAGGGCACAGGGATAAAAACAGACAGAAGATTTGTATTCACATAGGCCTGCACTTAATTACCCCTTACCTGTTAAAGACTGATGGGGTATTGTTGTCACCCATGCATGGAAACCCAAGTTTGTGAATGGGACAACTTGAAAACAGACAACAATTTTTCAAATTATGGGAACTTCAGTGCTAGCACTTTTCACCAAAGCACAAAATTTGTTGCAATTTCTTCAGTTAATTTAGCAAAAACAGACATTAAACAACATTTTTAATGCCTGTATTTTTCACAAAGGTGTTGATTTACTCGAAAACTTGGCATATCTTGGGACGTTGTACACCTTGTCCTTAAAAAAAAAACAGAGGAAAAACAGATGTGAAAACAAAATTAACTATCTACAGCAGATGAACAATATATAAAAGTCACGTCCTGTGAAGGCCAACAACCTGATACATGACCCGAGAAATGCACCCGACCTTTCAGTTTATCTGTCTTCTGTTTACTGAAGCCCTGTCAGAAATGGTTTAAGCCTGTCTTCTCTGAGAGACATTGTTCACCTGCTTCCTTGTGAATACAGTATTGTCATTCAGAGATGATTAATTCATTACATTTGCAGTGGTAGATATACTCCAGGGGAAGCCTCCTCAGTTGCTACATAAACAACTGAGAATTAGAAAAGTGAATGGATAAGAAACATTTTTTGACCACACTATACAAAATGGGTTCTGCTTTGGTATCAATGAGATTTTCATGACCGCAGGGTAACTCAGGGTTGGGCTTTAGCATCGCTGGAGGGACAGATAACCCCCATATTGGTGATGACCCCGGCATCTTCATTACCAAGATCATCCCTGGAGGAGCTGCAGCAGAGGATGGACGCTTGAGGTTAGTTACATATGTTTACTTTTGTGGTGAAAGAGAACAAAGAAAAAAAAGAAACAACTTATTACAATCGTGCATGTCACAAAACCATTACGGAAGAAATCTTCAGTACGAGGATGACAGAAATCTTTCCCATCACACTGAATATGAACTATATCTCTGATTACTGGATAACTGTATAAACGTTAATAGATTTCTAAAACTTCACTTTTCATCTCTTATTATCTTTCAGTTCTGAGGTAGTATTGTCATATTTCTGTTGGTTTCTAGTGGATTTTGAGAGTATAAGGTTTTTAAACTTAAGCAGGATGATGATGTGATTGTTCTATAATAATTACTTCTTTCAACAATTTTTGCCCTCAATATAACAAAACGCTCATATAGAATGGAATAGATTAGAACTGCCTTTTATTGTCACTGTACATGTAGAACAAAACTGTGGGTGCTCCACACTGACTTTGATGGAATAAAATATAGAAATAAATAGGAAACAGGAGAAATATATACAATTAAGAGAAATATATACAAAAATAAGTGAGTGGTCTGAGTGATGGGGGTTACTCACACCATGGCTCAGATTGGTGAAGTGGGTGGGCAGGGTTGGGGTGTGAGAGGATAGTGTTTTTGATGGTCCTCAGGAAGAAGCTGTTGGTAAGTTTGGAGGTGTGGGACCTGACTGACCCGAGGTGCCAACCAGACTGCATTGGGTCCAATTGGTGGTGGGCGGGGTGCAAGGGCATCACCTTTGATGGCCATCGTTTTCCTGAGACAGGAGGATCTGGTGAGGGCTTCCAGGAGTGGCAGAGGGCAGACACTGATTTTTTGGGCAATGCTAACATTCTGCGCAGCCTTCTTGTTCTCAGTTGTGGCCCCTGCGTAGCAAAAACCCAGGCAGATGGATAGCACTTTCTCCACTGAGGAGCCAGCAGCAGCTTCTGATCCAGGTTATTCTTCCTCAGGACACAGAGGAATGGCAGCTGCAGCTGGGACTTCTTTCCCAGGGCATTGGTGTTGTTTGTTCAAGTGAGATCAGTGGAGATGTGGATGCCTAGAAACCTGAAACAGAGACACATCCCACCTGTTCTCCATTTATAATGAGAGGGGAGTGGAGCTGTCTGTGCCTCCTGAAGTTCATTATGAGTTCTTTTGTTTTGAGGATGTTCAGCCTGAGGTTATTGAGCGCGAGTGGGACAAGTTCTCTACCTCCATCAGAGGATGAGCCCATGAGTGGTGTCATCGGCATACTTGACAATGACATTGGTTGGGTGGGTTGCTGTACAGTCATATATGTAGGGCATACAGTAGGGGGCTGAGAACGACACCAGTGCTGAGTGACAGTGGGGACTTGCCCCCCACGTTTCCCCCCAGACATGGGGGGCAAGTCTGACTGATTGATGCTGGTGTCAGGAAATCTTTCTCCAGTTTGGTGGTGAGGATGTCTGGGATTATGGTGAGCTGTAGTCCGTGACAAGCTTTCTAACACAGCTCTTCCTGTTCTTCAGATGGGTCAGCACTCTGTGAAGGGTGTTGTTGAACTGGTGAATCACTCCGTGGACTGATTTTCTCTGTAAGCTGGGGGTGGAGGGAGGGGTAGACACTATCTGCTCAAAAAACTTCATGACTACAGATTTGAGGGCTTATAGGTCTGTAGTCATTGAGGCTGTCTATTCTAGTCTTTTTGGAGATGGGAATAATGGTGGAGGCTGTCAGACAGGTGGGAATAGAGTCAGGAAGGGTCTGAACAGCCTGGTGAGGATCCCTGCCAGCTGATCCGTGCAGGCTTGAACCAGAGCCCCTGGGATGCAATTGGGGCCAGCAGCTCTCCTATTACTCCTACACCTACTCTCCTTTATTAGGGTTCACCACTCTCAGTCTTCTCCTGACCTCATGTTCCTGCGGGGGCGGCTGGGTCAAGGTGAGGTGGGGGACATGGTGAGTGGGCGAGCAGTGTTTTCAAATAGAGCAAAGAAGGTGTTGAGCTGCTACAGGTTCGAGGCTGCTGTTGGGGTTTTGGGCTCTGGCCTTTTGAAGCTGGCAAGGGCTTGGATACCTCGCCACACCTGGCAGGGATTGTTGTCTGTGAGGAAGCTATCCTCCTCATCCTCTATCTTTCTCCTGTAGGCCTCCTTAGCCTATTTGATACCCCTCCTCAGATTGGCTCTGGCAGTGCTGTATAGAGAACTGTCCCTCAGCCTGAAGGCAAAGCTTTGAGTTCTGATCAGAGCTTGTACTTCACTTGTAATCCAAGGTTTTTGGATAGGGAAAACCTGGATGGTTCTGTTAAATGTCCCATTCTGTACACAGCACTTAGGACAGACTGAGAGGAGGTCTCCAGGTCCTGCTGTTCAAAGATGGACCAGTCTGTCAGATCAAAACAGTCCTGTAACTGGAGGAGAGCATCATCTGATTTAAATGACCCAAATGCTTGGAGGGGTTTGTTTCCTGAGGGGGGTGTATTATTTTATTAGATAAATTAAACTATTTTTTATTAGTTAGTGTGACTAACAACATTTATCTAAATGTCATATTATATATTATAACTATAGTTATGTACAATTAAATTATTATTATTTTAACTTACAACACCTAATCACAACAACAACTGCCTCGAGGCACTTTATAACTCTGTACGGTAATACAGAGAAAAAAATGTATGACCCTTTTTGATCAAGTGCTTTGGTGACAGTGGGAAGAAAAAACTCCCTTTTAACAGGAAGAAACGTCCAGCAGAACCAGTCTCAGGGAGGGGCGGCTTTCTGCCACAACCAGCTGGGGTGGGGGGAGGAAAACAAGATGAAGACACACTGTGGAAGACAGCCAGAGATTAATATTAACTAATGAAATCGGCAAATGGGCTGGTTAAGTCCACAAAGATGGGCACAAACCGGCGGTAGAAACCACCCAGCCCCAAGACCTTCAACTCTTTTTTTGGTCTTACAATGCGATGGCTGTTACAGAGTGGAAATGGCCATTTTCTCCTTGGACTCTGGAGAGAAGAAAATCTGCCAGTAGCCCTTTGTTAAATCCAGTGTAACGAAAAAACAAGCAGTCCCTAACCCAGGGGTGTCCAACTCCAGGCCTTAAGGGATGGAGATGGACAGCCCTGGCCTAACCAGTCCAGAAGCTTGTTAACCGAAGGCTGGCATAAGCATCAAACTGTGGCACTTCACCTTACAATAGTCGACACAGAATCGTATAGGCCCATCTCTCTTCACCACAAGAATTATGGGGCTACACCATGCACTGTGTGACTCTTCTATTACTCCCAGGTTTAGCATTTCAGCCAATTCTGAACAATATGTCTGTTATGTTCAGGTAACCTGTAGAGCCATGAACGGACAGTCAAGCCAGGGAACGTTTCAAAATGGTGCTCTATGAGGCTGGACAGGGGGGAGAACACATCTGCAAACAGCTGCTGCAATCCAGCGGCATCTGCTCTCTGGCCTGTCTGAGATGGTCACCACAATGGTGGAATGGTGGAAGTTGACACCACCAGCCCCAAATGGTAAATGGACTGATTCTTATATAGCGCTTTTCTACTCTCCCGGAGTACTCAAAGCGCTCTATACAACATGCCTTATTCACCCATTCACACCCACTCACACAAGCACTTCTAAACACAAGTGCAACTAATAAACATTCACACGCTCCGATGAACGCATCGGAGGGCAATTTGGGGTTAATATCTTGCCCAAGGATATTTGGCATGCAGACTGGGGAAGCCAGGAATCAAACCAACCTTCTAATCAGTAGCTGATCTGCTCTACCGCTACAGCCACCCCCACAAATCATTTCTCGCCTTCACTAGGCTCACCAAATAAGCAGTTTCAGCCTCATGCTTTTAGGAGGTTAATGTGATAAATCTGTGTTGCTCCTCCCCTGTCTGACCATACCGCTTCATAGTCTACGTCACCCACTCGCTGTGTGACCATGAAGGGTCCCTGCCACTGGGTGAGTAACTTTGAGCTGAAAGAAGGGAGTAATCCAAGCACTTTATCTCCCGGTGAAAATTGCCATAAACCTAGTCCCTCTGTTGTACAGGCGCTCCTGAAGTTCCTGGGCTTGGAGCAAATTTCCTCATGATAACCTCCCTAATGTGTGCAGCTTTGCTTTCAGGTTCAGAAAATACTGGATCTCATTTTTTGCTGGATTTGGACCTGAGGATTTGGACCCTCAGGTCCAACACCCAAACAACACCCAAACAATAACCCTGAGTTATTGTTTGGCTTCCTGCCAAACAATAACTCAAAGGGAGAAAATCCAGTGGAGGCACCCCCGCACTGCAAACAACAAACAACTGGGACTGAGCGATCATCCTTGTGAATGAACTTATGAATCATGGACTTTAAAGTCTTATTAGGGGCGATCGTGGCTCAAGAGTTGGGTGTTCGTCTTGTAATCAGAAGGTTGCCGGCTCGAGCCCCGGCTCGGACAGTCTCGGTCGTTGTGTCCTTGGGCAAGACACTTCACCTACCGCCTACTGGTGATGGCCAGAGGGGCCGGTGGTGCAATATGGCAGCCTCGCCTCTGTCAGTCTGCCCCAGGGCAGCTGTGGCTACAACTGTAGCTTTCCTTCACCAGCGTGTGAATGAATAGTGGTATTGTAAAGCCCTTTGAGGGGTCCCGAAAAGCGCTATATAAATGCAATCCATTGTTATTCAGCAACTCCACCAGCCCGTCAGTCTGAGGGTGGTAGATGCTGGTCCAAACAGATTTAATGCCCAGTAAGTCATACAGTTCTTTAAGTGTGCGAGACATGGTCAGTCTCTGCCTCCCATTCTACTTTTTCAATACCGGTACTCTAGCAACCAGAAGTAGGCCTGCAGTGTGAGAGCAAAGTGCTCTAATGGGGTGATATGGTACTACAAGGTCATTAAGATAAGATGGGGCCTGATGCAGAACAAGCACAGAGATGTGTCCACTGTCAGCCGTGATCATTTGTAATGTTCACAACTGCTACGAGTACTGTGATGAGCTCTAAAACTGGACTGAAACACGTCAAATAAATTTAATTTAATTCAGTTCAAATTTATATATAGGCCAAATCACAACCACAGTTGCCCCAAAGGGCTTTGTTTTTCTAATATATATCAGAAGAGGGGTTTTTTTGTGTAAAAGGAAGATTGAGACAGGCCTATAATTAGTTGAGTTCTTTGAGCAGTCTTGTAGGAATGGGGTTTAAAAGACACGTTGATGGTTTGGAGGAAGTAATTACTGAAGATCAATTGGAAAAAGGGTGTAAATGTCAGTGGTACTGAAAGTAGCGATACATAATGTAATGTCTGTGAGACGGTTATATATTTTTTTCTCTAATGGTTAACATTTTATTTCTGACATAAAATATAATATAATGAAATCGTTACTATAATCATAACAATCTTACTACGTGTGTGTGTGTGTGTGTGTGTAGCACTTGGTAAAGTGTAAAGCTAAAATAGGTCTAAAACATTGCATAAATCCGTTGGTATTTGGGCTATTCAGCTATGTTGGGTTTTTGGCTGTTACACGTTTCCACCAGTAGAGGGCAGGCACGGAAAAAAGAGAAAAAGAAATGTTCTGGAAAAGAAGAAGCGAAGAGCATGCTTGGGTTCTGTATGTAAAAGCCATGGTTCTGGGGTACCCAAATAAACTCGGTTTGCTGTTTACACCAAGTTGTCCTGGAGTGGTGTAACATGTGCAAGAGAGAGTGTGAGCGAGGGTTGGGCCCCACCTGGTCACTGTGAGCAACCTTCAGGAGGTTAGTGTCCTTGGCTGCCACCATATGGAAGTTTTGGTCGATGCCCAATAGGAATTCAAACTCAGTTGCTTGCTAGCTCTGTCCCTGTTTGTCAGACCTTAACATTTATACAGAATTGTTCTATGTGCGTGTGATTGTGCTGTAAATATGCTGGAATGTATTCCAGCAGTCAATAAAAAAGTCATGTAATGAGATAAAAGTTTGAGCTTCAGTGTGTAACAAAGCCTTTGGGGTTAGCATTTTGTCCGTGATGTGCGCCTGCCTTGGAAACACTCTCCTCACCACTGAGTTTTATATCAGTTAATGAAATTCTGATTAGTATTGTAAGTTTGTCTTCATGTGAATTAGCTATTGATATGACTTTTCCTTTTCCAGAGTAAATGACTGCATCCTTCGGGTGAATGATGCTGATGTGTCTGAAGTTTCCCACAGTAAGGCAGTAGAGGCCCTAAAGGTTGCAGGTTCTGTTGTCCATTTGTATGTGCGGCGCCGCAGGCCTATGCTAGAGACAATCATTGAGCTCAAGCTAATCAAAGGACCAAAAGGTTGGTATAGACCTAAAAAGCATGATTTTGTGCATTATAAATTTGAGAGAATAGTTGATGATATTCCGTTCTCAGTGATACTGCTGCACATTTTGTGTATGGCGAGGGTCATTTTTTGACCCTGAATGATTAATCTGGATTTCCAGAGCTCAGCACAAGAATAGGTGTTACTTACTATGACAGCTGGGAGGTTTGTAAACACAGCAGAGCTTAAGACCTTGAAGTTACTGTGAAATGTATTCATTGTCAGAAAGCCTTTGAAAACCCATGACACTGCCACAAAAACGTGTCCCTTTCAATTAATAAATACAACAGTTATAGCATCCTCCTATATCATAATGTGTATGCCTATGTCATATCTTTAAACTAACTACTGTCATTCTCTCTCTCTCTCTCTCTCTCTCTCTCACACACACACACACACACACACACACACACACACACACACACACACACACACACACACACAGGCCTTGGTTTCAGTATTGCAGGTGGAGTGGGAAACCAGCATATCCCTGGTGACAACAGCATATATGTAACTAAAATTATTCATGGTGGGGCGGCACAAAAGGATGGCCGGCTGCAAGTTGGAGACAGATTATTAATGGTGAGAAACAGCATGAACATCACGTGTAAGACCCACATTGCACACACGTGTATGACAGTTCTGGATGTATACGAGCTTTAAGGAAGCTCACTGAAAAGCCCGTATGAGAGGTGTGGCTTCTTAACCCCTGTTAATTCCCTGTGGATCTAAAAATGTCTTAGTGACAATATCAGCTGCAGAGCATTGTGTGGTGTTATTTGTAATCTATTTACCAGTGGTAAGGCAACACTTGACAACCCAAACTGCTGTTTGTATGTGTTTGTGTTTTTCTGCCCCAAGACACTCGGACCCTATCAAACTAATTCTAGCCCACTTTTTATGGACTGTTTAACTCTGCTGATTATTCAACCTGTGTTTAAAATGTTCTTTATTTGGCACAGTTCTTGAGTATAGCATCTCCTCCACCAGATTTCCAATGTGATTTAAAACTTTTAATACCATTTAATAAAGGTCGTTTTTGCTTAAATAGTAATATGTTGTTTTTAGTTTGATGCTCTCTTGAAACACAGAAAGATGATATAGAAAATACTTAAGCATGACTGTACAGTAAAAATCACAGTGGTATAAACTTCATCAAGTAATAGAGGCTAGATGTCAGAGAATGTACAGTTACCTTATAACCTTCTCTGTGTGAGAGTATTGCTCCACTCCGTTACATAATCGATATATAAGGGGAATGACCCCCTTGGTCATGCCGTGTGAATACTTCTTTAAGACACTCTAGTTGGCCTGGCCACGTATAAAACAGCTGAGCAAACATGAAACCGTTGATGGTTTGATCGGAACGCGTCTCCGAGCAGCCTGAATCTGGAGAGAGCTGAAGTCTTTCACTCAGAGAACCACGGTTACAAAGTAACCATACAGTCTCAATCATATCGAGACTATCTTTACACACTGCTATACACTGCCAGTCGCCACCAAAAAAGGTCACACACTCTAATATTTCGTTGGACTGAGTTTAGCTTTGATTATGGCACGCATTCACTTTGGCATTGAATCAATAAGGTCTTGCAATGTCTCAAAATTTATTTCCATCCAGTGTTGCATTAATTTTTCAACAAGATCTAGCATTGATGATGGTAGAGTCTGACCATTGTGCAAAGCCTTCTCCAGCGCTTCCCAAAGATTCTCAAGGAGGTTGAGCTCTGGACTCTGTGGTGGCCAATCCGTGTGTGAAAATGATGTCTCATGTTCCCAGAACCACTCTTTCACAGGTTGAGCTGTTGAATCCTTGTTTTTCTTCTATTTGATTTCACCAAGCGCTCAATCATGATCGCCGATCCGGCCATCTTTCTGCCAGACGCAAGACTGCTGTCAGTGAGTCCTGCAAAACTAAGGGGCTGCAACAGAGCAAACTACTAAGGTCGGCCCGCAAGATGCTAGGCCGACCTACCACCCACCACTTTCATACTGTAGATCTTGTTCTGACGTATGGCATAGAAACTGAACATTTAGCAGTATTTTCTTGAAACCCATCTTTTGTCTAATCATCTCTTATTAACATTTAAATTTATAATAATGGATTAAGCATGTAAGTTTAATAGAAGGACATAATTAATCCACTGTTATCTTAAATGCCATGTGTCAACACAGTGCAGAGCAGCTACCTGAACTAAAAGTCAAGGGAATATTTGACTCCCTGGTATAATTCTCAAATGCACACCTTAAAGCACATAAATGTAGGCTGTAGAGGAAATGATGATCTTAATTTATAAGATCATCGTTTAGCTTGTAAAAATAGTTTGCTGCTCTGTAAAAAAGCCTGTAAAGCTAGACCATCTTACTATTCATTAATCAACAACCCCAGGTTTCTCTTCAGTACTGTAGCCAGGGTGACAAAACGTCAGAGTGGTGCGCTTACAGTCATACCATTGCGCTTACAGTCATACCACCCCGAGCACGCCCGCTCTCGTATGAACTCAGAAGCTAAGCAGGGTTGGGCTTGGTTAGTACTTGGATGGGAGACTTCCTAGAATTACCAGATGCTGTAAGTTTGTGGGGTGGCTGTAGAGCAGGTCATCTGCTGATTGGAAGGTTAGTGGTTGGAACTGGTTCCTCAGGTCTGCATACCAAGTATCCTGTGTGAATGTGTCATGTTGTAAAAAGCGCTTTGAGTGCTCCAGAAGAGTAGAAAAGCGCTATATAAGAATCAGTCCATTTACCATAAATTTTTAACCATTAGAGAAAAAAATTGTCATAACCATTTCACTGACACGACATTTTGCACAGCTACTTTCGATACCATGTTCCATACTGTAATATCTATTAATTGGCTACACAGGCCTAAGAGCAGTAGCTAAACTGTTACTTAAATGCCATCATTTGATCCAGCTTTCTTAACTAATTATAAACAATCTCAATCTTCCTTTTTCTCTTGAAAGTTGTGAAACTTACTTATCATCTGCAGAGGAATGGTTTGTTTAAAGAGTTTTAGTCAGGTTTCAGAGCCCATCACAGCATTTGTGAACATTACAAATGAGAACTGGGACAGGTGTAGAAACTAAAGGACACCAGCTACTCCAACCCTAAGAACAAGTAGGGGTGAAGAAGAGTGCTGGGTCTGAAACACCCTGGAAGTAGGAACTGGGACCGGTTGAATCCTAGCCACCCTCACCCGAGGAACTGCTACGGGTGCAGGGAATGGTTGGACCTTAGCCACACTGAGAGCGGGAGCAGCAGCAGGGACCAGCTATTTTTAGGCAGTTCAAAAACATCACCCTCAACTTCATTTAAGTCAGCCTTAGACAAAAGATTCCCACTCATAACTTTTCCCACTAATTAACAAGGAAAACTGAGTTTTTATCCCAGCTGATCTAGAAAAACATGCTGAGACGAGGCAGTGCTAGCTACTCACAGCTACTCATCTTTCTGTTTCAAGAGAGCATCATACTAAAAACAACATATTGGGCACAGTAAAGGCTCCTAAAATGTATCTGGATGCTCCAATATGTAACAATCATGCCTTCAGACCTGGGCTGGAGGACATCACGTTTGTGACATGGCAGGGAAGAGGGATTTGTTCTCTCAAAGATATTTACATTGATGGGCATTTTCCATCTTTTCAGCAATTGAGGGTGAAATTTAATCTTCCTAATTCACATTTTTTCAGATTTTTACAGTTGAGACATTTCATCAAAGCATCTATTCCACAATACAATTTGATTCCTCGAAACTCAGTGTTTGACAGCTTTGTGTCAGTTGAGCCCTACACTACAGGTGCTGTGTCTCGCTTTTACAGGGCCTTACTGGATATATACAGTCCTTCATCTCATACTTTTAGGGAGCAGTGGCAGGAAGAACTGGGGGTGGATGTTACTGATGATGTTTGGCAAGAGTGCATTAAGAATATATATTGTAGTTCTATAAATGCTAGACATAGTCTGATCCAATTTAAGGTTGTGTATAGGTTGCATTTTTCTCCCACTAAAGTGGAAAAAATATATAAGAGCGTTTCAGCCCTCTGTGTTAAGTGTTCAAGTGATCGAGGAACTTTATCTCACCGTTTCTTTCAATGCCAAAAACTAACTTTTTTGGAATCATTTGTTTGATTTTCTGACCAAAGCCTTTGGCAGGGAGTTCCCATGTTCCCCTTTGCAGCATTATTTGGGGTGTCTGAACCGGGATGGGCAAGGGACAAGGCAGAGACGCAGGTTGTGTCAATGACCACACTTGTGGCTAGAAAGCTGGAAGTCTGATAAACTTCCTACCTTTGAAATGTGGTTGAGAGAATTTGGAAATGTACTCCACCTGGAGAAAATCAGGTTTACCTTGTCTAACCGAGAGAGAGTGTTTTATAAGATTTGGCAACCAGTCATTAGCCTGATGGATAAACTTAAGTGAAATGTGCTCTGTCTTAACATTTATGTGTGCTGTATTACCACCTTGTTGACTTGCCGTCCACCTTCTATTGTGTTCTTTGGAAGGTGATTGTTGTATACTGCTCAATTATAAAATCAATAAAAATATATTGAAAAAAAACCCCAACATATTAATATTTAAACATAAAAAGATTTTTATTTTCATTTCTATTAAATGCAAAGTGTTACATTGCATTGAAAATCTGGTGGAGGAGACGTTTTGGTTAAGAACTGTGCAAAATGTCTCCACGCTCACTTATCCAGGTAAGTACATCTCCAAAAGTTGATTCTGTTCATCAGGACGTTTTCAGTGGGAGAAACGTTTCGTCATCATCAGGTGACGTCTTCAGTCTCAGCTGACTGCAGGTTTCAATTTTATAAACAGGACATTTGCATAATGACTGAAACCAGCCCACTGAAGGAACAATGGGCTGGGAGGTCAGTTCCTTAATCATAATTATGCAAATTCTCATGAACATTGATCAACAACCACTGATCAAAGTCCATGAGTCCCATTCACAGAGAGTTGGTGAATGGCTGCAATCACAGCATTGTAAGATGGTGACAGATGTAACCTTAGGCCCCTCCTCCATTCAGAGATGGTCTTTCCCTTTTCACATAAATGGCCTCCTTGACTCCGCACCAGAGGTTGTTTGGTTTCCCCGATGTATAAATCCTGCCAATCCTCCTGCACTTAACAGCGTACACTATGTTACTCTGTTTGTGTCGGGGACCCGATCCTTGGGGTGGACAGTTTTTGGCGCAGCGTGTTTTGGGGTTTAAAAGCCACAGAGACCTGGTGTTTAGAAAAAATGCGTCTCAGCTGCTCTGATACTCCTGACACGTACGGGATCACTACAGGTTTTTGCTTAGGCAGCAGTTGTCCTTCTCTCCTGGATCGGCTGGAGGTTTCTTTAGGCGCCTTCCCAGCTTTGACAAAAGTCCAGCTGGGATAACCACATTTACTCAGGGCCTTCCTGATGTTCTTCTGCCTCCCTGGCTGCTGTGTCTGTGGGGATGGTGTTCGCTCTGTGTTGTAGCGTCCTGATGACGCCCAGTTTGTGCTCCAGTGGATGATGAGAGTCAAACCTTAAATACTGATCCGTATGTGTAGGTTTACGGTACACGTCAGCTTTTAGATGTCCCCCATTACTGATGGAAATCTCACAGTCTAAGAAGGCTAACCTGCCACTGTTCATATCCTCCCTGGTGAATCTGATGTGTCAGTCCACTGAGTTAATGTGATCCGTGAACTGTGGAACGTCCTGAGATTTGATTTTCACCCAGGTGTCATCCACATATCTGAACTAATGACTTGGTGGTGTTCCAGGGTAGGATAGCAAAGCCCTCTTTTCCACTTCTTCCATGTACAAATTGGCCACAATGGGTGAAACTGGGGAGCCCATGGCACACCCATGTTTCTGCCTGTGGAACTGACCCTTGTATGTGAAGTAGGTGGAATTAAGACACAGCTCCAAAAGTAGACACACTTGGTCAATGTGAGCGGTCCTGTTTTACTCAGAATTCTCTTGTTAATGTGTTGCTTCTGTAACTGGATACCCAGCCAGACTGCCAGTCTTCTAGCTTGCTTACTTGCCACAAGTGCACTGTGCCACCTACCAAAAGAAAGGAAAAGATAATGTGCATATTTCCACGAGAGAAATCCCACGCCTGGACCGTCGTTGACCGCCGCCATGATTCTAGCCTACGTCACAGTGTCACGTGCGCTTTTTACATCCAACACGAAAACTGCAGTCGCGGTGCTTTGATTGTACTCAGACCTCGGAAATTCTGCCTTCCGAGTAGGAAGATGTAGGTAACACCAGACTGCAGATGAGCTGCATACAGGGCTGGACTGGGACAAAAGATCAGCCTGAGCATTTTGACTAGAGACCGGCCCACCATTATAGGAAAAACCATAAAGCCTTTGAATGAAAATAAACACTGTTGTGACAGTGATGAACACTGTTCTGATGGTATATATGCATCAATCTATCAATCGTTTGTTGTAAGATTCAGATAATTATTTTTTAAAAGCTAGACATTTTAAATGAGAATAAGAAAGAAAAGTATTTCTTTGTGCCCCCCTCTCCCTGTTAATGCCCTACCTGGCCCCCTGGCAACACTTTGCTAGACCCGCCCCTGCACAGTTACCAGCTGTCCAGATGAGCAGCATCAGCTTTTGGAGAACTGTGCCAAATAAACACAGTTTGAATAACCAACACTAAGGCTCATCTGCTAATTGGAAGGTTGGTGGTTCGATCCCTGCCTGCTCCAGTCTGTGTGCCGTGGAGAAGATACTGCCCTCAAGTTGCTTTCCATTGCATTTGTATGAATTTCTGTGAATGCTAGATATGCTTGTGTGATTGTGAATGGCAGCTTGTGTGAAGAGCTTCAAATACTCACATAGAGTAGAAAAGTGCTACATAAGAACCAGTGTATTTACTCTATTATTACACACTGATACTGCAATATGTTTTTGTTGCTTTAGGTTGAAAATAGTCACCAGTCGTTAGAACAGGCGTTTCCCCGCAGCACGCCAAATAATAAATACTTGTCAAGATAATAGCAGCCATTACAGCTTAAATCTTTAAATAATTTCATTTACTAAAAAGGACAAAACTTTGCACAAACATTTCCTGGCTTAAAATACAGAGTTCAACATCCAAAATGGAAACATGTCGATTTAAGCTGAAGCTTGACTGGTTAGTGAAAATATACAACCAAGTTAATTTTAGTTAGAAGTCAGCCTTACTCAGTATGCAGTGGGAGTCATAATGGGAGTCATTATTTCATCATTTCATTAACCAGGCAGCCGTCATACTGTAGTGAGACGTGTCTGCCACTCTCTGTGAAAGCAACCTGCTTAACAACAAGCCGTCTCTCCAGGAGGGCATCTGTCTTGCTTAATCACCCCCTAATTAAATTACCTCTCTGCGGGTGTGTTCTCATCCGAGGACCATCTGTCATAATCCACTCTCACGGAGGCAGGGAGCTTGTTGGACTCTTTAGAAACGGGCAATAAGAAGAAAAGGTCGCCTCTGAACTCTTATATCTGTCTGCACAGGTGAACCACTACAGTCTGGAGGACGTTTCTCATGAAGAGGCTGTGGGCATTTTGAAGAACACGTCTGATGTGGTCACTTTAAAGGTGGGGAAACCCACCAGTGTGTATCTATCAGATCCCTATGGGCCTCCTGATAACATGCAGTGTAAGTCTTATGGAATAGATTGTTATGCAGTTGCTATGAACTAGATTAGTCTGTAGTTATATATCAATAGAATATGGAGAACCAGACTGCAGCGAGCTTTACTCAGTCGAATATGTTCCTGTTTATTTCATAAGATTTGTGATGTACACAGTACACAGTACAACTGTCTTCCAGATGTTAGTTTCTCATCTTCTCTGTTTAGTCATCTGTTACTCTGTTGTTTGCTGTGTTGTGCTGCAGCTTTTTCTCCTGCCATGAAAAATCACGTCTCTTCCCCCGTCAACACCGGCTCTCTGCATTACAAGTCCGACCTGCCCGTGGCTTCCCCTGAGAGTTATTCACCCCTCTCTCCGCACTTTCCGAGGGAAGAGGATGTAAACAGGTTGGATGGTTTTTTCTTTTGTCTTTAATTACCTCCTCATTACAATATGAGATTCTTTAATGATTGGCTTCAGCGTACTAAAGTTACAGGTACAAACTCTTTCCACCTCGCTCCTGCTGTCTCTTGTCCCGATCTGTCTTTGTGTGCAATTTTGAAAAGCCATCAAAACTGTTTTAAACTGTTCTCTGGGGGAGTACACTGTCTAAAAATTAAAGGAACATTTTGGAAACATGTCCGATTTCAATGGGAAAAAAAAGTCATGGACTATAACTGTGCAGACATGGTGTTAGGAATGAAAGGATGTCACATTGTTTGATGAAATTAAAATGATTAGCCTACAGAGGGCTGAGTTCAAAGACGCACCAAAATTTGGAGTGATAAAAATGATGCAGAGTGCTACTCCACTTTGCCAAAGTTTTACTGGACCAGCTCAAAATGTTACTCATTAGTTCAGACTCTTTCACATCTGAACATGTGTTCATGGTGAACCTTGATGCCTCCCTAATGAAGTCTGGTTCTGTTAGTCCACGGCATTCACACCTGTGGCCTGCTGGAAGTCATTTTGTTGGGATGTGGCAGATACGCTTCCTGCTGATGGCTCTGTAACTGTCTCCTGACAGTGCTGAGGACACAGTCAGTGTCAGTGTCTCTGTCTGTCAAACCACTCCTGTGTTGAGTTTTTGCACCTGTTGTTAATGTCATGAACACCAAAGCAACAGAAACTGATTAACTCTGCTACTTAACCACACAGACCAATATCCCAGTAGTTTAACTAACTTGATGCTACATTCTGATTAAGAAGTGTTCCTTTAATGTGTTTATTGTTCGCGGTATAATCAAACCGTGTTACTATGGTGCTGACATAGTAAAGAGTCCGAGCAGTAAAACAGATTTCTAAAGGCTCAAATGTGATGTGCTTAGCAAAGAACTATAAAACAATGCATCTACTAAGTGCTCTGCTTTGCTCACAGAGACTGATGCTTTGTCGTATGATATTCTCATGATCACTTGAGCTTTTAGGCTTGTAAATCATCCATAAAGATAAATTATGTTTGTTGGAGACGTTTCTTTATAAAACTGGTGCTTTATAAATGCTAGGAGAAAATGCATATGGTGTTCTACACCAACTGTCTTTACTTATCTCAGTCTACATCTGCCTGCTGAGTCCGTGAGCTTCTTCCAGGTGGTGTGAATTTGTTGTTTTTTAGTAACCCTGTCTCCTCACAATGAAATAATGAGGAGTGACCAATGATATCCTTAGAAGCAGTCGTGAAAGGAACAGAGTTGTACGATTTTGAATGTATACAGCATATATTTAGCCTTATACAGGTCTTTAAATGGAAAATGTGCTGTTTCCAACTCTGCTCAAGCACTCAAAGAACTTAATACAACATTCATCCATCTGACTGCACTCTAAACCTGACTGTTAGAGTCTTTTCTAACATTGACACGCATTCACAATGAATACATCAGACTTGGGGTTAATTAACTTGCTCAAAGACA
This sequence comes from Simochromis diagramma, assembly GCF_900408965.1. NCBI lineage: Eukaryota > Metazoa > Chordata > Actinopteri > Cichliformes > Cichlidae > Simochromis > Simochromis diagramma. The sequence goes on along the minus strand of NW_024386778.1, from coordinate 149,650 downwards.
CTTAGGATTGGATTGGATAAATACATTTATTTGTCGGTTGCAGTTGCCTGCAACTGATATGACAAACCTTTCCGACCGTACATATAAAACACAAATTCACAATGGGGAGACAGGTCAGGCTAGGTAGCAAAACGAAAAACAACTAAATGTGTAAAACAAAAGGTCAGATCAGGAGAATACTGATCCTTAAAAGGAGTCAGCATGAGGAGAAGACAAAAACTCCATCACATAAGAAGCACAAGTATCATCACATCATAACACCATAAAAACACAAGACAAGCAACATGGGGGAGTATGCCAATGTGGTAAGCATGTGAGGAGGCGTTGGATTCGGGGAAGGCGGGGATGATGAGGGCGTGTCAGTATCAGTGTACATGCGTGTCAGTATGTGTGTCCTGAGTTCAGCCTGAGAAAGTGTCCTTTCGCCCATTAGGCGAAGATCAGCAGTCCACAGCCTACACAGTTGGCCTTGAGGGATCAGGCGAGAGAGACAGTTCGTTCTCGTTCTCGTATCTCTTGGAAGAATTGTTGTTGTTCTCGTCGCGTCAGCCTTCAAGAGCATCCAGCTGGCACCGTCGGGGTGGGGAGGTAGCTGATGGATATGTTGTTTTAGAGAGAACAGATCAATTTTACAGTTGTTCTTATCGTCTGTCAGTGGTCTCCGGGGCTCCTCCAAGATCTTTCCCATATTATATTCAGTAGGAACAGTCTGAGTACTCACAGCTCTTCCCACATTTCGATCAAAGTGGCAAGCCTTGTGGGGTTTTGAACAGCAGTCACCATTTTCTTCCATTTCTGATACACCAGGGCCAAGCCAGCTCCAATCAGCAAGAGCCCCATTGTCTTCAATGTCCTCAATAGACAGTCCCGCTAGGCACACGACGCGCCACTTCTGCCACCCGTCCATCGTGTATCCAGCAGGGAACGTCCCTCCAGGGCACTCAGGCTCCTGATCCTAGGCTTCTCATTGAGAAGAGGGTGTCAATTGCATTAAGGGACCATTTGAACAAATCCATAGTTTTTCTTTAGGTTTTAGAGAACAAGAGCGAGAATGAGAAGGTCTCTCAGGGTTAGAGTCAGACAAGACCAGACAAGGACATAGAAGCAGCAGGGAAGATAAGGAGAAGGAGAGGATGAAAGATGCGTCCGCCTCCTTCGAGAGCCAAAGACCAAAACAAAAAAAAAGGCATGCCGTCTGGAGGCTGGAGCAGCCGTGGATTAACCTACCAACCTTCCAATTAGGAGATGCCCTGCTCCACCTCCATGTTAGCAGGGCTGTTTGTAATGCATCAAATTTTGCTTTTCAGTGTCATAAAGGTGTTGGATTTGACTTGAAATAGTCTTTTAGCACGGCAGTTGGAAAGTTGGATCACCTTACGCTAACTGTAGCACATTTTCTAATCCCCTATCTTCTACCACTTATAGTGGGCTACAGTCCAGAGCAATCCATTAGTCTTCCAGTAGTCTTTTGAAGTGAAATTTGTCTCCGATCAGTCCTAGCAAACCACTTTCTTCTGATTCTTTATAGCTCTGATATGTGCATCAGTGTAATCGGTATAGCAGGAAATCGTGCATTGACAAAAGTTCCCCTTTGCTTGAAATGCAAAGTGCAATTAAATGCTTTTTTTTTTACACATTACTTTTTTCAAATTAAATAATCGCAATTAAAATTCATTTCCCACCCCTAGTTGAAATGTGATTATGCAGTATTGAGATCCCTTAAGGTTTCCATGTAGATGGCTAAACTCCTCACCCTATCTGTAAGAGACAGATCACCCACCTATCGAAGAAAGCCCATTTCCACCGCTTGTGTCTGTGATCTTATTCTTTCTGTCACTACCCAGCGCTTCTGACCATCTGTGACAGTAGGGACGTAGTTTGACTGTAAATTGTCAGCTTCACATTTATGCTCAGCTCTCTCTTCACCATTACCTGATGGGAGATTCGTCCCCCTCATCCCAAGACTCTGCTTCAGTTTCAGTGGTATTGAGGAGTTCCTGGAAATATCTTTCCATCGTCCGATTACGGCTTCATTTGAGGTCAGCGGTGCCCCACTCCCAGTATACACCTTGTGAATAGAGCACCGCTTACAAATTCTGAATCCCATCTGACAGTTTGATAGAATCACTTCAAGGAAGACCGAAAGTCTTTCTTCATGACCTCATCGAACTCTTCCAACACACAAGTTTTTTCTTCAGCTTCCAATCAGAATAGATTCTGTTTGGTGTGGTGGTACCCTTCAGCTACGTCTGTAGTTCCACAGGCTAGCCAAGACTGAACATGACTCTTTCTTATTGGCAAAAGAAAGAGTCACAGAATCAGAATCAGTGTCACCCATCTGGTTCGGAGAAATTCATGCACTAACCACCTTGCAGCCACAGCTCTGGCAAAACTAAAGGTAGCAGCTTTATTTCTGGGAAAATAGTGCAAAATATAAACTCACAAAAAACAAACTAAACTGGAAAAAATGGAAACTAGAAACAAAACACTGGGACCTGAAAACTCAAACAACAGGAAACTAGAAATGCAGAGAGACTTGCACACATGAGGAGGTACAACATGACAGAGGGCAAAGGCAAACACAGGCTTACATAAACAGAGGAGTAATGAGTCACATGCAATGAGTTCAGAATTCAGTCTCTTTCAATCCTGCCTTTCTCAACAATGCCGTTGATGTGTTTCGTCCTTTAATGAAATTCTAGTGAAGAGCTGAAACAGAGCTGACATCAGAATATCACTCGTTATCTTGGGGTAACATGTACTGTCCTTAGGACTGAATGGTTGCTGGTTTCAATGGAGACTGATATAATTTGTGGACAGTGCAGCGTTCGATACTGTCGACCATCATATCCTATTAGAGTGATTAGAGCACGCTGTAGGTATTACAGGTACTTTACTGCAGTGGTTTGTATCATTTCTACCTAATAGACTCCATTTTGCTCGTGTGTCCCCTTGGACTTAAATCTGGGACTCTCCACCATTTGACCTTGGAACTGAAGAAGCTTCTCACATGAGAGAAGAAACGTCTTCAGGAAACTTAAAGAAGTCCAGACGCTTTTCTTTCCAAGCTCCTTAGACTCTACTGCACTTCCTCTTTGAATCTCAACAAACACAAAAATCTGGTCAAAATTCAAGCATTACAGTTATTCCATTAAATGTGTTACATGTTCTCCTTCACTATATTAATTTGATTTATACTTAATTATATTTGATTCAAGTTATATACGATTAACCATTACCAGAAATCATATATAGATATACTAGCAGAGATGGGCAGTAACACATTATTTCTGATTACTTGTTAAATTAAAAAGACCAACTTTACACAAACATCACATTGGGGAGACATGTCAGAAAGGTAGGCTGATAGGAAAAAAACAACGAAAATACATAACACGAGGTGAGAGGAGGAGAAAAAAAACTCCACTCAGACTGAGCTCCTAGTGGGAGAACAGTTTGATAACAGAAAAAACACCTCAGCACAAAAAGCACATGACTATCAATACACCATAGAAACACAAGACAAGCAACAGGGGCGGGTAAAGGGTAAGAGAGAGCCGGTGTAGACAGCGCATCCGGTCCTGCAGCATGTCTGCGCTGGTCCAGTCGACCGCCATCTTCCCCGGGAGGGGACAAGCATCGAAGGCGTTTGGAAAGGGAGGGGGGATCAGTGTGTGCATATCAGTGTGTGTGTGTGTGTGTGTGTGTGTGTGTGTGTGTGTGTGTGTGTGTGTGTGTGTGTGTGTGTGTGTGTGTGTGTCCAGAGCTCAGCTGAGACAGTGTCCTTCGCCCTGCCAGGCTAAGTAAACAGTCTTCCAGCCAACCCAGGTGGCCTTGCATGGAATGGGGGGAACAGTCTAAACACGGTCGTTATCAGGGTGTTGTTGTTCAGCTCCAGCCTTGAGGCTGCAGCTGGCGCCGAAGTGGTATCCGCATGAAGTGATGGTGCTTTTTACTTTAATGCGAACAGCTCATATGAATTTGAAAGCTGTTCTACAGTCCAACACTGGTCTCTCAATCTCCCGTTGGAGAGCCGCGAGCTTTTCCATGATGTTATCCAAACTTATGTTCCGTGATGTTGTCGTTCTTTTTGCTCAAAGAGCAGGTTCTGAGAACTCACGACCGCAGTGCACTTCCCCAAGATGTGATCGAATTTGCGCTCAAAGGTGTTATTCGAGCTAGCCCCTCCAGATGTAATCCAGTTTTTCACTCAGAGGTCTTGTTCTGATTGTTCACGGCAGCCGTGCGTTCTCCAAGATCTTCTCCGTGCTGACTCAATGAGCCCATTTTGAGAAACTCACGCCTCTTCCCATCGTTCCAATCCCAGCGGGCAGCCTTGTGGGGTTTGAACAGCCGGTTCCTTAATTCAAATTGTCTGGCGCTATCAACCATGCTACATTCAAAGTAATTAAAATCAATTTAAAATGACCATCTTGACCACATATGTACTGATTTGCTGCCATGTGATTACAATAGGCAACTGAACAGACATACCTAACAAAGTATAAATGTGTAAATATATAATTCTGTGGAGGACATGGATCAAAGTGACACTATTACTCAATAAGAAATCAAGTGGATTTGTGGAAGTGAACTGTTGACCATTTAAGTTTGTAATTAAGTAAAAATTTGTGTTACTATGAATTAGTAAGTGTGCAACGCATGACACCCCTAGATCGGGTGTGTTGACCAGTAAGACTTCTCAGTGTGTACAGTATTTTTTCCCCTTTTAGCCACATCTCAAGGTGCGTTATGTGTTTTCTTCCCATCTTTCACCTATGTATTTATGCCAGTCTATTGTACTCCATCTGCTCCACCTCTATTCCACCTCTGCCTCTGGACACTAATCTCTCTGCTCTTGTCTCTCGCTTCAATATAGGCCTCCTGAGCCAGTTTACAGCACTGTGAACAAACTAAGTGACAAAGTGCCCTCCCCCCGACACTATTCCTCAGTGGAGTGTGACAAAAGCATCTTCCACTCTGCCCCACTCCCTAACTATATCTTAAGTCTGTTTCCTGACTTGGATATCACCAGGTACTTTCAACCACCACCCTCACTACCTTTCTGCACTGTACCACTTGTATCCCATCTAACTATATGAATAGCATGCCATGTTATTATATAATTACCTTATTTCTTCTAATGCATTTGTTGTTTACTCCCTTGGGAACCTTGTCGTGATATTGTTTTTCTCAAGCCTTCCTCCTTTCTGCTGTTCTCTCTTTCTTTAGGACATTGACTTTTCAGGGTCATGACCTTATTCATTATCAAAGTTAGACCGAAGATGGAGGAAAATAAAGATGTGTTTGAGTAAGGTAGCTAATGTAAGCAGAGGGTAAGGAGTCCTCTGCTGACATTAGTGGAAAAAACATGTATTGTTATAATACATAGCTCTTGTGGCCACAAGTTATTAATACATAGCCACAATATCAATAACTGATGGCCATGGTGTAGAAACGTTTGGAAATGCAATAACCAATATTTTTGGCAACACTCTTCTAACTTACAGTCACAAGTTACTTACTCATGGCCTTCCATTACTAACTCATTGACTGCCACAGCCAGGCAAAGGGAACCAAGAACAGGACACAAACATATATTTACGATTTTATTTACTTAGAGGCAGATTATAAGTCAAAATGGAAATAGACTGCTGGTAAGGCTGTTGAGCTGGACAGAGGTGAGCAGGGTGGTCCTGAAACTGAGTCCTTACTGAGACTAAAAGATCGCTGCCTGAGGCACTGTGCCTCCCCCTTCTGCCTTAGCTGGAATGGATCGATGTAGGTCATGGATGCATGGGGACTTCCCCTTTTCTCGTTCCCCATTCCTTTCGCTCCCCCGTGTGCTGTGTTGGCCAGCACGGTGCATGTCCGGGGTCCTCCTGGAGGAATTTGTGTCTGAGTCCTGTGTTCACCCCTCTGGGGTGGGGTGGGCACCTTCTGCTCTGCCAGGAGATGGCAGGGGTGACGGGGATGGGTGCCACCCCTGCCCCCTCTCGGTTGTGTCGGCTGGTATCCTGGGCTCTGGGTGTGTTTGCTGTCCCGTGTAGCCAGCATGTGAACAACCCTATGTCCTGTTGTTTTTTCCACTTTCTGCTCTGTTCTTGCTTGAGTGTCTGGTTTCTGAATGTCATTGTGCATTTTGTTTTCTAAGATAGTAGATAGCTGTTGGTAGTGTTCAAATTCGATTGTTGGTGAGGAACTTGCACACAGGCTCATAAGGACTTTGACCTCAAGGTCATGTTTCTAAAGCTCTTGTTACCACGATAACTTGAGAAAGATGTCACCCTGGACTTTTAAAATACCATATGTGTTTCTATTAAAAATCTCTAACAAGTTTGAATCTCAGTGGCCTCAACCTCAACGTCAGAGATAAAATTTTCTGAAGATCTTGTGAATGTGGTAGCTCTAGAAGGAGGTGACATAGGCTTTTCAGATTTAACATCCATAACATCCAAAATCCATTTTACATTTTAAGCTGGGTAATTGATCTGTGCCACAGTGATCTGTGGCAAATGCAGGGCTCAGCTAATATGGATATTTTCAACTGGCTCAGTTGAACTTTCATAGAATTTCATAGAACCTTGGTGGTTCTTTACACTATACATTAGTGGTGCAAGGGATCAAAAATCTCACGGTTCGGATCGGATGGGAGGCAGAGCCTTCAGTTTTCAGGCCCCTCTTCTGTGGAACCAGCTTCCAGTTTGGATTCGGGAGACAGACACTATCTCTACTTTCAAGATTAGGCTTCAAACTTTTGCTAAAGCATATAGTTAGGGCTGGACCAGGTGACCCTGAATCCTCTCTTAGTTATGCTGCAATAGACGTAGGCTGCCGGGGATTCCCATGATGCATTGAGTTTTTCCTTTCCAGTCACCTTTCTCACTCACTATGTGTTAACAGACCTCTCTGCATTGAATCATATCTGTTATTAACCTCTGTCTCTCTTCCACAGCATGTCTTTATCCTGTCTTCCTTCTCTCACCCCAACCAATCACAGCAGATGGCCCTCCCTGAGCCTGGTTCTGCCGGAGGTTTCTTCCTGTTAAAAGGGAGTTTTTCCTTCCCACTATCACCAAAGTGCTTGCTCATAGGGGGTCATATGATTGTTGGGTTTTTCTCTGTATCTATGAAGCGCCTTGAGGCGACTTTTGTTGTGATTTGGCGCTATATAAATAAAATTGAATTGAATTGAATTGAATTGAATTGAATCGGATCACAGTGTCATGGTCCTGCGGCCATGACTCAGTGACTTTGTGTTTGTGTTCTTTATTGTTATTACTTTCATTATTATTCGTGGCTGTTTTGGGATGGTTTGTGTTTTGGGAATTAGATACGGGGTTCTGGGGTTGTGCTCCCTCTATTGGTCCCTGGTGTTAGTGTTCCCCTGTCTCGTCAGGTTAATCAGGTCCAGCTGTGTCTCCCACCTGTGTGTGATTTCCCAGTGTCTCTCTGTGTACTTATAGTGTGTGTTTGCCTCTGTTCCTCGTCGCGTCGTCTGTGTTCATACCCTGTGAAATCCCCTGCGTGCTCTCCCTGCTGTTCTCCCTTCATGTTCAGGTTTGCCACTCCTTTGTGTAGTTTCGCCCAGTTTAGTTCATCCTTAGTTCTGTTTTGCCATCTCCACTTTATGTTTGGTATTATCAATAAATCGCCTTCACATTTGAGTAAGTGCTGCATCTGAGTCCTCCTTTCCACTCTTCACACGGCCGCTGCCCCGGACCGTGACACACAGTTTTAAGTCACGGATCCGATCAATTTTCAGATCAGCAAAAAAAGAAAAAAGACAAAAATTGAACATTTACTTATTGAAGTATTTTTTGCCTGTTAAAACATTCAACTCAAGATTCATTCCACGCAAGTATTAAAAAAAAATATGGTTCAATATGGGGCAGTATAGGGCTTTGTATCTACCACTCAATTCAATTCAATTCAATTTTATTTATAAAGCACCAAATCACAACAACAGTCGCCTCAAGGCGCTTTATATTGTAAGGTAGACCCTACAATAATACATATCGCTCATTATATTGCACTCTGCTGTGATGTGAGCGGTCACGGTCACGTAGCTTTCCGTTGTCCCGGAGGTCCACCCATTTGTAGTAGTTAGGGCAACAGAAGATGCCTGGGACATTTCAGCCATAACTTAAATCTTTTCCTGCTCATACATGCTTGGAACGATCTTGCCACTAAAGTGGACGCGCAACGAGATATCATAGCGTGGCTCGTTCATCCTAGTTTAAACCCCTTGTTTTGCACAAAGGAATACGGCCTCCCGTCTGCAGCTAAACACCCCAATAGCTTTTGTAATAGCTTTAGCCCGGTCGGATTGGGCAGCAGAGTGCTGCTTAAATACTGCAAACTCCTCTGCTCCTCCACTCACTCCACTCCACTTCGCTAGCGCTGACCATAACTATTGCTTGACAGACCCACCACGCCACCATACACATATTTTTTTTCTTTTCTTCTTTTTCGAATCTTTGGATCACATGCGTGCCGAACCGTGGAGTGGGATCGGTTCGGATTACGGATCAACCGTGATCCGTTGCACCACTACTATACATGCTTCCCTTTGGCAGTATAATTTGAAGACATGGCATACATTTTTATTGCTATGCAGGTAATGCCCATTTATATCTGTAAATGAAGCATCCTTGTCAGGTGCCCAAAACACCTGAACAGGCTCCTTTTGATGTGGAGGAGCAGCGGCTCTACTTTGAGCCACTTCAGATGGCTGAACTGTCTCTTAAGGTGGGCATACACTGTGCAATTTTTGGCCCATTTAGAGATGATTATTCAGTCGTTTTAAGTATCGGCCTGAGTTTCGCCTTAATCGTGAGTTGTGCATCATCGTGTAATATACATGGGGTAACGAGAAGCGATTAACACCTCACGACCAGCTCCCGATCAGCAATCGTATCGTCGCAAGAAAATCAAACCTGTTTGAAATCCTGTCGCCCCTCATGAGGGTGTCAACAAAACCCTCATGCTGCACATGGACAAACACAGAAATGGAAGTGAAAAAGATGGAGCAGCATGGCAGTGCAGAGTGATCTGGACACAAGCGATGGAGGCACAACTTGTAGAACTTTTGCAAGCTCATCCGAGCCTTTTCGATGTGGCCTCACAAAATTATCACGACCACAACAACCGTGAAAAGAGCTGGATGGACATTGCTGCTGAATTGCACCTGCCTGGTCAATGTTTTTCATTAGCGATTTAGCAAAGTTGATGGTGGTGGTGTGTGTCTGTGTGAGTGAAAGACAGAGAGAGAGGGAGGGAGAGTGAGAGACAGATTTTGTGTTATAAGCTTCATATTACCACTTCATATTATAGATGCACAGTGTGAGCACTCAGGTGGCATAAGAGCATCGGGCCGTATAGTGTGAGACCCTGCATTATGACCTACGAACTTCTAACCCCTGTGATTCAGTCGTACAGTTTGAGCAGGAGCTGAATAACATGACTGAAAAAAATCGCACAGTGTCTGCCCGGCTTAAAAGAGAGGCCAGCCACCCTTCGAAGGAAGCTCATTTCTGCCACTTGTATGTGTTATGTCCTTCTTCCAGTCACTACCCACAGCTCATGACCATAGCTGAGGGTAGGGACGTAGAGCGACTGGTAAATTGAGAGCTTTGCTTTTTACACTCAGCTCTCTCTTTACCATGACGGACCAGTACAGCGTCCGCATCACTGCAGACGAAGCACCAATCTGGCTGTTGATCTCCCGCTCCCTTCTCTGGTCAGTCGTGAACAAGACCCAGAGATGCACTCCGCCCTTTTCCGGCTGAGGACCATAGCCTCAGATTTAGGTGCTGATTCTCATTCCCACCGCTTCACACTTGGCTGAATGGCTGTGAACCGTTCCAGTGCAAGCTGTAGACTATCACCTGATGAAGTCACCAGAACCACATCATCTGCGAAAAGCAGAGATGAGATTCTGAGGCCACTCAAGTGAAAGCCTTCCACCACTTGGCTATGCCTACAAATTTGGTCCATAAAAATTATGAACAGAATCGGTGACAAAGGGCAGCCCTGGCAGAGTCCATCACCTACCGGAAAAAAGTCAAACTTATTGCCGGATATGCAGACCAAGCTCTTGCAACAGTTGTATAAAGATCGAATGGTCCATAGCAATGTCCCAGACACCTCATACTCCCGAAGCATCTCCCACCACTGACACTCCGAGAGACACGGTTGAATGCCTTTTCCAAGTCCAAAAGACACATGTAGACTGGTTGGACAAACTCCCATACGCCCTCAAGTATCCTCGAGAAGATAAAGAGCTGGTCCAGTGATCCATGACCAGGACGAAAACCACATTGTTCCTCCTGTTTCCGAGATTTGACTAACGGACAAACTCTCCTTTCCAGCACCCTGGCATAAACTTTCCCAGGAAGGCTGAGGAGTGTGATCCCCTGTAGTTGGAATACACCCTCCAGTCCCTCTTCTTAAAGATATGCAGACTGGGGTGGTGGTTCCCATTCAGAGGTACCGCCCTGATCTCCACGCAAGTCTTCAGAGGTGTGTCAGTCAAGACCTACAACATCCAGAGACTACAGGAACTCAGGGTGAACCTCATCCACCCCAGGGGCCCTGCAGCCAAGGAGGTGTGTAATTGCCTCAGTGACCTAACCTCTGGAGATAGAAGAGTCTTCCCCTTGCCCCCAGACGCTGCTTCCTCCACAGAAGACATGCCGGTGGGATAAAGGAGGTCCTTGAGGTATTCCTTCCACCACTTGGCTATGCCTACAAATTCGGTCCATAAAAATTATGAACAGAATCTGTGACAAAGGGCAGCCCTGGCAGAGTCCATCACCTACCGGAAAAAAGTCAAACTTATTGCCGGATATGCAGACCAAGCTCTTGCAACAGTTGTATAAAGATCGAATGGCCCATAGCAATATCCTAGACACCTCATACTCCCGAAGCATCTCCCACCACTGACACTCCGAGAGACACGGTTGAATGCCTTTTCCAAGTCCAAAAAACACATGTAGACTGGTTGGACAAACTCCCATACGCCCTCAAGTATCCTCGAGAAGATAAAGAGCTGGTCCAGTGATCCATGACCAGGACGAAAACCACATTGTTCCTCCTGTTTCCGAGATTTGACTAACGGACAAACTCTCCTTTCCAGCACCCTGGCATAAACTTTCCCAGGAAGGCTGAGGAGTGTGATCTCCTGTAGTTGGAATACACCCTCCAGTCCCTCTTCTTAAAGATTTGCAGACTGGGGTGGTGGTTCCCATTCAGAGGTACCGCCCTGATCTCCACGCAAGTCTCCAGAGGTGTGTCAGTCAAGACCTACAACATCCAGAGACTACAGGAACTCAGGGTGAACCTTGCAGCCAAGGAGGTGTGTAACTGCCTCAGTGACCTAACCTCTGGAGATAGAAGAGTCTTCCCCTTGCCCCCAGACTCTGCTTCCTCCACAGAAGACATGCCAGTGGGATAAAGGAGGTCCTTGAGGTATTCCTTCCACCACCCGACAATTTTAAAGTTGAAGTCAGCAGTGCTCCACCCAGACTATACACAGTGCATGTAGAACACCACTTTCCCCTCCTGAGTCACCTGACGGTTTGCCAGGATCTCTTCAAGGCAGTCCGAAAGTCTTTTTCCATGGCCTCTTTGAAGTCCTCTCACACCACTAGTTTTTGCTTCAGCCACTGCCTGAGCCGCATTCCTTTTGGCCTGTCGGTACCTATCAGCTGCCTCTGAAGTCCCACAGATTAACCAAGCCCGGAAGGACTCCTTCTTCAGCCTTGTGGCTCCCTTCACCTCTGGTGTCCACCATTTGGTTTGGGCATTACCACCACAACAAGCACCAACCACCTTGCGGCTGCAATTCAGTGAGGGGGTCTGGCAGTCGAGGTGCTGAACATGGTCCATTTGGACCGGGGCCTCTGCCTGGCCTTACTATACATTTGATGTGCCAGGTTTGTCCAGCATCCTCCCCCGCCAACTGATCCAACTCACCACCCGGCGGTGATAACTTGACAGCTCAGCCCCTCTCTTGTGTCCAGAACATACGGGTGCAGGCAAGTCTGCTGGACCAGACAGGGTGAGTCCCTGTGTCTTCAAGGCCTGTGCCCCCCAGCTTTATAGAGTCTTTCATAAACTGTTCATGATGAGTCTGAGTCTGCAGAGGGTCCCAGTGCTGTGGAAGATGTCAGGCCTCGTTCCTGTACCAAAGATGCGACATCCCAGTGGTTCCCAGGATTACTGACTTCTGAAGTCTTAAAAGACTGATGATATGTGTGTCCTCAACATTGTGTGTCTGACAAGGTGATCAGCAACACAGGGGCACCACAAGGGCTGTCCTCTAAACCACAGACTTCACCACTGCAAAGAAACCTGCCATGTTCAGAAGTTTTCTCATGACTCTGCTGTGGTTGGATGCAGCAGTGAAGGTGAAGAGACAGAGTACCGGGCTGTGGTTGACTCCTTTATAACATGGTGCAAGCAGAATCACCTGCAGCTCAATGTGACAAAGACAAAGAATTGACTCTAACTTGAGGAGGACCAGGAAACCAGTGACGCCTCTTTCAGTCCAGAGGGTAGATGTGGACATCGTGGTGGACTATAAATACCTCAGAGTACACATTCTCTATGCTGTTGCATAGAGAGGGTTGCAAATGCCAACAGACTTAATAAACGGATTCGCAAGGCCAGTGATCTTGTGAGGATGGAGCTGGACTCTATTAAGGTGATGTCAGAAAGGCAGATGTTATCTCCATGTGGTTATCTCCCTGTACAACTCCTCCATCTAATGCACAGTGCAATAGTTACACCCTCCTCTACAGTGATAACTGCTCTGCCCTCTTGAGTCAATGCCTCCATTCTTCCAGGGCTAGTTTAACGGCTAGGAGTTTTTTGTCATCACTGTCATACTTCTTCTCTACAGGGGATAAACTACGTAAAAAGAAAACACACATATGCAGGTTATCATCTATTTGATGTAAAAATTTAGGTCCCCCTCTGTATTAAGAGATATTAAGAGAGTAGAACTATTGCAGTGTGTACTTGTGCTGGGACTCATCCTATCTGGTTATGCATACTTACCTGAGTATAGTGTTTCTGAACGTGGTCGTACATGAAAGTGATGGGTGGCGGAGAGGTGTCAGGTTTTTCACTGGAGGCGAAGAAAGAAAGGGAGAGAGAGTGGTGTGGCTGTGGACTGCAGGCTCACCACAGTTAAGTCAGTAGGAGCTGAGCATTGACTGCAGTATCAAATCAGTTGAAGAACAAATTCAAGTCACTGGCTCTGTCCCCCAGCAGCTTCTCTTCTATTGGATGGTTTGAATCCTTAATGACACTCCAGACCTCTCTGCTGTTTTGCTGGAGTTTCTGCTCTAGCTTTCTCCTATTATTGTTCTTAGTTTCTCTGATCTTGCCGCTCAATAATCCCATTCTCAGCTCCACTTTATTTCTCACTCTGAAAAACATCCCCTTGTTATTGAGGAGGTCTTTGATGTCATTAGTCGCCCATGGCTTGTTATTTGGGTAGCAGAGAGTCTGAGCTGGGACAGTGGAGCTAGTGCAGAAGGTTATGTTGTTAACAAGAACTGCTTATCAATTGCAGAGCTTTCCCAGTCAGCTCGAACAGTTTGGAAGCCTTCAATTGATACATTGTCATTGAGAATATCCTGTACAGTGCACCATTCAACCAATATGTTTGCTCAATATGTTTGGTAGAGAACACTATTAAACAAATAAGAGGCAGAACAGGCTGAAATACGCTGCATGCAGCAGTGTTATGCAAACTCCACTAATAACCATGGACAACTTGTCATTTTATTCTGTCAGAATACGATCTTCCTCTAACTATCATGTATCCTGTATTCATTATTTCATCATTATCCTGATGAAAATCTGGAATCTGTTCCAGATTGTAATTACTGTATTGTAATTTTGTAACTAGTGCTGTAGTATTGTTTGGTCTTTTCTTGCTGTTGTCAAAGCAATTTACTCAATGATGCTGAGAGAAGTAACTGTGGTCGATCTTGTGTATATGAAAGATGATAAATAAGGGGCTGGTTGAATTAAAAATTAGCCAATTTTTGTTGATCTCCTGCAATATTTAGGTCATCAATATAAAAGTCAACATAGATTATTTGCTTGGTGTTTGCCAGGAAACATGATAATATTCATTTTGTGCATAAAAATGTGTGGTTGTTATAGGTGTATAAATGCTACACATGAGTAATTTTACCCTACTGATTGGTAGGGTAAAATTACTATGACATCATAATATCCCTGCTTTTGTGGTAAAAAGTATACAGTGTTTTCAATATGTCATAGTGTTTCCCTCTGCATGGCCTCTAAACCTGTCCCTGCTCTTTCTGCTCAGTATGTAGGATGTGTAGTTACTCCTTTAGTAATTACTGATACTGTACTAAATGAAGCCCATTATCACCGGTGGAGGTCAGAGTCACTGAACTGGAGATGTGTCCATAGTGAATTGTGTTCCAGGGGCCAGAGCAGCAATGAAGATGAAGGCAAATTACAGAAAATCATCATTCAAGCAGTAGTGACACATGGTTCCATCAATCTGAGTTCACTAACATGAATACTGAATCGTGTGTAACCTTTCCGGAAACAATGTCAGACTTTTCTTTCGCTGCATGTTCTCCTTAAGTTGCTGGTTGTCTGGCTTTATAGATTATTGATGTTAGGAGAAAGGAATCCATTGCACTATGAATGGTGCAGCTCTTGTTTCTGGCCAGATTTATTAAATTACCCAAAATGACTATCCAGAGTTGGGACCTGGAAGCAGCACCATAGATTAACTCCTGTTATTTCCCCTAAACCCCATTCCACATAGAGACTGTGTCTGTCCTAGACCACCAAAGAAAATCATCAAGAAATGCTTTAAAATTAAAAATTACAAAGAAAGAACAATCTAGTATCATCAAGTGCACCAAAGGGTAAAACAGCAAACTGTGGATTATTAACCATTAGGTCTCTTTTTGTACATGAATTAATAATCGATTAACATATTGATTTACTCTGCTTTACAGAAACCTGGTTAGAGCAAAATGATTATGTTAGTTTAAATGAATAAACACTCCTGAGTCATAGTAACTATCAGAATCCCTGAGGCACAGGCCGAGGAGAGGGTGTGGCAGCAATTTTTCACTGCACCTTCTTATTCAAACAAAAACCCAGACAGAGATGTAATTCATTTGAAACCCTGATGCTTAGCCTCGCCCACCCTAGCTGTAAAAGTCAAACAGTTTTATTCTGTTGCCCACCTGAGTTTCTGTCTGATTTCTCAGACTTTTATCTGATTTAGTGCTCGGCTCAGATAATTGTGGGTGATTTTAACATCCATCTAGATGTTAAAAATGACAGCCTCAATAATAATAATAATAATAATAATTATAATACATTTTATTTGAAAGTGCCTTTCAAAACACTCAAGGACACTGTACACAGCAGAATAATAAAAGCAGCATAAAAGCAAGCAGTTTACATAATCATACAAGCATAAGACATAAAACTAATTTACAGTGGTTGCAAAAGTATTCAGCCCCCTTGAACTTTCCCACATTTTGTCACATTACAACCACAAACATGAATCAATTTTATTGGAATTCCACGTGAAAGACCAACACAAAGTGGTGCACACGTGAGAAGTGGAATGAAAATCATACATGATTCCCAACATTCTTTACAAATAAATAACTGCAAAGTGGGGTGTGTGTAATTATTCAGCCCCCTGAGTCAATACTTTGTAGAACCACCTTTTGCTGCAGTTCCAGCTGCCAGTCTTTTAGGGTCTGTCTCTACCAGCTTTGCACATCTACAGACTGAAATCTTTGCCCATTCTTCTTTGCAAAACAGCTCCAGCTCAGTCAGATTAGATGGACAGCGTTTGTGAACAGCAGTTTTCAGGTCTTGCCACAGATTCTGGATTGGATTTAGATCTGGACTTTGACTGGGCCAGTCTAACACATGGATGTGTTTTGTTTTAAACCATCCCATTGTTGCCCTGGCTTTATGTTTAGGGTTGTTGTCCTGCTGGAAGCTGAACCTCCGCCCCAGTCTCAAGTCTTTTGCAGACTCCAACAGGTTTTCTTCCAAGATTGCCCTGTATTTGGATCCATCCATCTTCCCATCAACTCTGACCAGCTTCCCTGTCCCTGCTGAAGAGAAGCCCCCCCAGAGCATGATGCTGCCACCACCATATTTGACAGTGGGGATGGTGTGTTCAGGGTGATGTGCAGTGTTAGTTTTCTGCCACACATAGCGTTTTGCATTTTGGCCAAAAAGTTCCATTTTGGTCTCATCTGACCAGAGCAGCTTCTTCCACATGTTTGCTGTGTCCCCCACATGGCTTGTGGCAAACTGCAAACGGGACTTCTTATGGTTTTCTGTTAACAATGGCTTTCTTCTTGCCACTCTTCCATAAAGGCCAACTTTGTGCAGTGCACGACTAATAGTTGTCCTGTGGACAGATTCCCCCACCTGAGCTGTAGATCTCTGCAGCTCGTCCAGAGTCACCATGGGCCTCTTGGCTGCATTTCTGATCAGCGCTCTCCTTGTTCTGCTGTGAGTTTAGGTGGACGGCCTTGTCTTGGTAGGTTTACAGTTGTGCCGTACTCCTTCCATTTCTGAATGATGGCTTGAACAGTGCTCCGTGGGATGTTCAAGGCTTGGGAAATCTTTGTGTAGCCTAAGCCTGCTTTAAATGTCTCAATAACTTTATGCCTGACCTGTCTGGTGTGTTCTTTGGACTTCATGGTGTTGTTGCTCCCAATATTCTCTTAGACAACCTCTGAGGCCGTCACAGAGCAGCTGTATCTGTACTGACATTAGATTACACACAGGTGCACTCTATTTAGTGATTAGCACTCATCAGGCAACGTCTATGGGCAACTGACTGCACTCAGACCAAAGGGGGCTGAATAATTACGCACACCCCACTTTGCAGTTATTTATTTGTAAAAAATGTTTGGAATCATGTCTGATTTTTGTTCCAGTTCTCACGTGTGCACCACTTTGTGTTGGTCTTTCACGTGGAATTCTAATAAAATTGATTCATGTTTGTGGCTGTAATGTGACAAAATGTGAGAAAGTTCAAGGGGGCTGAATACTTTTGCAAGCCACTGTAAATAGCAGAGTGGAGAGGTTATGTGGGATAAGCTGTTTTGAACAAGTGAGTTTTGAGTTGGGACTTAAAGAGAGAGAAGGAAGTGAGATTTCTTAAATCAGGAGGTCGGGAATTCCAGAGTCGAGGAGCTGAGCAGCTGAAAGCCCTGCTCCCCATGGTGGCAAGACGAAGAGAGGGGACAGAGAGAGAAAGAGAAGAAGAAGGTCTGAGACACAGAAATGGGGCGGTGATCTGAACCAGAACAGAGAGATATGGAGGGGAGAGATGATGAATAGCCTTAAATGTGTACAACTACTGTGTACAAGTACTGTCGAGGATGACACCCAGAGTTTTCACAGAGGAAGAAACGGAGACCGGCGAGTTATTGATAGTAACAGAGAAACTGTTGGTTCTGGATAATGTTGATTTAGTCAACAAAGCATTTAATCTGTTATTAGACTCAACTGGCTTCTCTCAAAATGTTGCAATTTGGAGCTTTACAATAAGCTATATAAATAAAACTGAATTGAATCAAATTCTCTCAAATGGATATGTACCACAGGCCTTCAAGCTGGCTGTAGTTAAACCTTTACTCAAAAAGCATCTCTAGACCCAGCAGTCTTAGCTAATTATAGGCCAATCTCCAACCTTCCTTTCATATCAAAAATCCTTGAAAGAGTAGTTGTCAAACAGCTAACAGATCATCTGCAGAGGAATGGCTTATTTGAAGAGTTTCAGTCAGGTTTCAGAGCTCATCACAGCACAGAAACAGCTTTAGTGACGGTTACAAATGATCTTCTTATGGCCTCTGACAGTGGACTCATCTCTGTGCTTGTCCTGCTAGACCTCAGTGCAGCATTCGATACTGTCGACCATAATATCCTATTAGAGCGATTAGAACATGCTGTAGGTATTACAGGTACTGCACTGCAGTGGTTTGTATCATATCTATCTAATAGACTCCAGTTTGTGCATGTAAATGGAGAGTCCTCTTCACACACTGAGGTTAATTATGGAGTTCCACAGGGTTCAGTGCTAGGACCAATTCTGTTTACATTATACATGCTTCCCTTAGGCAGCATCATTAGAAGACATAGCATACATTTACACTGCTATGCTGATGACACCCAGCTCTATCTGTCCATGAAGCCAGATAACACACACCAATGAGTTAAACTGCAGGAATGTCTTAAAGACATAACGTGCAGAGTCGTTTCTGACCAGGATATGTCCCTGAATATGCATAATAAACAAATGTGCAGAATGCTTACTTTCACTTGCGCAGTAGCAGTTCCTAAATGCTGCCCCAAGAATATTGACTAGGGCTAGAAATAGAGCATATACTTCTCCTATACTGGCTTGTCCTATTTGGTTTTCTGCTAAAAACCAGAATATAATTTAAAATCCTTCTCATCACATAAGAAGGTCTCACTTTTAATCACATTTATAATCACATAAAGCTGGATGTTTAGACCTTTTACTCTCTCAGCTGTGTTAACGCAGACCTGCCAGTTTCTTGAACTGGTTGTGATCAATTAATAATGTGCACGTTTTCCTACGTTTTCCCTCAACTTTAACTTTATAATAATAAGCTTTGATACAGCACTCTGTAGACAGCCAACATTTTCAGCAACGACCTTCTGTGGATTACCATACCTGTGAAGGGTATTAACGATGATCATTTTGACAACTGTCAATATTCAGTGTTCATGTCTGTGAAGGTTGTCAGTCATCCAGGTCATCGTAGTCTAAGGAGCTTGGAAAGAAAAGTGTCTGGACAAGAACTAGAACTGAAGAAGCTTCTCGGATGAGAGGTGAAACATCTTCAAGCCACTTAAAGAAGTCCAGACACTTTTCTTTCCAAGCTCCTTAGATTCAGTACTCATAATCTTCAAATATTTTGAGATACATTAGTATATTCGAGTGTCTGTAAGTTTGTGACAGATGGAGCAAAAGAGCAAGCAAACCAGTGTGTGAAAGTGTGTAATATGATGAGGCTCCTTTTTCGTCAGCGCTAAATTGGGACAAGTGATCTAAGTAGAGCACTATCCCCCTGTGGAGCTCTGGCAGTCACTGAGCTTCAGTGTCTGCACAAAGCTTTACTCGAGCAATTGTGCAATTGTTGTCCACCTTTTAGTCTTCTTTCTGAGCTGAAGATGCTGAGACCTACTGACTCCCCTGAGCTTATGTATTATTTAAACTGTCTGCACAGGGAACCCAGGAAGGTCGTGCTCCACAAGAGTACCACGGGCTTGGGCTTCAACATCGTAGGTGGTGAAGATGGTGAGGGCATCTTTGTCTCCTTCATCCTTGCGGGAGGACCCGCTGACTTGAGTGGAGAACTGAGGCGAGGTGACCAGATTTTATCAGTGAGTATGCAAGAGCCACTATATCCACAGAGATTTACACATAGTAATGTTTCAAAATATGTTTAAGTTTTACCGAAATTATTGATGTAGAAATTCTGATGTCACCTGCGGTTTAATTCATTATGAAAAACCTTCACAGCTCAATAGCAGCCCTATTTGAGGGTCTTTACAGTATAAAGCATCCTGAGGCAGCTGTATTCAGTTTTTTATAGACTGAATTGAACTGAATATGCAAACTGCTTACAAACAAATCTGAATAAATAAGCTGTTTTTATTTGTTGCAGTCTGAATCTCTTTGTAATGCTCTGCACAAGTACAGGCTGACTTTTGTTAAATGTGTGTGTTCCAAGGACAATGATAAAGTGTGCAATAGTTCAGGTGGCCTAGATTTACTTTCAAAGCAAATGGATGGTGGGTTTTTTCTTCTGCAGTATTGCTCCAGTATGATAACAGATAGGTGCTGTGTGTCATAGTTTATTAGCAGGTTATTTTTTAATTAAATCTATTAAATATGTGCATTTGTAATTGACAGCTATAAATACAAAACTAGTGTTTTTCATCTTTATTGCTTTAATTGTTAAAATAATTAATAATTAATGACGAAACAGAAATTTCCTTCATTGCCAGCGAAAGCTAGGAAAGGGACAGTAAAGGACTGCTAATTTGTCTAATATTAAGAAAACACCCAGCAGAACCTCTCACAGATAATTAGGCTATTCGGCAGCATGGGAGGATTAGGGGTAAAAAATAGCATTACATAGAGGCTAAGCCTTTCAGAAAGAAAGAAGGAGAAGGGGTTAAGATTGTGTCTGCAAGTTATTTTAAAACATTGTTTTTAAATCTAAATTTGCAAAGAATGCAGAGATTTAATCAAATAAACATGTATAACCATCTAGTCATGGCATGTCTCTGAAAACTACTGTCAGGAAAGAGCCATTTGATGCATCTACAATAAAAAAAAAACTGCCATCCAAAATAAAAATAAAACTTCTAAAGGGTCTTATCCTATTTGTAGACTAAGATGACTTGCAAAGACTGAGTTGTAGTTTGACTGTTCAAAATTTTTAATTCTTTGTGGAAATGATTGAACCTGTGTTTTCTGAGCTAACAAGGAAGGGAAACATCCAGCTGTGCAAAAAACTTGCACATCTGTGAAGATACTTTTTATATTAAACATGTTGAACATGTGCTGCCATCCAGACAATCTCCTTTACAAAAGGCTCTGCTAAACCAACAGCATGGCTGCTTTAAAACCCAGAGTCCAGTCCCATCGGTCAATAGTCCCGATCTGTCACGTTAGTGGTGGATCATGATTAAACTTCTAAACAAAAGGAAGCAGAAGCAGCTTGGCAGCTGAAATCAAATAAGAATGGAAAACATCTCTTTTAAAACTACAGCGATTTAAAAAAAATAAGTATTTAGTAGTGCTGTCAAAATTAACGCGTTAACACAAATTAATCCGCCATCATGGTCAACGCGATTAAAATTTTTAACGCAATTAACGCATCTGGAGTGCAGAATGACTCTAAATCCCTAAAATGTTTCTGTTAACTCATTTCGGGCAGTTTGGCCAAGCAGAGTTACCTTCGCACATGCGCAAATGGGCAGTTGATCTGGTAGTGACGGGCAGCTGAATCATTCAACTCAATATGGAAGATGATAAACGCACATCGGCCCTCTCGACGGGAAATTTGAGTATTAAAAAAACAAGAAGACGGAACAGTCGACCAACATAAAGTCTTATGCATGTTGTGCAAGAAGGAATTTTCACTGAAGCACTTCCTGCTTAAAATATCACATTGACGCGAAGCATACGTTAGCCAGGATGCTGCTAGCACTTTGGCTAACGCGTCACCCAGCTTGGACAAACCACTCACGGAGCATCGCAGACTCAGTAAGTCGACCTCGGACATATTGACTGACGCAATCGCCAAGTGGATTGCAACAAACTGCTTTTCTCGAGTCTGCTCATGCAAAATGAAATGCGATTAATATTGAATAAAAATTATATTTAATCGTGATTAATCAAAATTAATCCAAAGTAACCCTGTGATGAATCTGATTAAACATTTTAAATATTTTGTTTGACAGCAGTTTGATATAATTATATATTAGTTTATAGTTACCTATTAGTATATAGTTGTTGTTTTTTTAAAGTTGCATTTCACAGGAGAGAGCCTGTGCTAAAAGACTGAAGAAAACTATTCAAATTCTCTTTGAATTTAAGCATTTAACATTCTTTGTGTTTATACTTCATTATATTGCATAAATGTATGTTACAAGCTTAAATATAAAGTTGAAAAAATGTAATTGTAACCAGGCTTTTGATCAAGTAACTGCGGTTCATTGCGATTAAAATTGTGAGATTAATTAGTTAATTTTTTTTATCTATTGACAGCACTAATATTTAGTTTTACACATTTAAATTAAAATCAAAATAATTAATGTTGCAGAATTAAAGTCACATTTCCATTGAATTCAGTTCAATTCATTTTTATTTATACAGCACTAAATCACAACAACAGTCGCCTCAAGGTGCTTTACATTATAAGGTAGACCCTAAAGTAATAGATACAGAGAAAACCCCAACAATCATATGACCCCCTATGAGCAAGCACTTTGGTGACAGTGGGAAGGAAAAACTCTCTTTTAACAGGAAGAAACCTCCAGCAGAACCAGGTTGAGTCCAATAACAGATTAAATGCCATGTTGAGGCTGTCATTTTTAGCATCTACATGAATGTTAAAATCACCCACAATAATTATTTTATCTGAGCTCAGAACTAAATTAGATAAAAAGTCTGAGAAATCAGAGAGAAACTCTGTGTAAGGCCCAGGTGGACGATAGATGATAACAGGTAAGACTGGTTTCTGAGTTTTACAGCTGGGGTGGACAATGTTAAGCATCAGGCTTTCAAATGAATTAAAAGTCTGTCTTGGTCTTTCATTAATTAATAGGCTGGTGTGAAAAATTGCTGCCACACCGCCCCCTCGGCCTGTGCTTCGAGGTTTCTGGTAGTTAGAATGACTCGGGGGTGTTGATTCATTTAAACTAACATAATCATCCTGCTGCAACCAGGTTTCTGTAAGGCAGAGTAAATCAATTTGTTGATCAATTATTAAGTCATGTACTAACAAAGACTTGGAGGAGAGAGACCTAATATTTAATAATCCACATTTCACTGTTTTACTCTTTGGTACAGATGTGGATACTGTATTGTTCTTTCTTTGTGATTGTTTATGTTTAAGTTGTTTGTTGCTGGTTTTTAGTTTGTTTTCTGTCTGTTTGGGAGCTGACACAGTCTCTATGGAGATGGGTTTTTGGGGGGGTAGCAGGAGGAGAGAAGCTGCAGAGAGGCGTTTTGGGGGGTTTAATAAATTTGTCCATATTTCTAGAAATGAGAGCTGCTCCATCCAAAGTGGGATGGATGCCGTCTCTCCTAACAAGACCAGGTTTCCTCCACATCGTTTTTTGGACACCACTCAGACAATTTAAGGAGAACATCCAGCTAAACATGTCACTCCTGGTCTGATTGGGAAGGGGACCAAAGAAAACTACATTTTCTAAACCATCGCTACTTTGTTTTATGTAGCAACGGAAGGTGGGGATTTCAGAAGACGACATACAGCTCATTAAATACATGATGGATATACATGGGGCAGAATAATGGAGTAAATCCAGTCTAAAGGATGATGTATCATTACCTTTACACCTCAAAAAAAACAACAACCCTGAACTTGTTACTATTGTTACTAGCTTCCAGGCTTAAAGGATGATGATCCTATGTCAATCCATTGTTCAGGGAAATTGTGTCCAGGAAACTCAATCCAATGAGTCCTTTGCCAAACCAGCATCTCTAGAGGTTACAGTCCTTTGCCTTCCCTCCCTCTGCTAACAACTGGACCACAGTTTGCAATTTAAAAAAAGAGGAAGACAGTCTTGATCTCCCCCAATCACCTGAAGCTCAGGTTTACTGTCCTGAATGAACAACAGTCAAAAGTGACAAAATCCACCTTTTGGCACTCTTGTAGCTATCTTAAAGGCTGTCTCATTCTGTTCATTTAAACGTTGCATTTTTTGTGCCAGGGTACCAATTTTTGTGGTAGTGTTGTTTGAGGTTTGAAAACAGCAGAGGTGCTGCCTTTTGAGAAAATGCTTCTCAGCTATTCCGATACTCCTGACACTGAAGGGATCATTAAGGATTTTTGCTTAGGCAGCAGCTGTCCTTCTTTACTCCTAGATTGCTTGGAGATTTTTTTAGGTGCTTTCCCAACTTTGACAAATGTCCATCTATGATAATTAGATTTACTCAGGGCCTTTTTGATATAACGTTCCTCCACTTCCATGGCTGCTATGTCTGTGGGGAAGCTGTTTGCTCTGTGTTGTAGTGTCCTGATGACACTATATGCTCCATTGGATGATGGGAATCTAACCTTAAATATTAGTCAGTGTTTACTGTACACACTGACTTCATATGTCCCCCATTACTGGTGGAAATTTCACAGCCTAAGAAGGCTAGACTTTTTATTTTTCATATTCTCCCTGGTGAACTTATATATAAGTTTAAAAGGCCGGTAAGTATCCTGGGGCAACATACTGTGTGTGACTGCTAAATAGAAAGCATTTAGATGTAGTGGACCAGGAATACAAACTAGGATCAGAGAGAAAACCAGGGAACAAGGGAGAACAGTATTGAGGGACGACACGATAATGAAGCTTGAGTGCTTCCTTTAGCATAGGATACACTTGACCATCCTTTATGATAGGGGAGGCGAAATCTGTCCAAAAATTTAGACAGGGGGAACAAAACTGAACCCAAGGCACATGAGACAGGGACTATCAAAATAAAACAGGAAAAGCAGAGTCAGGAGAAACAAACACACAGACACAACAGACTCTCACAGGAGACACCAGGATAAGACACAAAAGGAACCTAACTGACAAGAAACCATCAACCAGAAACACAAGTAAACTCAAAGACATAAAAAGAACTAAAACCAAGATTAAACCGTATAAAACTTGAACTTTTATCTTCTTCATAATGCCAAGGAAAGAATCAAGAATACAAAGTTAAACTCAAAATGCTGACAAATGACAGCTTTGTACATTCCACTCAATGCTAACACTAGTACATCTCTCTCGTTATTGGCAGACACCATACAAACACTACTACAGTGGACCCAACGGCACACATATTACTGCGGGTGATTTTAATCAGGCAAACTTAGAGTCTGTCCTGCCTAGATTTTACCAGCATGTAAGATGTGTGACCAGAGGGGAAAACACTTTGGCTCAAGTTTATACAAGCATAAAACACAGAGTGTGTTATCTCCCACACAGAGGCCGGTCTGACCACTTCTCTGTGATCCTCTCCCCTGAATACATCCACAGACGTATACACAGAAGCAGCACAATTCCTCTGAGTCAAGTGTCTTTGGCAATAAGGACTTGACTGTTCATACAGAAGCTGTTCTATCCATCAACTTCTGTGTGGGAAATGTAGCAGCAGAAAAATGTACCTGTGTGTTTCCCAATCAAAGGTCCTGTAAGCTGTCAAACGTGTCCCCAAAGCCCACAATTCCACTTTCAGGGAAGTATATAGTGCTGCCAGAGCTGACCTGAAGAGCGGAATCAGGAAAATTGGAGCATAGAAAATCAACTCTCCCATAATAACCTTTGGTAGGGTATCCAGCGTATTGTCAACTTCAGGAGGCAGACCAACACAGTCATGGACACGAGCATCACACTTAGCAAAGGAACTTCTCACGCTTTGAGACACCTCCCCCGTAATCCACTATTCTGTCTCAACCATTAACACCTTCCAAGTCCCAGTTTTGAGCTCCCAACCATTGACTGTACAGGTTCAGGATGTAAAGTGGATGTTAAGAGGGGTTGGCGCCAGGAAAACATCTGGACTTGACAGTGTCAGATTTTTTAGGGACTGTGTTCACAGTCTTCACCAGAATTTTCAACCTCTCTCTGAAATAGACTTTCATCCCATGCTTTAATTATTCCTGTGTTCAGAGCCTATATCAACCGGCTCTGAACACCACAAAGACAAAGACGATTATTCTGGATTTTAAGAGATTATTTACCAGAACAGACAAGATCAGAAAAAAGACAAGACAAATATACAAATTCCCCACTCACCCCTAGTGCTCCGATTACCACTGGGACCACTGTTACCTTCACCCTCCACATCTTCTCCAGCTCTTCTCTGAGACCTTGGTATTTCTCAAACTTCTCGTGTTCCTTCTTCCTGATGTTGCTGTCATTCACTTTCACAATGTCTATCACGATGTCCACCTTCCTCTGCTTGTCCAACACTACTATGTCCGGTTGGTTAGCCACCACTATATTGTCCGTCTATATCTGCAAGTCCCACCGAATCTTAGCTCGGTCATTCTCCTTGGGGGCGTCTCCCATTTTGACCTCGGGACTTCCAGGTTATATTCGGCACAGATGTTTCTGTACACTATGCAGGCCACTTGGTTATGGCGTTCCATGTATGCCCTGTCTGCTAGCATCTTGCACCCTGCTGTTATGTGCTGGATTGTCTCTGGGGCATCTTTACACAGCCTGCACCTGGGGTCTTGCCTGGTGTGATAGACCCCAGCCTCTATGGATCTTGTGCTCAGAGCTTGTTCCTGTGCTGCCATGATTAGTGCCTCTGTGCTGTCTTTCAGTCCAGCTTTGTCCAGCCACTGGTAGAATTTCAGCCACCTCCGCTATCTGCCGGTGGTACATACCGTGCAGGGCCCTGTCCTTCCATGATGGTTCCTCCTCTTTTCTGTGTTTCTGCTGGCTGAGGTATTCACTAAACACGCGGTCGGTTGGGGCCATCTTCCTGATGTACCTGTGGATTTCCTTTGTCTCATCCTGGACCGTGGTACTGACACTCACCAGTCCCTTTACTCCTGCCTTACACCTAGCGTACAGCCTCAGGGTTCTGGACTTGGGGTGAAGCCCTCCATGCATGGTCAGTAGTTTCTTTGTCTTGATGTCAGTGGCTTCTATCTCCTCCTTTGGTCAACTTATTATCCCAGCAGGGTACCTGACCACAGGCAGGACGTAGGTGTTGATAGCCCGGATCTTGTTCTTATCGTTTAGCTCATAGGTGTCAAACTCTGGCCCGCGAAGCCATACCAAATTACTATTAGAGCTGGCCTACTGGTATTATACAGCTAATATATATATTGTTTAGCATTAAACTTTCCTTATTCCATATTCAGTTTTTCAGCAAAACTTGTTTGAGTCCATAAGAAAAGATTCATTCTCATATCTGGAGGAAGATTTTTTTTTCAATAAATATTAATGTTAGCCCGCGACTTTGTTCCAGTTTTGAATTTTGGCCCACTGTGTAATTGAGTCTGACACCCCTGGTTTATCTGACTTGTCAGGACTTGCTTTACCCTCTGCAGGTACTTTGTGGTTGCAGCTTTCTTAGCAACCTCTTCATGGTTCCCATTTGCCTGTGGGATCCTCAGTTACTTGTAGCTAACCTCTGTATCTGCAATGTTGCCTTCTGGTAGTTTGATCCCCTCAGTTCTGACTACCTTTTCTCTCTTTGTTATCATCTGACTACACTTCTCCAGTCTGAAAGACATTCCAATGTCATTGCTGTATATCCTGGTGGTGTGGATCAGTGAATCGATGTCTCGTTCACTCTTGGCATACAGCTTGATGTCATCCATGTACAGGAGGTGGCTGAGAACTGCTCCATTCCGTAGTCGGTATCCGTAGCCAGTCTTGTTAATGATCTCACTGAGGGGGTTCAGGCCTATGCAGAACAGTAGTGGGGACAGAGCATCTCCTTGGTAGATCCCGCACTTGATGGTGACTTGTGCTATGGGCTTGAAGTTGGAAGTTAGTGTTGTACACCACATCCCCATTGAGTTCCTGATGAAGGCTCTTAGGGTCCTGTTGATCTTGTATAATTTTAGGCATTCCAGGATCCAGGTGTGGGGCATTGAATCATAGGCCTTCTTATAATCAATCCAGGCAGTGCCCTGTGCACTGGAGGCTGATTGGTCAGCCTAGTCTTGCAGTCTTGGCTGACTGCTCGGTCTACCGGTATTTTGTGTTTTGCACGTCTAATCTTCTTGCTAATCCCTTTCTGTGCCCCACTCATGTATTGAGCCATGTGCCTATTCATCTTAGACGCTATAATGCCTGACAGGAGCTTGTACTGAGTGGTACTGAGGCAGGTTACTGGCCGGTAGTTGGATGGGACCGGTAACTTCTTGGTGATCATCACTGTCCGGTCTTCAGTTTGCCATTCTGGGTGTGGCTGATCTATTAGCAGCTTGTTCATTTGTGCTGCCAGACGCTCGTGGAGTGCAGTCAGCTTTTCAGCCAGTAGGCGTGAACCATGTCGGGGCCTGGTGCTGTCCAACTCCTCATACTGGAGACCCTTTCTTGGATGTCTACCACTGTGATGGTCACTGGACCCTGTTCAGGGAGGTCGCTGTGGTCTGCCTTCAGATCCACTAGCCACTGAGCATTGCCGTTATGGGTTGTGTCCTTCTCCCATATGTTTTTCCAGTATTGCTCCGTCTCCAGCCTTGGTGGTGCTGTTCTCAAACTGTTCCCCTGCCACTCGGCTGGTTCTGAGGAGAACAGCTGGTTTATTCTCCTGCCTTCGATCTCTCTGGTGTACCCCTTAAAGCGGCTGGCGAAGGCTGTGAGTCTTTGCTTGGCAGTTTCCACGGCCTGTGGTATGAGACAGTTTGCTGTACTTCTTAGGCACCTTCTTCATCGCACCTTTCTGCAGCTCCAATAGTTGGCTAACCTCCCTCCATGCTACCTTGATTTTGGCCTCAAGTCTCCTTCTCCATGTTCAACTTGTAGCCAAGCATCTCACTGATCACTGCTGCCGTAGTGTAGATCAGCTGGTTATGGTCACAGTAGGTATTGTCCAGAGTGCTGCATTCATATCATCTAGTAGGTCTTCCTAGGGTATGTTGTCTTGGTACCCAGCTACAGAGGATCCAGGTTTCAAATGGGCATTGGAAATAACACCCAATGACCAAAAAACTAGTTTGGTTGATGAAGCAGTATACAGGCCAGCCAACCAGACATTGTGGGGGTTAAAAAGGAACACAAGACTGTAGTTTTGGTTTCAGCAACAGCAGGAAGAAAGAGCATGAGAAAACAGAGAAGTACCAGGGGCTGAATGAACAATTGGTGCAATTGTGGAACATAAAATCCAGAATGGTCCCAGTGGTAGTAGGAGTAGTAGAGTAGGAGCTGTAACCCCAGAACTGGAAGAGGGCTCCAGCACGTTCACCCCACAACATCAGTGGTCTGCGTCAGTAGTAGGAACAGCTGAGGTACTCCATAGAACCTTCAACCTCAGGAGGACCCAAGCTTGAGGATCATACACACATACCTCTCTCCTCCCCACAACCCCCACCCCACCTGAGGGGATGAAAGATAGTGAAAACTTTCAGCTTTAATTTTAATTAAGGGCTTTGACAATTGTCATTTGGGAAAATTCACAATGAAATTGATAAATGGGTTAAACTAAATCTGAAGCTGAATTGTCCTCCTATTAATGGACACCATGCATTAACACTGAGGTGAAATAAAGTACACTTTTTTGTATTGCAGGTCAATACACAATATACAGTAAAGCAAACTGTAATAAAATAATTCAACTTTGTTGTTAAAATAGGTCAATGGCATTGACCTACAAGGAGCCACACATGAACAAGCAGCTGCAGCCCTAAAAGGAGCAGGACAAGTGGTCACCATCATTGCTCAGTACAGACCTGAAGGTAAGTCAGCTGAAAAAAGTTAATGCACTTTACAAGCACACCAATCATGTGGTGTAAATGCCTTATTAATCAGCACAAACCTACACAGGACAATGCTTAAATAGATCTTTGCGGGCCTCTAAGTAAATTGGCTATAATTGGGCCAAGTGATGACCTCCTTATGTACAGTTGTGCTCATAAGTTCACATACCCTGGCAGAATTTATGATTTCCTAACCATTTTTCAGACAATATGAATGATAACACAAAAACTTTTCTTTTCATTCATGGTTGGTGTTTGGTTGTTATACTCAAGGCTCCATTGAGGTGTCTACAAGATGTCATGAGGTACAAGCCGGAGGTCGTCTATGTCCCTGGCAAAACATTTGTCATTCAAGATTCAAGATTCAAAGTGTTTATTGTCATGTGTACAGAAGAAATAGCATTTCAATAAACACTTTGAATCTTGAATCTCGAATGACATCGCCAATACGTTGTCGCGTAGCCCACAGGCTCGGGCAGATTGCTACGTAGCCACTGTGATACAGGGCATTCCAGCATCTCCAAGCTGAATGTAGAGCATTAAAGAGACACTGCAACTAGGGGTGCAACGATATTCGTATCGATATTGAACCGTTCGATACAGTGCTTTCGGTTCGGTACGCATATGTATCGAACAATACAAAATTTGTAATTTATTTTATCAACTTTCCTTCTGACGATGCTGTCTGTGTTGAGCGCTCAGTGAATCTGCGTTCGACTACTCCGCCTAGGCTCGACAGTGCAGCCTAGGCGGAGTAGTCGAATGCAGATTCACTGAGCGCTCAACACAGACAGCATCGTCAGAAGGAAGAGCGCAGGGCAAGCTAGCGAGACAGAAGTTAAGCTCTCCTTGCAACATGGACCTCCCCCACCCTCATTCAGATCTGGCGTTTGGAATTATTTTGGTTTTCATGTGACGTATGACCCTGAAGGTAAGCGAGTCATGGACTAAAGTAAAACAGTATGTTGGATGTGCCGTGCAATGCTCAATTACATGGGTGGGAACTAGTGTGTTAGCGCAGTTAGCTCGTTAACGTGTTGGCCGTCTAGCCCCATGCACGGGGCGATCGGCGGTAGCTCGTTAACGGAGATTTGCCGTGTTGTGGCATTAAGGTCATTTCAACGAGATTAACCTGAAAGCACTAGTGGGAACACAACGAATATGACTGCACATTTACGCCGACATCATCCTAGTGCAAAGACAAAAACAACAAGCATGCTACTAACTTTAGCCGAGTCATTTAGACAGCTGTTAGCACATGATTCTCCTTATGCTGCTGAGAATATAGCCCAGAAGAAGCGGATAGTATAGCTTTTATTTTGGAAAGAGACATTTCTCTGTAATAAACTCTCTTTTCCAAAGATGAGTGATTCCTCAATCAGATACAGGGCTCGCAATATCGCTAGCCCGACGTCCTGGGGCTAGCGATTTTTTCAGTCGGGCTACCAAAATCTATCTCTTCCCTGCCCGTCGGGCTATTGTAGGAAGGAAAAATATATGTCAATGCTTTTGCATTCTTTCAGAAATGTAGCTGGGTAATTATGTCATTGGCATCGGTGAGCCACTGTCAATATGTGACATATTGAAATCGCGTTTGAATTTGCGCTTGTTTTTTTGCTTTCACTTTGCAATCGTGCGAACTGTGTATAGAGAGCAACAGCACTGATTGGTGAGTGATGATAATTTGTGCACCAATTCCTCTGACATCGTCTTATTAATTGTTAGCTTACTATGCAAACATGACAAGTGAAATCTCCCGCAGCAAGCTTAAACATGTGAGAGGTTGATCGCGCAGAGAATCGCTGAGCTTATGTGAGTGCGTGTGTAAAAGCAGCAGGATTTATATTTTAGTTCTGCTGAGCCAAATAAGACAGGTCAGGGTGAAGAAGTGACAGCCAAAGAAAAGCTTACCACAAAACGGAGAAGTTATGACAAATCAGACTATAAGGCAAAAAGAAAGTGCAGCTTTATGGTTTCATGGACAAAATCATTTCTGTGGCTGCAATATGACGAGCTAAATAACCAGGGCTGCACATAAGTGGTCCACAGGTGCGCATTCGCTGTCAAAATAAAAAACACGCACAAGGGTTAGGGTTAAATTTAAAAACTGTACTTTTGAGTTAAAATATATATTTATAATTTTAATAAATGACAAATTAAAAAGGCATGAACATTTTTTTTGTATCGAAAAAATATCGAACCGTGACACCAAAGTATCGAACCGAACCGAACCGTGAATTTTGTGTATCGTTGCACCCCTAACTGCAACTGATGGGAGTGGACCATCATTGTCCTCGTGGATTGTTGACTACCTCACCAGTAGATCCCAGTATGTGACTGCAGGGACTGTGTGTCTGAGGTGGTAGTCTGTAGCACGGGGCCCCACAAGGAACAGTACTTGCTCCTTCCCTCTTCACCCCGTACACTGCAGACTTCAGTTATAACACGGACACTTGCCATCTCCAGAAGTTCTCAGACGACACCGCCATTGTGGGCGGTGTGAATTAGGGAGTAGACCTAACTCAGCAAACTGGTCAGGAGGGCCAGCTCTGTCCTGGACCATCCGCTGAAGTCCATCGAGCAGGTTGGGGAGGATGTTGTCTAAGCTAACATCCATCATGGACATCACCTCCCACCCCCTGAATGAGACTGTACGAGCACTGAGCAGCTCGGTCAGCAGTGGACTTTTACACCCACAGTGTAGGAAGGAGCGCTACCGCAGGTCATTCTTACAGCAGCCGTCAGACTCTATAACACAGTTTAACATCCTTTGGTCATCTTACTCACCAGCTTGTTTGTTCACTGTACATTTCATACATATCTCTGTACAATCTTTCTATACATATTTCTGTACATCGTTACCTGTATATACGAACTTCAGTTGCTTATGTATATAGGACCACTTTGTGTCTCCCTTTTATATTTTATATTCCCCTTGCTATAAGAGCTGTGTAACACCCACATTTTTCATCCGGAGATAATAAAGGTTTATTCTATTCTATTCTATTCTATTCTATTCTATTCTATTCTATTCTATTCTATATACTGGGTTATGTTAGTGCCCATGTTGCCCATCTGATGTTTTTGCAGCAGGGCTGCCTAGTGCCAGTTTTATTCCTAGCTGTCGTACCCGTTGTTGTGCTGTTATAACTGATGCTGAGCACATGTTCAATAAAGCAAACAACTGTATTTACTCTTTTTAGATAATAATCACAAAACAAACTACCCCACCTACATACCCAGTTCTTACTACCCTGTATTGCCCCTTTTAACATCAATGACAGCTTGAAGTATTTTGTCGTAGTTGTGGATGAGGCTCTATACTTTCTCAGATGGTAAATCTGCCCATTCTTCCTGGCAAAAAGCCTCCAGTTCCTGTATTTCTTGGGCTGTCTTGCATGAACTGCAAGTTTGAGGTCTCCTCAGAGTGGCTCAATGATATTGAGGTCAGGAGACTGGCATGGCCTCTCCAGATCCTTCACTTTATTTTGCTGTAGCCAATGACAGGCCGACTTGGCCTTCTGTTTTGCATCATTGTCATGTTGAAATGTCCAAGTACGTCACATTTGCAGCTTCCAGGCTGATGAATGCAAAATTTACTCAATTTAAAAAAAATTCCTTTTTTGATAGCTTACTGCATTCCTATTGCCATCAATTCTGATCAAATATCCTGTGCCTTTGTAGCTCACACATCCCAAAACATCAGCTATCCATCACCATGTTTCACATCAGGAATGGTGGCCCTTTCACCGTTCGCCTTGTTGACTCCTCTCCAAGTGGCAAACGTTCAGTTTAAGTCTCATCACTCTAAATGACTTTGTGCCAGAAGGTTTGAGGCTTGTCTCTGTGCTGTTTGGCATATTGTAAGTGGAATACTTTGCGGCATTTGTGTAGTAATGGCTTTCCTCTGGCAACTCGACTATGCAGCCCATCTTTCTTCAAGTCCCTCCTTATTGTGCATCTTGAAACAGCCACACCACATTTTCAGAGAGTCCTGTGTGAAGCCTGAAGTTATTTGTACATTTTTCCTTGCATCCCCAACAGTTTTTCTGGCACTTGTGGCTGAAATTTTAGTTGGTCTACTTGACTGTGGTTTGGTTTCGACAGAACCCCCAATTTTCCACTTCTTAATTAGAGTTTGAACATTGCTGATATTTTCTTATATACCTTTCCTTTTTTATAAAGTTCAACTTTTCCCGCAGATCCTTTGACAATTCTTTTGCTTTCCTCGTGACTTAGAATAACATCAGTGAATGAAAGATGCATGGGTCTGTCAGGAGCCCAGAAAGTCACTGACCTTTTATACACACCCACTGATTACAAGCAAACACATCACAGGTGACGATGGTGACATTTCATAGCCTTTCTAACCTTTTTGTGTCGTGTGCAAGTCACCAGGGTATGTAAACTTTTGATCTGGGTCATTTGGGTAGTTTGTGTTGTGTTTAAAAAAAAAGAGTAACCACAGTTTGACAATAAATGGCGTCAGCCAACAACGAGTGAAAGAAAAGGTTGTGTGTTATCATCCATACTGTCTGAAAGTTCTGCCAGGGTACGTAAACTTACCTATGCACTTATATTCAATGGACGCAATGTAAGAATCTCGCAGAAGTCTTTTCACTCTTGAACACTTTGTCAGACAAAGAATAGTTCATTGTAGTGTAAAAATGTTTCTTTATTGCAATATCTGCATTGGAAACACCCCATACACAAGCAAATGAAACACAGTCAGAATGAATATATGTGTGGACAAGATGTTTGCAAACCAATTTACAGCATTTCAAGAAAATATATTATTGTGAAGTTTATTCACCGAGGCAGCATATACGTTGAATACGTCCATGGTGTTTCACAAATAAAGAAAAAGAGAACCAAAGTATTTTTAGTTCCCATTTAATGTGAAAATTCTCACTGAACGACCCCTTAAAAACACTTAAGTCTATCTCTCATTAATGAGATTTAAGTTTAGTTTTTGTGTCATTTTTAATCTTATCTTCTATCAGAATTCCTCTCTAGGAGCTACGTGGACTCAGTGAAGTGTTGATCAGCTGATCAGAAATCTAAAACAATTTGCTTCCCCAAACAGGTTATTGGAAGGATTTTTATTGAGAGTACTGCACAGGTGATTGGGGGTGGACGTGGGCGATATAGCCTCAAAATGATATCAAAATATCATTTAAAGATAATAATCATATTTATGACAATACAGAATCAGTGTGTGTAATTAGTAAACAGAAAGTACTTAAACGAGAAATGCTTGTATAGTGCTTGTATTTCATACCTTGGGATCTTGTATCTTGGGTAGAGCGTGAACCACTTGCTTTTCCAACGTGTAACTGCATCAGCAGTTTCCATCCACCATTTGCTCTTTCTGCCGTGTGGATTGCAACTAGCAAGTGCAGCTGGTAATGCTTGGGTCATTTGATCACATTTGAGTCCATCACCAGCTGCTAGCTTCTGCTCCTTCACAGCCTGATTGTGTTTTTGCCTCAGGTGGTGGGTGAAACAAGTTTGTGGTTTCCCACATTAGGAGGAACTAATGTTATTGCATATTTTGCAAAGTAGTGTGTTTTGTTGAAGGTTGTTGAAGTACTTAGGTAATAAATTCTCATTTAACAAGCATTCTGCTTCTTTAAACTGATTTTTTGCTAAATTTCAAGCCACTGATTTAATCATCATGTTTTCTCCACTCCACCAGGTTTATGACCTGAAAAACATTCCTGATCTCCATCCAATTAAAATCTACAACTGGGCGCTTTTTAGACAGTCGCTTCGATGTTTTATTTAAAACATCTTAGAGCTATTAGCCAAAACACTTGGTATAACCTAGCACAGTGAACTGTGTGTCCTTAAAAAAACTGAGGAATGTGGAAGCAGTAGGTCTAAAAAATAATCTACAGCAGATAAACAGTATCTGAAAGTCATGTTCTTAAGAAACAGGAGGAAAAAGCAAAACCTGACACAGGACCTGAAAGACATGTCTGTTCCTTCAGTGGATCTATCTGCTGTTCATCAGTCTCATCAGAAATGTCTTATTTTGTCTTCGTTTCTGCTAAGGCTGACAAGAAGTCACCAAGTGAAACAAACAGGTTTATGTATATAAAGTTTAAGTTGTCATCAGTATATACAGAGGAGGTAAGGAGGGAGGTACAACAGTGCGTGTATACAGCCATCAGTGAAACACAGTAAAGGCTCCATCATGGTCATACCACCCTGATTAGCTTCCAAGATCTTGTCCGATCTTGGAAGCTAATCAGGGTTGGGCCTGGGTACTTGGGTGGGACGCTGCCTCCCCATTGGTGTGTTAAAGCCAGTGTGTCCACCTATCATTGTCCAGTATTTTTCCTATGGCCTTGTGCTGTATGGCTGTGGCAGTTTCTTTCAACCCTCTATTCTATAATACATATTTGTGTAGTAAAAGATAAACGTGTGTAAATTATGAGGTAATTGTGAATATAAATAATGAGTTATACAAGATAAAAAATAAATTCTAACAAGCATCACTTCTTGTTCATGTTACAATGCACAGTATAGTGTGTGTGTGTGTGTGTGTGTGTGTGTGTGTGTGTGTGTGTGTGTTTCATAGTGTAATCTCTATGTGCTTTATCCAAAGCACACACTCTGTTGATTTACCTCATTGTTCTCACAGTGTTCATTCACTGTGTGTAGCTGCAACACTTTAAACATAATAGGCTTGATGTTCTGTCCTTCTACCCTCGCTCAGATATAATGGGAGACAGTCCCACCTTTGTCAACAGTATAAACCATGTATTTGTTTTTTATATTTGTTTTTTAAACGCAAAGAAAACTTATTAAATGTCAAACGTCAAGCAAGAATGATCAATTATGAACTAGGCATAATTCAAACCATGGACATTTGTTCTTAAAAAACACATCTGTTACAGATTAAACACTGTCAATATTTCCGCTAATTTATTACAATTCTGAAAAGTTGTTATGATTTCAGCAACTTTTCTAATATCGACTTCAGCTTCCTCTCCTGTCTTCACGAGACAGTTTAGCTCGCTGGGCTTGAGCACCAAACACTGTCTATGAAACAGTGTTCAATAAATTAGTGCTTTAATATTAACATTTTTATGTTTCTGGTTAAAACAGAAAAGACAGTAAGTGGCTCACTTTTGTGTTGCCAAAGTGAGTCAACATGTTCAGTGCAGAACTGGTGGATCCTCCTGCACTGGAACAGGAGGAAGTAAATCTAGGGTCTGTGGAGCAGAGTATTTGGGTGAGGCGCTGCCGGGTCTCCGGACCAACAAGCCTAAGTGCCAGCTGGCTACCAAAGAATATGCAGCAATTTAGAGCAATTTGCCAACGATATGTTTACAAAAAACAAGAAACAAAGAAACTTAGTGTTTGTCTCCTAGTAGTTAGTAGTTTAGTTATTTTCCTGTTATTTAAAAAAGAGGTCAAGTATTAGTGAGAAAACAATATAGCCAGCCACAGTGATTTCATACTGAGACATTGTCAGACTCACAGTCTTGCGTTCCTTCTTTTTCTGTTGCTCCCTTCAGGTGTTGCCTCACCCCGTCTGTAACATCCTCCTCTGTCGCATAAACTCTGTCCATGTCCTCATCAGCATATATAAATATACAAATATGTTTTCAAAGGTAGTCTTATTTTTTTAATTCCTTTTTTCATATATTGCCAAATCACAAGAAAAGTTGCCTCAAAGTGCTTTTTATAGCAGTACAAAGAAACAGACAAAACCCCCACAATCATCTGATGCTCTATGAGCAGCAGTGGGAGGGAACGTCTCCTCTTTTAGACGTAAAAAAGGAAACCAGAGAATCTGTCTCCTATTTCTTTGGGGTGTATTGTTATATATCTGATTGTATTATACAGCAGCTTGTGACACTGTCCTGCTGCTGATGTGCTGAAATGGGATAAATGCCTTTGTCTCTATTTTCATAGGTCAGGTATGAATGCATGCTGCTAATAAGAACCCACTGCAGAGAGATAGGTGTTTCCCTTTCTGTCTACTGCTGACACACAGATTTGAGATGTGTGTAGACACCAGGGAGAAAGAAACCAAGACAATATAAAAAAGTGGAAACTGACCATGAGACTGAACGTGCAGACAGTTATAGAATATCTGTTAGTCAGCAACAGCTGCTGTATACTTCTCTTCTTGTTTCTTGGCCCAAAACTTAACTCCTGAACCTTTATAACTAATAAACACTGATGGCACAACATCAGTGTTTATTAGTTATAAAGTCCTCAGACAAGATACTGTGTGTGTTTCTGTGTGTTTTAGATGAAAGCG
Organism: Simochromis diagramma; assembly: GCF_900408965.1. Taxonomy (NCBI): domain Eukaryota; kingdom Metazoa; phylum Chordata; class Actinopteri; order Cichliformes; family Cichlidae; genus Simochromis; species Simochromis diagramma. Next base: position 112,102 of record NW_024386778.1, on the reverse strand, counting down.
CTGCATAAAAGTGAGCGAGAGACAAAGCGTGACACTGATAATGCAGGATAATGAGGACAGCTGAAGATATATACACAAGAGGTGATTATAGAGAGGGAACAGCAGGTAACACAGCTGCAGTGATCACACAAGGGAACCAAGGGAACTAAAAGGCCTGATAATAAACAGAGCAGACGGACATAACCTTACAATGACAGTTATACCTTAAACAATATCTAAATGCAAATTCCATTAAAGATAATTACTCAAGACCTTATTGGTGTCAGACTGTCAGTGCTGATCCACGCTAACCTTGTCTTGTAGAGTACGGACGTTTTGAGGCCAAAATCCACGACCTGCGGGAACAGATGATGAACCACAGCATGAGCTCTGGGTCAGGATCCCTGCGAACCAATCAGAAAAGATCACTCTATGTTAGGTTGGTCTGTTTTGGATTTTAGATGGTTGTGGTGAATTCAAAGAATGCAGAAAATGAAAAAACATCCATTCTGCAGTCAGACATCCCAGGCTAAACAGCAAAGCTGCTTTTGCGTCATTTACTTTTGTAAGCTTGTGTGTCTTCATGCATAGATGTCTGACCCTAACTAAGATGAAGATTTATGCAGATATTCAAATCGGGTTTGAGATGTGTGACTGAAACAGAAACACATTCACTATTTACTATAGTAACTATAACTGCTGAAATCCTGCATCTAGTTTCTCTTTGCTTATTTAGAATAAAAGTCACTTACTGCAAAGAAACAGGGATTATTATTTTATTACTGCTCTTCTTTCGTGGAATAGGGCACTTTTTGACTATGAAAAGTCAAAGGACAGCGGTCTTCCCAGCCAAGGGCTCGGCTTCAGGTTTGGGGACATCCTGCACGTCATCAACGCCTCCGATGATGAATGGTGGCAGGCTCGCCGTGTTACTCCACATGGTGACAGCGAGGAAATGGGCGTCATCCCAAGCAAGAGACGGTAAGAAGTGAATACACTAATGTGTGAAAATACTATTGACTAGTTTCTTCTAAACTAGTCATTATCCAAAAACAGGCTGTTTTTGATTCAAGTTTATTTATAAATCACCAACAACAATAGTCACCTCAGGGAAGTCAAAGAGCTGAAGACCTTCGTGATAACAAAAGCCAAAACGTAACGTATCCCAGTCCTGAATAACACTGGTGCAGAATCAAATTCATCTGAAAGGCGTCGATACAGCAAACAAAGCAAAAATGCCAAAAAGGTGTTTTCATTATCAAAGAGCAGAAACCATTTGTCAAATGTGGGATTTTTGTTTCTTCGCTTTAGGTTTGAATTGTGATTCGTGTCACAAATATGTCGTATGTTCCCCCAGTCATGTCTGTGTTTGCTCGCTTCTGTGTGTTTCGTCTCCTTTAGTCCATGTTTCCCTCCTAGTGTTTCATCCTCGTCTCCCCGTCTCTCTCTCACACATGTGTGTTCTCCCCTACTTGTCTCTCGCCCTCTCTGTCCTCCCTCTGTGCCCTGGGTTTCGTCAGTCTGCATCTCAGTGCGTGTTTCTCGCACTTCCAATTTTACTTTGATAGTCTCCCCCAGGTGTTTCCTCTTTGCCCTGATTCCCTCTTCGTTTACTGTCTGTGTCTCCCTCCGTCCAGTGTCGTGATTGACCCTTCTCTCAGTGAGCTACATGATGTAGTCACCTGACATGGTTTCACCTCACAGGTGAGCCTGTCAGGGTTCATCTGTGGAGTTTGTTGCCTTCTTAATGACATTGGGACCATCTGTTGTGTTGTGCAGCAGTCAGGTTGGTGCACAGCTGACAGGCCTATTTGACAACTGCTAGAATTCATATTATGGCGAGAACCAATCAGCTAAGTAAAGAGAAACAACAGTCCATCATTACTTTAAGAGCTGAAGGTCAGTCAGTCGGAAAACTGCTAAAACTTTGAATGTGTCCCCAAGTGGAGTCACAAAAACATCAAGACTACGATGAAACTGTCTCACATGAGGACGCCTCAGTAAAGGAAGACCAAGAGTCTCCTCTGCTGCTGAGGATACATTCACCCGAGTCACCAGCCTCAGAAATCACAAGTTAACAGCAGCTCTGATCAGAGCCCAGATAGGTGCCACACAGACTTCCAGCAGCAGACACATCTCTGCATGTTCAGAGCAGACTGTGTGAATCAGGCCTTTATGGTCAAACAGCTGCTGAGAAACCACGACTAAAGAGAAGAGATTTGTTTGGGCCAAGAAACACGAGGAGTGGATGTCAGACCATCTGTGCTTTGGTCTGATGAGTCCACATTTGAGATCTTTGGTTCCACCTGCCGTGTCTTTGTGACACAGAAAAGGTGAGCGATGGTCTCTACGTGCATGGTTCCCACCATGAAGCATGGAGGAGGAGGTGTGTGTGTTTGTGTGTGTGTGTGTGGGGGGGCTTTGCTGGTGACGCTGTTGGGGATTTATTCAAAACTGACGGCAGACTGACCCAGCATGGCTACCACAGCATCCTGCAACCACAGGACAATGAGCCCAAACACACCTCCAGGCTGTGTGAGCTGATAGCCCGGCCTCCACAGTCACCTGTGGGTGGCTATAACTTGAAAGCAATCCAGGCATGAAGGGGGGCGACTTTGAGGAATCTAAAATATAAAACATGTTTTGAGTTATTTCACACTTTTTTGTTTACTACATAATTCCACATGTGTTCATTCATAGTCTCGATGCCTTCAGTAAGAATCTACGATGTAAATGGTCAAAGAAACATAAAGAATTAAACGTGTCCAAACCTGACTGCTAGTGTGGGTGTTAGTACTAAAGATCTCACACGAGTTTGGATCTCGGTGACTTCGGCCTCAAGGTCTGCCTCAATTTTCTGAAAATCTTGTGAGTGTGAAAACTCTAGAACAAAGACACGGGAGTTTGAAAGTGATGCAACTGGTGTGTCCACCAAAAACTTGGTGACCTTGACCTCAAGGTTAGAGGTCCTTTTGACAAAGCATATAGTTAGGCCTGGATCAGGTGACCGTGAATCGGCCCTTAGTTATGCTGCAATAGGCTGCTGGGGGACTCCCATGATGCACTAAGCATTTCTCCTTGTCTCGCCCATTTTCACTCATCATGGGTTAATAAACTATAATTAAGCATTATTGATTCTTGATCTCGGGCTCTCTTTGTCTTGTCTCCCTTCCCTCACCCCCCACTGTCACAGCAGATGGCCCTGAGCCTGGTTCTGCTGTTTCCCTCCCACCGTGTTTCGTCTGATTGTTGGGATTTCTCTGTGTTATTTAACGGTCTTTTCCTTGCAATATAAAGCGCCTTGAGGTGACTGTTGCTGTGATTTGGTGCTAAATAAATAAAATGTAACTGAATTAAAAAAACAGAAGTCATTATTTTGAACTTGAGAACAAAGCGATGTAGGTTTTTTAAATTCATACAAGGTGAATGTGGATGCAACAACTAGGAGCTTTTCTGTTAGCTTTGAAGTGCTCCTGTAATTTCATTCAGCAGTGTACAAATGCAGGGCCATGATACTGTATTTGGACAGCTATTAATTTTTTGTCCCCTGAAGGAGCCTTTGTTAAAACAAGCTTAAAACTGGGGTTTTTTCAACTTCAAGTACTTTCAGGTGCTTCAGCTTGCAGTTGCTCAGTAAGTATCAGGAGTGAGGTACTGGTAAGATCAGCAATACTGGAGAAAAGTAAAAGCAGTTAAAGTGGGCAGGATGAAGCACACAATGAACCCAATTCAATAAGCAGTGTGTTACCACACACCTGATGTTTGCTGATGTTTAGCTGTGATCACTGGAAAGGGCAGGAGTACGTGTAGAGTCCCATATGGAAAAGAAATAGTAAAAACGTATATGATTTACTCATGAAAGTGGCCACTTTCTCATTACTTTCATATATTGTTTTAGGAAGTGTCCAAAACATACAAGTTTCATTATATAATTTTTCGAGGGATCTTATATCTGTTTTCACTCTTATACGCTTTTCATACAAGTTTCACACAAGACAGATACAAACTTTATAAGATTTATATATATATCTTTTCCATATGGTGTAGAAATTGTTAAGACTTCCTTCTTCTCCTCACAGTTGCTAAACTTTATACATATAACTTTAATTCTGATGCTTTATAACCAGCTGACTAGTTATTTCCTCAACAGGGTGGAAAGGAAAGAGCGGGCACGTCTAAAGACTGTTAAATTCAATGCCAAGCCAGGGTCGTTTGAGTCAAAAGGGGTGAGTACCTCGCAAAGTGGAAATTTCTATTAGTGCGATGATCCACAGGCTAGTTCAGATAGAACTGAACATGTATGAGAAGCTTAACCTGCTGTTTGCTTTGCCACACAAACAAAGTTAGCACAGACAAACATTTTTATGCCTTCATGAACAAACAAGTAATCACTTCCAGTGCAGGCAAGTAAAGCTTAACTTTGGAAAAGTCCATCAGATCATTTCTTCTGTAAAACGTCTTCATTTGTATTTGTTTCAGTTCTCTTGATATTTTACTTGTGTGCTTTGATTTGCACCCTTGTTTAATCAGCCAACCTCTACTAAGCTTCAGGTCATGGACTTCCTGCCCCGACATTCTTCTGCCACATTTCATTTTTGGTTGCATCCAGTGATGACAATGTGCGCAGGCCCAGGGTTGTCTCCACCATACTTTACAGGTTTGTAAAGGTTTGCCAGGCTTTTAACTTCCAAATATAACACTGCGCATTTTCAGCTCCCCACAGAGCTTTGCTCAGTGTTGTAGATCATGCAGGAGTCTTTGGCTAGGTGAAGTCAGGGGCTTACTCATTTTTCCAGCCGGCACTGTGAGTGATTACTTGACATGAAAAACAAGCAGTTTTTTGTGTATAGTTGACTTCACACATGGTCAGTCAGGTCACCTACTGATCAGAAGGTTGGTGGTTCGATCCTTGCCTGCTCTAGTCTGCGAGCCAAGTATCCTTGGGCAATAACCCCAAGTTGCTCTCCGATGCATCCATCGGAGTATGAATGTTAGCTAGAGAGCACTTACATGGAAAAGAGTGAATGAGGCAAGTTGTGTAAAGTGCTTTGACTGCTCAGAGTAGAAAAGCGCTCTATAAGAACCATCAGTGCAAAAATCCTGACAATGCCACAAACCCTTTCTTACAGCTGTAGATGTGCTTCATTTATTAATCTTACCTCCCACAAGTCAAACCTACACCACCTGTGAATTATCAGCTCAACTTCATTTTGGAAACAGATGTGGTATATTTACAAAGCATCAAGTGCAATATATTCTACAACCACAGACACACATCATACAGGCAGGTTATTTCAGCTGTCATCCTCTCAAATTCCATCTTTTCCTTCTATTACTGCATGTTTTTACGTGTCCTTATGGAACCTCTTTCTTATATTTTATTTTTCATGGCATGTTCTGGGTAACTGTCTCTCACTTTGCTTTTATTTTAAACGGGTGGCATGTCAAGAAGTGTGCAATCTCATACTGATTTATTTAGGAATACAGCAGAAGAAGCTCGGTCGTTTTATATATTGCTGTTGTTGTCTGACAGTCTTTGGTTGATCTCATCTATCTGTGGCCAGCTCGGCTCAAAGCTTCGCATATTATTAGGTCAAATTAAAACACGCAGCAGTGATTCACACTTAACTTCTTGACATTCTACTTCCTGCAAACAGTTTTGTCTGCATGACAATGATACACCTGTTTGCCCCATGCTTTCTCTCCCTTCGCAGTCATTCACTGACAAACGTAAAAAGAATTTCATCTTTACACGAAAGTTCCCATTCTACAAGAACAAAGATGGTGAGCAGGATGGCAGTGATTCAGACCGTAAGTAAGCTCACAGACACATACGTGCTTTCATGCAGTCAGTGTAGGTCACACGTCAGACCAGAAGGGAAACCACAGGTGTGTTTCCAAGTGTGGGAACCTCACGGAGGCCTTTACTCTTTGCAGTCATCCTTGTTTTCTGTCCTTTTCTGATGCAGAAATGCGATAATCACTGCTCTCATAATCACTGCTGTTCATTTTGTGGTGATATTATATGACCCAGTTTCCCTTCAGAGATCATCTAGGTACAGTCCAACATTTGGTATTTTGGCTCTCGCTGCTGGCCGCTCATTGTTTTGAGAAGGACAGATCTGTGGGCCGCACCCTCTGTCCTCATTTCCTCCACCTTTTGCTTATGTTGTGGCTGTCCTCCTTGCTCTCTTTCTTCTGCTCTGACTCTCTGTGGACGGCCAATAGGACATCCTGGGGATAGGTGATGATGGGTATGGGACAAAGACATTAAGTAAGTTGGTTGTTCTTCTGCCTGCATTACTGCATGCTGCAGTTGTTGGCTTTATCTTGCTTCTTGGTCCACTAAAACATGACATGTGGCAGAGGTTTAAAAATGTTCAATATCTGTATAATGTCATGTAAGGATTTCAAGTAACCATCTTTTTCTTGTATAAGACTTTAAGAATCGTTTAAAATGCATCAGAGGACAAATATTTAAATTAAACTACTGAAATCTTATTATACATATATTGGGTTAGTTTTTATGCTTTCGGTGGCTTGTGCCATTTATACCTTGGCGCGTCTGTAATGTTTGCATTATCTGAGAACTGCATGATTTGTTAAGGGTCGCAGGTTCTGCAGGACACAATTATGACCTTGTATTCGGCCTAAGGAGGAACCACTGGGATCTCTCACGACTCCACCAGCATGATCTTTGTTATTCCAGCCTCACTATGTGGATATTGTTTCATGCATGTTTGCATGGTGCTTTTGTTTTCGTTTATGAGCATAGCAGCTTGAATGACAGTCTTAGAGGTTGCCACAGTTACATCTGTTTGTTTGGGCCTTCTACAGTAAAATGTCATTTGCTGTTGGAGTTCATGTTTCAGCGTTGCGGGTATGTGTTTATGTCCAGTAGTTTGATTATTGCGAAATACTGAGAGTATTTAATTATGCGTGTTTCAGTACCTAAAATTCAAATCAAGGCACGTTTTTATGTTTTTAAGAGTTTCCTAAATTAGCTAATTATTAGCACTGACAACACAAACGCATCACTGAAACCACCGTGTACTTTTTTTGAAGTTCTCATTTGTAAACTAGAAGATACTAAAATATCAGTAAATGTAAAACATGAATAAAATGTTGATTATTACAGAGTTATCTCGAACTGTTACATGTATTTTGATGGGTTTTTCTTTGTTGCCCACAAATTCTGATAGCTAAAGGTAGCACTATATTTTGTGAAATATCCTAACAGGAAGTCAAGAGGAAGTGATTCTCTCATATGAACCAGTGATGCGTCATGAAGGTAAGCTAAAACTTTTTTATTATTAGTCTTTTATTTATCCAGGAAAAAACCTCAGTGAGATTAAAAATCTTATTTCCAAAAGAGACCTGGCATCATGGCAGCAAAAGTCAAAAATACATGTACCACATAAGTACATAACAAATACAAAATCCTGCACAAACATGTGAAAAATACACAATAACAGATCAGTTAAGAGCGACATTAAAAACAATCACACGGACTAACAGAGTTATTCTCTCGTTCCTTAAAGATGGACTTAAACTCCATCAACATAACCAACTCTGACAGTTTCAGATTATTCCAGGAAACAGGGGGCAGCGGATTTAAAAGCCCCAATTCTGTTCTGATTTTTGGGGACAATTAGTTGTATGATGTTGTGAGAACAAAGGCTGTGTTGGTTGTGGGTTTTTGTTATTTCAATTAATTAATTTATTAATTCTTTTGTGTCCTTAAAGCAGGCGTTAGACACATCAGCCACTGAGCATTAATGAGCTTCACTTTCAAGTTGTTGATTTAGATACAAACACGTCACAGCTATCTCGGGCTTTGGGAATTTTTGCACATGCCACATTCACAAACAGTCACACGGGTGGATGCATTGGGGGTAAGCCCACTCTGACAGCCCACAGCCCACGCTGACAGCCCACAGCCCACTCTGACAGCCCACAGCCCACTCTGACACCTTGATTGTTTTTTTGGTTTTTATGACTTCTTGAAGTTATATATTTTGTTAAAATTTAGTTTCGTATGTTTTTTTTTACAAACTAGGTTTTTCCAAATAGTTTTTGTGTGCCAGCCTAAACTCCATATTATTCCTCTTTTCTGTTAAGCAGCCCAACAAAGTTAGGGATGGTTTTAATACATTTTCTCACCACAAACTGCCCCGCGTGTGAAATCGAAACGTATAAACTTTGCAAGAACTGTACAGTTTCCCAGTTGCTGCTGTCTACTCTACAGATTTTCTATTATTTATTCATTTTTCTATTACAAGAATCGATATATCCTTTGTAGATGATAACAACATAACTAAAGCTATGCTACGGTCCTCTAAGAGTTTACTTTTTATGAAGTCTGTGTTTCTCCTTTAGTTAACTATGCCAGACCTGTCATAATCCTGGGACCCATGAAGGAAAGAATCAATGATGACCTCATATCAGAGTTCCCAGACAAGTTTGGATCTTGTGTGCCGCGTACGTATTTGACTTTGCATTGCTAATGTAAGGACGAAGTGGGAAACAGGACATTACAGATTAGTATTCCAGCTTAATGGAAGAAATGTCTACGTCTGCATCCATTGGAGACCTTTCTGTGTAGAGTCTGCATGTTCTCCCTGCTACTGTCTGCACTCTCTCAGGCTCCCATCCACAGTACAAAGACATGGATGTTTGGTTAGCATGCATGTCTGTGGCCATTCTACAGTATGTGTGAATGTGAGAGTGGGTGGTTGTCTGTCTCACTCTGCTGGTGCTCAGGTAGATTCCACCTTTGACCCTTGGACAGCTGGAATAGGCAGCAGCTCCCTGCGCCCCTAAATTATACAAACTGTTGAGAAAATGGATAGAAAACTGCAGCGATTCAATCAGTAGCTGAGGGACAGCTCACACAGATTCCACCAGCCTTCTCATTGTAGTAAACCAAGTATATATGGTCTCCATTGTGAGAATAGATCTTGTAATCTCCTCCACACAGGAACACCGTGTTAAATATTACTTAATTTAATGACATTGGCTTGGGTATTGCTGGTTTGTAAGAGAAAGCTGTCACAAGCTGACCCAACAGGATCAGCCTTCGTCTTCTTCAGTTGTGTGTGTTGTGTTTGTCATCAGCTGCAGCAGTTTTGATTTTGCATGTTTTTATTTACCCATCTCTTATTTGAATTTACCCTTTAAACCATATAAAGCTGCTAACCGTTCAGGTTATCAAGGTAAGTGAGCCCATGAACTGATTCTCTCAACCTACTGTTTAGAAAGTCCTTTAAAGTGAAGTAGTTCCCATAAACAAGTCCATTCATCTTTTTGGAACCACAGTTTGTGTATAATGTGGAATTTCTGTCATTGATATTGTTATTGTTATTATTATTATTATATCATTATGGTGCACTAATAATATAGAATTCTGTGCCACATCCTCTCCATATATTAACAGAGGCGCTTACCTGTGAGTTCAAAAACATGATCACATTTATGTCACAGCTTGGTAATAACATGGTAAGAGTGGTTTTAGTATTAGTGTGATAATAAAGACAGAACATGCAAGTAATACTATCTACTTACTGAAGTAAAGGCCACGCAGTACCTTGGTATTAATCACAAGTATATCAGTATTTTACTTGTTCATTATTAACCTGTTATCCCAGCATTACCGTGTTATTACTGTGCTGTGCTAGCAGTGTTATCCCATGTTTCCAGTTTAGCCCTTTAATCTCTGTTGGATAGCTTTAAAGGTGAATTTGTTACAGTTAATGTGAGAATTGTAAAATGTGAGTGAGGTACTTATTCATTTAGATAGAATTATAGCAAATGTAAAGTTAATAAGAGTTAATGTTCCTGCTCATACTGAAGATACCACTCGACCAAAGAGGGACTACGAGGCTGATGGGCGAGATTACCACTTTGTGATGTCGAGGGAACAGATGGAGAAGGATATCCAAGAGCACAAGTTCATTGAGGCTGGGCAGTATAATGATAATCTCTATGGAACGAGCGTCCATTCGGTCAAATACGTGGCTGAGAGGGTAAGATTTGATCTGTTTGCCAGCAGCGTCACAGAGAAGCATTTAAAATATAGTTAAATATAATAAGTGTGCAGAGTGCAATATATTCTCTGAGAAATCAAAGCAGCTGCACTGCACTTTGAAAAGCAAAGACGATTTAGAAACACATAAGAGTTGTTTTAAAATGATCTTAATATGAGAGCTAGTGTGATTCTGTGTGCTACAGCTAAAGCTGTGCTTCTGTCTCAGGGTAAACACTGCATTCTGGATGTTTCTGGAAATGCTATCAAACGACTACAAGTAGCACAACTCTATCCCATCGCCATCTTCATAAAACCGAAGTCTATTGATTCATTAATGTGAGTATTCATGTGGTCTTTTGTCACACACTACCAATAGAGGTATTGTTTGATGCGCACATTTCTATTCGTGTGTGTGTGTGTGTGTGTGTGTGTGTGTGTGTGTGTGTGTGTGTGTGTGTGTGTGTGTGTGTGTGTGTGTGTGTGTGTGTGTGTGTGTGTACAGGGCCATGAATAAGAGACTGACAGAGGAACAAGCCCAGAAGATCTTTGACAGGGCGATGAAGCTTGAGCAGGAGTTTGGTGAATTCTTTACAGGTACAGTGTTAAAACAAACCATTTATACTGAATCACTGTAGCTCAAACATTGTTTGAACCGTGTCTAAATCCAAAGCTTAGGCATCAGTGACAGTATTGGTTTAGTCAGACAACTGAAAAAGCTTCTACTCCTCAATAAGGAGAACAGCACGCTGTAAAGATTTTAGCATGTATAACTTTTCTACCTTTGCTGAAGTTTTGAAAGATGTACATCAAAAACAGAAAGAAACTTAAAAAATCATTTAAAGACTAATTCTATTGGTCTGGTCTGAGCTCACGATGTCACCAGACGCACAAAATTAGGAATTCTAAACCTGTCTCAGTACAACTGAAAGGCGTTCGGAGCCTTCAGTCCTCTCTTCTGAGGAACCAGCTCCCAGTTTGGATTTGGGAGACAGTGTCATGGTGAATTGGGTTAAAGGACTCAGGTGCGAGACTCCTTGCAGAGTGACAGTGAATTTATTCACAGTGAAAAAATAAGTCAACAGTTCGAGTCTGTAATCCAAAAAGGGCAGTGCAGTGATACAGTGGCTTCTCCCCGTGGTGACAGTGCAGTGACAATCCAAAACAACTCCTTGTGCCCGCTCCTCCTCCGATCCCTGGATCCTGGAGGCAGATGAGAAAAACACACGCACAGTAACGAAAACATTCTCTCTCCTTCACAAACTAGGTATGCTAATCGCGACTACGCTACCCGGTTTAGCTCAACGTTCCAGCGTTGGTTGTGACTCGACCGCACCGTTAAATAGGTCTGCTTCGGATTAGGATGGAGAGGAGAACACCACAAAGTACACGCAAACACAACAAAAATTGGCAAGGCGACCGGTGAGGACCGTCTAGCCGTGACAGACAGACGCCATCTCTTACTTTATGCTCGCTCATAGTGGGCCCTCTGAGTGTTGGGGTTTTCTCTGTATTATTCTGGAGTATTTACCTTACAACATAAAGCGACTGTTGTGATTTGACAGTAGATAAATAAAACTGAATTAGATTGACATGAAAAATTAAATTGAACTGAATCTGAGGTTTAACTAATGGATGGAGTCTCCTCGTCCAATACTCTGACATCAACCTTCCCGAGGAGGCTGAGGAGTGTGAGCTGTACGCTCGAAAACACTCTCCATTCCCCTCCTTGAATAAAGATGGAAATGAAAATTATCAACCTACCGAAGACCAAACTCTCATTCCATTAACTCAACATGGCACTGGGTAGTATTTTATATGGCCCCCACACTCTTGTATGTAACCTCAGCAGGGTCCAGGTATCAGCTCATGCTGTCAGTAGTGACCCTGGACAAATGCAAACTAGTAAAGAAAATGGTCAGAAAAAAATGTCAGTGGCCTCCACAGGTTAAACCGTTCCTGTTTGAGAGTCGTGTCATTGTTGGGCCTTTGGTGCACACGAGGCTAATTCATTAACACCAAAGTAGCTGAAACAGATCAACAACGCATTCTGCTAAATATTCTGACTAAAAGGTGTTCCTGTAATTGTTTGAAGCAGTGTAATGCTGTGAATGCTTTATTGTGATATACAGGACATTCATTGCTTAGATGCAGTATATTGTGCTGAAGAAGCCAAGACCATCCAACTCCATTCAGTCTACAAATTGCATAAATAAAGAAATTAAATCATGTAAAAAATAAAACTGTGGGCACTGATGTCAGTCTAGTGTTTAAAATATATGAATCACTCTGTCTGAAGTCTATGTATCACAAGGTTATGTAATATTTACCTGGACTGTTGATGCTTTCTGTTTACAGACAGCACTGCTGGAATTACATATTTCCACAAGCAAAGCCAATAACTGAAAAATGTGCCATATGAGCATTATATCATGCTCCCCCAGAGGAATGTTGGCATGAATCCACCGGTACACACAGTATAAGGATCAAGGCTGCCTTTCACTGTAGAGTGCTTTCACATTCCTCATACTCTTCTTCTGTGATGGATAGGTTAGGAGAGTGAATGCCAAAGCAAAATGTCCTTTGGAAACACGTGTCTCTTTAGCAGTGGGCCAGAAACATCCAACAACCAGTTTACATTTGCTCTTCATCTCCAGTACATGGACCACAAGACTCATAAAAAAGCTAATTGTAGAAGCTAAACAGAGACGCTAAATAACTCACCAAATCTAATAGCAATTGGGGAAAAGGAAATGCTGTTGAAATCCCCCAGTTTGAGTCAACTTCATATAAATCTGGGATTGGGGTTGTTGTTGTTGTTTTTTCAATCCTACCAGTGTATGTCAGGAATCTTCAAATCCTGGCTTCCTGAATAAAAACATCAAACTTTCATGTATCTGTGAAGGTTCATTCATATGTTTTTTTTATTTGCAGCACTGGTTCAAGGAGAAACCTTGGAGGACATTTATACCCACTGCAAACAGGTCATAGAAGAACATTCAGGACCCTATATCTGGATCCCCTCAAAGGAGAAAGTATAATAGCTCATTATGCTGGAAGGCAGTCTGGACTTTTAGGATCTAGTAATATGAAAACTGTTTGGCAACAAATAGTGTTTATAAATACATATTGTGAATAAGTTGGCTTTTTTTATTTGTTCATTTGATCTTGTGTTTGATTATTGTTTGTTTTTCACTTAACCTAAATGTTCCTGAATGTAAACCACAAAAATGTTATAAAGTTTTAGCTCACAAAGTATGTATATTTGCTTTTTTCTTATTTAAACAAAAAGGATAAAAATAAAATAGATTTGGGATATATAGCTGCATTAATACAAAGTGGAAGGTGGCATGTACGGTGCAGATATCTTTGCTTTGTCAGCAATGGAGAGAAACCCGGTGACTGGATTTTGACATCCTTACTGGCACTGCACACTGCAACTAGTAAATACTGCTGAACACTGCTTTGCTTTGTGTTTATTTACAGTATCATTTCTACCTTAAATGACTACCTTCACTCTTTTGACATGACACTAAACATTTGTGAGAAAACTATTTTGTTGTTTCTTGTTGTCGGCGGGAACATTTATCCAGATACTGCTGTGCCAATGCTGAATCAAGAAAGACAGCTGTTTAGACTTCAGAAAGCTAATACTTTATTTTCCTAATAAAATCGCTTCCAAAAGCAGAGATTTATTTGCTGTAAATTCAACTGGGATTCAAAAGTCCTTTATAGAACATATTTAATTTAAGAGATTAGTGTAATGTGATCTATGGAGCTTGGAAAGAAAAGCAACTGGACTTCTTTAAGTTTCGTGAAGACATTTCACTTCTCATCCAAGAAGCTTTTTCACTCCTAAACCAAACAGTGGAGAGTCTCGGGTATTTAAACCCTGGTGGGAGTTGTTGTATGTATGTAGGGGCAATGAAGAAGGTGCCTAAGAAGTACAGGAACCTGTCCATACCTGAGGCCTTGGAAACTGGAAAGCAAGCCTTGGCCAGCCGCTTGAGGAGGTACACCAGAGAGATCGAAGGCAGGAGAATAAACCAGCTGTTCTCCACAGAACCAGCCAAGGTGTACTCTCAGTGGCAGGGGAACGATATGAGAACAACACCACCAAGGCTGGAGACGGAACAATACTGGAAGAGCATATGGGAGAAGGACGCAACCCATAACAGCAATGGTCAGTGGCTAGTGGATCTGATGACAGACCACAGCAACCTCACTTACAGGGTCCAGTAACCATCACAGTGGCAGACATCTAAGCAAGGGTCTCCAATATGAAGAGTTGGACAGCACCAGGCCCCGGCATGGTTCACGCCTACTGGCTGAAGAAGCTGACTGCACTCCACAAGCCCCTGGCAGCACAAATGAACCAGCTGCTAGTTGACAAGAGACACCCGGAATGGCTAACCGAAGGCCAGACAGTCCTAATCATCAAGGACCCCCAGAAGGGACCGGTCACCTCCAAATACTGACCAATAACCTACCTCAGTACTACATGGAAGCTCCTGTCAGGCATCATAGCGGCTAAGATGAACAGGCACATCGGTCAATACATGTGCGGGGCACAGAAAGGGATGGGGAAGAATACCCGAGGCGCAAAACACCAGCTACTGGTAGACCGAACAATCAGCCGAGACTGCAAAACCAGACTGACCAACCTGTGCACTGCCTGGATTGATTACAAGAAGGCCTATGAGTCAATGCCCCACATCTGGAACCTGGAATGCCTAGAACTGTACAAGATCAACAGGACCCTAAGAGCCTTCATCAGGAACTCAGTGGGGATGTGGTGTACAACATTAGAGGCCAAGTTCAAGCCCATAGCACGAGTCACCATCAAGTGTGGGATCTACCAAGGAGATGCTCTGTCCCCACTGCTGTTCTGCATAGGCCTGAACCCCCTCAGTGAGATCACTGACAAGACTGGCTACGGATACCGCCTATGGAATGGAGCAGTTGTCAGCCACCACCTGTGCATGGATGACATCAAGCTGTATGCCAAGAGTGAACGAGACATCGATTCACTGATTCACACCACCTGGATATACAGCAATGACGGAATGTCGTTCAGACTGGAGAAGTGTAGTCGGATGATAACAAAGACAGGGAAGGGAGTCAGAACTGAGGGGATTGAACTACCAGAAGGCAACATTGCAGACATAGAGGACAGCTACAAGTACCTGGGGTTCCCTCAGATAAATGGAAACCATGAAGAGGCCGCTGGGAAAGCTGCAACCACAAAGTACCTGCAGAGGATCAGGAAAGTCCTGAGGAATCAGCTGAATGGCAAGAACAAGATCCGGGCTATCAACACCTACGCCCTGCCCTGATCAGGTACCCGGCTGGAATAATAAGCTGGCTGAAGGAGGAGATAGAAGCCACTGACATCAAGACAAGGAAGCTCCTGACCATGCATGGAGGGTTACACCCCAAGTCCAGCACCCTGAGGCTGTACGCTAAGGGGAAGGAAAGAGGCCGGGGACTAGTGAGTGTCAGCACCACAGTCCAAAATGAGGCAACGAACATCCAAGAATACATCGGGAAGATGGCCCCAACTGACAGCGTGCTCAGTGAATACCTCAGCCAGCAGAAACCCAAGAAAGAGGAGGGAGACGAGGAACCATCATGGAAGGACAGGCCCCTGCACGGTATGTACCACCGGCAAATAGAGGAGGTGGCTGATATCCAGAAGTCCTACCAGTGGCTGGACAAAGCTGGACTGAAAGACAGTATGGAGGCATTAATTATGGCAGCACAGGAACAAGAACTAAGCACAAGATCCATAGAAGCTCCGGGTCTATCACACCAGGCAAGACCCCAGGTGCAGGCTGTGTAAAGATGCCCCAGAGACAATCCAGCACATAACAGCAGGGTGCAAGATGCTAGCAGGCAGGGCATACATGGAACGCCATAACCAAGTGGCCGGCATAGTGTACAGGAACATCTGTGCCGAGTATAACCTGGAAGTCCCGAGGTCAAAATGGGAGACGCCCCCAAGGGTGGTGGAGAATGACCGAGCTAAGATCCTGTGGGACTTCCAGATACAGACGGACAAAATGGTGGTGGCTAACCAACCGGACATAGTGGTGGTAGACAAACAGAAGAAGACGGCCATAGTGATTGATGTAGCGGTTCCGAATGACAGCAACATCAGGAAGAAGGAACACGAGAAGCTGGAGAAATACCAAGGGCTCAGAGAAGAGCTGGAGAAGATGTGGAGGGTGAAGGTGACGGTGGTCCCCGTGGTAATCGGAGCACTCGGTGTGGTGACTCCTAAGCTAGTCGAGTGGCTCCAGCAGATCCCGGGAACAACATCGGAGATCTCTGTCCAGAAGAGCGCAGTCCTGGGAACAGCTAAGATACTGCGCAGGACCCTCAAGCTCCCAGGCCTCTGGCAGAGGACGCGAGCTTGAAGGATAGACCGCTCGCAGGGGTGAGCAGGGAATTTATATATATATATATATATATTAGGGGTGCAACGATACACAAAATTCACGGTTCGGTTCGATACTTTGGTGTCACGGTTCGATATTTTTTCGATACAAAAAAATGTTCATGCCTTTTTAATTTGTCATTTATTAAAATTATAAATATGTATTTTAACTCAAAAGTACAGTTTTTAAATTTTGTGTTGCTGAAACAACAAAGTAATAAAAATCACTCATCTTTGGAAAAGAGAGTTTATTACAGAGAAATGGCTCTTTCCAAAATAAAAGCTATACTATACGCTTCTTCTGGGCTATATTCTCAGCAGCATATTAAACATATCAGGTCCCCATAAGGAGAATCATGTGCTAACGGCTGTCTAAATGACTCGGGTAAAGTTTGTAGCATGCGTGCTGGTTGTTTTTGTCTGCTTCCACTTGTCTTTGCACTAGGATGATGTCGGAGTAAATGTGCAGTCATATTCGTTGTGTTCCCACTAGTGCTATCAGTGTTAATCTCGTTAAAATGACGTTAACGCCACAACACGGCAAATCTCCGTTAACGAGCTACCGCGGATCGCCCCGTGCGTGGGGCTGGACGGCCAACACGTTAACGAGCAAACTGCGCTAACACACTAGTTCCCATCCAACATACTGTTTTACTTTTGTCCATGACGCGTTTACCTTCAGGGTCATACTTCACATGAAAACCAAAATAGTTCCAAAGGCCAGATCTGAATTAGGGTGGGGGAAGTTCAATTTGCCATGTTGCAACGAGCTTAGCTTCTGTCTCACTAGCTTGCGCTGCGCTCAGTGAATCTGCGTTCGACTACTCCGCCTAGGCTGCACTGTCGAGCGCAGATCCACTGAGCGCTCAACACAGACAGCATCGTCAGAAGAAAAGTTGATAAAATAAATTAAAAATTTTGTATTGTTCGATACATATGTGTACCGAACCGAAAGCTCTGTATCGAACGGTTCAATATCGATATGAGTATTGTTGCACCCCTTATATATATATATATATATATATATATATATATATATATATATATATATATATATATATATATATATATATATATATGGGAGAGAGAGAGAGAGACATCCAAGAAAGGGTATGAGGAACTGGACAGCACCAGGCCCCGACATGATTAATGCCTATTGACTGAAGCTAACTGCACTCCACGAGCGTCTGGCAGCACAAATGACCAGCTGCTAATAGATGAGACACACCCAGAATGGCTAACTGAAGGCCGGACAGTGATGATCCCCAGAAAGGGACCAGTCCCATCCAACTACAGGCCAATAACCTGCCTCAGCGCAACATGGACACTCTTGTCAGGCATCATAGCGGCTAAGATAAACAGGCGTATGGCTCAATACATGAGTGGCGCACAGAAAAGTATTGGCAGAAATACCAGAGGGGCGAAACAGCAGCTATTGGCAGATCCTACTGAATTTCCCAGAGGAACCCACCCAAGAGATTAATGAAGTTTTATCTAATCTCTAAACTAATCATAGAGCAGTCGCCTGAGACTCAAAGACCAGACTCACCAACCTGTGCACTGCCTGGACTGATTTTAAGAAAACCTATGACTGAATGCCCACACCTGGATCCTGAAATGCCTTGAATTGTACTAGATCAACAGGACCCTTCATTAGGAATTCGATGGGGATGTGGCAAACAACACTAGAGGCCAACTTCAAGCCTATAAGTAGTAGACTGGTGACAGATACAACAACAGAACTGAGCAATCATTAGCCACTTCCTCTACATGGATGATGTCAAGCTGTGTTAGGGTTCAAAATTTTTGGTTTTTGATTTAAATTATGAAATTTTAATTATTTTATTTATACACAATACAATTGTGCTCATAACTAAGTTGGCACTATAACTGGGCTGAAATATTGAAGAGTGGACATAGAGTGCAGAGGGCTATTTTGCAGCATGCTTACACTGATAATGGTTTTCTATAAGTCTCTGGGTCAGGGAGTCCAGACAAGATGTCCTGAACTGGGCCTTAAAATCAACTGAGCCAGCCAATGATGCAGAGGTATTCCTTGCAGCATGAGATGGTGCATTGTCTTGCATGAAGATGATTTTGTTGCAGAAAGCACGGTTCTTCTTTTTGTACCATGGAGGAAGTGGTTAGTCAGAAACTCAACATACTTTGCAGAGGTCATTTTCACTCCTTCATGGAGCCTAAAGGGCCGGACCAGCTCTCTCCCCATGATTCCAGCCCAAAAACGACTCCACTACCTTTTTCTGATGTCACAGTCTTGCTGGGACATGGTGGCCGTCCACCAACCATCCACCATTGCATCCATCTGGACCATCCAGGGTTGCACGGCACTCATCAGTGACCAAGACTGTTTGAAAATTAGTCTTCATGTAGCTCTGGGACCACTGCAGCCGTTTCTGCTGTGAGCATTGGTTAAGGGTGGCCGAATAGAAGGTTTATGCACAACTGCAAGTCTCTGGAGGATCTTACACCTTGATGTTCGCAGGGCTCCAGAGGCACCAGCAGCCTCAAGTATATGTTTGCTGCTTTGTAATGGCCTTTTAGCAGCTGCTCTCTTAATCTGATGTATTTGTCTGGCAGAAACCTTCATCATTGTGCCTTTACCTGTACGAACTCGTGTATGCTGTGACTCAGCCACAAATCTCTTAACATTATGGGGAACACGCTTAAGTTTTTGTGAAATATCTGAGGTTTTCATTACGTGTCCAAGGAATTCAACTATTTCACGCTTTTCAGCAGCAGAGATCCTTTTTCCTTCCTATAATGCTTGAAAATGGTGGTCTGCTTAATAATGTGGAACATCCTTCTTTAGTAGTTTTTCCTTTAATTGAGCTCACCTGTCAAACTAATGATCATAGGTGTCCGAGATTAATTTCAAGGATCCAAAGAGCCCTGAGACACAATTCCATTGATGAGTTAATTGAAAAGCAACTTATTTAATCTTTATGACTCTTAAACACTATTTGTATAATAATTTGGAACGCGGTGTATAAAGCTGTACATACGGTGGCACTGAGAGGCCAAACAGACTGCAACTTAAGAAAACATCAGCAATAAGAAAAACGCTGCAAAAGCACACAAAACATAACGGAAATAGGAAAAACGGCAACGGAAATAGGAAAAAAAAGATTTCCCAAATCACAAGGGAAGTGTTTCTGGGGAGACAATAACCTGACGGACCAGTTGCAGGAACCCAAAACATGGTAGGCGTGTTTTATCATGATTCATACAACACTGATGACAGATTTTTAGGCTAATAGTTAGGGCTAACACACTTACCTCGCATCTTTTCTTTCCTCACAAAACCGATAGATCCTCCACTTCTTCTAAGTGTCTCCCAGTGCAATTCTTAGCATATTTTGGTTCCCACAACTGGTCCGTCGTGTTATTGTCTCCCCAGAAACACTTCCCTTGTGCTGTTTTTTCCTATTTCCATTGTCGTTTTTCCTATTTCTGCTTTGTTTTTTCCTATTTGCGTTGTGTTGTGTGTGCTTTTGCAGCATTTTTCCTATTGCTGGTGTTTTCTTAAGTTGCAGTCCGTCTGGCCTCTCAGGGCCACCGTATGTGCAGCATGTTTCAGGGTTATCTTTTCTGTGAGGCAGACTATTGCATTACGCAAAGGTCCAGCGCTGTAACTTTTAATTTCAACTGCCAAAGCAAATTAAATCTTTTTAAATGACAGATAACGACAGATCCTTCTAAAATAAATTTAAACTCAACAGCTGCCACGAGTGAACGAGACATCGATATACTGATCCACACTACCAGGATCTATAGCAACGACATTGGAGTGTCAAACTGGAGAAGATGGTAAGGAAGAGAGGGAAAGTAGTCAGAACTGAGGGGATTGCACTACTAAAAGGCAACATTGCAGTCGCTGAGGACAGTTACACGAACCTGGGAATCCCACAAGCAAATGGAGGCTGAAGAGGCTGCGAGGAAAGCCACAACTTCCAAATACCTGCAGAGGGTAAAGCAAGTCCTGAAGACAGCTGAATGGGAGGAACAAGATCTGGGCAGTTAACAACTATGCCCTGCTGGTGAACAGGTCAAGCTGGCCAAAGGAGGAGATAGAAGCCACTGACATAAAGACGAGGAATCTCCTGACCATGCATGGAGGGTTTCACCCCATACCCAGGACCCTGAGACAGTATGCATATAAAACTATGGATAGTATCCCTCCTGTGTGGGCCAGTGTTTTTGTAATTGTAGTGATTGTTGTTTATTCAGGGGGAATATTTGTCTAATTTGTGAGTCTTTATTGCTTGTTCTAGGCTAAAAGAAAATTTGGTCGTCTTTGTGTACTTTAAATCGGTTTTGGATTCAACTGCTGCAGCAAGAGTGGATATTTGTTTTTTTTTATTATTCTTTTGGTTTTAGTACATGATATCTGCATAAACATAACCTGTGTATATTTATTAATTATTGACCACCAGCTCAGTAGTCGTGTTAAATCTTCTGATCAAGTTAAAACTCATCAGTGTTACACAGGGGCTTCATTATGAAGAAATACACTACCAGTCCTGTCGTTGGGTGCATCCATGAAAAACATTATCTTTATTGTTTATAAGCATAGAGATGATTAGGCCCAACCAGAGAGGAGGTCAAGTTAATTCTCATAGGAAAGAATTGGTCACATTTTGGATTTTCTTTCTTGAGAGATTGTTTCCAGCAGGTTTCCACAGGACCTTTTAATAGTGGTTCATATTTTTTATTTTTATGGGTTTAAAGCATTTTTAATCATTATCATACTTTATTTGCATGATGCAACACTTATTAAGCAGTTCAGGTTTATACCATCCAATCCTTGGTGAAACCTCATTATCTCATATGTTTTAATTCTTTTCTATTCAGATAGACATTTAAAATGTTGTCTGTAATAAGTACTGTTAGGACCCTGGTGAAAGTGTGACATAGAGAACACAAGTAAACACAAAATGCAGTTTCTAAATAAAGATGTTTATGATTAAGGGGGAAAAAATGCACATGTACATGGATGGCCCTGTGTGAAAACCTGATTGCCCTCCCCTGTTATAAGATAAATTAACTGTGGTGTATCACATCTTTGGAAAGCTGAGTTCAATTTCTCTAGCCACACTCAGGCGTTATTACTGCCACAACTGTTCTTCAAGAAATCACTTAAATAGGACCAACCTGACAAAGTGGTGTAGACCAAAAGATCCTAAAAAGCCATGCAATCTGCCACAATCCAAGGAACTTCAGGAACAAAGAAACAAAGTAATTTCTCAGTCTGGAAAAGTTATAAGGCCATTTCTAAAGCTGTGGGACTCCAACAAACCACAGTGAGAGCCATTATCTACAGGGTGGGCCATTTATATGGATACAGCGTAATAACATGGGAATGGTTGGTGATATTAAAGTCCTGTTTGTGGCACATTAGTATATGTGAGGGGGCAAACTCCTCAAGATGGGTGGTGACCATGGTGGCCATTTAGAAGTCGGCCATCTTGGATACAACGTTTGTTTTTTCAATAGGAAGAGGGCCATGTGACACATCAAACTTATTGGTAATGTCACAAGAAAAACAATGGTGTGCTTGGTTTCAACGTAACTTTATTCTTTCATGAGTTATTTACAAGTTTCTGACCAGTGTGTTCAATGTGCAGCCCATTGTGTTGGATTGTCAATGCAACCCTCTTCCAATAGCAGTGGTTTTGTTTGTTAACTTCACCATTCACATAAAAGTTTGCCTCATCACTGAACAAAATCTTCTGCATGAACTGAGGGTCCTGTTCCAGTTTTTGTTTTGCCCATTCTGCAAATTCTGTGCGCCGATCTGGGTCATCCTCGTTGAGATGCTGCAGTAGCTGGAGTTTGTAAGGTTGCCATTTGTGAGTAGCTAATATCCGCCGAAGGGATGTTTGACTAATGCCACTCTCCAGTGACATGCGGCGAGTCGTGGTGGGCTCTTGCTGAATGAAGCTAGGACAGCCACTGATGTTTCTTCATTAGTCACAGTTTTCTTGCGTCCACATTTTGGCAAATCCAACACTGAACCAGTTTCACGAAACTTAGCAAGCAGTTTGCTGACTGTAGCATGGAGATGGGTGGTCTCGTAGGGTGTCTTGCATTGAAATCTGCTGCAATGACCCAGTTACTGCGTTCACCAGATATCAACACAATTTCGATCCGCTCCTCACGTGTTAACCTCTTCGACATGTCAATGGCTGTGAACAAAGAGAAACTTGTAAATAACTCATGAAAGAATAAAGTTATGTTGAAACCAAGCACACCATTGTTTTTCTTGTGACATTACCAATAAGTTTGATGTGTCACATGGCCCTCTTCCTATTGAAGAAACAAAAGTTGTATCCAAGATGGCCGACTTCTAAATGGCCACCATGGTCACCACCCATCTTGAGGAGTTTGCCCCCTCACATATACTAATGTGCCACAAACAGGACTTTAATATCACCAACCATTCCCATGTTATTACGCTGTATCCATATAAATGGCCCACCCTGTACAAATGGGAAAAATATGGAACAGTGGTGAACCTTTCCAAGTGGCCAGCTGACCTAAATGATAAATGGACTGATTCTTATGAGGCGATTTTCTACTCATGCAAAGCATTCAGTGCGTTTTATACAACATTCCACATTCACCCACTAGATAGAAAGCATTTTGCTTTAAGTGCTTTTTATCTAAGCGTTCACACACATTCATGGATGCAACTTGTGGATAGTATCTTAATCTTAATTTTCAAAAATATCCCAAGAGCACCACAACAACTAATCCAAGAGGTCACAAAAGACCCCGGAACAACAGCCAAAGATCGGCAGGCCTCACTTGCCTCAGTTAAGGTCCGTAACTCCACCATAAGAAAAAGCCTGGGCAAAAATGGCCAGCATGGCAGAGTTCCAAGATGAAAACCGCTGCTGAGGAAAAGGAACATAAAGGCTCATCTCAGTTTTCTCAGAAAACATCTTGATGATCCCCGGGACTTTGGGAAAATACTCTGTGGACTGACAAGACAAAAGGTGAACTTTTCAGAAGATTTGTGTCCCATTGCATCTGGTGTAAAAATAAGAGTGCATTTAAGAAAAGGAACATCATACCAACAGTAAAATATTCTGGTGGTATTGTGATGGTCTGGGGCTGTTTTGCTGCCTGAGGACCTGAAGACTTGCTGTGGTAAATGGAACCATGAATTCTGCTGTTTACCAAAACATCCTGAAGGAGACTGTCCTGCCATCTGTTTGTGACCTCAAGTTGAACTGCACTTGGGTTCTGCAGCAGGACAGCGATCCAAAACACACCATGAAGTCCACCTCTGAATGGCTTAAGAAAAACAAAATGAAGGCATTGAAGTGGCCTAGTCAAAGTCCTGACCTGAGTCAATGCTAATCCAGATGCTGTGGCATGACCTCAAAAAGATGGTCCATGCTCAAGAACCCTCCAGTGTGGCTCAATTACAACAATTCTCCAGAGATGAGTGGGCCAAAATTCCTCCATAGCACTGCAAAAGACTGCCAATTATCACGAACGCCTGAATTTAGTTGTTGCTGCTAAGGGTGGCCCAACCAATTATTAGGTTTTTCCACTTGATAATAAACAGTTTCATGTAGAAACCCAAAAGGTTGAGTGTGTTCTTCTGGATGTAGTGTTTTCAGTGGGAGAAACATTTCATCACTCATCCAAATTTCTTGGATGACAGTATATTTGCTGATTTGAATATTCCTTTTAAAATTTAATATATTCATGGTATGTATAATGTATAAGATAGTAGCAATCTGCCAAAATAATAAAGGAATGTTTGGAAGACCAATATTTTGTTCTTGGCAATGTCTGAAGACTCAGAAATGAAACAAACAGGGATTTTTCCTCAAAAAGCTTTTTTCCTTATGAGAAATTCTATTATTGAAAAAAACAAGCAGCCCAAGATCTGCACTTCTCTTTGCAATCAGGAAATATCAAGTATCTAGGTATAAATCTCTTCTCCTATCAGACTATCAGAATTAAGATCAACAGCAACTTGTAATGCTGGAATAATCTACCCATCTCTTTATTAGAGTAAACAGCTTCCATATAAACTTTTGTTTGATTGCTTTTTTTAGCCCAAGTCAATGACATTTTTTCAATAATTGAATTCAAGCCTACATTAAAATGGTTCAAATCGTAAAGTTCAATTGGAAAAACAAAAAAAGCTAAAATCAGTCTCTCCACTATCCAGAAAAACAAATGCATTGGGGGATTAGACGCACCAAATTTTCTACATTACTATCTAGTTAACCAGATTCAAGATATTACTAAATGGGTTCACCCACATGCAGCCCACAACTCCTGGATAGAATTAGAACAAATAACTGTTTTAATCTCCTCCACCTTCACAGCTTGGTGGAAAACCCTTGAGATTACAAATTCTTTAACAGAACCCTGTAGTCTCTCCAGTTTGGCACAGCTCATATTTTCAGATTAACAGAGGAACTCTTCAATTTAGAACATGAGAACAGAAAGGAATCTTCATTAGATCTTCAAAGATAATAAGCTCATGTAGAGCCTCTAATCTGTTTCAAAGATTTGGATTAGACAACAGAAATATTCTCTATTACGCACAAATTAAAAACACAATAAAACAAGATTACCTACACTCGACATACCTATACAACCACCTACCATGGGGCTCGGCAGGCTTGGTTTCACCCCCTCCCTGGTTTCTCCATTGCTCCACCTTGCCTTTGAGACTGGGGCTACTGCAGGGATGTTGAGCCCTCCGGGCTGCCGGTCCCAGTTCATCCAGCAGTTGGAAAATCTATTTAACAAACTTTAATAATTTATAGACGTTCCCAATCAGGGAATTGGAGAACATTCATGATGTATATATATATATTGCATAATTATTTATCCAATTAAAAAAACAAAAAGCAGCCCCCTGTGGCCCCTCTCTTGGTCGCCCTTGCCATCTCCATGAGGGGTGGTTTGCTATGTTGGGGTGGGTACCTTGGCAGTCATCGGTGGGCTCTGGACTCTGGGCAGTGCGGGAGTAGGGCTGTCTGATCCTGCCATTTCTGTCCGACTTGGCTCTCTGGCTCCCTTCCCTTTTCATTAATTTGTCCCCAATGCGTTGTGTTGGCCTGTGTGCTGTGGTCCCGTGGTTCTCCCTGCAGTCCCACTGCCATGTCCCTTTGCCCACCTCTTTGTGTTGGGATGAGTGTCTCTTGCTTCTGTGATTGGTGAGTGTGCGGGAGTGCAGGGCTCAGGTGGGCCCCTTTTGGGCCTGGTTGTCTTGCGCTTTTGGGGGTGGGTCGTGGCACCTGCGCTGGCTGGTATTCCACTTGGGCTTCAAGTCTCTTTGCTGTCCCTCAGCTTCTCCAGTGTTCTGGCCTCTTCTCTCTGGGAACCCTTACATGTTTCCCACACAGCACGCTGGTGTTCTCAGCTTCTTGGTGTTTGCTATTGGTTCCAACCAATCTGGGGCTTCTGGGCTTTATGATGTTTGTGTTCCGGTGATTTGGGCGAACACGTTATCACACTACCTGGTGTACACGACCGTTATTGTCATCAGGTGATGAAGGACTTCAGTCTCTCACAATATTAACCACATTGCTCCTGTCAAAACTATTAATGTACACAATCCACCAAAAGCAACCGGAAGAAACAGCAAAAAGGTAAAGATGGCAAAAAGACACTACAGGACAGCCGAGAGAAATATGGAAAAAAATAAACTCCTGTTGAAATCTACAAAAAATGCACTTTACTGCTACAACAATAAAATAAAATCAACTAGAAAACCCTGCATCTCTCAGCTGATCAACAATAACCAGTCTAATTGTGCTTTTTTTGTTTTCAACCATTGATAAACTTTTTAATGCCTCCAAAACCACACCAGCTGAATTTATTTCAGCCAATAAGTCTGATGAATTTGTGGCTTTATACAAGAACAAAGTTTCTAATATTATTATATTAATTTCATAATGTGATAATTATACTATGTAATATCTTACCCTTTCATAGTAATTTATCTAGTGTGGCCTCACATAATGAACATAATGAACAACTTACTGCAACAAGCTAAATGTCCACTTTCGCACCTTTAAATTCTAAAGATCTGGAGGAAACCTATCTACTCGACCCCATCCCCACCAAACTATTCAAATCTGCTGCTTTACAAATCACTCAGTAAATATTATCAGCAGCTCCCTCCAGTCTGCCATTTTACCCGTGTCTCTTAAATGTGCTGTAACCAAACCGGTGCTCAAGAAATATAACTTGGATACAACCAGTTTGATTTGATACAAACAACTGGATGAATATATTTCAACTAATAGTTTTTATGATATGTACCAATCAGGATTCAGAACCAATCAAGGCACAGAAACTAAAGTCATCAATGACCCGAGGATCAACAGTGTCTCTGAGAGTTTCAGTTTGAGTCCTTCTTGATCTCACTCCTCCTTTCAACACTGTGGACCGTTCTAATACAAAGGCTTCATGACTCGGTTAGTTTAACAGTTTTTAGATCTGGACAAACAAAAATTCAGTCAGGGGTTCCTCAAGGGTCAATCCTCGATCCATTACCATTTAACCTCTACATGCTCCCACTTGTACTGTGATAAAGAATCATATGTCCAACCATTGTTATGCAGATAATACACTGTTGCACTTATTATGTTCTTCTGATGATGTAAAACCTGTTCACAAACTAATAAACTGCATTCATGGCATGAAATGCTGGATGTCTCAAAGACAGAGAACTCGGGAGACAAGACAAACACACGTTGGTCCAAAAAGTCAGAGGCAGAAAATCTGTTCATAATTATCAACCACTTCACTGAAACACAATGAGCCAGTTGGGAGCATGGTATCGATATGGACAGTGAGCTCAGTTTTGATAACAGAAAGCAGTGATGTGATTAACTTAAAAACATTTATTTAGAAAACTCTTGTCTCAAACTGACTTTGAGAAATTGGTCCATTCTTCCATATCAAGTAGGTTAGATTTTGGTCAATTTGCAGGACTCCCCAGTTCATCAGTCTGATGCCTTAAGCTTGTCCAGAGTGCAGCAGCCAGAATCCTTGGCGGTACGTGGAGTTTTGACCACATCAGCCCAGTTTGAAAACCATGCATCAGCTACCAGTGCAGTATAGAATAACCTTAAAATTATGTGGCCTCCCAGTACATGTCTGATTTTCTTATGGTGTCCAACCCAGTTCAGATTTTTGAACTGTTTCCAGAATCAGATCCAAGTATGATGAAGATTCTTTCAGTTACAGTGGTCCTGTTCTTTGGAACAAGCTACCTGCTTACATGAGATAGATGACATCTGTACGTACATTCAAAAGCAGATTTCAAACCTCTCTATTAACACAGGTCTTCTTCTTCACTCATCTTTCTTACTATCTGTTTATACGCTGCTCTGCATTTAGTTATTAGTCTTTTTCCTGTCTTCCTTCCCTCACCCAAACTATTAGCAGCAAATGGCTGCCCCTCCCTCAGCCTGGTTCTGGTTTGTTTTCCATTTGAAAGAGAGTTTTTCCTTCCCACTGTTGCCAAAGTTCTTGCTCATTAGAGGTCATATGATTGTTGAGGTTTTCTCCTTTTCCTTGTATTTTTGTGGTCTTTGAGTCACTATGAGGCAACAAATTGATTTTAGGGGTAAAAAATGCACTGTGGAGAAAAAACATCAACAGGAAGCTATGATGTTTCCAAACAAGTCTGGGCTCATCCATTTCTTATGAGAAGGGAACCGTAGGGAGAATTTCATGGTTTAATCCAGGAGCTGAAGCAGTACCACGGCAGTTTGTGTCCATATTTGTCAGCAGGGTAGTTTGAGCTGTTGTTAGCAGAGTTGGGACCACATCTGAAGAAATCATTTGAGAGAGCCGATCGACCTGGATCAGCGTCTAGCTGTGTGTTCAAGGTAAAATACAGTAGTATTAGTTTCCCATTTGAGATCAAATAAACCTTTATTAGTTCCACACGTACTTTCAGCCGTGACCAAAACATTCCCACAAGAGCAGTGAAAAAGAAAAACAATAGAATAGAATAAGATAAACAGAATAACATATTAAACAAAATAGAAAGAATACTATATACACAATAGAATAAGTATGCAAATGCAGTGATCTAATTATTAAGATCTGCTTATTCGGATAAGAAATATCCGGAAAATTGAGCTTGGTTGGAAAAAACATTGTTGCAAATTCGGCCATTAAAATTGCGAGATCGCTGTGATTGGCTGCATTAAGCATAGGTGAGTCTGAAAAATGTTTTTAATGCACAAAATGTTCACACAGATTTTAGGTGTGTCAAGGTGAAGCTCAGGGAGGGGCAGCCATTTGCCTTCATCACGTGGGAGAAGGAAACAGGACAAAAGACCCACTGTGGAAAATAATAACTAATGATTAAATGCAGAGTGGTGTAGAAATGATCTAGTGTTGAAACTACCTTTGCTTTGTAACGTCACCTGAGATGCATTGCCAGTTAATGTGTCATTTTATTAATGTTATATTTTGTTCACATATCAACACAAAGTCATTCACTTTGTACTTTATCAGATTCAGATCCATTAGTGGAAGAAATTTAACGTCAAAAGTTGCAGTTTTACTGTTTTTGTGCTACGTTATGCCAAACCAGATAAATAATTTTCAAGTATAAAAGCATTAATAAGCTTATTCTGAGAGAAACTATGAGTTAATGTGAGGCAACAATAACTGGATTTGATCTTATGTGATTACAGTATTGATGGTGACTAACGTGCGCTGAATAGAAGGTGTTTCCATGTCTAAGGAGCTTGGAAAGAAATGTGTCTGAACTTCTTTAAGCTGCTTGAAGATGTTTCACTTCCGAGAAGCTTCTTCAGTTCTAGGGTCAAAAGGTGGAGGGTCCCAGATTTAGGCTACGTCCACACTAACGCATTTTTGTTTTAAAAAACGCATCGTTTTCTCTCCATTTCGGCCTCCCGTCCACACTGAGATGGCCGTTTCGCTGATGGAAAACGCATCGTTTTCAAAACGCTCTCGAAAACGCATACGTTTGAAAACTGCTTTCGCGTCGCAGTGTGGACAGCGAAAACGCAGACTTTCTAAAGCGATGACACGTTAGTCATGTGATGCAGTCATGTGACCAATTAAACTAAGATAGCGGAGGGCGTTACACAGCAGTTGTTTTGTTTGCTCTCAGGCTTGACAGCCCTATTAAAGATTAATATCAGTCTGTAGATGCTCCAGAGAGCTTTTCCTCAAATTCTTTACCTCTCGCTCGCTTTTGCAACTTTATACTTTTGTGTTACTCGCAGCAACAACTCCACCTCATTGTCAGTCCATTTAAAAACTCGGTGCTTTTCCTTGACATTTTGCCGTGACGTTTCAAAGAGCTGGAAAGTGAATAAGCGGCAGACAGAAATGAGGCAGGCTGAATCTTCTTGCGTTTCACGCATGCGCAGGACTGGAACATAAGCGTTTTCGGCCGTTTCAATGTGGACGCACAACTCTGTGAAAACGATGGACGCGGAGCGTTTTCAGAGGAAGACGCCGTTTTCAAATTTATCCGGGCTAATGTGGACGTAGCCTTAAGCCCTATGGGAGTGTCCCTCCAAGAGGGACAATGGACCTCCTGATGATCCTCTACCTAATCACAAGGTGTGAAAACGGGTGTGCGTCACAATCAGGATGACCGAGAACCTTCACAGACAAGGTGTGTCCATGTAAAACATCCGAAACAACCTTGAAGCCTCAGCATTAATTTATTTAACAACAGTTAAAGTAATACTCACTTCATAAAAGATAATAAAAAAAACATTTGGAGAAGGACCAAGTTTCAAATCCAAAAGTACATAAATCAGTGACTTCATACCAAGATACAATATAGAATGAGAAAGTTATATTCTGTATATTTTGATTGTACAGCAATAACAAAATTAAGGAGCGTGTAAAAACGGCCTAAAAAGAACGTCAAGAACTACAATACAAGACATTTTGTTACGTGTGTTCTTTGCCAGGCATTTGTCACATTATGGGAGATTTATAATCACAATGTGCAATAAATGTGACAGCCACTTCAGTCTTTGAAGGTGTTACATGCAGAGATAATCATGAATTAATAAATATGTTAGGGCATGTGCCTGGTACAGACTGCAATCCTTAACAAATTTTACTTTATTTGATGGAAAGTGCAGAGGAACTAATGTAACTTGAGATTATTAACTAAATATGCTGTAGGAGGAAATGCTTTCAAAAGATTTGACTTGTTTAAACAAAAAGCAGCTATGAACACAGTGGAAGCTTTGGAAATACAGGTGGGGCAGGACCGAGGACATCCTCAGGTGGGATGAGAGATGCACATCCTAAAGACTGAAGAGCACAGATCCCAGCTGCAGGAGCAATGTTAACAGGCATCTCTGCAATAAATGAGCCGTCACTTACTCACAGTTCATTTCTAAAAAACAATTTAGATTCAAGTGATTTTTAAGGATCGTTCGAAAATGTTGGTTTTCTTACTCTTCTCTCAAAGTGGAGAACTACTGGTGTTCTGATGAGAGCCTTTGGCATTCTCCAGTGTGTTTTCTGAAATTCCTCGAGAGTCCTGCGACTATAATTGTAAAACTAGAAATTAAACTGGACAAAACACTGAAATTTGGTAAAATAATAGAACTACATACTTATTAGGCATCCAGGACTTGAAAGGAGACATTCATAATATCCTGAAGTTCTCAGTGATCCCACCTGAGGGCCCACAGGGTCCTTTGTCATCAAACTTTCAACTGAGCCCACATGAAACATCAATACTTTATAATGCATGCATAATACTATACTAATGGTAGAAACTAATAAACACGTATGCACCAACACTGTGTTGTGTTTTAGCATCATTTCCATAACCTCTTTAACACCCGATGAATAACATGAACCAGTAACAGACCTTTATGAGCCGCCTGACAGATTTACTGCGACAGAGTTCACACCAGACTGAACTGTCGCAGTTGAACATCTTTCATTGTTCTACACCAGAAAGCAAAGCAGCTTGATTCATACACGAGTTCACCTCATGACAGGGCGAAACAAAGAAGTGCAACTTTACCAAATGTGAAACCAAGAAACGAAGAAAAGAAACTGTGTCATGAGCTAGTTTTGGATGGTCCCAACGTGTAGACGTGGATATTACAGACAGATTACAATTCAGGAATCTCAAACAAGAGGAAATAAGTAAGAGTGGAGAGTAAATATCCTAAAATATTCTGCAATGGTGGGAAAAGTGTTCATTTAACCTGATGATATTAACTATTTGTAGTGAAATGATATTGCCGTCCCACTGAAATGACGTTATTTTGCTTGCCATTCTTTGGTACAGTTTTATTGGATACTGTTAGATGACAGCTTGAATAATAAAACTACTTTTCCATAATTGTGATATTAGCCGTGTGAATCAGCTCAGTTACTTACATTGGTGACATCAGGCTGTAGCAGCACTACAGTAACATGGATACAAATGCGGACAGTCATACTGATGGAGACCAATATGTCTGTGCATTTACTCGAGCAGCAGCACTCCTGCATATACTCATATCTAATGAGGCTGAAGAACTTCACAGAAGATAAATAGTTGGATACTTTTGTCTTAAAATATTATTTTTAGTGAACATAATTATCTGAATCAGATTCTTTATGTGAGGAAAGTTTATTTTCAGAGACTGAGCACGTGCTGCCTGCTGAAGGTTAAAGTTTTATGTCATGTATACAAAGCTTTTTGTTTTACAGGTCGAGTTCAAATCCATTCAGTTACTTTTGTTCAGGATGATGACACGGTGGGTGGAAACTAGCTCGCTAATACAGAGCAACACACTCGTGTGCAAAAACCAGCCTGACAACTTACCAAAGTGATACATAGAGACATTCAGTGCACTGATATTATACAGTGCCTTTTCTGATTCACCCAGTAACACACACATCTATACAGTGCTTTCATCCAACACCTGATGGATGCACTGGGGGCACGTCGGGGGTGAGCTGCTTGCAGAGGAAGAGCCAGGCATCGAGGCACTGACCCTTAGTGAGTCATTTGGAGAAATCTGGTAATAAAAGTGTCAGAAATGTAAAGATTCTCAAGAACTAAACGCTTGTGTCACTTTTTTGAAATGATATGCAACGTACTAAAAGAAAGCTCCACATGTTCTTACAACACAGACCGTAACATGGTGAAGGAAATTCCTCCACAGAGGGAGGTCGTGAAAGCTTAACTAAGCTGTCCCACCCTTACTGCTGAGGTCAAAGGCAGACAGGTGTGCGTGTGAAACCCTGACTCGAAACAGTGATGTGCACGGCATGGACGCAATCCAGGGTTCGCCTGTTTGGATGAAGCACAGGGGCACCGTGTGGGCCAGTTTCAGAGTGAAGGGTGTTTACTGACCTGCTCATGTCGTACGTTAACATCAGGTAGTTTAAAGAAGAAAACTCACTATTACACACATAAATGTTATATAGATGGTGCATTAGTGGCTGCAAGAGGGAAAAAAGTTACACGTTAAGCTTGGCAGTGTGCTGAAATACTACTGGTGCCATACACAGTGACGTATTGACCTATTAACAGTAACACTGAACCCCCAGGGCAGAGTGACAACAAGTGACATATTTACCTTAGAGGTGCAGCTATAAACACAGTTATGTACAGTCAGGAACAACATGTGTCATTCACGTGCATGGACACAACATGACAAGGATTTATGCTTACTTAGTCCATAAAGCTATTTAACTTCCATGCAACGCCATCACTGTGAACACAGGAGCACGAATGGCACGGACAAAAGAAATCACATGATCACTGACATTCTTAAATTCCAGTCACCACTTAATTTAAACTCACATTCAAGAAAAAGCGCTTGGGGGTGCTGCAACGGGCTGATTTCCTTTAAAGATATCGATGAACACTGATTCAGCGAAGGACTGGAGCTGATGTAAAAGTGTCTGAATGAACATGCCTGTAAACACAAAGGTATGAAAACGAGAGCTGCAGGTCGTCTGCGCTGACGGAGCTCCCACACAGCTGTGCGTTTCTCAGGAGATGAAGTGGTCAGATGAGGATCTCCACCATATCTGTGTCTGCTTCTTGTTGGCTCGACTGTGCTGGAGGAGCTGACTGATGCTGTGGGTGGGCCTGGATGGGAAGTCTGCGCTCCAGCGTGCTGGTGTGAAACGCCTGAGCATCTACACAAATGTGACAGTGAAAGACTGATGAGAACATTTCTCCTCTGATCCTGTCTGCTGTGTACACCTCGAATCTTATAGATCCTTCACATGTTGACATTACATCACGTTACACAATATCACAACAAAACGTTACATTAACTGTGATAATGTTGCCAGGAGTGTGTGTTGCATACATACATACTTTTAAATGATTTCTAAACCGTGAGCCACTACCGGTATTTTTACCTTCATAAAGCACCTCGTAACAGGTTGTTGTATACTCTCAAACAGATTACTTGCTTCATGTTCACACAATACAACATGATGCCAAAGTGGAAAAAACGCTTGCTTGGAATTAGTTAAAAATAAAGCCCAAAATATAACAGAAGTATAAACGCTCTTTGCTCAGTACTGTGCGCTACAGCCTCCAGTCTTTATGATTCTAAGCTTGACAAATCTATTGTTGGGCACTAGGGCTGCCACAAACGATTATGTTGATAGTCAACTAGTCACCGATTATTTTTGCGATTAGTCGACTAATCAGATCATCATCCATTGGACGTAAAACGTACAGCTTATTGCACCAGCAGCATCTGCTCTTATATAACTATCATTAGCTTACAGCTTTAAGTGTTTCAGGTCTGTGCTAACTAAAAATAAAGACAAGATGAGAGTTTATTAAATTTTAATGAAGTTTGCAGATTGTTTCGGTGAAGTTTAATAAACTCCTTGCTATCTAAAATATAACAGGACACCGGAGTAAATTCTCGAGCATCTCACACTTCTGATAATCAGCTGTCTGCTTGATGTTTATTCAGCTGTGTAAAAACTATAACTTTAATCTCAGCCAAACCGATTTACTCAGGAACAAATAAAATACTAAAAAAGGCCAAACAATAACATTTTTAACTTATCTAAGTGACTTATATATCATGTTTAACCTGAGTAGCGAAAGACGGCGGTGGGTTTGAAAACGATTTGCCGGGAGTCCGGTGTTCTCACGGCTCTAGTGACCCTGCCCCCGGCTAGCTATCGAGCTAGTGGGTAACAGACGTCTCCGAAAACGTCGGAGCGCTTTTGAAAATATGTGGTGTCTTGATAAACTGAGCAGATATTTGAGGTTTACACAGTTACATTCCCGCCTGAAAATATGTTAAACGTTTATTTTGTGACCCAGAAAGAATAATAAGAGTAATATTAAAACTAACTAGCTGCCGCCATTGTTGGAAACTGAGCTGGGCTGCGCTATGAATTCTGGGATACAGCTTCTTCTTCTTCGGGGTTTAACGGCAGCTGGCATCCTTGTACATGCAGTGCTGCCATCTTCTGTTTCAGTCCGTTATTACACTCTTAAATCCTGCTACTTCTGCGTCTTTTGGGATCTTACAAAGCTTCAAACGACGCGTCGACTATTAAATCTGTCGTCGACGATTTTGATAGTCGACGTAATCGTGACTAGTCGACTAATCGTAGCAGCCCTATTGGGCACTTTCCCCCCCATTTTTCTTTGCAGAACCTTTATCAGGCTCAGTTCTGGGCTCTGGCTGGCCCACCTAAGGACATTCACTGAACAGCCCAGTGCTGCAGCTGAGAAATATCCCCACAGAACCACGCTTCATTGTAGGGATTTTATTGGCCAAGTGATGAGCGGTGCGATTAGCTCTGCGATTTGACAAAATATATGCAAGGTAAAGACCCTACAATATTACAAAGAAAACAATCAAGTAACCCCCTCCGAGCAAGTGCTTTGGTGACAGTGAGAAGGGTGAGTGGACAAAGTGACCTGGTCCAGCCCTAACTATATGCTTTAGCAAAAAGGAAAGTTTTAAGCCTAATCTTAAAAAGTAGAGATAGTGTCTGTCTCCAAAATCTAAACTATGTATCAGATGACGATATTAAAACGTCTGTTGGTTCATATTATGTTTGCTCTACTGTTTATTTTGTTTACTACAATAGCCCCGTTTCCATTAGTATGACTTGGATTGACTTGCCACAGTTTTCCTTTAGGTGATACCTGGTACCAGGTACTAAAATAGTACCTGCTCAGGTTCCAAGTGATCCGAGCAGGTACTAAAATGTGATGTCATCAGACTGCATGCCACTGATTGGCTGGTTAGTGGCATCACTCCATGAGTCATGAGAGTGTCTCGTTCATGAAAATCTAAACTTTTATTAGATGGGTAAAGAATTGTGCTTCTCGTGGTCTGAGAATCCTTTAGGTGCTTTCTGGGAAACTCCAGGTGAGCCGTCACCTTCTACTGAGGAGTGGGCTCAGTCTGATGACTCTACCATACAGGCCTGATTGGTGCTGCAGAAATGGTTGGACTTCTGGAAGGTTCTCTGTCCACAGAGCAACACTGGAGCTCTGTCAGAGTGACCATCAGGTTCTTGGACACCTCCAGCTCCAGGTAGAGTCCTGGTGGCTCCAAATATCTCCCATCTATGGATAATGGAGTCCACTGTACTCATTGGGACCTTCAATGCTGCAGAATCTCTTCGTACCCTTCTGCAGACCTGTGCCTCGATACAATCCTGTCACTGAGGTCTACAGACAATTCTTTGGACTTCATGGCTTGGTTGGTGCTCTGATATGGACTATGGGACCTTATGCAGAGAGGAGCTTACTTTCCAAATCAAGTCCAGTAAACTGAATTTACCACAGGTGGACTCCAGTCAAGTTGTAGACACATCTGACAGATGAACAGTGGAAACAGGAAGCACCCTAGCTCAGATCTGAATGTCACGACAAAGGCTGTGAGTGCATGTGAAGGCTGTAACATGACAAACCGTGGAACAAGTGAAGCGAGGGAAATCCTGTGTGGCTGCACAGTAAGAACTGTCTGTACCTTTGTGATAGTATGAAATGAATAAAGCTCACATGTTTACACAGTGAGAACTGTTTTTGATAAAGTTTTTGATAGATAAATAAAGCATCTACCCTTTTTGGAAACGGGGTTGTTCGAGTCCTGCAGCCTGTCCCAGCCATTATGGGATGAAATGCGGGCTATGCCCTGGACAGACTGTCAGTTTATCGCAGGGCCAAACTACACACTATATATAACATGCATTTCTTTGGCCTGCAGGAGAAACCTGAAGAGAACCCATGAAGCCTCACAGAGAACATGCAAGCTTCACACAGAACGGCCCCAGCCGACTGGTGGATACAAATCCAGGTCACCCTTGTCTTGAGGCGATGCTGCTAACTCTGCGTCACTGTGTTGTAGAAGAACAAGCAATATTTGCTCCTCAGCCCTTCTGAGATTATGATTTTTGTCAATTTTATAGTGCACTATGTAAAAACAATTAAAGGAACACTGACCAGAGTACAGCAACTGGTCAGGTAAACTTCTGTGACGTTGATCTGGTCAGTTAAGTAGCAGAGCGGGTTGTAAATCAGGGTCAGCTGCTTTGATGTCAATGAAATTAACAACAGGTGCACACGTAGAAGGACAGGGATGGTTTTCCCTCCTCGTATTTATGCTGGTGCAGCAGGTTCTGGGTTCCTCCTGGTGCACAACAATCTCCAGCCTCAAGTGACACTGTCATCACTTGAGGCTGGAGATTTCTTAATCCTCCAAATTGATGACCAATGACTGACTCACCTTACCTAAATCCAATAGAGATCTATATCTGTATCTATATGGATGTATTTTTGGCCTTTATTGAATGGGACAGTGAAGAATCGACAGGGAGGGAGAGAGCAAAGGGCAAAGGGCCGTCTGATGTGTTAATGTTTTTTTAATATGGAAGAATGAGACGTCTCAGAGGTCCAGTTGACCCTGAACCACAGGGGTGGCTTTGCAAAGCCAGCGAGCTCGTCCAGGCTGCATGTGGCGTTATCCTTGGACAGTCTTAGGTAATGTGTGGCAGATCTAAAGCATTTAGAGGTATAGAATAAAGCGCTGTAAGCATGTGACTGTAAATGGGTGAGTGTGGCTTGTAGTAGAAAAAGCTCTTACATGCTCACTACGAGTAGAAACGCACTATGAAATACTCGTGTCTTTACTTTCCAGTGCACAAAAAGGAAGCATGTGGACTGACTTCTGTTGTGAAGGTAAAATACAGCTGGCTGTGAGTCTGTCACAAAGAGGCTGACCTGCTATGCGGTCAGGGATGTAGACGGGACTGGGACTGGACAGGCGAGCTGGCAGCGTCATGCTCTGCAGAGCCGGAGTGCTGGGCTTGCTGGTGTCCTGACTGTGGCCCTTGTCGGTCTGCGTGTAACTGTCTCTGCTGCCTGTCTTTGAGTGTCCTGCAGTCATCGGTGTAGAAGGAAGGACCGGGGAGGGAGACGACGACATCGACTCCGTCCTGAGAGACTCCATGCGAAACTCGGGACCGAGCAGAACCCCTGGAGGAACATGAGAACAAGTGCTCCTCAGAATGAAGTCATGTACATGAAATAGTCACATGGGCTAAAACCTCTGCACCGACTGCTGCTTCTTACCCAGACTGCCCTTCCAACTCG
Source organism: Simochromis diagramma (assembly GCF_900408965.1). NCBI lineage: Eukaryota > Metazoa > Chordata > Actinopteri > Cichliformes > Cichlidae > Simochromis > Simochromis diagramma. The sequence goes on along the minus strand of NW_024386778.1, from coordinate 74,032 downwards.
TGTCCTTACGTTCTTCAGTGATTGGAGAGCTACTCAGTCCCAAGTTGTGAGAGAGCAATCCAGAACCACCCGTGTTGGAGATGGACATCAAGGACTTGGAGGGCCTCATGGCAGATGGTGCATCAGACTTAACAGGCTCCTTCCTAGAGCGCTGGTGAAGCACCTTAATCATGGCGTCCTTCTCAATGATCTGGGCGTGCAGATTCTTTATCCTGGATCAGAGCAGACACAGCCACAGTTAATGTCTGGCTGTGACTGAAACTAAATCATGGATTGATTTTTAAAATAAGAAATCATTTATCATAAAATTACACTAAAAACAACTTAGCTCAATAGAATAAACACAATATGTACTTGGAATTTATATAACGCTTCTCTAGTCTTACTGACCATTAACCCCCTGAGACCCAAACTCTTTCATGCATTTTTAATTTCTCTTTGCTATTTGGGCTGATTGGGGCCTGACGAATGTAAAACAAAGAATTATCTTTTTAACCGATTTTTGTTTCTTAGAAAAATGAGTTCCACATATGAGGACATTTGATTGCTGTAGCTCAGGAGGCAGAGCAGGTCACCTACTGACCGGTGGTTCGATCCCTGGCTCCTCCAGTCTATCTGCGCAAGATACCAACCCCAAGCTGCTCTCTGATGCGTCCATCGAAGTGTGAATGTCGTTAGAAAAGCACTCAGTTTAGAGTCAGTGCTTGTGAGTATGGGTGTGATTGGGTGAATGTGGCGTGTTGTATAGAGCGCTGTGAGTACTCCGGGAGAGTAGAAAAGCGCTGCATGAGAATCAGTCCATTTACATTTGTTTTACACAGCAGTGGCAGGATAACGTCCTCGTAAGTGGATCTCAGGCCCTTGTAGAGCAAAATTTAGTATTGTGGTCTAGACAACCCAAACTGTGAAGTCCACATGTGGACGCAGGTCCAAGAGGGTAAAAGACACAAACAGCTGAGAAAGTTAACAAACAGCAGAATAAAGAATGAGCTTGATTACATACAAGATACAAAAACAAGTGAAGCCTGAATATAATACGATGGCTTCAATCTACGATGAAAGCAGGTACCGTGGTATGAAGTGGTAACACTTTTCTATACCCGAATGCTTTCACACCACAAACACAGCTCTGCAGGGAAGCAGCCCATGACGCTCTCTCCATCTGTTTGCACACCCTGACATAATCAAACAGCCCTTTGCAGAGGAGCAGTTTACCTGCTTTCCATGTCCAGACAGCGCCGATTGGCCATCAGAATCTCCTCCTCTTCCTTCTGGATTCGAGCCTCCACTGATGTGTCGTAGCTGCTGCTAGGAGAGTGGCTGATCATCGTAGCAGACGTATCCCTGCACAAACAAGGACAGGAGTGGCTCACACCCATCCTGGGGTTTCTCTTAAACAGACTGTTGGTCCTTATTGTTCCGAGGATGACGACTGGATGATCTCATCAGGAAAACAATGACTGCCACCTCTCAGGTGAGCAGCAACCTTCTTTGGATAGGAGCTCCAAAACAGGTATAGAGCTACAGTTTTAGGATGGGCCCTTGTTGGTAATGATGCACACTTTCTCTGTGCAATGGCTTTGGCCATATTGTACCTTCCTCCAACAGGTGCGTAATAGCATGAACTACAGCAGTGATTACACTTCTGACATTTTTAACATCTCAGGCAGATCATATTTAAACATTAAATATTTACTGTTATGTATTTGCTCTGGTTTAACAGCTGCCACAAAGCTACGAAACCAGAGTTTGTTGTTAAAAATGAAACACAAAAAGTGAACTAGCAGCTTAAAGTGTGTAACTGCCCCATCAAGCCTGAGGCTCTTATTTCTCTGACAACAAAACCTCATTTCTGCTGTTCGATGCCAAATAAATTTAAACTTTTACAAATTCTGCCAAAAGCTAAATGTGACTCTGCTCTGCTTCACTTCAGCAGCATCAGGTAATGTTCACATGCTGTCATGGTTTTCTTCAGTTTGTGATCTACTGCAGAGTATTTATTTATTTTATTTATACATAGATATAAAATATGGATATGTAGTGATAAATGATCATAATTATAGTATTTCTGACTGAGTCAAAATCGAATCAGATCAGACCTTGTGAATCAGAGTTGAATCGGTTATAGAAATCACTGATTCCCAGTCACAGCTGATGTTTGGTGGCCACAGACTGAAGGGGCAGCACAGCTGCTGCGCCTCTTGCCCAGAGAAGCTCAGATGGCTGTGAGGTTTGGGGGGCAGCTTTCCTATGGTCCCAGAAAATTGAGAGAAACGTTTTGTCCAAGTGACGTCTTCAGTCTCCGCTAAATGCAGATTTCCCAACCTTATAGTACAGAAACTGACTTCACAGCCCACTGTTCATTCAGTCAGCTGGTTTCAGTCTTTGTGCAAATGTCCTGTTTGTAAGGTTGAAACCTGCAGTCAGCTGAGACTGAAGAAGTCACCTGGATGAGCGAGGAAACGTTTCTCCCACTGAAAACGTCCAGATGAACAGAATCAGCCTTTTGGGATTTGCTTACCTGGATGACTGCGCACGCACCACGACACATCTCGTGTTTCAAGATCCTAACAACTAAGACAAGCAATAATGTTGCTGAGAGACCGTATGAAACTACGAAAACCTGAAACATTTGACATGTACCTCTGAGTAGCAACAGATGCTGCAGCATCCAGGGCGAACTGCCTCATTACACTTTCCTCTAAATACTTCTGCTCCCACTTGGTCATGTCAGCCTCCAGAGCCAGGATCCGTTCCTCCTTCTCCCTCAGGTGTTCCATCAGAGCTGTGGTGTTGTATTCTGACGAGATCACACCGCTGGTTTGAGCACCACCTTGACGCTGGAAGAGATGTATTTGTTTTATTTACACACACACTCTCTCTCTCTCTCTCTCTGCCGGTCAAAGGTTTTAGAAAGCCCCAATATTTCCAGTTTTTCATTGAAAATTACACAGTTTAATGTTCCATTGCACTCTGAAATGAAAGCATGGTACAATTCAATTCAATTTTATTTATATAGCGCCATATCACAACAAAAGTCGCCTCAAGACGCTTCATAGATACAGAGAAAAACCCAACAAATAAGCAGCTGGAGTGAAAAAATAAATCATGGAATCAGTTTATAGACCAGAGTGTATTTTAAACTTTGACTCATCAGAGTCGCCTCCTTTGGCAGATATAACAGCTGAACACAGCCGTGGCTTCTGTCTGCAACAGAAATCAAATCTTCTCCCATGTCTGCTGCAGACGTTCCATAAACGTGGACCTTGTAGCTGCTTTGCGTTCACTCTTCTGTCCAGTTCATCCCAAACCAGCTCGATGGGGTTTCAGTCTGGAGACTGTGCTGGACACTCCGTGTTTCCAAGCTTGGCACAGTTGGACTGTTTGGGTCATTATCCTGCTGTAGGATGAACCTCTGACTGAGCAGAGGGTCCTGCATGGAGCTGCAGAGTGCTATGGAGCTGTTTTGGTTCAGGGAGCCTCTCACTCTGTACGAGTCACAGACCCTGGATCAGCAAACAGCCCCAGACCGTCACACTTCCTCCTCCATGTTTGACTGTCGATGCCACACACTGTGGATCCATCCTTTCACCTACTCCACAGCAAAGATCCTGCATGATGAACCGAAGATTTCAAATGTTGATCCATCAGTCCATGAAACCTTCTTCCAGTCTTCAGCAGTCCAATGTTTCATGGCCCAGACGAGCCTCTGTCTTATTCTGACGTCTGGCTTTCTTGCTGCAGCTCGTCCTCTTAAACCTGCAGCTCGAAGTTTCTCCTCACAGCTGAAACTGAGACTTTCTCACTACGACCACTATGAAGCTGCTTGAAGCTGATGTCCTGTGAGCCGCCATCACACAGCTGTTAACTCTCAGGAACGTGTGTCCGATTCAGTCGTGTCGTTGGGTCGGCAGACCTCTTCCTGTCACAGTTTGAAGGAAGCTGGACTCACTGACGCCTTGACTTTCTTTGCAGTTTCTCTGTAGGACAGACCTACATTTATAAGTGTTACGATGGTCTGTCTTCTACTGTTAATCGCCTTTTTTGCTTTTATGCAGACAGAGGGGCTGGGAGTAATCCAGAGAGGTTGGAACAGCTGTAGGACTTAGCAGCACCAGCTTTCAAGGCTGGATCAACCTCCACTGTTGCAGAACAGCTTTAAATTGTTAACCTGTTTTTGTTCCCTGAAAAAGGCCATTTTCTGAAATGTGCATTATTTTTCAGTTTGCACTCTGGAAGTTCACCACTTACCTTTGTACCATTTCAAGCTGTTCATTGGATTTGAACAACTTGAACAGAAATAAATAACTGGAAAAACTGGGTTGTTCTAAATCTTTTGACTGTGGGTGTCTATCCTTCAGGCTCGGGTCCTCTACCAGAGGCCTGGGAGCTTGAGGGTCCTGCGCAGTATCTTAGCTGCTCCCAGGACTGCACTCTTCTGGACAGAGATCTCCGATGTTGTTCCCGGGATCTGCTGGAGCCACTCGCCTAGCTTGGGAGTCACCGCACCGAGTGCTCCGATTACCACGGGGACCACAGTCACCTTCACCCTCCACATCCTCTCGAGCTCTTCTCTGAGCCCTTGGTATTTCTCCAGCTTCTCGTGTTCCTTCTTCCTGATGTTGCTGTCATTCAAACGCGATTTCAATATGTCACATATTGACAGTGGCTCACCGATGCCAATGACATAATTACCCAGCTACATTTCCGAAAGAATGCAAAAGCATTGACATATATTTTTCCTTCCTGCGATAGCCCGACGGGCAGGACAGAGAGATTTTGGTAGCCCGACTGGAAAAATTTTGCGAGCCCTGTATCTGATTGAGGAATCACTCATCTTTGGAAAAGAGAGTTTATTACAGAGAAATGGCTCTTTCCAAAATGAAAGCTATACTATACGCTTCTTCTGGGCTATATTCTCAGCAGCATGTTAAACATATCAGGTCCCCATAAGGAGAATCATGTGCTAACGGCTGTCTAAATGACTCGGGTAAAGTTTGTAGCATGCGTGCTTGTTGTTTTTGTCGGCTTCCACTTGTCTTTGCACTAGGATGATGTCGGCGTAAATGTGCAGTCATATTCGTTGTGTTCCCACTAGTGCTGTCAGCGTAAATCTCGTTGAAATGACGTTAACGCCACAACACGGCAAATCTCCGTTAACGAGCTACCGCCGATCGCCCCGTGCATGGGGCTAGACGGCCAACACGTTAACGAGCTAACTGCGCTAACACACTAGCTCCCACCCATGTAATTGAGCATTGCGTGGCACATCCAACATACTGTTTTACTTTAGTCCATGACGCGCTTATCTTCAGGGTCATACGTCACATGAAGACCAAAACAGTTCCAAACGCCAGATCTGAATGAGGATGGGGGAGGTTCAATTTGCCATGTTGCAAGGAGAGCTTAACTTCTGTCTCGCTAGCTTGCCCTGCGCTCAGTGAATCTGCACTCTACTACTCCGCCTAGGCTGCACTGTCGAGTGCAGATCCACTGAGCGCTCAACACAGACAGCATCGTCAGAAGGAAAGTTGATAAAATAAATTAAAAATGTTGTATTGTTCGATACATATGCGTACCGAACCGAAAGCACTGTATCGAACGGTTCAATATCGATACGAATATCGTTGCACCCCTAATATATATATATCCTGCACAAAAGCCACCGTTGCTCATGACAGCTTCAAGATGTCTCGAGCAAACTTTAAATGCGCTTGTGTGGTATGGGTTACATTTTATTTTAGAAAACTGTACCTGCTGATTCCAGGACCACTTGTAGCTCTTCACAAGCGGTCCTCGGCTATCGACTAAATATTTTCACTCTTCTTAAGTATTTGTTCTGTATTACAGCGGATAACCAAATGGCATAGTTCACCATTAAACAATTGCTCAATAAGATCTTCATCTTCCAGTCATAAAGGCCATAATAAAGTGGTGACAAATTACCAAGAACTCAGCAGGTGGGATGGTGAGTCAGCACATGTGCTGTGTTACCTGTTGCATACGCAGTGACTCCAGCTCTCTCTCCAGTCTTGTACGAAGTCGGTGTTCAAGCTGTTCTCGCTTCTCACAGGCTGCCTGGAGCTGAGCCAGAGCCTGCTGCATCCTCTCCACCTTCTCCACGTAAACCTGCTTTTTCTTCAGCTGTGCACACACATGCGCACACACACACACACACACACACACACACACATTATGTTCCACTACTATTACAACCCTGTAATATTTTAAATTCTCATTCCCTGCATCATTATGCTCACTGCACATTCTGGTCCTCTCAGTGATTTACATGAAACAATTATTCCAATCATATGACATCACTGAATCTCCAAACAAATGTAAATCTGATCGATACACAGCCCATAGCAACAGCAGCTCCTGATCCAGTTTACAGGTTTGTTTGTTGTGTGTGAAGCACAGACACACAGTGATACGTGTTCTTGCTGCTGGTTGGCTGTAGTGCACAAACCAATGAGAACTAAAATCCAGTGAGGAAATCACACTGTGGACATCATCATCATCATCAGTATCCAATGTCATAAAAAGCAGGAAAATAGGTGGATGCATGAGCGTGTCATAGCAGTGGCTGTGACACTCGTGCTCATGTTAGTATAATGCTAACATGAGTGCAGCTGGCCCCCTGGAAGCCCACAGTAATAAATTTAAAATTATGAGTTTGCTAAGTTACATATTTATAGAAATGTATTTATATAAAAAGTGAATTAAAACTGGTAATAGGAGCTGGTTAGTTAGTGAGATCGCTCATTACTCTGACCTGAAGTCACTGCTCTCATAGGGACATTTGTGCCCCAGTGGCTGGTGGCTCACACACTGGCCTGGTAGCCATTGATAGTCAACAGCCTGTGATGGGTATGTTTTCTGAATAAAACGTTTAATGCTGGGCAGACATTCTGCGATTTTTGGCCCATTGTTAGCCGATTTTTCAGTCGTCCGACCGTTTTGGTGATCGGTGAGTTTGGCCTTCATCGTGCGTCGTGTAGTATACACCGGGTAATGAGAAGCGATTAACACCTCACGACCAGCTCCCGATCATCAATCGCTTGGTCGGGAGGATTTCAAACCTGTTTGAAATCCTCCCGACCGTTGTGAGGGTGTCACCGCAGCTGCTCACACTGCGCACGCGCAAACACATAAACGTCGGTGAAAAAGACGGAGCAGCAGTGCAGCGTGTGATCTGGACACAAGCGATGGAGGCACAACTTGTAGAACTTTGGCTCATCCGAGCCTTTTCGATGTGGCCTCACAAAATCATCACGACCAAAACAACCATGAAAATAGTTGGATTTACGTTGCTGCCCAATCACAGCTGCCTGATTAATGTTTTTCATTAGCAGTTTAGCAAAGCTGATGGTGGTGTGTGTCTGTGTGAGTGAAAGACAGAGAGGGAGAGCGAGCGACAGATTTTCCGTTATAACCTTCATGTTATGGAGGCACAGTGTGACTCAGGTCGCATCAGAGCATCGTGACCTATGAACTTCTAACCTCTGCGAGTCGATCGTGCACTTTGAGCAGAAGCTGAATCGCGCGACTGAAGAAAATCGCACAGTGTAGCCCAGCATTAGGAAATAAACCACTCTCTCTTGTATCCTGATTGGGTGGGTCTCATCGGAGTTTCTGCTTTTCAAGTCGACCACAACACTTTTGAATTTGAGAACGGCCACGCCTTTGTAACAGGGACTCAGCCAGCAGAGCCACTCCCTCCACGGTCAGGACCAATAAGATCATGAGCAGCTCCTGACAGGATACAAGATTTATCATTTTGTGCCTGCAAAACTTCTCCTGTTTGAGGTGAATATTTCTCTGTAATGAGGAGCAAACGTTCTGTGGAATTTGTGTGTGAATGTGTGAAAATGGAAGGCGTGCTCCTAAAACGTGTCCAGGGTCAAATGTGAACCTTGTTACTCATTAGATGAGCTCTGAATATTACCAGGCTGTGCTCAGAGTGTGACCTTAACCTGCCACGTTCTCAGAAACTCTTTCGTTTAGCTACACAAGCTTTATAGCTTTTTATGCACCGTGTTTAAGCTACAGCTTAGTAACACTCCCACATGCAGGTCAGCTGTAAATGTACAGTTACTGGAGTCTGAATCCGTTCTGTTTGGATGTTTAACTTCCCCTTTTTTCTTTTCAGCTACAAGAAAACCTATCAGGAACAGATCAGTTACATCTGTAGGCTGATCCATTTCATCAATAGAAATAATTCCACTCTGATCGGCATATAAACTCATTCCCAGAGAACAATCCTAACGTTTACATTTATAAATGACAAACTGCGTCTGTCACATCAGAAGCAAACAGGAACATCAGTCTGTACATTTATTTATCTCCTCGCACTGATCTAATGGCAACGTGAAGGATTCCCTGCAGAAGCTGTGCCTCATTGTACTCTTGGAGTTGTTTTTCTCAGAAAGTAATTAAAGGCTGATCTGCACCACTAAACTCACATGTCATATGTGTGTGTTGTTAAGTGTGTATTCTTCATACACAGCCCTAGAAAAGTGTTTACTCAACATCTATAAATGTAATGCGTCTAAGTCAATGAAAGCAGCGTAGTCAAAAACGTCACACCTCCTCCTCCAACTTGACGACTTTGGCCTGGGCGTTATTCAGCGCCTGGTCTCTGATCTCGATGTGCCTTCTCTGGTCCTCCGTGGTCGAGCGTAGTGCGTTCAGCTCCATCTCCAGCTTCTCCTTCTCACGCAGCGTCTCTTTGTCTGAGCGCACAGAAGGACATGAAACACTGAACACTGTCCTCACCACAGCAGACCTCAAATACACACTCAATGACACATAAATGACTGACAGTTAACATTTGATGCCACACTAAACACAATTTATGTCAAACATGGATCAGCCCAACATCTTATATACATTTTATATTTGTATAATCTTATATAAAATGATAACTCGTTGTAATTATCACTTTCTTTCTTTGTTATGAGAAGAAAACTATCCAGCTTAAGATAAACTCCTGACATGATACGACTGGTTAGAGCGTGCACTGTCCTCTGATCAGCTGAACTCTGTTTCACAGCTTCACCAAGTGAGGCGACAGCACTGAAGTTTCCAGAAGCTTCCTTATGAGTGATCGTTGGTGTTGTTGCTATGATGTTCACACGAACTTTAAGGATGCACCGTCAAGCACTGAGAAAACGCAACATGTGAGTCTAACGAACACGTTCAAGCGTCCACTAGAAACGTAGTCAGTGAGCGCCAGGCTCCACGCGCACATCTGTCAGCTGACAGTGTTTGCTGGCTCGTCCACAGAGAAACCCAACAAACCCGAGTAAAGTGAACAGGAGTCACTACTTTTGCACGTCCGTCGTTGTCTCTGTGTTCGGATACGCCCCAACCGAGGCAGGCACAGCAGTAGCAAGCCCCTCCCACAGATAAGGGGCTGATTCAGTACAGCATGAAAGGGACGGTTTCACAACAAAACAGGAACAACACACATTTCTCAACTTCACACAAAGGAGTGATGTCAGTGTATTTGTCAGAAAGAAAGGCTCGACACACTTTGATATGAACCCTGTCAGCGCGAAACCTGACAGGTCTCAGACAAACGAGCTTTAAATGAAGTCGACATAAAGTCCCAAACAAGAATAACAACACTTTACACACAAACTGCTTCCTGACAGTTAGACAACGAATAAAATGAGGAAGGTTCACAGAATTTGTGAGGCTGTCTCTGATGTGCCAGGTTGAATTTCACAGTTTGTATCATGTTCTTAATTATTTTGAAGTTAACTGTGAGTCCAGAAACCCCAAAAGTAAAAAACAAAATAAAAACTTAGCAGGTCGAGTTTCTGCCCCGAATAATCACCTCGCTCTACTTTTTAATATCCAAACAGGGAACGCCGGGAATGCTGTAACAGTTCTGAGACTTTCAGCACTGTTTGCTGTGATTCTTGTGCTGCCTGTTAATCATCTCAGCTGGAGTAGACTGGACCTCTTTTATTTAATGCGAGTCCTTTATGAGATGATTGAAGGTGGCTGCCATTAAAACCTGGTGACTTGCAGCATTGCCGTGTGAGCTCCATGGACTGCTAAAGATAATGTCGAATGAGTGAAAGCTGAGTGTGTTTGTGGCACCGATGAAGTGTAAAACACTGCTTTCACATCGGGGACATGCTGATGGTTTGACCACCAGCGAGGGTCCGCAGGTTATGGCCCTTCATTTGGACTGTTTAATGAAAAAACGTACTGATACAGGTTGATGACAGAAAATAATCTGAGAGGCTCACCTACATAGAACAGCTGAGTGTCAGACACAGTCTGTCCAGCTCAACAAGCAAGTCGTCCCGACATAAAAGAGTTGACAAAACGATTGTCTGCTTAGTTTCCATGTGGACACCAACAGGCAACAGTGATGTGCATCATCCTCTAATAGCCTGCATTCTGCTGACAGGTGTTATATTAGAAAATAATAATAATAACTCGTCATTATTCCTCAGGAAGGTTGTTGGTTTGATGCTGTCTGTGTGTGGCACTTACTCTGTGTCAGGAGCTGGGAGATGGTTTTGCGGTTGTCCTCCGAGCCGTCACACTCCTTAGCAGCGAGCTGCTTATTAGCGGTTTCCATGCGCTCTTAAAAACAACAGCACATAACACAAAATCTTGGTGCCTGGGTATACACACATACAGCACAATGCATTTCAATGACACTGGTATGGCGTTATCATTGTGCCTCTATTCTGAGCGCATGTAAAAAACCAAAAGAAAAAAAACCAACAACACGCAAAAAATTATTTGGAGGGAAGAAAAGTTTAATGTCTCAATGCAAGAAATGTATTCCAGTTAGGGCTGGGCCATATCATACCGTCCACGGTAATACCGGTGTAATGTTGGGCAACGATAAGAAAATGAAATATGACTTTAACAATATCGAGGACACAACAAGCTTTAAACAAAATAGAGAAATAATAAATCATTCTTATAAAAGAGACGGGGCTCTGCGATGTGCGGAGGGACGCACACCCACCAAAGCATGGTGGTGGCAGTAAAATGGGAACAGCAGACATATCTGACCATAATGCTATTTATTTAACTATACATCAAAATAAACAGACGAACATTATGGAAAATGGCGTGTTTAACAAAAAAAAAAAAAAGAAAAAAAATCCAGGACTGCAGAGAGAACAGACAATAACATAGGACACAGTTAAGGTAGCAAAATGTCAAAATTTCTACACTGCTTTAAAACTCAGCATGACCCGTCTGAACTGGTGGATGAAAAAGAAATTGTAGATTATTTTGCTGGATTAGACGTCCCCTCTGTAGGAACCTTTCCAGTGACACCTTAACCTCACTGATCACTAAAGCAAAGCGTTATAAGGCTGTACCATTCGTTTGGCTACCCCAGTGAATGGTACAGCTAGCCCCCCTTTACTGGATTCATTCAGCTGGACAGTTAAAAAGGCCAAAACTCGTGAAAACAGGTCGCGATATGAGTCTTACAAAAAGAAGGTAAGAATGAGTACTGCAAATCCTATCGGCCGATATCTTAAATGTCGGCTGTAAACTCCCAGACCTGACAGATGAAGATCAAACGGGATTTATTAAAGTTCGACACACACGGGACTACATCAGACGCACATTACGCCCATAAGTGAAGCCAACAAACGTGGCGTTCCCACAGCCTTAGTGAGCCTGGATGCTGAGGGTTTCAACTAGACTTTGATTAGACGTATACCAGCGTTGTGTCATGAGCCAGCGGCTGGAATGAAAATAAATGTGACAGCTAGCTCTGAGCTCTCCACAGGAACAGGTCAGGTCTGAGACGTATACGAGACAAAGCAATGAGCTGATAGCACAGGAAGAACAAAGAACACAGACAATATCGTGCTAGACCTTAAAAACCCAGTTGACACATTCTTCAAGCTCTGGACCATCTTAGAAAAGTTTAGAGAAAAATCTGGATGTAAATTAAATATTTCTGAGACTCAAATATTGTGCAGGAAGGATTGAATTCATCAGACAGAAGTACAAACTTAAATGGGATTTGGGAGCCCGTCTAACAACAGGTCTAAACACACTGTATGAGACAGCAGGATTAATAATGCGATGCAAAAGGATTGAACCAAACTGGCAGCCTCAGTCTATGCCTGCGCTCAATTTACCCAACGGACTAAATGTACACATATCTGAGGGATCCAAATCCTGTTGTCACGGCAACATTAAAGGTCTGGTGGGATCTGGTAGTCAAACACAAAATCAAAGTAGATTGTAAAATGCTGATTTGGTCCTCACACTGGATAGTGCAGAAGGACTGGGGAACCACAGCAGTATGCACATGAACTGTACACGTGTGTTTAAGTCCACTGAGAAGCTCAGGCAGGAGTTTGAGCTGCATACCTCTGACTTATTTAGGACACGTTTTATAACACTGAGATCAGAAGCATCTCTCTCAGGAGGCCAGTGAGTTAATAGAAATGTTCATTGTATATAAAACAAAATTGGGAATCAGAATGGAGACTGAACTATCACCGGATGATTGGCTTTGATCCATCTGCCTGTTCCAACACACCTCTACTTGGACAATGGAGAGAATTTGGCTCACAGTTTTTGGAAATGTGAAAAGGTTCAATCTTTCTGGGAAATGTTACAAAACACTCCCAGATTTCTTATCTCCAGAAGTCATTCATGGTGAGGACATTTACCTGTTTAAAGTGATGAAAGTTGTTACACCAAACTGGCTTCAAAGTGATCCTTTGAGGCTGGAGCAAAGGCGAGACACGGAGGAAATTTCCACAACAGGAGAAGTGGAATCTTTCTGCGGCTCACCCAAATGTAGACATTCTTTGTTGTTTACGTAGCACCACACAAGTTGGGTGGGGCTTTGGTTTTGTCATTTGTCCTTCCTCATCCCGCTACGTTTTCCTTTATTCCCTCAATTTATTGTAAACGTTTGAGGAAAATGGAAAAACTAACGTTAAAAACAGAGGCTGTATCCGCACACACTCCAGAATTCCCCCGTTACATCCATCAGCTGACCTGATGCAGCGACCTGATTCCACTGGCTGCTCTGTATGCTTACCAGGACTCATAAGCTGTTCTTTTCCTTTCCCAAGACACTTTCAGATCTTCATTTAGATTTCTTCTAGTTTATAATAACTGGAACGCGTGCTAACTCTCTTTATTTATGTTGCTTTCAGTGTTGCTTTCATGCAGAAAGGAAAGTTAAAATGTCAGACCTACCTCCCCAAGAACAGCAAAGCTAGATGCTGTGAAGGTTTCTCTTTTTAATCAAGGAAAAATCTGCAGTCATTGACACCAAAATGCTTGGTTTCCTTCTTTTTAAAAAATATTCCAGACAGTCTAAAGAGCTTGTTGGACTTTAAGTTTCTTCAAGACATTTCACCTCATAAAAATGAAATAAATAAATAAATGTGTAACTGTATATTACTTAAGTCACACTCTCACAGTGTGGGGCCAAAATGCTTGGAAGCGGCTGAGCCAGGACTTGGATCTGTCCTTTTGGGGACAGATCCAAGTCCATCCAACCGATCCCGTATTTCTGTAAACGCTGGGAGCTGAGACGGGGTACAGCTGTTACAGGTCATCATTACATTTGAAGTCATTTGAGGAATGTTGGTGATGTTCGTCACTGTTTCTCACCTCTGAGGTCTCTGTTGAAGTCATGCAGCCGGCGCACCTCCAGCTCCAACTTGTTCCTCATAGTTTTCTCCAGGGCCTCCCTCTTGGAGGAAGACTTTGCCAGGTTTTCATAGGCCTCTGAGACCAGCTGGATCTCCATTTCCAGCTGTTCACAGACACAGAAAGAGTGAAACTGTATACCAGTTACTGGTCCAAACTGGCCTTACCAACAACACCACTGTTCTATTGTCTGTTAGCGCTTTGAAACACATTTCAACCAAACTGTTCAGGAACGCATGAAGAAAACAGATTATAACCAAAAACATCTTCTTCTTCACACAGTGCTGCACTTGTCTTGCTGTTAGGCTGAACGTGTCAGCATCAGGTTTGAAGGAGTACTCTGGTTTCAAACAGGTCAAAGGTCATGTTGAACACTAACATCCAAAACTTAGTGGGCAACACTGTCTGCACATGTATCTAAATAGATGACTGCTAAACTTCTTACCTTGTGTAATTTAGTGACTTTCTCGCGACAGGACTCCATTTCCTGCCTCAACATCCTGTTTTCGTCTGTCAGTGTATCTACCATCTGCTGGGCACGGGCCATCATTGCAAAGGGCTCCCCCTGCAGGTGAGTGTAGGACTGTGACAGGGGGAAAGGTCCAGAATGGACCGACAGCTGCGGTTGGGAAGGTCCTTGGAATGGCGGCTGCTGCTGCTGATGATGATGATGCTGCTGCTGCTGCTGCTGATGATGATGATGATGATGATACAGATGGGGAGGCTGCTGCTGCTGCTGCTGCTGCTGCTGATGATGGTGCATCCTTGGTGTGGAGCCATAGGGATCTGGACAAAAACCATGACTCCTCTGTGGTGGGTGAAGCGACCCTGAGGTAAAAGACTCTGCCAATTGGTGGGAGCCGGTACTATGTGGACTACGAGGGACCGCCGTGAGTAAGGGCTCTCCCTGGTTCTGGGGTTGCTGATGAGGGAAGGAAGGATGAGAGGAGTGGGAGGCACTAAGGATGTTGCTAAGGATTGAGGACTGAGTGCGCGATAAAGAGCCCACTGAGGTGACAGAGGAGGTGGGACTGTGCTGTTGAAGTGGTCGCTGGGTGTGAACTAAGCCTTCCTTACTGGACCTGCAGAAAGCATGGTTACACATCTGTAAGTCAGTTGTTTTTGCACACTGTTGAACATTTATTAGCATACAGTCGCTGAAACAGACACAGCATGTGTCCACAGCTATTTTATTGACATTTTTTTCATTTTCATTTGAGCCCAAATGATTTGCTCCAATCACATTTTAACAGTAAACAAACGGTAAACAAACAGTAAACAAACAGTAAACAAACAGTAAACAAACAGCGCCTTTATAGTCTAGCTGACCACACAAAAGCTCACATTTAACCTGTGTCACACACACACACACGCACGCACGCACGCACGCACACACACACACGCACGCACGCACACGCACACAGGGACCTGCCATGTTTGCAGCAGCAGAAAGTCCCCACAGTCACACACAGAGGTAGAAACCTGTTGCTGTTTAAGGCTACAGGACGAATTCACTGCATTGAGATTTGTGGTTGAGACCGTTTCTTCTTTGTAAGTGAGCAAACTTCAAATTTCAGCAGGAGGTCAAATAATAATTTCCCCCAGCATGCACACTAGTTGCATTTACATACAGATTAAGGCTTTTTACCACGTGTCCTGTCTGATTCATTGGTTTGTCTGCTTGGGTGATGTGTGACTTGTTTCTGAGTAACATGGGAACACACCAGCTTCAGCTGAGTTTGTTCAGAAAATATCTTTTGTCTTCAAAGGAATGACATCAGACCACAGCAGGTCATGTCGTAGCACGTCCTGCCCTGACAATTAAAATCTGGTTGTATTCATGACTGTTTAAATCCAGTTTGCTCTGAGGTAAGTGCTAAACAGGCCCAACAGGATCCGTCTTTGCATCCAAGAAACCAGGGTCGGTTTTTGTTTTTCTACCTTTTGCTTGGAGAATTTTTACCCTGATGAAAACTAAAATCTTGTTTTTACCGACTGATAATTGTTTATTTGACTTTAGTTTAGCCGTGGAATTGAAAGCACAGCTGCATGGTTAGCATAGGAGTGCTGAATAATCCCAAACTAGAGGTTTCTGATCCATTTAACAGCTGAGTAGAGTGTTGTGCTAAAGGAAGGAAGGAAGGAAGGACTCGGATATCTTGAGGTAGAGACCAAGTGTATGAATGCACACATACAAACACACACAGGCTCAGAGGATTGGGACGCTCATCTGTAACCGGAAGGTTGCCGGTTCGATCCCCAGCTCTCTCTGTCCTGGTCGTTGTGTCCTTGGGCAAGACTCTTCACCTACCGCCTGCTGGTGTTGGCCAGAGGGGCCGATGGCGCGATATGGCAGCCTCGCTTCTGTCAGTCTGCCCCAGGGTGGCTGTGGCTACAACTGTAGCTGCCTCCACCAGTGTGTGAATGTGAGAGTGAATGAATAGTGGCATTGTAAAGCGCTTTGGGGGCCTTATTATTTTTACTTCTAATTTATTTGTTGAACACACTAAGTGATAACTCAGTGTAAGCTGAGAAAAGTAAATCAGTCTCAGCTCATCAATATTTCTGGGACGTCTTGATCAACGCCTGTTCAGCTCACACACGCCGCAGCTCCACGCTTTGAAGCTGCCATTCCCAAACCTAAAACGGATCTTTCTCCAATCATTCTGGTGCTGACTGACATGGGAGTCCTAGGCCACGGTCCTCGTGGACTGCTGCCCTCGCATGCTTCTGTAAAAACTCCCTCCACCATACTACACAATTGGGTTGTGTAAATGGCCTGTATTTGTATAGCACTTTACTAGTCCCTAAGAACCCCAAATCGCTTTACACATTCAGTCATCCACCCATTCACACACTGGTGATGGCAGCTACATTGTAGCCACAGCCACCCTGGGGCGCACTGACAGAGGCGAGGCTGCCGGACACTGGCGCCACCGGGCCCTCTGACCACCACCAGTAGGCAACGGGTGAAGTGTCTTGCCCAAGGACACAACGACCGAGACTGTCCAAGCCGGGGCTCGAACCGGCAACCTTCCGATTACAAGACGAACTCCCAACTCTTGAGCCACGAGTATAAGGTAGTATTAGGATATTTTGGTGTACTTTTATTTTTTCTCTAGTTGTTTGCCGAAAGATTAAACTTGTGTTTGAGCTGTAAACAGCACAGAGTCACAGCAGAGCTGGAGAACACCGAGGTTTTTGATGAACAAGGAAAAGACCACTTGTCACTTTTTAAGATCCGGGAATGGTTCAACAACCAATACTTTAACCAATACTACACCTTTATTGGAATAGTAACTACTGTAGAAGTCTGTTTTCCAGCCTACTGAACACAAGTGTGCTGAAAGTAGTAGCTCATTCGTATTTTCCTATAACTGCGTGAGGGCGTGCTCCTTACCTGAACGAGCCGTACTCTGGTGGGGGTTGGTATCGGACATGAGGCACTTCCCTCGAGTGTTCCCTTCCTCTTTGCTCCTGGTAAAAATGGCCTCCCGACTCCTGCTGCTTGGTAGGAGAACCCATACCTTTGAACGGGTAGTCAGGAGGTGGGCCACGATGCTGCGTCTTGTATAAGTCACCAGCTGGCCCTGGAGGGGGCAGCTGGGGAGAAAGTGGGGCGCTAGTGACAGGAGCGTGAGCTTTCACGCCACTGGTGGCCAATGAGAGCTGCATAAGTCGCTCACTAAGCGACCGAACGTGTCCTTGCTTCAGGTCCTTCAGCCCATCGTCCTGGTGGACCTTCCCCATGCCGCTAACTCGCTGCACCGTGGGGCGCCCCTCAGTGCGCACCTTGGCGCTGTTCACCCCTGTGACATAGAAGGCGGCGCCCACAGACGCTTGTAGAGGAGGCTGCTGGGCCTGGTTATTCTGCTGTTGAGGTTGAGGAGGGGGGCCGTGGCCCCGAAAATATTGCGACTGCACTTTGGCCTCTTCATATGTAGGGAGGTCTTCAGAGTTTGGACACTGTCCTTGGCTGCTCCCTCCTCCGCTACTACCTCCTCCCCCTCCCCCTCCACTACTCCCACCTCCTCCTCCGGTTCTGGAGGAGCCCAGCTTCTCCAGGCCGCTGTCTGTCTGCAACTCCTGTCCCTGTGGCTCCTGCCGGGCAATGTGGGGGCTCATGGAATGATCATCAGATGGCCCAACCTGTCCCTGCACCGAGTATCCTCCTCCCCCTCCTGTTCCACCACTTCCTCCTCCACCTTGTTGTTGCTGGAGCACATAATTCCGGTTCATTTGTTCCTGTAAGAGACGCTGCAGGACTGTGCTGCCGCCGCCTCCTACACTACTGCTGCTGTTGGAGGACTCCTCGGCTGCGGCCCTCATCTCCACCTCGCGCTGGCCACAAACCTCGTGGAAGGATAAGCTTCGCCCACGGTCGATATTCCCTGAGAGGAGAAGGGAAAGTGCCACAGTGAGTACAGACAGGAATGAGTTTAGTGGGTCAAGAGATCGACAGTCAAAGAAAGAAAGTAAAGTTCATACGAGAGGAAAGAAATAACGTTCAGGTCAGACAGATGCACAGGAAGCATCCATCACCACCACTGCCCCGCGCAAACAACAGAACACAAGTGGAGGAGGAACAATTCCTGAAAAACATTAGAAACCATTCACCCAAGCCCTCAACCCCCGATCACACGCTCAACTAACTAAGGAGTTAAAACCACAGAAAGAAGACGGCGGCGGCCGTTGGGCATTTAACTGTAAACACTGTAAGAGTAACACTGTTACTGTTCACGTGCCCGTCTCAAAAAGACACAGGTCATTCTCCAATCAACGAGGGCTTTCTGCTCAAACTTATTTGCATTACAATTTCATGGTGCAAACGTTGAACAACAAGCTGTGAATGATTTGCTTTCAGATTTCATGCTGGATTGGGCAAATATGACAAATCTTCACACAAAAACAAAAATATCAGTAGACAGACCCGTTCAAATACAACACCATTCTAGAAACACTAATTATAACTTGGAAAATAATCATTATGTGGATATTTTTTATATTTTCAAACCCTGGGTCACGTCCAAAGTCTTCAATTTGCCAGAAGGTGATATGATCCAAAGAAAATGTAACTTCATACTTCTATACGTTTTTTTATTCATTTATCTTTTAAGTTTAAAATATGCCATTAAAAATGCAACAATTGCAGATATAAAGTGATATAAAAGGGTTTAAACTGCAAATGGCACAGTCGGGTATTTGCTACCTTTCCTTGTCATTGTAAAGATTCTGAAAACAGTTTCTGAGATTCATTTGCAAATCCTGCAGGACATCCATGAAGGATCGCTGTTACCAGAGCAGTCCGTTTCATCTGCAAGTAGTGTCCCAACACGAAAAGATCAGTCCTAACGGGACAGTGTTCACTGCATGATTCACAATCATGTGGTCCTGTACAATATGTTACCAAGGCACCTACTCATTATGATATATTTACTGACTTTCAATATTTGGAAGCCTGCTATCCATCTCAGGAAAGACACCAGGGGTCTCCTCCTGTCTCTAGAAATTCGTGGATAAAAGAGGTCCAACACACTCGAGATATGCCCTCCACAGGAAAGCATGAATAATCAGTGTAAAGAAGTAAACATGAGCAGAAAAAACCCCCAAACATGATCCATAGGTACAAAAAGGTAACAGCACGCCATGATTCATGAAAATCACAGAGCAGGGTCAGCAGATGCTTGAATGCACAGTGTGCAACTTTCTCAGAGTCAGTCACTATAGACATTTCAGATGAGCTCAAGAACAGCGTGTTAGAGTTAAACAGGACTTGGGCTCAGCCTCTTAGCTGCAGTCAAACTCCTAATACTTCACCATACCGACAGATTTTGGGTAATTTCACACCCCTAACAAACCTGACTGTTCCAACAGGACTGCACAACAGTGCACAAAGTCTAAAAACACACTGATGTGGAAGAACCTGATTGACCAGGACAGAGTCCTGACCTCAACCCAAAAGAACATGTTTGGGATGAATTCGAGTGGAGAGTGCGAGCCAGGTCAGGTCAGTGTCAGTGCCTGACCTTTGGGAAGAACGGTCAAAATTCCCACATCATATTAAACACTATGAATTAAGAATGGGACATCACTCAATTTCATGTGTGTGAGGGCAGACGAGCTAATACTTTTGACAATATAGTGTAGCAGGATAGGCACAAGTACCTGGGTATCCCACACTCCAGTGATGTCCATGATGATGCATCATCTGTGGGGCAAAATACCTGAAGAGGCTAAGACCAGCGCTGAGAAGCCAGACACTGTGCTGGTTGGCAAGGAGCAGAAAACTGCTTTGATAGAAGTGGCAATCACAGATAACAACTCCACCAAGGAGCAGCACAAGAGCCTTGAGAAGTACTAGTTGAGAAAACAACCTAAGCAGGTGTGGAAAGTCTAGACGAGTGCCGTTACCTCCCAACTGGGAAAAGTGGCTTTTCCCAGTTGGGAGTTTTCTTTTTTGAATACAATCATCTAATCTCAATATTGCTCACAGTATTTATAACTGGTAAAGCATGGAAACTGGTAGTGTCTCTTCTACTTTCTTCTTTGAAAGTAATGGTGGTTGGCAGGGAGCTTCCTGGTGCACGGTCACCACTTTCAGGCACAAGTTCTACAAAGCAGCAATAAACTGAGGGAAAGTATATCAAAGGATTTGCAGCAAAACGTACACAGTTTTTCTGTTGCATTCAAATTAGTATGGTTTCACTGACAACACTGAATGTGATCCCTGTTCGATAGAGTAGAGAAAAGAAAATCATTACATCTAGTTTCTGTTATCCTTCTCATTCTCAAGGAGGAAGATGCTTTTTTCCGAAACATCTGTTGGCAAATAAAATATGAGACAAAAGGAGAAATAAGTTAGTGTTGGTGAGATGCCTGCACTTCAGCAAAATACATATACAACAAAACAAAAGAGTCAAAGTTAGAAACATTTGTATTCAACATATTAAAGTTCCTGAGTCTGACAGCCTTCCTAAGCTATAACAGTGGCTCAATCCAATCTAATGTTATTTATATAGCACCAAATCACAACAACAGTCGCCTCAAGGTGCTTTATATTGTAAGGCAGACCCTACATACAGAGGCAAACCCAACAATCATATGACCCCCTATGAGCAAGCACTTTGGCGACAGTGGGAAGGAAAAACTCCATTTTAACAGGAAGAAACCTCCGGCTTCCTCAGACTGTGGTGCTGTCGTTTTGATTCATTTTACAGAGAATTTTTTGGGAACAAAACTCAAAAAGTACTTCTTATAAAGATGTATGTTCAGTAGCTACTTTTTCTATTATTCTAGAATTTAACAGTCAATGTCATTAACGAATATTAAAGCAACACAGAGGCAGCTTCCAATATCACGTACCACCTGGTTGCACTTTGGCATATCTACTTAATATCGAATGGCTGTTTTTTCATGGTTCATTCACACAAGTGTGGATTCTGACATTTAATTTGAAAGCCTATCAGCGAATTGCTAATGTAACATAAATGAAGTTGTAAAAGTCATTTTTCACCCACATGTCACCTTGTAGCCTGAAGCTTGTGGCAGCTCTGACATGACTTTTCACATAAACATGTTTATACTTGAACGAACTAGACTGCATGTTTGTCAGTGTATGTTCTGTCATCCAGGTTATACTAGTTTAAGGAACATGGAAGTGACTGGATTTCTCTCATCCCAGAGGAACTGAAGAAGCCTCTTGGATGAGAGATGAAATGTTGTCAGGAAACTTAAAGACATCCAGTCAGTTTCTTTCAAAGCTCTTTAGACTAGACTGCGTTTAAACACGACAGAGAATTGCAGCTGTTAGCTGAATAACTTACTTTGTTCACAGACACAGAAGGGCAATGTCAGCTTTCTATTGGAGGAGAGACTCTCCCCTCTTCATTAAATCCAAATTCCAGTTGATCATTCATTTCGTGCCAGATTATACCTTAGTCTAGTGTATTAGTATGAGATCAACTCTCAAAGGTTTCTAGAGCTATCAAAAGCAGAATGGGGAACAGGACGTCTGGTTGCACTGAACTACCACCTGTCTGTTTTCAAGAAATCTGACAGCAATAATAATCTAAATCTCAGATTTGGTTAGAGCTGAATCAGGTGACCTTGAATCCTCCTTTATTATAGTGCTATAGGTGGTGGGCAGCTCCTCATAATGGAATGAGTCCTCTGAGCACCACGTTCCACGTAACCGTTTTTCTCTACTTTCTCTTTGCCCCTCACCTCCCACGTGGCCCTGTAGACGGCTGCTTCTCCCAAGCCTGGCTCTGTCAGAGGGCCTTCCTGTTAGAAGGAACATGGTCAAAATGGTGACTTTATGCGGACTCAAAATCAGTGCAGCAGACACCAAGATTCAAGGTAGACTTGTTACATATGCGTGTTATTTTTGTCATATTCATTTCAATGGATCTTCCTGTTGCAATCTGCATTTTAGTTCGTTTGAAACATTTGACAACACAAGAAGAAAACATTGGTGTACACATACTGAATGACAGCCAAATCTGTTTCCTGTTTAAATACACACAAAGGATCTGGACAATGAACAAATATTGGATGACAAATCTAGAAACTGCTTATCTCTGGCATTGAAATCTTTTCAGGTTTTGGGAAAATATGTTTTAGGCACCAGAAATAAGCATGCATAGTAATTTAACTGCTCTTATTCTTACATGAAATATGCGCACCCATACTCCACTGCAGCACAGACATGTATAGTTCGAGCATACTTCAATATTGCCATTTCCTGCAATTGCAAACATGTTTTAAGAGGCAAACTGGCCGTTTCCTCATCAGCAGCAAGTGGTTAGGGTCTGTTGGGTCATCCGTTACTGGAGTCAGTGGTCTGTTATTTAGTACTGACTCCACTTCACACATAAGTGTCAGCAAACCTTCATCACTGTTTGATTGTTCTTTCAGTTTAGACCTCAGGAGTTTAACATCCACTGAATTTTCTTTTGCATGACACAAAAATCTGCGATCTCTGACCGATTCTACTCTTGGATAGTTTTGCTCCTGTTCAACAGCACCTGGGCTGGTGCAGTTTTCTGACCACATGACACAACCTGACCTCTTCTGCATAAAAAAAAAAAAAAAAAAAAAAAGTATCTGATGCCATTTAGACAAGAATCAGTGTTTATTGTGTGCACATTAAAATTGTGCACATTGTACGACAGGTAAGCAGCACACCATATCTTTTCACAGTGCTGCGGCCTAGCTTCAAATCAGCAATCCAAAGCAATCCACTCCCACATTAGTAACGGGGAGTTCATTGGGTGGAAGTCTGTCTTCTTGGCCAGTTTGTTCCAATGGTTTGCCTTTAGTGTTCCAGCAGTCCTTGGGGATAATGATTGGATGCTTCATATGTTCTGGCATCGCAGCAGCAGCGAGGCCACCTCCAACTCTCAATACTCCATCCAGAACCAAGCTGGAATTATAACTATAACAACTTTAATTTGTAAAGTTTCAAATATTAATTTAATGTTGAATTTGCCAAATTTGACAAGAAGACGTCAAATTCACAAAAATGGGAAAAAAGCTGAAAACACAAAAAACAGCATAAGTGTCTAGAGTCGCCTTCAGCTTGTTATAATCCTGGGTTTGCCCATGGATCTCCTCTCAGTGTAACTCACCAAGAGATGTCCAGCTGAACCATTTCAGCTGACCCTGTTCTATAAAAATGTTCAACAGTCTTATGGCGGTTTGCAAGAAGCTTCCACAGCCCCGCACAGCGTTGTACCTCAGGCCACGGTACCGTCTGCCGGAGGGCAGGAGTCTGAACAGGCTGTGGTTGGGGTGTCCCCAAGTGGAAGCCCATCACTTGACTACGCCAAGAAATTCTGTCCATTAAAATAATAAAGAGGATGTGGGCCAAAGGGCAGCCCTGACGGAGTCCAACGCATTGGGAACAAGTCCGACTTGTTCCTGGTAATGCGAACCAAGTTCTTGAAACAGCTGTACAAGAACCAACAACAAGGGTCCAGACACTCCACGCAGCACGTTCCATAGAACATGACAAACGTAACAAAATTTTGCTAACACCAAGATCAGAGTTTATGTGGAAAAATGAATAAAATCTTATTCAGGACAGGATTTTTGAGGATTTGTTTCTGTAAACAACTTTGACACCAGTGTCTGGGGATATAACCAAAATAACAGTTGTCTCAAGATGTTTATTTTGCAAGGCGAATAAAGACAACCCAACAATCACATGACCCCTCATGAACAAGCACTTTGGCGACAGTGGGAAGGAAAAACTCCCTTTTAACAGGAAGAAACCTCCAGCAGAACCAGGCTCAGGGACAGGGGGCAGCCATCTACCACGTGTAGTTGGGGTGGGGAGACAGGGCAAAGACACGCTGTGGAAGAGAGCCGGAGATTAATAATAACTAATGATTAAACTCAGAGTGGCGTATAAACACACAGTGAGTGAAGAAGAAACACTTTGTGCATCATGTGACGACCCCAGGAGCTTAGATTTACTGCACTGTTCCAGACATAACTAAATGCTTGGTCCAAAAAGGAACGTTTTAAGCCCTTAAAGTAGCGTGTGTATCAGTCACCCTGAATTCAAACTGTGAGCTGGTTCCACAGAAGAGAGGCCCTGAAGCTGAAGGCTGCCTCCCATACTGTAGTCAACAGCCTCCCGTACTGTTCCCATAAAAGCCCTAGGAACCACTAGTAAGCCCATAGTCTGAGAGCAAAGTGCTCCAATGGAGTAAAACAGTACTACGAGGTTTTTCAGATAAGATGGGGCCTGATCATTCAAGACCTCGTGTCTCATCACTAAATATTGTAGCAGCCAGCAACCATTGGTGCTTCAAGGCACCAATTTGAGGACACCTTATATATACCTCTGCGATGCACTGGAAATTTTCATGTCCACTGAAGCACTGTAGACTCAATAACTACCAATCACCTTTATTATCTAAAATATCAGGAATTTAATAGTCCAGTCATTACTTGGCTCGACAGAAAAAAAAGAGGAAGAAATCCCTAAAACAGTAAACCAGTGGGTGAAAGTGCTCAATGAGTACAAACTCCAAATTATTAAGGTGGCATGCCTGTGACCCTGACTTTAAGTCACCATTACAAGACAGAAGATATGTACAGTGGGCTCACTGCAGTATTACATCTACTTGTTCAATGACCAAAACATTAAAGGTCTCTGTCCGATTGAAGTTCCTCATGTTATCCAGATATTCATGGATGCTTATAGTTTCGGGAACAGCAATGGTCTAGTAAGTAAGCTGTACCAGAGTAAGGTTATAATGAATAAGGACTCTACAAACAATGTTAATGGGAAAAAGAAGCAACTCTCAAACCTGGAGGGACTTTTGTTGGAAAAAGCAGATCCGCTTCTTTATCACTCCCAAGGAAAAGTCAAAGCAGAACTCAGCTGGCTCTTCATGCTCATCATATCCACCAGCCACATATCCCATTTGGAAGGATGTTGCTGCAATTATTTCCCAAACCCTGGGTATCTTGGTTTATACAAGCTTTGGGTCTCCAGATCTCAGGTATATCCCGGAAAATATGGGTAAATATGCCTACCTTCTGAAATTAAATGGACTGATTCTTATCTACTCTCCTGGGGTACTCAAAGTATTAAAATAATAGAAGAAAGTGAATGTTGTATTAAGTACTCACTAACATTCCCACTTGGATGGACGCGTCGGAGAGCAACTTGGGGTCAATATCTTGCCCAAGGATATTTGGCATGCGAGGGATCAAACCACCAACCTTCCAGTCAGCAGATGACCTGCTCTACCTCCTGATGTACAGACACCCTGTCATGTTTGCAGCAAATAAGAAGGCCATTACAAAATGTTGGCTTCAGAAGCACCCCCCACAAATTTTATTAACATAATTAAACACCTTCATTTATTAGACCAAATGACTCCATCTGTTTACAAAAGGATTTGGGAGAAAAGCGATGGGAAAAAAATGGCTTTCCTATCTTGCCGGCACAACCGACCATTAACAACACCTGTTGACATACATGAGAGCAAAGACATAATCCAACTGATGCTACTGTAACACCCATGACCTCTTGTTTTGTTGGTTTTTATATCCTTTGTTTATGCAATGAAAGTGGAAACATGAACTTAAATCAAAAGTTAAAATACACTTATGTTTAAAATAATGTTGAAAAATAAGGAATCCATGTTTAGTTAGTAAGCCTCCATTCTCCTGATATTCTCTGACTGTTTACATCGTGCTAAATTATATTACAGAGTCCAGCGTATGCATTCAGTTTAGCACATTTGATACATGTACTGGCTAAAAGTGTTAATAGTTTCAGATGTAATGCTTCAGAGATCCCTGCTAGAGTGAAGCCTTCAGAAAAAATACATGCAACATTTTTCTTCCCACCTGTTGTTGGTCTCTGCTGCATGGCAGTAAAGCGCTGATTTTATCTCTACAGCTCAAACCTGAATTCAGCTTCTGTCCAGACCTTTTCTTTGTTTTTAAAATGATATCATACCTGTGTGGCTCAAAGAATCCTTCCTTATAAAGCAATCCCAGTGAAAAAATGGCTGTTCCACTCACAGCGATATGTACCTGGGTTTTGAAGGTTTGAAGCAACGCACCTCTTTTCCCGTTTCTTCCCACACTCTAACAGGTGGAGCTCGGAGGTGGACCTGGCAACTATTCAGCTCCAAGCCACACCTTCATACCTGTGCACTAGTGTAATTGCTTAACCAGCATTTACTGTCAACCGTCTCTGTGATAAGTGTTTCAGACCATGACATTGTGACTCTATGAACAACAGGATGGACTGTGGGATCACATTTTTCCTCCTGTTGTCTTTAAAACTATAGAAAGACAAAATAGTGGGAGTGCTTTCATGCTGCAGATGCCTTTCCTGGTTAAATATACGCACTGCACTTTATTGCACATGTATTTACTCTGTCTAAGATAAAGCATGAAAATATTCAGGACTTGAAAAATAAAACCCATGATGATTCTAATAAAATAAATAAGAGTCAAGAACAATGTGTAGACTTGTCCTCGAGACAGCTCATGCAAACATGGAAACCACATTTCATGCTTCTGTCACCTGAGCTCAGCACAGTATAACATGCAACACTTCTTTAAAGATCTGTGGAGCACCAACATCCACTCACACATCTGATATTAAGTGAAGACCACCAAGATGTTTATGTGGAACTGTCTGAAGGCAGACGTCCTTATTCTGGACTTTCTATATCAGTATAACAGAAGAGTGCTGACTCAGTGTCAGTCGTTCATGTTGCAGATGTTTCCTAGGATCAGTGCAGATTGTTCACGACACATAAAATGAAAGAAGCAAGCAGAATGATGCTGAAGCAACCGCAGATATTTAAACTGTCAGATACAATATTCAAGAATCAGGTACAACACACGGGTGCAGTACGTGCTGGGATATGTGGCTGGTGAAAACAAGATATAGCACATTAAAGGTTGGAGCCAGCCTTTTCTGATCTTGGAAGCTAAGCAGGGTGAGGCCTGGTTAGCACGAGGATAACAGAGGATAACGGGGGTAAACGGTATGTTGGGGGTGTAACCAGCTGTAAGTCGGACTGTGATCCCAGTCAATCAGCAAACTGTTGACATGTTAGCAAACTGGCTGCTACGGCTGATAAAACAACAGCAGCAGTGAAAATAAACGTCACAGTTTAACACCGAGTTTGTCTACACACAAATGATCAGGAGCAAAAGGTTGTAACCACGAGAACGAGCTCTGGTGCAGGGAAAACATTTTTCTAGCAGTGCTTCTTACTGTCATAACCATTCAGACCTTTACAGGGAAACACTAGCTCGGTGCTCCATCAAACCACTGATCAGCAAACCTGTGAGCTTCTCCCATCCTCCACTGTTTGGTTTACTCAATTCTACAGTAAAGATACAGGAGTTACATTACAATGTGACCTCTGACCTCACTTCCTTTAGGTTCTGTTTAGTTAAACTATGCAGAACTCTGACATTTCTAGCATGAAAACCAATGAGGAGTTTATTTTAAAGGACCTGTATTTTTCTACTGCTGATTATTAAAACAAAACGATGTCTCATCCGATTACTCGAAAAAGAAATGGAATACTTGTTTACTAAAATAATCAAAAGCTGCCGCTCTCGTCGAAACCGTCTCAGCCTCTGTCCTGTGCATCCTGCTCACTCGCAGTGAAAACTTGAACATCTCCTGTCTTTTTGATCTAAACACCATTTTGTAAATCTTCCCATTTTCTGAGCTGCGATCCTTCCGTCACAAATCCACCCGGCTGCTGGTCTCTACCTCTGCTGACCTCTCAACCCCAGGGATTAAAGTCATCTACCTTCACTACTTCTGCTAGTTGCCGGTTCAGTGTTACACTTGGGAACAATGCTTGTGTGACTGCACTGTGCCAAGTGTACAGTTTGGTGGAGCGAGGATCATGGTGCGGGGCTGTTTCACAGGAGCTGGGCCCGGCCCCTTCAGTTAAAGGAACTCTTACCCCAACATTAGACATTAGGATGGACTGCCCCTTTGACCTCAAGCTGAACTCCAAATTTTGGAGCAGCAAATGTCTTTCATTGAAGAGTGCTGTTAACAAATATCTTCAAATCAAAAGAAAGGCCCAGTGACTGTACAGCTACACCTTCTATTCCAGGGGTGTCCAACTCCAGCTGTAGGCCAGGAACGCCGGTGTCCTGCAGGTTTTAGATCTCACCCTGGGTCAACACACCTGAATCAAATTATTAGCTCATTACCAGGTCTCTGGAGAACTTCAAAACATGGTCAGGAGGTCACTTAGCAATTTAAATCAGCTGTGTTGGATCAAGGACACATGTAAAACCTGCAGGACACCGGCCCTCGAGGCCTGGAGTTGGAGTCTTTGTGTTTAATGGCAATTCAAGCTTATTTAAAAGCTACAAGTTCAAATATTTTACAAATACAAGTTAATCTAAATCATTAAACTCAATCTTGTTTAGTCTTAAA
The DNA here is from genome assembly GCF_900408965.1 of Simochromis diagramma. Classification (NCBI taxonomy): domain Eukaryota; kingdom Metazoa; phylum Chordata; class Actinopteri; order Cichliformes; family Cichlidae; genus Simochromis; species Simochromis diagramma. Next base: position 45,399 of record NW_024386778.1, on the reverse strand, counting down.
TTAAATGAGAATTATCAGAATTTAGTCTGCGTGTGTCAACAGAGAAACTAAAGCCATGATGCTGTGTGGAAATGCCGAACCCCCTGTAAGGGTTGGGGCAGGCTCGTGCCCAATTTGGATAAACAGTTGGGAAAATGAATGGATGGATTTCCCAATTAAAATCACTCTATGGCTTTTTGCATAGAGTGAGTTTTCTTGTTTATCTGGTCAGTTAAAGATTTCCAGTTTAGTTTCTGTTACTCACTCTGAGGTCCAAACGTCACATACGCAGATTACTGTGCGCCTGTGATAACTGACAGTACACCGCTGTGAATGCAAAACAACTGTTGTGTCATCCACTTCAGACTGACCCACTCCAAGGACCCCACGTTCACATTCAAATGTCACACAGAGCTAACTGGAGTCCTACTGATAAGGCCAGGATGCAGTAAAGGCTACACCCACCTACACGTCACGCTGTCAGTGAATTGGCACTGATTATTGAAGTTAATTCAAAGCACACATGACTGAGTCCGAAGCCAATCCAAGCTTCACGAACGACGCGCTGAAAGTCTGGTTTTTCTCAGCCGTTTAGTTTGGTGCCGTAAAATGACAACAGCAGGACTGAAACAGTGTGACAAAGATAAGCGGAGCATCCGGTTGATGTGCGCACACACACGTAAATGATTTACCTGAAGAACCTGGTTTACTTTCCGAGCCCGTGAGTTCAGTGAAACATCCTTTTGTTCGCTCCCTGCTGCTCTGTCGTCTCCTCGGCACCAACTCTCCTGAAGTTACGAAACGCGCTGCTGCAGCCGCTCCATCTTGGACGTCACCGAGGGCTTTTTATTCTTTCACCGGGAAAAAGAGTTTGTTAGAGGCCAAGGAGTATTTTTCCATGTTGGGAGTAAAGAAAGAAGCGGTACATGAGAAGTGGCAGGAAGCACCCCCTCCCCCCCACACCGCCTGGCCTCAGTATGAGAGGAATGTCCATCCTCCCTCCCCCTCCTTAATGGAAACTGGATGAAAAAGTTTTTGGAACAGGGAAATCCCTCCTTCTCTCTCCTGCGCTCCAGACTGGGCTCTAACAAAGGTCTAACCAGCAGGAAAAAGTTACAAAGCACAACTCTGCGCCCGAAGTGTGTCATCAGACATGATCAGTGTTCGTTTATTAACCTCGCTCACGTGAAAAAGCTGAAGAAGGGGAAGAAGTGACAAAGAGGGCTTTGTTTCCCGGCAGAGCTCTGCTACATTTAAGTGCTGTCGGAATTTCGTGAGAAGGTGCACATACGTTGGTTTTGCTTCACGTCAGTCGGCCCAAATCCACATGCAGTCATTTAGCACCATCAGTTTCAAGCCCTGCCTCGACCCTGTGACGATAATAATGCGTTACTATCAATCTCCTGTATACAGAGGACCAGGATCCCTGTTGCTGTGAGCTAACAGTGCTAACCTCTGCTCCACAGGTCTATGGTGGGTTTCAGGGCTGCTTCATCATGTGATTTTCATCACTTCTTTTCACTTACTGGCATTTTAGCTTTGCCATCTGCCATTCTGCTTCCAGCTCATTTCTGTGAAGTCAGTGAACGGGTGCAGGACTTGTGACCAGAGTGGGCTCTGTGACATCTGCACTGTATTCTTATATAGGTCAGTACATGTAGGCCATCTTCACCAGAAGGTGGCGCTGCTTTATTCAACTCTATTACATTTGAATTAGAGCCCTGGCAGATCTTTTCTTGGACCCATATCACTGTGTTGTAATGGGACAAATGCAACAACACATTCTCTCCCTGCGTCTTGGCTAACACACACACACGTTCACCAACCACAGTCAACATCAGGAGGAATGAATATATTTAGTCAAGTTGATGCTATAAGCCAGGCTACCACAGATTTAGCTTTGCTAATGGGATTAAAAAGAAGCTGGTTAACCAGGGCTCCTCACAGGCTGACCGGATCACACTCATTCAACAGTTATTTCCAATAAACCAGCTTCTGTATATCATACACATATTATATTGAATATTTTCCTACTTATCTTATGAGGAACACTTTTTTTGGTTTACTTTGCTAAACATTTTAAAATGCCCCATACCATGTTATGGAAATTAGACATAAATGAATCTGCACAAACAGGTTGTCAATGTGAGGTTTTAATTTGTCTTTGCAAAGGGGTCAGACAACAACAGTGCATCAGTAGACTGCAATGATTCACAGAAACAAGTTACAGTGCATCCAGAAAGGATTCACGGCGCTTCCTCATATTTTCATGTTACAGCTTAATTCAAAAATTTAATTCATTTCTCACTTCAAAATTCTACACACAAAATGACCAGTGAAAACAAGACTTTGATGTTCTTGCAAATTTATTAAAAATAGCGAACAAAAACATTACGTGACATTCAGATCTGAGCTAAGGTGCTACCTGTTTCCACTGTTCATCTGTCAGATGTGTCTACAACTCGACTGGAGTCCACCTGTGGTAAATTCAGTTTACTGGACATGATCTGGAAAGTACACACCTGTCTCTGTAAGGTCCAAACCATGGACAGGTGTCAGAGCACCAACCAAGCCATGAAGTCCAAAGAATTGTCTGTAGACCTCAGTGACAGGATTGTATCGAGGCACAGGTCTGCAGAAGGGTACGAAGAGATTCTGCAGCATTGAAGGTCCCAATGAGTACAGTGGACTCCATTATCCATAGATGGGAGACATTTGGAGCCACCAGGACTCTACCTGGAGCTGGAGGTGTCCAAAAACCTGATGGTCACTCTGACAGAGCTCCAGTGTTGCTCTGTGGACAGAGAACCTTCCAGAAGTCCAACCATTTCTGCAGCACCAATCAGGCCTGTATGGTAGAGTCATCAGACTGAGCCCACTCCTCAGTAGAAGGTGACGGCTCACCTGGAGTTTCCCAGAAAGCACCTAAAGGATTCTCAGACCACGAGAAGCACAATTCTCTGGTCTGATGAGACAAGGGTTGAACTCTTTGGCCTGAATGCCAAGCATCATGGCACCACTCCTTGTCTGCCAATAAAATCGTTACAGTGAAGCACAGTGGTGGAAGCATCATGCTGTGGGGATGTTTTTCAGCAGAGGGAACTGGGAAACTGATAGAGTAGTCAGGGGCGAGGGAAAGATGAATGCAGTTATGTGTCCAGAGCTCTATGGATCACAAACTGGGACAAAAGTCCATCTTCTAACAGGACAACATTCCTAACCACACAGCCAAGACAACAAATGAGTGTGCTGATGCATGCTCAATCATCCAGGTAAGCAAAAAGTTGATTCTGTTCATCTGGATGTTTTCAGTGGGAGAAACATTTCATCACTCATTCAGGTGACTTCTTCAGGCTCAGCTGACGGCAGGTTTCCCCAACCTTATAAACAGTACAATGCTGTGATTGCAACCACTGCCCAACTCTCTGTGAATGGTACTCATGGCCTTTGATCAATGGTTGTCGATCATGGTCATGACAATTTGCATATTAATGATCCAGAATCTCAGCTGCTGACGATAATTTTCCACAAACTATCCAAGAGATAATACACAATCACAGACATGCAGAATTATAAAGTCTCTGGCCCCAACTCTGGAACCTTTTGAGAATCTCTTAAAAAGATTCTAATTAAATTGGCCCTACTACTACACTCAGTGTGCTTCTATTCTCCCAACTGGGGCTTACTCCAAAATGAAGCAGGTCTTCCAAACATGGGACAACCTCCCAATGTCATTAATAGGCAGAATCCACGCTGTGAACAACATTGTTTCTAAATTCATTTTCTTGTTCCAGAGACTGTCCCTGTTTCTACCAAATATCTTTTAAGAGAAAGTTTTTAAGCAAAGCATTACTTCCTTCCTACGGCATGGTAACATCTCAACAATAAGTAGAGCAGTACTTCAGCAGTGTGTCAATCTGAAGGAAACGGTACCCCAATCCAAGAAGTCTGGATTGGCTCTCTGTTTAAAAGTCCCAACCTCTGATGCTATGGGTCTTTGTGGCAGTACAGAGCTTAAATGGAGCCTGATAGGTGAGGGGATTAGCCCAGTACTGACTGCCTCTGTTATCCAGGTGTCTTCCCTGCCTCCTCTGATAAGAAAAAACGGAGACCTGGGCAGCCTTGCAAGCCTGGTCCTACCAGTCACACCTGTCCTGGCAACTCCCCTCTAGATTGGTGCACTTGATAACTGATTTGGTTACATTTAGTCGCCTGGAAATAACTCTCAAGGGTCTGTTACTATAAAAGGGCTGGAGCAACCTGTAAGAGCCATTTATACTCATGTAAATTTAACCTAATATCCAAGTGTTTCTTTGAACTCAGTCCACTAAGAAATTAGTCACCGGGAACATCCCTAATTATATATACCAGTCAAAAGTTTGGACACAGCCTCTTATTTAATGCTTTTCTTTAATTTTACTGCATCTACATTATATATACATGCTAAAGACATCTAATATATGAAGCAAGATTTATGGAATAATGTAGCAAACAAAAAATTGATAAATAACTCAGCTAACAGGCCTATTTGACGAAATTTGATGAAAACTATATCACATGAGGATCGGCCCAGGAAAGGAAGACCAAGAGTCTCCTCTGCTGCTGAGGATACATTCACCCGAGTCACCAGCCTCAGAAATTACAAGTTAGCAGCAGCTCAGATCAGAGCCCAGATAGGTGCCACACAGAGCTCCAGTAGCAGACACATCTCTACATGTTCAGAGGAGACTGTGTGAATCAGGCCTTTATGGTCAAACAGCTGCTAAGAAATGGTAAATGGCCTGTATCTGTATAGCGCTTTACACATTCAGCCATCCACCCATTCACACACACATTCACACACTGGTGAAAGAAAGAAACCACAACTAAGGAAAAGCAACATTGAAGGCAAACTGACCCAGCATGGCTACCACAGCATCCTGCAGCCACAGGACAGGACAATGAGCCCAAACACACCTCCAGGCTGTGTGAGGGCTGTTTGACCAAGAAGGAGAGTGATGTCTGTGCCAGATGGCCTGGCCTCCACAGTCACCTGACCTAAACCCAGTGGAGATGGTTTGGGATGAGATGGAGCGCAGAGTGAAGGCAAAAAGGCCAACAGGTGCTCAGCATCTCTGGGAACTCCTTCAATTCCACATGTGTTCATTCATAGTTTGGATGCCTTCAGTGAGACTCTAAAACAGTCATGAAACTAAAGAAAAAACATTAAATGTGTCCAAAGTTTTGGTAGTGTACCAGCTGGAGAAGATGTGGAGGGTGAAGGTGACGGTGGTCCCCGTGGTAATCGGAGCACTCGGTGCGGTGACTCCCAAGCTAGGCGAATGGCTCCAGCAGCTCCCAGGAACAACATCGGAGATCTCTGTCCCGAAGAGCGCAGTCCTGGGAACAGCTAAGACACTGCGCAGGACCCTCAAGCTCCCAGGCCTCTGGTAGTCCCGAGCTTGGAGGATAGACGCCCACAGCGGCGAGAGCGGAGTTTTTCCACACACACACAGATATATATATATATATATATATATATATATATATATGAATGAAACAATCTTATTCCCTTAGCATTATCTTTTATTTCACACCTCACAAAGTGAGAGGACCACACATTACAATTTTACATTTATTTTAATGTCCATCATTGTTCTTTGTACATTTAAAGTATTAAGATTTCGAGTTTCAATCAACACAGCTGAAGGTAGATTTTACTGTTAGAAACTCTGTAAGTTAGTTACTCATTTAAATGAGTTACAGCAGTGACAAAAATACATTATAACTATTAGCATCTTTAAGGGTTTAGCATTTTACTCAGGGGAAAGGGTCTTGTGTTAAAATGTAATCATATATTTTTACAATAAACCTTATCATAACATGAAAAACATGAACAGGCAGCACACACTGTGCATCTTCACAGCATCATTGTGGCTAGCTTATGCCCCAGTGCTCAAAGGACGGCGCTGTACTTTGGTGAATCTATCTGAGCATTTATACAACGTACAGACCGACCATAGCGCCGACTGAAAGTATAACTGACATCTCGTGGCCTGTATGTGTCTATCCCACCCACGTGGTTAGTTTCTGCTCAAGAACTCGGTACATACTGTGACAACCATCGCTCTGCTCAGAGCACAAGACGAACATGGCCTTTACTGTCCAGCTCAACTAAAGACAGTTGTTGCAGGACCTTCAGCTTAGCATCGCTCACATTCATCTTCAACTGCTTCATCTTCTGCACGCTAAGTGATCCCCTGCAATGGAAATGGATTCACATTTATAAACTGATTTTCTGGCCTAACAGACCACTCAAAACTCTTTAGACTACAGGCTGCTTGTAATCATACGTTTATACAGTGACAGCCAATCCAGACTCAACATGTAATCAAGCTTTTTCAGAATGAACCAGTTTACTTTTCCATAGCCTCTCACAATAACAGCTGTTTTTCTCCAACCTGTTACTTTTGCCCAGATGTTGCTGCAGCTGCTGGTAGAACGTATTGAGGTCAGTTAGCTTGATGTTGGAGCGTACGCTCGGGGGGAGCGACTCCAGCATGGCTGCAGTCAGTTCCTCACACTCACTGCCTGGGGACACAATGACAGATCAGACATGGATCATTATTATTTTATTCATCACAGGTTGGGAAATTCTTTAACTTGGTCACGGAGGGACAGGGGAGTTGAATATACATGTGATTTGAAACTAACCATCTAAAAGCATTTTATTATTCATTAATCTAACATTTGGTGAATAGAGGAAAACTTTGTAACCACACACAGAGAGGTCTGGAGGACCGGCTCGTTTCATCTGCTGCACAATGCTGTCAAAATGCAAACATCCTGTTTCAGGGTGATGCTGAAGAAATGTTCAAAGAAATCATTCAAACCCTCAAACTACCATGAACTACCAACGCTGAATAGGTGTGCTCATAAATTTTAATAAGTGTTACTTTAGGTTCTGAAGGCTACGAACATTTGACGAAATACCAGTGGCTCACCACAAGTGTACCAAGATGATTTCAAATGATCTTATGAGAGCACTGAGACTCTACAATAATAAAAATCTACAATTTAAAATTGAAGCATTTTAGAAAATCTACATATTCGATTTCAGAGAAACGTTACTACAATTGAAGCTGTGGGGACTAACATCTGCGTTTTGTTCAGTCCATCCAACAGCTGCAAAGACTTTTCAGCCTGAACCAATCAGCAGACGGGCAGAATGTAACTTGAATGTAACAGACTTACTTTGTGGCTGCTCGTGGTGAGAAGCTGCTACAGCTGAACACACCTGGAAGAAAACATGGAGCAGGTAGCAAGGTAGTGAAACAGGAGCTTCTGACCAAAGGTAAAGCACTGATTCATATTCATCTACATTTATTTTTGTACAGAGTAACAGAATTACCAGGGTCAATATTATCGGTTTTTATTGATCCACAGCATAAACCACTGTGATGGGCTTCAGTTCTGTAAAGCTCAAAGGTTGTAACATCAAGTTAAACTGAAGGTCTAATTTACACATGGCAACAAAAACTTCAGCCAGTGGGAACTTCAAATGTATAACTGGAGACCAGAGTCCACGTCAGAAAACCATCAAATGAGATAAAGCTGAGAGACTGGGATCGCTCAGCAGACGTGTGTGAGGCTGTTATTCAGCAAAAAGGATTTCAGTTCCTATGTGCAAACGATGTCCTCGTTCTGTTTAACAGCACAAAAACATTTTTATACCAAAAATTCAATCTTCAGCCGTGTTTCACTAAAAGTATCTGCAGCCGTCTGCTGTGTGTTAAAGTATTAAAGTTATGTAACACTTTGTCTACGTCCACACTAGCCCCAGATAAATTTGAAAACGGCGTTTTCGTCTGAAAACGCGTCCACACTATCGTTTTCATAAAGGTGTGCGTCCAGTCCTGCGCATGTGTGAAGCGCAAGAAGATTCAGCCCGCCTCATTTCTGTCTGCTGTTCATTTACTTTCAGGCTCTTTGAAACGTCACGGCAAAATGTCGAGGAAAAGCACCGAGTTTGTTAAATGGACTGACAATGAGGTGGAGTTGTAGCTGTGAGTAACACAAAAGTACAAAGTTGCAAAAGCGAGTGAGAGTTAAAGAATTTGAAGAAAAGCTCTCTGGAGCACGTGCAGACTGATTAATCTTTAATAGGGCTGTCAAACAAAACAGCTGCTGTGTAACGCCCTCCACTATCTTAGTTTAATTGGTCACATGACTGCATCACGTGACTAACATGTGTCATCGTTTTCAAAAAGGTTCCGGGTTCGCTGTTCACACTGCGACACGAAAACGGCGTTTTCAAATGTATCCGCTTTGGAGAGCGTTTTCAAAACGCTGCGTTTTCCTTGAGCAAAAACGGCGTCTCAGTGTGGACGGGAGGCCAAAACGGAGGAAAAAGATGCGTTTTCAAACGGAAACACATTAGTGCGAACATGGCCTTTGATTCTTTACGATTCCACATTTTCAGGCTCAGAGCATCTTTCTGTCGCTATGTTTAAAAAGAGCAAACAAAGACTGATGTGTTCTGGTGAAGTGACAGTCGCGTTTGTGGCAAAGATTAACAAAAAAGGAAAAAAGAAGAAGCTGCGGGTGGGGAGCAGTGCTATGCTACAACACCACATACTGTGAATATTACAGGTGGACTGGGGGATCACTGGGGGCCACTATCAGGTTTTAAATGTGAAATGAGGAGCCTGGGACTGAACTCAGCACCGAGACCAGCAGGAAATAAACCTAAGAATAATAATGATGATGATGAATGTACACAGTCCAGGTTGGAAGCAGAGACGTTCTGTGGCTCACTGTGAGAGGAGAAGGGCTGGGATTACATCCTTCTTACTCCTTACTGACATGTAAACTCGTGTAATTTATTTAAAATGATACATCGTGGGACACATTCAATGGCAGGTGCTGCTGGCACCACTGTGGATGATGGTGCAGCTACCACTGCTGTACTTAGTTTGACTTTTTCTCTCTTGGCTCCACATCTCTCTACACTAAACTCTGCTCTGCACGGCGCACAGTGAGGAGATGTGATAGGGCAGTAATGAAAATGAACAAAGGGCTTGTCCCGGGCCAGTCCAGCCCTGGCTCCTCCTGTTAAGCTCCCACTGAAGCAAACCAAGTATATGCTTCTAGTCCACTATCAAAGAAGTGCCGTCTAAAGGTGTCGTACTGCTTACCTCGGCTGTGGTGCGACTGACAGCACTTAGCAGTGCTACAGACTCTCGCTCTGACTCGGTCAGTGTCCCAACCTGCAGAGACACCAACAAGGAAACACAGCAGATCCTGAATGGAAGCTTTAAAGAGAATTCAGGAGAAATGTCGATCTGCACGATAACCACAAACTGCAGCAGGATGGAGGTGTGTGCACAAACCCGTGAACAATACACACAATTAATGTGATTAAATGTCATTAGGCCTGCTTTCCACACATGTTATGGATATAACTCCAGTAGCTGCACAGTGTTTGGAGGCAGCTAACTGTGATTAAACCAGTGAAAAGAAAACACCACACCTAGGACACGTCAAAGCGCTCTCTGCAGTCTGTGTGTGTGTGTTCAACTTTGATGCTTTCTTGGGCCAAGCGCAGGTACTCTGGGACAGGAAGACCAGTTTAAACTTTGAATTAGCACTTCAAGTGCTCTCACGCCTTCCTCACTTCATCGCCAAGTTCACCACAACGTATCTTTGCACATTTTCCCTTTGATTAGATGGTTAATCAAATCTGACCTCCCACAGCAGTAGTACTTGTATCAGTGAGCTATGTTAAACAGTCATAAGGTGTCGATCGACCCACCTCCATATCAGTGGTCTGTTCAAAGTGTTGCAGCAGCTCCATGACGCCGCTGAGGTTGTTTCTGATCGAGTCTACAGACTCCTTCTGTGCACTCGTGAGCTCCTTCACCTGCGAGCACAGGGCTGAGTGTTTGGACTTTATAGACTTCAGGTTCTCCAGCACCACTGCCAGGTTGTTCTACAAGCACATGGTCAATCATCAGCCCACAGACTACATGCTCAGGTGTGTACCTGATTTTCTCTTATTGCCTTTCTGCAAACATGAAATGTTCTACCTCATGCATCACTCGTATCACTGAGTGACAAAGTGTTTTTCCCACTGGAAGCGCTGCATCCAGGTGAACTGAATGATAGTTCTGGGATTTCCGTCCCTCTTCTATGTCTTATTACATGTACTGGTTGGTACGGTTATAACTATTAGCATCTTTATGGGTATAGGCCGGTTCATCTTACTTTCACTTTAGTTGGAGTTTGTTCTTCTGTGTATCCTGATGACATCATGTTTTTTTTAACAAAAGACAAATAATACACAACTTCCAAGCACAAAGGCCGCAGTGTTAGCAGCCAGTAATTCACTAAGAGCTCTTTGATTTTCTCTAGATCTGCCTGCAGATGCTGGGAGAAATGTCATCTGTTAGTCACCTCAGCTGGACATCCATTTTCTGCACTGCTGTTGATGAAGTCCAGCTTCAACCGCTTCTCAATGTAATCCAGGTCTGCCTCTGCCTTCAGAAACTGCAAAGACAAAGTGCATCACATTGTGGCACTGAACTTCCTGCACCATGTTCAGATTCTTTGCTGTTTGACTCCACATGCCTGGTGGAATCACACTTACAGCTCATTGCTTTATGTGAACCTCATCATGTTACACTATATGAAGTGCAGCGCCCATGTTCCTGTTCCAGGACAGAGTGTGTACTAGGCAGCAGGACTTTGGCATATCCAGGTAGCTTCAGGATTAAACCGGGGTCTTCTGTACCACTGGGTGGAAATCACCAAGAAACGTTCCAGATCAGAGATCAACAGGTATGAACTCACCACCTACTGACCAATGCATTCTCAGGACAGAGACACAAGGCTGCAAAGGTCTGGACATGTGCAGAGGAGGGACAGTGGATAAAGATGATCTATGGTCCAGCAGTCCCCAGACAACATCAGCCATCAGATCTCCTCACTGTAGGGGGCCAGTGGTTCAAGTTTCTGATTTGATGAGTGATTGAGTGGTTCAGAGAGCAACGTCACTGCTGCTACCCTGACAGCTGTACAGCTGCAGCCACATCGGAGCGAACTTAAGAAGGAAGTCATCTGATTCGTTGTTTAGAGAGCACAAATGTGTAGATTACTCCAGCTTGAGCAGGAGTAAGGATCGATGTGTGCGCGCACACACACACACATTATTATTTTAAATATTGTTCTTGTATTACAAAGTAATATTTGTATTTAGACTTATTTTCAATGGCTGTATTTACATTTGGATTACAGATAAGTAATTATCTGATATCGACTTTATTCCAGCTGTGAGGTAAATAAAGTGCATCTTTTCTTTAATGCATTTATTGAAGGTGTGTAAACACAGAGGTGGTCCTTGCAGTTTTCAGATGCTTTGACAATACTATTGCACTACTAGTTGTCTGATACAGTAGTGCAATGAAGTCAGAGCATCTGCCAACAGCTCGAGGTTCACACACGGTAAACTTTGCACTAGTCCCAGGATTGCACAACCTGTACAGATGGTCAGCAGCGCAGACAGAGAGTTCAGCTACAGGCTGCACATCCTCCCATTTCCCTTCTGCAATAAGAGTTACGGGGAAGTAAGCACGCTTGGCTTTGGCACCGTGAGACTTGATGCACCGAGCCATGTGCAGGAGACAGCTGGTGTTTGAGACGGTCTCGAAAAACAAACAATCTGTGAATAAAAGTCCTAAAACAACAGAGCGATGCTACACTTGGTCCCGCTGCGGACTGCTTGCTCCGAGTTGCTCTGTGACGTTCGAGTGGCGGCGATGTTGAAACTAGCCGAGCTCCTTCGCGGTCCTGCGGTATTTGATGGGCCTGACTTTGGATTGTTTCTTAGCAGAGAACCGTGAGTCGCCTGCTGTGAGCGGCACACCGTGTACAAAGCTACGATCAATAGCGGTTCAACAGCCAAAAGATACAGTCGGGAAAAGGAGTTTGACGCTGTGCTTACCATCGCCTCAAGCTTTTCAACTGTTGTCTCCATGTTGAACAGTTTTCAGCCTGAACGTGGGCGCTGTGATTGGCCAGCTGTCAGGAAGGAAGAAAGCTGATTGGACGTGTATCCGAGCCGAGAGCTGTGCGCCATATTACTCCCAGTCTGTTTCTGTGTTTGGCGCCCCCCTCTGGCTTGGAGTGAGATGAGTCCTGCTGAAACATCTTAGGATCTTCCTGATAGTGATGGGATTCCGGCTCTTTTTAGAGAACCGGCTCTTTCAGCTCGACTCAATAAAAGGACCCGATACTTTCGGCACCTAACCGACTCTTTAGGTTGTTTTGTTTCTTTAGTTAATTTATTATTAACAACAATATAAAATTATGCACAAAAGGAATTACTAATGTAAAAAAAAAGAAAGTGGCTTTATTTATATATGTTTATATATAAATATATACGGTGGCCCCTAGAGACAAACAGTGTTGGGAAGGTTACTTTTAAAATGTATTCCATTACAGAATACAGAATACATGCCCCAAAATGTATTCTGTAACGTATTCCGTTACGTTACTCAATGACAGTAACGTATTCTGAATACTTTGGATTACTTAATATATTATCATGCTTTTTACAACAACATGAATGTACTATTGCTGTGTGATTTATTACTGTTACTGAAGGTCCGCGACTCCAAACTGTAGTAAAGGGACCTCTGACTAATACGGCGGGGTCCCTGTTGGCTCGTAGCCGAAAAATAGCTTTACTTTGTTGTGTGGGTCAACTTTTCTTGCGAGAGACAGAGAGAGGCGTTGAAAGACTGCTCCAACGGAACTTATTGTTTCGGAGGAAAACACGAACACAGTGTACAGTCGAGTCTTAATAGCTTACTTACAACTGGGCTCGTCAGGCACTCTTCTTGGCTGAAGTGGTTATTATTGTATTTACATGCTTCCAGCTCCCGTTTTTGCTCGATGACAACTCGTACCTTTCCACTCCCCTTTTTCTCCCTCCTCGCGCTCACAGACACATAACGTGTATGGCAGTCCATTCTCCCTGCAGCACGGACTACACTGCCCATGATGCTACATTCTTTAGAGCTATGCTTGTAGCATTCTGCCTGTTAGCTTAGCACAACAACAACAACAACAACAAAAAGGCGCTCTCTCACCCAGGAAACACACAGTCGCAGAGAGAGAGAGCGTCGCCCTGTAACCATGGCAACCGTAACGCTGCCGCCTGGAACAACAGAACGTAGCTGTCAAACAAAACCTAAACAGTCCTGACCCGCGACCGAAATGAAACAGGAAAGTACCGCAGTGTAATCCATTTATTTCAACAAAGTAACTGTATTCTAAATACCACCTTTTTAAACGGTAACTGTAACGGAATACAGTTACTCATATTTTGTATTTTAAATACGTAACGGCGGTACATGTATTCCGTTACTCCCCAACACTGGAGACAAAGCACGTACAAACTCTAAAAAGCATGTAAAAACTCCAAAACACATTTCTAGCGTTAACTGAACTTCCAAAACAGAGCTACCTAGATCACTTAAATTACACATTGAAAGCATATGTGTATTGTTTGTATATTTATACACCAGCACTCATATATATTCAAACAATTCAAAAAAAAAAGTTCATTTACCTGTTACTACCACACACCAAATCCAGTCGTTGGTACTTGCTGGCTTGTGTAGCCACTAGGTAACAAAAGCTCAACACTGCGCCTAGCATCCTGGAGAACTTCTGTTGTCTTTTGTGCGTGTTTTGGAGTTTTTACGTGTTTTGGAGTTTGTACGTGCGTCTGAGTTTTTACGTGTCTTGGAGGTTTTTTTTGATTGATTGATTGAATCTTTATTTTGAACATGTTGAAAAAGTACAACAAAATAGAATTAAAAGAGACAAATGAACAAAGCAAAACAAAAGGAAAACGAGCAACCACAACTCCAAATAACGTTCATGTTCAAAAAGGAGCAGGAAGAAGCATAAGCTTATTTAATCCCACCCCTTTTCCACTATCTAGTATCAATAGACTACAGAAATACCTCCTTGCAATTACATTATATGATATGTGTAATTTTTTTTAAATATATATATATATATATATATATGTTTCTATCTATCCATACATACGTATATACACATACGCACATATACACATTTTCAATAACCCCATTAACACCTCAAGGATACACAACCTACAAATATATATATATATACCCATACCAACATACCCGTGCACCCGCACACACGAAAATATTAGACAAGAACACCCTATCAAATCTCTACCTTTTCCCTGTACCCTGTAAAAACCATATCCTTAAACCGCTTTTTAAACTGTGCCATGCTCGGACTTTGCTTCATATCTTTACTTAGTCTGTTCTACAGCTTCACTCCACACACAGAGATGCAAAAACTTTTTAATGTTGTACGGATACGAGGATGTTTTAAATTTAATTCCCCCCTCAAATTGTATCCCCGTTCCCTTTTAGAAAACATTTTTAGAATATTGTCAGGAAGCAGGTTATTTATTGCTTTATATATAATTTGTGCAGTGAGAAAATGAACCAGATCTGTGAATTTTAGAATTTTTGATTTTAAGAATAGTGGATTTGTATGATCTCTGTAACCAGTTTTATGGATTATCCTTATGGCCCTTTTTTGTAATATAAAGATGGATGATAGCGAACATTTGTAAGTATTGCCCCAAACCTCTGCACAGTAATTCAAATACGGTGCAATCAGGGAACAGTAGAGAATGTGGAGTGATTTGTGGTCCAGAATGTGTTTTACTTTACTCAAGATTGAGACACTTCTTGAAATTTTGTTATGTATATGATTTATATGAGACTTCCAGTTTAATTTATCATCTATAACCACTTTGGCTTGTTCCGGTGTTCCATTGAGTTTAATGAATACTTTGCAGTTGGTGGTCCATGTATTTTGAATTTTTCCCTGTTTCTTCAAGTAACGTGCTTTCCTGGCAATGTCCGCATTTCTTTTTATCAGATGTTCGTTCATGAAGACATCGGATCCTTTCAGTTTCTTTCCTTGTTTTAACAGTGCTGTTTTCTGTTTGCAAATCTCACAATGATGGCTGGTTTGTCACTGTCATTTTTTCGGGGTAGAGGGTGGCAAGCCTCAATGTTGTTATAATCCACTTCCACACCTTTGGACCGTAGAAAGGTAACCACTTGATGCTCCGTGGAGTTGACATCTTCCTCTCCTGGCCCTCCTACATTGTCAGCGGCGACCGCCCGGGCGTATGACCGGGGTTTGATGCGAAGCCCCGTGATGATAACATCATTCATCCGGGTGTACTGCTCCAAATTCGCCACTCTGTTCTCCAGGTACGCCAGCCGCCGATCCTTCTCGGCGTTCTGGATGCGGAGAGCCTTAACTTCCTCGACCAGGTCCAGGATGGCTTTCTGCTGCAGTTTGACAGTAGAAATCTCCTCTGTCATAAACTCCAGCGACTTCTTAATATCGTCACCTTCCTCGGCTGACAGAACTTTTTTCGGGCCCATGCTGAGAGACACTCTTGTAGCGTTGCCGTGACGACCGGCTAGCTAGTTGATGCTAGCGTCCTTCCTCTCTCTCACCGCTACGGTTCAAAAACATCAACTTCTGAGTTTTCGAGAGGTCGCAAATGACGAGCCACCACTTCTGGACGGTTTCCCACACATGCTCTCAAAGATTAGTATCCACGGAGAGCTGCCGTTTTCAGGAGATATGTTAAGTTTGCCAACGTTTCTGCTCAGAGAACCTGTTGCTGACAGCTCGGTGTGTCACTTCCGTGCTTCGGGATTTGTACGTGCTTCGGAGTTTGTACGTGTTTTGGAGTTTGTACGTGCTTCAGGGTTTGTACGTGCTTCAGAGTTCGGACATGTTTTGGAGTTTGTATGTGCTTTGTCTCTAGTGGCCACCGTAAATATACTTTTATTTATTCACTCCACATAAAATGTAATAAATAAATCATATAATATAAAAACCAACTATTCACATTTCAGCTTTTATCTATTTAAATTTTCAGTTTTTTCCTTTTAAACAAATTTAAAGTGAAACAACACAAAACACTGCAAACCACAACACAATTAAATATAAATTAAAATATGAAAACAAAAAGAAGATGCATATTCTCTGTCATATGGGCCTGCATGAATAAATTTTCTGTATCCTTTATCATCCGCAACTGAAAATAGTTGTGGATGATTACTATACCTTTCTAATGTGACGTTGTTGTCCCTGGCTCTCTTTCTCTGTCTCTCCCTCCCGCTCTGTTCCTGTGCTACTGAGAGTGTAACTACTGCCCCTCCCCCCTCTTCCCAGCGCAAGCACAAGGCTCGAGTGCGGAGTGAAGCGGAAAAAAGTGCAAGAGAGAGAGAGTGAGAGAAAGAAAAAAGAAAACCCACGGCTCGCGATAAGGAGCCGGCTCGCGTTGTTCACGTCAAAGAACAGTAAATTTACGCTACGGTAGGATGTTTTGACAAGGTAGGACGTTTTGTCAGAACACCGGCTCTAAGAGCCATTTCGTTCGCGACCGACACATCACTACTTCCCGAGAGTTACAGACACGTCGAACCGACCCCATCTCTCATTTCTCTTTCTCGCATTATATTAAATAAATAACCTGGTGCGTTATGTTCTTCTTTCCATAATCTTCACATTTTCAGGTATTATGCCTTCCAGTCATGTAGATAGCAAACATTTTGAATTTACACCTTTTCGCACCGCTTTGTTTGGCCTGTGAGAGGAAGCCAAAGCACCCAGAGAGAACAAACACAGACACGGGAGAACACAGCCGGGTCAGATGGAGGATTCAAATTCAGGGCGCTCCTCCCGCCAGGCAACGGAGCAAACCACTGTTCCGCTGTATTGCACAGGGTATGTTATATTATGTGGAAAATCAAAACTAAACACATTTAAAAATGAGATGTTGGTGTAGGACATAGCTGAATCAGATATGGTTGTTAGGGCCAA
This sequence comes from Simochromis diagramma, assembly GCF_900408965.1. Classification (NCBI taxonomy): domain Eukaryota; kingdom Metazoa; phylum Chordata; class Actinopteri; order Cichliformes; family Cichlidae; genus Simochromis; species Simochromis diagramma. The sequence continues at coordinate 28,473 of NW_024386778.1, read as the reverse complement.
GAAAAATGGCACGGGTATCGCCATCTGGTGGCCTCCAGACAGAATGCAGGTTTTTAGCTGCTGCATCGACTTCATTTCATTGACTTGAAGCCATGCTAATGTTTGATACCGTCTACTAGTGATGGCCAAATGAAGCTTTCTGAAGCACTGAAGTTTGTATAGCGATTGAAAATGTGACGTCATTCAGGGGTAAAACCGCAAAGAATTCTGGGAACTCGTGGCAAGAGGTACTAGCACACGCAGGCTTTCAGTAGAGATTGAAAATGTGACGTCATTCAGGGGTAAAACCGCAAAGGATTATGGGAACTCGTGGCAAGAGGTACTAGCTCACGCAGGCTTTCAATTGAAATTACATTACACAGCGATAAAAAGAAACACAAAAAATGGCAAGAAGCTGTTGTATTATTAACTGCAATAGCCGGTCGCATGACAGCCACGGGAAGCCGACGGGTAAAGAGATCGGTTGTTATCGGATTACGTCGTTGAAGAGAAATTGTTCGAGCCATGTTTCCGAAGTAACAAAGAGGTGATGGATGGCCTGGATTGCAGCCATTCAAAGACCAAATATAACGTCCCAGAACACTCCAGCTCACATGTTAGTCTGCTCCAAGCATTCCCACAAAGGTCAGTCTTCTGTTGTAGTTAATACGTCATTTTTCATAACATAATTGGTAATATAGGTTACAAGCAAGTCTGGCGCTGAACAGAAATTGTCGCGCTATGCTCCTTTGTTTATTGTGCATAAATAGTGAATTGTCCTGACACGATATTGCGTTTCGCTTCTGTTATTACCATGGTACATTGACAAAAACATATACGTTTATTCACAGGATAAAACAGTTTTTTTGTATCACTAATTGCCCAGTACGATTACAGCATACAATATTATTGTCACTGCTACATTTCTGTAATGCGAATCAGAAATTATTTCCACTACTAATTAACGGTTAACGAATGTGTATTTATGAAGACGATTTGTGAGACTGGTAAACTTATGATACGTACAATGGTCTTTCGTTCTACACGGTGCATTTCAAGGTCCTGTACCCATCCGTTGGTAAACTGTACCTGGTCTTGTTGCAGTGACCTGAAGTTACTAAAAACTTCATGAGTGTATGCACTCACTCCAAGAACCGTATAATTATAAATATGAGCGTGGTGAAAGTTGGGCAGCACGCTGACGTATTTTGTCCACTCTGTGTGCTCGTAAGGGTCTAACCCTTTCACTCCTTTGATTTTTTTCCTTGTATCTTTTCTTTGACTTTTCATCAAGTCTGTCTTTGTAGGGACCGGCATTGTTGTCCTTCGTTTTGTACATTCCTTTTTTGGGGGGCAAAGAAAAAAACAAGAATTTATTGGAACCGGAGAATGAACGTTTTGTGGTGCTGCAAATGCTTGCATTTGATGCGGTACTTGGATTGTTTTGCCACGAGTTCCCGGCATGCAATGCGCGAAAGTCACGTGGTCTGTCAATCTCAATCCGGTTGTTCAGTCTGACGTCACTAGCCGTGTCTGGACCTAAACTCCGCTGCAGGTCCATATATCAAACGATCACTATGGCATTACTGAGAGTTGAAAAACTGTCTAAAGTCTTTCATCTTTAATAAAATGATCAGCGTTCTGCTCTACCAGGTGTAACATGACATTTAACGGAGTTAGAAGTTAGCAGGGAGTTAGCTCGCTAGCTTCTATCTAAATACAATATAGCATGTCCTGACTGCGGAGTTTTGGAAACAAATTAAAGCGTACAGCTCTGTTATCACTTCCAGCATAAATGAAGACAGAAAACTAAACAGCAGTGACGTTTGTAGGGTTACTGAAGTTTGGCTAGCTGGTATATAATGATGTGCTACGTGACCGCTAGCGACACAGCTATGTTAGCATAATATAAACAAGCTAACTTTTTTTCCACTCGATAAAAGTTAACGTGAGTGTTCTCGGTGGTCAGGAACAAATGTAATCGCATGGCAGGATGCTGTAAAAGGACCAAACTTCAGCCAGGAGAACAACTGAGATAATCCATCCACAATACGAGGTTAGTCATTCATATACTGCTGCATTAGCTGGGCTGTAGTTACATCCTAAAGTTTTAAAAACTGATCTTAAATAAATGATTACCGGTAATAAAAGCCGAGGGAGGTCAACAGTGATCACTGACTGTTTTAGGAGCTTTTTGAGATTAAATAGAAGAAAATACATAACATTAAACATGTTAACAACACAAAAGCCATATTAAACGCAGACTACTTTAGACCCGGAAGTAGGATTCGTCACGTCATCACTGAACAATCGGATAGAAAAACGGTTCATTACTCGAAGCTTTTCAACACAGTCCTCTCTGGTGACATCTGGTGGCCAAATATATGAAGAGCAGCTTGAATCCACAAAATAAAACCAACTGCCTCATTATGATTGCCCACTCGACAGAGTGGAGTTCTGCCTGATATTGGGCCACCGTTGTGTTGCTTTAAACGTGTATTTTTGGGGGTGAAAAAAATGTTGTTTATTTCTTTAATAAATAATTTTGACCAGTAAACTTTCCTTGTTTAAACATGCACCATGGTTTGGTCTTTCTTTGCTTGTGACTTCTTGATGTTGGTAAATACAATAATTGAAAAAATACCATGCTACATATAATATACATATAATAATGTACAACACATTTTGGAGTATATTTCTGCTGTGAGGTCCCGCCTCCTTGTACTTATGCAATTAACCGGGTTCCGATCCGGACGAGGCTGCAGCGACCAGATCTTCACCCTACGTCGATTCACGGAGGAACGGATCAGATGCGGACGCCGGACAGCCATCATCTTTATTGATTTCAAGTCTGCGTTTGATTGCATCGACCGGCCGGCCTTGTGGAGGGCTTTGGCAGCCGAACACATACCCGTGAAGATCATCGAGCTACTACAAACCGCCTACGATGGCTCGACCAGCCAGGTACATATTCATGACCAAGTGTCCGAAGAATTCCCCATCAGGACAGGGGTCCGGCAGGGCGATGTGGTGTCACCGCTGTTGTTCAACATCGTCATCGATGCGATAATGCGCAAAGCATTCGAGGGCCGCCGCGGAGTCCAAGCCTCAACCGATCGATTTATCACCGATTTAATGTTCGCTGACGATAGTGCTATTTTTGCCGAAGACGACACCGAGGCAACTCACATCCTCTATGACATCGCCCGGCACTCCAAACCGTACGGCCTCAAGGTTAACGCCAAGAAGACCAAAGTCCTGACCACTGACGGCTCACCAGCGATCGTCCACCTCGACGGTGTGCAGATCAAACAAGTCCAACAATTTAAATATCTGGGGTCCCTCGTCGAGGAGAAGAAAGTGGCATCATCAGTAGAGATAAGCTCCAGAATTGGGCAGGCGGCGGCAGCATTCGCTTCCCTGCGCTGGTGCGTCTGGAAGCAGAACAACATCTCATTGGCGACAAAGATCCGAAGACATGGATGAAACAAATCCAGGATGATTTGAAGGCCCTTCGACTTGACCTCGAGCAGGCAAGAACCATCGCCTTAGATCGTGGAAGATAATCGTTGGTCAAGCAAGAGAACCTGCGGCACCTACAGCAGCGTACTGGTTGCGCGGCAGACCACCGCCGCTGGTCGCCCGCTAAGGACAAGAAGAGAGAAGAAGAAGTTTTTGAAAAAAATTTACTTTTAAAGTACCTTTTTTGCACGATACTTTTTACTTTTACTTGAGTACATTTATGAAGAAGAAACGGTACTTTTACTCCGCTACATTTGCAAAATTCGACTCGTTACTTAAAAAAAAAAATAGTTTAACACATTAGCATGCCGCCAGTTGAGTTTCCGGTAACTTTTTTACCCATCAGATGAGAAGAAACATGAAAGCATGGCAGAGTCTACGCTCGAGCTGAAGAGGATGAACAGCATTTTCCTCACATACAAAGAATGTTTCGCTTAAAAGCAGCACAAAAGAACAGCTATGTCTTCAGCGAGAGCCAAAACAACAACTTTTCAGCGTGAAAAAACTCAGCTCGTGTAACCTCAGGAAACGGTAAGTTTTCCCTAAATATCTTTTTAGCTGTGGTTAGCTGGATGTCAGTCTTATGTTACAGACGCTGTGTCGAGCTCGAGCTGCGAGTCATATTTTCGGCGCTACGTTGTAGTGAGATAAGTTTGTGGGTGTTTTGTGCAGCTTCAGCTGTCTTTTTAACTGCTCACTGGTTAGCTAGCGTGAGCTATAAGCTAACAGCTAGCCTGTTTAAACAAGCTAGAGTTCCACGCACATGCAAACAGCTCGTCTCTACTGATTTAACTGTTAAAACAGAGGCAATACTGCAGGTGACAGGGTTTATTATGTGAAACAGCAGCTTGTTTAGTTTAAACAGTCTGCATTAAGCTGGGCAAACACTGCGATTTTTTTCAGTCACGTTATTCCGCTCCTGCTCAAACTGTACAATTGAATTGCAGGGGTTAGAAGTTCATAGGTCACGATGCAGGGCCTGATGCTCTGATGCGACCTGAGTGCTCAAACTGTGCGTCCATAACATGAAGCTTATCATACAAAATCTGTCCCTCGCTCTCCCTCTCTGTCTTTTACTCTCTCACACACACACACACACACCATCAACTTTGCTAAATTACTAATAAAAAACATTAACCAGGCAGCTGTGATTGAGCAGGAATGTCCATCCATCTCTTTTCATGGTTGTTGTAGTCGTGATAATTTTGTGAGGCCACATTGAAAAGCCTCGGATACGGAAGCGTAGAGCTGCCACCCAGGCAAAAGAAAAATAGAAAAGTGAAAAGTATATTGTTCTAACAATATACTTTTCATGTTTGTACAATATACCTTTCACATTTGAACAATATAATATCACGTTATTACAATATACATAATTATCATGTTTGTACAATATAAATATTATATTGTACAAACATGAAAAATATATTGTTAGAAAAATATACTTTTCACGTTATAACGTGATATAGCTCTATTTTTCTTTTGCCTGGGTGGCAGCTCTACGCTTACGTACTTGGATGAGCTTGCCTCATCCTACAAGTTGTGCCTCCATCTCTTGTGTCCAGATCACACGCTGCACTGGCGTGCTGCTCCACCTTTTCTCTTTCATTTCTGTGTTTGTGCGTGCGCAGTGTGAGAGGCTGCGTTGAGGGGCAACAGGATTTCAAACAGGTTTGATTATCTTGCGACCATACGATTGATGATTGGGAGCTGGTCGTGAGGTGTTAACTGCTTTTCATTACCCCATGCATACTACACGATGCACACATGATTAAGGCAAAACACGGCAGATCCCCAAAACGGTTGCGCGACTGAAAAATCGGCTCAAAATGGGCCAAAAATCGCACAGTGTATGGCCAGCTTTTGGAGGCTAGCTCCAAACAAACATCTGCAGCTTGGCAGTGTATACAGCACTATAATGACCAGACCTGATTCTTTTGCAAACCTTACATCTTTCCACAGGTCTCCACTTCATCAGACATCACCTAGACTCAGAGCTGGATGAGGCCAGCACAAACAGAAGCCTAACCGACTAAGATGATGGATCCATGGGGTCAGGAAAGGCAGAAGCAGGGGAGCTGGAGAGGTACCTTTCATGTCCATTCACTGGAGGTGTGGATCTATTGCATGGCGTTCCTCACATCAAGAAGCTGTCGATCAAAGTCAATACAGCTCTTCCTGCATCTGGAGCTTGTGAAGGACTTCTCAGTCATGCAGGACTCCTGTTCACTGCTAAACAGTCACAGCTTCACACAAAGAACCTTGAGAGCAAACTGCTGCTGAAGCTTAACCATCACCTCACTGAGTCAAGAAATGGCACATTTTTGCTAAACATGCAGAAATAAATGCACACCCATACAACTTATGGTAAACTGAGCTGCCTTGTATGAACATATGTTGAAGATGCCTCGTTCTAATGTTTTCTCTGAGGCTGCTGTGCCATTTGGAGCAAAAATTAATATAAAGTTTACAGCATATCTTGTCACTGGAAATTGTTTGCGCTGTTTATATATTTATATTATTTACTGTAGATATTAGTGAAAAAAGCTTTGTTGTGAAAAACTGAAATCTGGAAATTAGAATTGTTGTGCCTTATTTTGTTGATGTTTTTACATATATTCCTTTTGAAAATGGTAAAATTTGTATATTTATTTATTTTTGTTTGTCTGATAACATTTATTTAAAAAAATAAACAGTTAAATAAACAGTTACTCGCTACTTGAGTAGTCTTTTTGCCAAGTACTTTTTTACTCTTACTTGAGTAACTTTTTTGACGACTACTTTTCACTTTTACTTGAGTAATAATATTTTAAAGTAATGCTACTCTTACTTGAGTACAATTTTTGGATACTCGACCCACCTCTGGCTGCAGCGTACTGTACTACGTGTTCATTATAAAACATTTCTCCCTGGGATTACATACTTGAACTGTGATTAATATTTATTGTAAAAAAATTACAAAAAAACGCACCGAATTAATCATATTTCAGTAACAGACATGATGTATAGACCACGCTATGTCAGAGGTCTCAAAACTGTTATATTGATGTTATCTGCACATTTAATGAACACCTACCTGTCTGTAGTCTCATTCATGAACATTATTAGCTGTCTTCTAACATTGGATTTACACATCCACACAACAGGTTAGATATTAAAATGATTTTCTTTGTTTTCATGGACTTCCAAAGGTTTTGTATTTTTGGAAGCGACTTGAAACAAGTCTTCAGGATATTCACAACATCCTGGGACACTAAGCATCTACTTCTTGTGGGAAACACATTTTTCCTCATTAATATAGAGAAAGAACACAGCAACAATGGGAGAGAGTTGGTAAAAATGAACGACATTCACAGGTGGTGTACAAACAGCTGTGAGTGAAGGACGTAAAGAGGAAATGCTCAGTGATTGGTAGGAAGTCCACGGCAGTCTGAGACTACAGTAGTGTAACTAAGGGGAGGTTCAGGGTCACCTGTTCTAGACCTTACTATAGGATTGATCAAAATCAACAACCAATGATCAATGGCCATGAGTCCCATTCACAGAGAGTTGGGGAATGGCGGCAATCACAGCATTGTAAGATGGTGACAGATGTACCGTTAGGCCCCCTCCTCCATTCAGAGATGGTCTCTCCTGATGACTCCCAGTTTGTGCTCCAGTGGATGATGAGAGTTAAACCTTAAATACTGATCCGTATGTGTAGATTTACGGTAAACGTCAGCTTTTAGATGTCCCCCATTACTGATGGAAATCTCACAGTCTAAGAAGGCTAACCTGCCACTGTTCATATCCTCCCTGGTGAATCTGATGTGTCGGTCCACCGAGTTAATGTGAGTAGGGGGTGGCTGTAACTCAGGCGGTAGAGCATCTACTGATCGGAAGGTTGGTGGTTCGATTCCTGGCTTCCCTAGTCTGCATGCCAAATATCCTTGGGCAAGATACTAACCCCATCCATCGGAGTATGAGTGTGTGTGAATGTTACTTAGAAAGCACTTAGAAAAATGTGCTTGTGCGAATGGGTGTGAATGGGTGAATGCACAAGTTGTGTAAAGCGCTTTGAATGCTCAGAGGAGTAGAAAAGCGCTATATAAGAACCAGTCCATTTACCATATACCATTACAATCCGTGAAATGTGGAACGTCCTGAGATTTGATTTTCACCCAGGTGTCATCCACATATCTGAACCAATGGCTTGGTGGTGTTCCAGGGTAGGATAGCAAAGCCCTCTTTTCCACTTCTTCCATGTACAAGTTGGCCACGATGGATGAAACTGGGGAGCCCATGGCACACCCATGTTTCTGCCTGTGGAACTGACCCTTATATGTGAAGTAGGTGGAATGAAGACACAGTTCAAACACACTTGGTCGGTGCTGAGAGCGGTCCTGTTGCTGAGGTTGGGGTCATCCTGTCATCTCTTACGGACCACCTTCAGTGAAGACAGATGTGAAGCCTGATCTTGAAAGTTGAGCAGATGTCTGTCTCCTGAGTCTGATCTGGGAGCTGCTTCCACAGGAGGTGGGTACTGTAACAGGCCTTTTAGAAAACGCCAGCTACCACCAATCCTGTGGCAGAGGTTTACTGGAACCACACGCTCTTAAAAATACGATGCACTCACATCATCACACACGACTCTGTATATTCTGTCAGTGCAAGAGTGGAGCTCCCAACTCTCTTTCATGGTTGTTATACACTCAGGGAATTCTTTCTGGATAATGAGGTTTATGTCTGTTATAAATTACATTATTTAATGTAATAACAATTCATATTTTAAACATTTTTTGTGCAACATTATTACTGCCATTATGCTATTATTACAAAACACTATCATCACATGTTCTCATTGTTCACCTGGTGAGGCTCAAAGCGCTCCCAGCTGGAGTCCAACCGGAACGCTGTCTGATAGAGGGAATGATTTAAAAATGTTGATACTGTTTTGTCAGGAAAGAACTATCGACCACACACAAAGCAACGTAGTTACTACACAAACAAAATTTATGTGGCCATATGGGAGACATTTGAATCTGAAGGTGCTTCAGACACAAAGGAAAAATACACTTCTTCACCTTCAGCAGGGATATTTACACAAACTGTTGATTTTGAATTTGGAAAATACAGGATTTGTTTGTTTTGTACCGATGAACTAATATTAGAAACAGTTATTCTACAATGCTTTATGTTACAAAGCAAGTCTCATAATAAGAAATGTCAAATATGAACAAAACAGGAAGCAGATTCTAGTTTTAAGGGCAAACTATATGAAAAAAGTTGTTCCTGTACAGATAATTGTAAGAGCAGTCGTGGCTTTGTGTTGGTGTGAGATAAAGGAACAGTTTAAGACTAATATTTCTGTTTGTCACTATGCAGAACAGTTAGCGCGGATCTTTCACTATACTGTCACTCAATGACTTTATTATCAGCTGTGTGAGTCTGCAGCACAGGAAGTTCCAGCTTCTCACACTCGGTCATCTTCAGGGTTAAGTACTGGGCCACCTCGTTGGGATCGGTGAACAGTGGAGCCGGAACATTCTGAAGAGGAGGACACAACGAATCAAACTGAAGAACTAATCTGGAGTCAAAATAAAAACCACATATTAAAGTAAAAATAGATCTGAATATTCATATTTATATAAAAAAACAACAAATAATAATGTACAGTGGGGCAAAAAAGTATTTAGTCAGCCACCGATTGTGCAAGTTCCCCCACCTAAAATGATGACAGAGGTCAGTAATTTGCACCAGAGGTACACTTCAACTGTGAGAGACAGAATGTGAAAAAAAAATCCATGAATCCACATGGTAGGATTTGTAAAGAATTTATTCGTAAATCAGGGTGGAAAATAAGTATTTGGTCAATAACAAAAATACAACTCAATACTTTGTAACATAACCTTTGTTGGCAATAACAGAGGTCAAACGTTTACTATAGGTCTTTACCAGGTTTGCACACACAGTAGCTGGTATTTTGGCCCATTCCTCCATGCAGATCTTCTCGAGAGCAGTGATGTTTTGGGGCTGTCGCCGAGCAACACGGACTTTCAACTCCCGCCACAGATTTTCTATGGGGTTGAGGTCTGGAGACTGGCTAGGCCACTCCAGGACTTTCAAATGCTTCTTACGGAGCCACTCCTTTGTTGCCCGGGCGGTGTGTTTTGGATCATTGTCATGTTGGAAGACCCAGCCTCGTTTCATCTTCAAAGTTCTCACTGATGGAAGGAGGTTTTGGCTCAAAATCTCACGATACATGGCCCCATTCATTCTGTCCTTAACACGGATCAGTCGTCCTGTCCCCTTGGCAGAAAAACAGCCCCATAGCATGTTTCCACCCCCATGCTTCACAGTAGGTATGGTGTTCTTGGGATGCAACTCAGTATTCTTCTTCCTCCAAACACGACGAGTTGAGTTTATACCAAAAAGTTCTACTTTGGTTTCATCTGACCACATGACATTCTCCCAATCCTCTGCTGTATCATCCATGTGCTCTCTGGCAAACTTCAGACGGGCCTGGACATGCACTGGCTTCAGCAGCGGAACACGTCTGGCACTGCGGGATTTGATTCCCTGCCGTTGTAGTGTGTTACTGATGGTGACCTTTGTTACTTTGGTCCCAGCTCTCTGCAGGTCATTCACCAGGTCCCCCCGTGTGGTTCTGGGATCTTTGCTCACCATTCTCATGATCATTTTGACCCCACGGGATGAGATCTTGCGTGGAGCCCCAGATCGAGGGAGATTATCAGTGGTCTTGTATGTCTTCCATTTTCTGATGATTGCTCCCACAGTTGATTTTTTCACACCAAGCTGCTTGCCTATTGTAGATTCACTCTTCCCAGTCTGGTGCAGGTCTACAATACTTTTCCTGGTGTCCCTCGAAAGCTCTTTGGTCTTGGCCATGGCGGAGTTTGGAGTCTGACTGTTTGAGGCTGTGGACAGGTGTCTTTTATACAGATGATGAGTTCAAACAGGTGCCATTCATACAGGTAACGAGTGGGGGACAGAAAAGCGTCTTACAGAAGACGTTACAGGTCTGTGAGAGCCAGAGATTTTCCTTGTTTGAGGTGACCAAATACTTATTTTCCACCCTGATTTACGAATAAATTCTTTACAAATCCTACCATGTGAATTCATGGATTTTTTTTTCACATTCTGTCTCTCACAGTTGAAGTGTACCTCTGGTGCAAATTACTGACCTCTGTCATCATTTTAAGTGGGGGAACTTGCACAATCGGTGGCTGACTAAATACTTTTTTGCCCCACTGTATGTACTTCAGAATCACCCATGACAAACAAAAATCCTAAATGCTGTATAAACAGCATCATGAACGTGTGATGGTGCAGCACAGTCAGCATGTCAGTGTGAGCAGTCCTGGTGCTGCTTCAGACAACACGAGTACACTGAGCTCACCACAGCTCCCAGCTTCCTCTGCAAACACACTGCTAACATGCTGGGGTTCTTCTGCACACTGACATCTCGTCCCAGGACGGGCACAGGCAGCTGTCTGACGCTGGTTTCATTATTATTGTTGTTGTTGTTGTTGTTATACAGTTTTAGTACATTTCCATCGTCACCCTTAGCCCTCTACAACATGAATTTAACTGTTTTGTTGTGATTTTTTTTTTTTTAGAATTAAATATTTCATCCTACATTTTGATAGCTTGGAGCGTCCTCTACTGATACATCAGCCAACAAGTATCCACAGGTAAGCCAGCGGTCTGAGAGCGACGTGCTGTCAGGATAATAACTGAGGTGTTGAGGATGTGGCTGAACAGACTTTGAACATGAGAAGGATTTTAAATTCAAGTCTGAATTTATCAGGGAGCCACTGAAGAGAAGCTAATAATCTCTTTGCAGTGCCAGTGGGCGGGGCTTTGAGTCAACTGAAGGCTTTTCACGTCATGTTTTGGACATCCTGATAATAATGAACCAGTTTTTTAGCAGCACAAATGAATCAGGCTAGCTCTACGTATTTGTTGAAAGTACACGTGAGGCCATCTGAGCCAAGTATCAGGTTGGACATCAACTTTTAACATTTTTAGGACCAAGTATAATATTCCTCTTTTGGGGATGATGAGTTAACTCTTTGATTACTTCTCTTTCAAAAAGTCTATAATGAAGATAAGATATCAGTCTATAATTAGCCAAGGCAGCTGGATCAAGTAAGGGTTGGAAGTCCATGGTATGTAACCTGTTAATAAAGACAGATTCATCCTGTTAAAACCCGAAGCATTAATTCATGGGGAAACAGATGGACACCATCGGTCCAGGTTTTCACACAAAGTTTGCCAATAAAACCCACGTTGTTTTTCTGGACACTGCTCAGACAGGAGAACACTACTAGTCCAGGTGGAGAGGGGACCACAGAAAGCTTCAGAGTCTGACATCTTTTTAGCAAAACTACCATCGACACAGTATTGGTAAATGGACTGATTCTTATATAGCACTTTTCTTCTCTCCCACAGCACTCAAGGTGATCTATACAACATGCTTTATTCACCCATTCATATTGTTCTATCCTGTTTCCATCTAAGCAGCAGAACAGACTTCACCAACTTCACGAGGACATGACGTACTCTAGGGGACGCTGTGTTTGCTGCCCAGGACCGAGGAGCCTGATTGGCAAGTTTACCCTGAAGGACATCCATGGAGGACATCGTTTAGCATGTCCGGTTTGGCGGTGGGTCAGTGATGGTCTACGGAGGCATGTCCATGGATACCCACCCTCACCTGACCCCAATCCAACTGAACACCTCAGGGACATCATAGTTCGGTTGCACCTCGGACTGTCCAGGAGCTCGGTCCAGATCTGTGAGAAGAGCTGCTAGTGCACCGGAGGAGCATGGTCCCATGTTGTCAGGCATGCATGTGGCGGCATAAACACTACTGAGGCCCATTCTGGCAACAAGCACTAGCCTGGTGCACATTTTTGTTCACTTTGATTTTCAGCTTGTCTTTGAATTCAGCTCTGTGATTATTTTCATTTCATGTTGTGGTATCCTTCCTTTTCTAACACATTAACCAGTCCAGTCACTAGATTATATATTTTTTAAAGCTCAATGAGGATAAAACTGAAATCCACCTTACAGGCATCAAATCCAACCTTTTGAAGGCAAACCATTTCTCTCTCACCATCGATAACTCCAGTTTTCCCCTCTCCTCAGGTTAAGAGCCTTGGTGTCATCCTAGACAGTTCACTGTCCTATAAATCTCACATCAATAATCTCACCTGCCCATTTCCATCTATGCAGCATTATTATTAGAATAATATACAAACTTCTTCTGCTCACCTTCAAGGCCCTTCATAACCTTGCTCCTGTTTACCTTTCTGACCTGTTAAGCACCACCTGTTCTGCCCCTTCACTTTGATCCTCTTCTTCTGTCCAGCTTGCTGTGCCTTCCTTCCGCCTCACCACCATGGGAAGCAGAGCCGTCAGCTGCTCCGCTCCCAGACTGAGGAACTCTCTCCCCCAGATATAAGAAACACTTTCTCTCCCCCAATTTAAATTTCAACTCAAAACCCATCTGTTCAAATCTGCATGTTCACTGTGAACCTAATGTTTGTTCATTTTATCTTGTGCTTTTTTGTTTTTATTGTTCTTCATCTTGTTATTGATCTATTATGTGTTTTACTCTTTGTTAAGTGTCCTTGGTTGTCTTGAAAGGTGCTTTTAAAATGGACTATTATTATCAGGCCTCGCAAAATTTCAAACTCCCTGGTAGCCCTTCGGGCAGGGACTCTTCAGTTTTAGCCCAAAATAAATTTAAGTAGCCCGAATAAAAAAGAGAGCAATGTTTTGATTGATGTTTTGTTTCCTTTACAATATTATACATTAAAGTATAATATTGTAAAGGAAACAAAACAATCAAAAAATTGTTGAAACACAAATTACAACATTGTATAAAAATTACAATCATCAACTCAAATACTTGGTTCTAATTGAACAGAAATTTCTATGAACTTGTAAGAACTGTGTAGGACATGAATCAGTCTGTGTCAGATCCTGAATCTGACATTTCCACTGAAGTCACGGGTAAGAGACAAGTGGAACCAAGATCTAGGCCATTTGCTTTTTGAACTTTGCAAAGACTGCTAAATTTTGCCAGTGCTAGTTCACTCTTTGCAACATAGTAGCTGTTCTAAACAGATTTTCAGGTTTATTTTTAGTATGTTATTTGCAATTGGTGTTTGTTCTGGGAAAGATATTGCAGACTGAGCAATAATACGTTTCTTGCATTTCTCATGGGTTCTAATGGGGGCCTTTCTTAAAATGACTGGTCCCAGTAACAAAGGCGCTTGTCGACTCAGAAATCGAGAGAAAACCAACAACACACCCGGCAGAACATTATGTTATTTACACGGGTGCACATAAGTGGTCCGCATGTGCGCAGTCGCTGTCAAAATAAAAGACGTGCACCAGATAAGAAGTTGCAACGCGCGTTTGCGTCCATATAAAAAGCAGTGTTTTTGTCCGCTAGAGTGGGATTTTCACGGCACATTCCGCACCACATCTCTGTGCGTTCATCATTTGTTTGAAGCCAGCTCACCTCCTGCAACCACTTTTCCGAGAATACGCGCTTCTTCTGTGGTTCGGACTCCTTCTGACATTTCTTTGGAGGTGGAGGAACATCACAGTAATTGCTTAAAGGAGCTTCTTTGACATCTTTAGGAGTTCTAAACAAATGTCTGTCCTCCTCCAGAAAATCTTATGTACGCAAACACACGTTGCAACTTCTTATCTTGTGCGTGTTTTTTATTTTGACAGCGAATGCGTACCTGCGGACCACTTATGTGCAGCCCTGGTTATTTAGCTCGTCATATTGCAGCCACAGAAATTCTTTTGTCCATGAAACCATAAAGCTGCACTTTCTTTTTGCCTTATAGTCTGATTTGTCATAACTTTTCCGTTTTGTGGTAAGCTTTTCTTTGGCTGTCACTTCTTCACCCTGACCTGTCTTATTTGGCTCAGCAGAACTGAAATATATATCCTGCTGCTTTTAAACACGCACTCACATAACGCTCAGCGATTCTCTGCGTGATCAACCTCTCACATGTTTAAGCTTGCTGCGGGAGATTTCACTTGTCATGTTTGCATAGTAAGCTAACGATTAATAAGACGATGTCAGAGGAATTGGTGCACAAATTATCATCACTCACCAATCAGTGCTGTCGCTCTCTATACACAGTTCGTGTGATTGCAAAGTGAAAGCAAAAAACAAGCGCAAATTCAAACGCGATTTCAATATGTCACATATTGACAGTGGCTCACCGATGCCAATGACATAATTACCCAGCTACATTTCCGAAAGAATGCAAAAGCATTGACATATATTTTTCCTTCCTACGATAGGCCGACGGGCAGGGAAGAGATAGATTTTGGTAGCCCGACTGGAAAAATCGGATTTTGCGAGCCCTGATTATTATTATTGTTAGATATCCAACCCCACTGAGATGTGATGTGTGCCAGTCTATAAAAGCTACAGATTTCTTTATAAGCTGGATCTTCAGATATAAAGTTCTCCTTTGAACAAACACAAACATTTCTGTAAACATCTCATCACAAGAACAGACACAGTTATTAACAAATCCAAAAGGAGTCTGTGCTAGAATAAAGTGCCAGACGACGTTCAAACTCACACAAAGCCTTTCGTGAACATGAGAATATTCGGGCTCTGCTTTGGATCGAAGAAGCCAGTAAGTGGAAACAAATAACAGAATCACAGCTCTGTGTCACTGCTCACCTTCAGCTCTGAGATTTTGCTTTCCCTCGTAGTGAACTCTCGCAGCATGTAATCCTTCCCAGCCTGAAACCAAACGTTACATCACGTGAGTCACTTTGAAGTCTGTCACCTGCCCGTGATGAAGTCTGGCAGCACACTCTCAGGTGATGAAACAACTTACCTCGTGATATAGTCGAGTATCGTTTATTCTAATCAGCACTCCGTCCACTCGCAGGAAGAAACGCATCAACAGGAAGAAGCTGGTCGGCATCACTCGCTGCATCAACAAGAAACATCATCATCATCATCAGTGTTAAATCGGCTGCTCATTTGGATTTGGCAGTCCCACGGGACAGGAAGACGGCACTCACAATTTTGACGCTAAGCATAGAGACTCCATGGTCGTGCAGCTCATCTTCAAACAGCAGCACCTCATCAAAGAACATGATGTGCTCCCGAGCCTTAAGCTTCTCCATGTCAATACGCTCGGCAGTCTCAGACACCTTCACACGAAAACCTCACATCACTTTCTTACAAACCTGTGACTGTGAAGAGTGAACAGTGTCAAACCTGCCTACCTTTATCTGCATGCTTTCTCCTGTCAGAGTGCCTCTGTAGTCTGTGGTGTACGTCCAGTCATAAGGTCGGATCACATCTTTAGAGTGTTCAGAATCAGCTCTGGAAGGGATATCATCCAAGATGTTTAGCTCAGTAAGCCAGTGTAACCCTGAGCCTATACTACACCTTTAGCTTTAGCTGACAGAATGAACGCACCACACTTTGTTCTCTAGGGTATGACTGAAACACCAAGACCTGTCAAATACATTGGACAGTAGCTGACAGTCAGAAAATTGGTGCAATGCAGCGGCGCCGCAGAAAATCTGCCGCAGAACGCCGTAGACAGACACAGCAGCACGCCGAGTCCCAAGTACTGGTCTAAAAGTGGGTTTTTATCCAAGCAGAGAAGATTATCTGACAGAAGCTAACAGTGAGCGTCTTACCTGCTCTCCTGCCATTCCTGAGCACACGCCACCTTGACGCTATCCTCCATGTTGCTGACTCTCTTCAGGGAATCAACAGCATTGAATTCAATCCCGTAACCGTCCGTGTGCTGGATGCGCAGTATGTTGTCTCCAAACAACATCTCTGGAAGAGAAGGCATGTTCATGTCTTCTGCTAGCCTGGAAAGTCAAACAGTGAAGACTGATATCAATCAGGTTTTCTCATCTATTCTAGTCGTTTTGGGAGGATTCAAAACATCAGAAACAAATCGAGCAGCGCCTGCAACAATATTAGTTTGTTTTCTTTAACGTGTCGCGGCTGCTTCTTTCAGTGTCTACATTATTCATTTATGGTTATTTCTATTTTTCCACCATGTGATCACATCACAGCGAGAAGATGTGATGATGCTCGGTGCGTTGCTGTCTGA
Source organism: Simochromis diagramma (assembly GCF_900408965.1). Classification (NCBI taxonomy): domain Eukaryota; kingdom Metazoa; phylum Chordata; class Actinopteri; order Cichliformes; family Cichlidae; genus Simochromis; species Simochromis diagramma. The sequence continues at coordinate 11,833 of NW_024386778.1, read as the reverse complement.
TGAAGAGGACGTGTGTTACAGCTTTTGTGATGCAATAAACAGGCAAAAACAGCTGATCATGTAAACACGACTCATGTGGACACACACAGACTCTACTGTTTGGTACTCTGACAGTCCGCCTGGTTACACAGGCTGGACCCAACACAGCTTAGATGATATTAAAATGTGACAAATATCTCACCGTTCAATGTCCTTGGACTTCATGATGTGGTTTTTGGAAGCAGTCACTTTCCATGGTCCAAAGTTGAAGTCCTGCTTACTGCTCTTGAAACCATGTGACATCATCATGGACAGAGAGGCCAGCATCAACTGCAAGACAAACATCAGCAGGTTTGTCCAAACAGAACAGGTGGACAGTATCTGCTGTTCAGAGCTTATGGTGTGTTTGTCTGTTTAAATGCGATGACTTTGTAGTTCTCATGTGTTGTCTTTGTTAGAAACCAAATCTGGCAAGGACACAGTGAGCTCCTTCCACCGATGCAAAATCCCTTTCCAGACATTTTCACTAAAAGGGCGATTTACTGGCTGTAGCTGGTCCCAAAGTTGAAACCACTCACAGGAGTAGTTGTGGAAATTTCGACTGTGGGAAACCCGCTGATGATTTGCAGAAGTGGCCCACAGATGCTGACCATCCAAATGATCCCTGGTCAGGGTTTTCAAAGCTGCTCAAACGTGGGCACCGAGACAGAAGAGCAGCACTGTGCCAGTGAAGAGCTGTGACTACAGTCAGGGTCAGCTCCGTGCCGCCAGCTGCTGCACAACAATCTGAGAAAATCACTGCGCAGCGCATTTTGCTAAAGAGGATAAAAATCCCAAATAACAGAGACATCCGAGGTTAAAAAAAAAATAATTCCTGTCAGCCGTGCAACATTTAGTTATTCCTACAAGCTGGTCGGTTTGTAGCAATAACTAAATGTTGGTCAGGCCGTCAGCAGCTTTATTATGAGTGAACATACCGAATCTGCGACTCGTATTATTATAAACTTGCACGATCTGCACACTTAAAGTAGCTGAGGCTCGGTTCACGCACAGCGTGTTTGCCGTGTTACAGAAACAAATATTAGCACAAAGGCTCGCCGGACGTTTGTTTCCCTGCGCTGACTCGATGTTCGCTCAGGCAGCTCCAAATGCTTCGTCCCAGTTTACGCTGTGAACGTAAAGCTCTGCGGTCAAACACACAGGCTGTACACAAACACATTCATTTACCTTGATGTTGTTGTCGAGCGTTACCTGTCATTGGAGGCTCCCGGGTACGCCGGTGAAATCTGCCCGGTGATGTTTGTGACGCTCGCACTTTGGTTCCACTTTCAAACCTTTCTTTTTAAAAAAAGAAGAAGATAACAATCATTTTCGGTGTTTGTGGGTGAACACGAATTCAGTGGTGATCTCACAGTGTTTCATTAACATAAAACATTTTGAAATAAATTCGGAGAGTTAATCGTCTGTTTTTAGAACTGCGGCTGTCGATCTTACTGTTGGCCGGTTTCAGCCCATCCCTCCTTCCTCTGGTCTCCTGGCCCCAGCCTCCTCCTTTGTCCTCGGTCAAAAGCAGCCATGCCTTATTCAGCACTCTAATCTTAACGATGATATGCATGCTCGATTTGGAAAACATTTGATCCTGATGCAGTCCTCTGCATTTATGCAGGTGTGGAGCCAGCACTAAGAGTACACTGACCTGTGGCTGGAGTGTGATTATGACCCATAAAATCAAACTCTAGTTTTGCTGCAGAGTAAAGCTAAAGGTCCAAACTCGGGTTGAACTTACTCGGCTTCTTCTATTATATGAATGTGGTTGAGCTGCTGCTTGGATGCTTGGAGGAGCAGCGCGGGCCTGTGACATGCTCCAAGTCAAACAGTTGTGAGCCCTACTGTTGTGTCTCAAGTCGCCTCCTCCTTTCATGTGTTGCAGATTCAGCCGTCCTATTCAATCCCTCTGTAACCAGCAGGTCACAGGTGCTGCAGTAAAGGTCTAGCAGCATCTCAAGGAAGGACATGGCATTTGCCCAATTACATTTGAGCCTCTGAAAATGGAGAGCTGTAAAGAGATGGCAGTGGAAATGGTAATTAAATAGTTACTTAGCTGAAAATCTGCTCTTAAATCACATCTTCATTGAAAAACCACTATTGTGATGTTCAGAGGTGAAATCCTAAAAATGTTATGAACCTGTCTGTGAAGATTCGCCTCGGTCTCTGGTATCAGTGTTTCCATGAACTGGCCAACATCTACATTCATCATGACTGTAGCATCTCGTCTTGTACGGTTGCACCATTCTTAATGAAGCTTTGCATAAACAGCTTATAATATTTTATACAAATGACACAATCATGCATATATGTCACATTAGATCATGATGATGGCGACCGCTCCGTGTGGGCCGCCTCCCCGTCTCCTGCTTGGGGTCAGGTCTCCTGACTGTGATGGCGGATTGTGTTTGTGCATCGATTAGGCGCAGTTTGTTTTTGTATGCACGTCGTCGCAGGAATGACCCGTTGTGTTTTCCTGGCACTGCTGTATTACTGACACACTCAAACTAATAACAGAAACCAATAAATACATTAAAAACAAACTAGATGAGCCTGTCGATTTTACAGGTCTAGTCTATGGTTACAGCAGTGAGAGGCTACAACACAGCAGCTATTACTACTGTTACTGCACAGGCACACAGAGCCATGCAGGTTTTCCCAGTGACGTTCCTGTTAATCCTCATTATACAAGAAGACATTTGAACTCAAGCAGTAACTGTCAAAACTTTGTAAAGGTCAATCTTTAAATACCAGCTTTATTCAGGAAAAGAGGTCAAAGACAAATACGACGTTTTGATAACAATCAGGTGTACATCAGTAGCTGACTGCAGGTGAACTACAGGACACGCAGCAGGTTCTCACTCCACAGAGCAAGGGCCAGGTTGAGTTTGTCCTCCTGTGTGGGCAGCTGAAGCTGGGCAACAACCAGCTGCTCTGCCAGCTGGAGCTGCTGCAGGGCCTGGAGGTAGGACAGGGGGAACTGCAAGCCCTACAGACACAGACATACGGTTGGGGTGGAGACCTTTTTCAACACACATGTTCAACACACATCCATATAGTGCGCTTCATTGTCTCACTGTCCATGTCCAATCAGAAGGTAAACCCAGGTCCTTCTTCAAATACTTGATGATATAACACAGCTGCACATCTCACTGGTATTGATTGGTGGATATTTTCAGCATGTGACGCTCAGTCTCACAGCCTGGGGTCTTTACCTTGGAATGTAAAGCACCTTGAGATAACTGCTGTGAACTGGTGCTGTATAAATAAAGCTGCCAGTGCTAACCCTCAGCCTCCCAGTACACACACCTATCGGGTCAAAATCTTACGTCAGCTTGTTCTCCAGTTATGGCATTAACAAGACTTTCAGAAAACATGACCTCTGACCTTTATGTTGAGGTCACAGACTTGAACTGGTCCAGTTCTTCAGCAGCAGCACCTGTGTGTCAGTGTGAACCTCCTACACTGCCTGATCCGAGTGACAGCACCCGACCAGCTTTTACAGTTGAGGATAAAAACCCTTAAAAACACTCGTTTTAAACCAAACATGGACAAATGTTTCGGTTTTCGCGGGTCACACTAACTGTTTTGTGGCTGTTCGAGGTTTCGTCACAGAGGATAAATATCTGTGGCGGTGGATTTCTGCACCTCTGCAGCAGAACACTGTTGAACATGTGTTATGAATATGAAAGGACCATCAGCGAGGTATGGCATTACCGTGGAGATGCTGCGTTCTTCCTGGTCATCACAGCTGTCGCCCATCATGTGACCTTCTCTCTGGTTCTTCAAAGAATGCAAGACAAATACTACCAGCTCTGTGGCGTCGTCCTGAAACACACAGTTCAGAACACACTGTTAGAGCACACACACAGCACCCCAACAGGGCTGCACATTTCTGTACTTACAGCCTTAAAGGACTCACTGTGCTCTGTGGGCGGGGCTCCACTGTTATTACCACGTGGTCTTTAAAGGTCAGAATCACTGTATCCTCCAAGGCAGGACTCTTCCCAGCTGTGACACACACCACATGTTTATATGCACAAATGTACATCACTGAAAAATCGATCTGAATGCATCCATGACATACATGGTGAAGACAGCTGCTGCTGGCAGTAAGGAGGCAGTCTGTTCATGATGAAGTCTCTCTTCATGTGAGTGAAGCCCAGGTCCTGCGCCCCAGTTTCCATCTCGTCAGCCAGAGCTCTGAGGCTGGCGGCCAGCCGCTTGTTGGTGTGCAGGCCTGCACTGCTGCTCTACACACACACATCCATGTGACTGTGAATGCATCTCATTCATATTTTACATAATTCAGAAAGCATTAGAAGTTGAGCTGTAATGACAGAGGCACAAATACAGACCTCGCTCTCTTCTGAAGCTATTTTTGTTTTATATTCATTCTTAGAAGATAAATCTTCTAAAAACTATGAAAGCAGTGCATTATGAGGACCCGTTTACCTCAACATTGCTCCAGTTTCAGGGAAAAAGATCACAGAACAGCTTTAAGTAATTATGAGTCAATTAAAAACAGCACATTGCAGATGTTACACACACTACCTGTCAAATGTTTGGACAGAGATTCTCATTTAATGCTTTCTCTTTATTTTTACTTCTTCAAACTGATACAAACTGAAGACATTAATATAATAAGTATGACAGGTGGAATTATGTAGCAAAGAGAAAATGTATAAATAACTCTACATATATTTCAGATTCCTGACAGTAGACGCCCTTTGCTTTGTTGACAGCGCTGCAAACCCTCGGCCTTCTCTCAGTGAGCTACATGATGTAGTGCCTGACATGGTTTCACCTCACAGTGAGCCTGTCAGGGTTCATCTGTGGAGTTTCTTGCCTTCTTAATGACGTTGGGACCATCTGTTGTTTGTGTCAGGTTGGTGCACAGCTGACAGGCCTGTTTGACAACTGTTAGAAACAGTCCCTCATTACTTTAAGAACTGAAGGTCAGTCAGTCCATAAAATTGCTAAAAAGGTGAACGTATGGTCTCTACGTGCATGGTTCCCACTGTGAAGCATGGAGGAGGTGTGATGATGGTGTGGGGGGCTTTGCTGGTGACGCTGTTGGGGATTTATTCAAAACTGAAGGCAGACTGACCCAGCATGGCTACCACAGCATCCTGCAGCCACAGGACAATGAGCCCAAACACACCTCCAGGCTGTGTGAGGGCTGTTTGACCAAGAAGGAGAGTGATGGAGTGCTGCACCTGATGGCCTGGCCTCCACAGTCACCTGACCTAAACCCCGTGGAGATGGTTTGGGATGAGATGGAGCGCAGAGTGAAGGCAAAAGGACCAACAGGTGCTCAGCATCTCTGGGAACTCCTTCAAGACTGTTGGAAACCATTTCAGGAGACGACCTCATGAAGCTCATGGAGAGAATGAAAGAGTGAGCAAAGCAAAGGCTGGCTTTGACCGCTATTTCACACTTTTTGTTTACTGCATGATTCCACATGTGTTCATTCATAGTTTGGATGCCTTCAGTGAGACTCTACGATGTAAACAGTCATGAAACTAAAGACAAACCATTAAATGAGAAGCTGTGTCCAAACTCCTGACTGGGACTATAAAACCATCTCATATACTGCCATAGATTCTTCAGCGTGCAGTCACAGACAGAAAAAGCATCTGTCAGGATCAGTTTGGAATAATATGTCATGGGAATACAGAGATGGTGTTCATACTGTCGTGATTACCAGTAAGAGTCTTCTGGCCATCCCCTCTCTGAGGCCGACTTCCCTCCTGCTGCGGTCACACAGTAAGCTGGGAAATACGTCCAACAGCAAATCTCCCCATGACCTGACAGCAGGCGGGGACAGTGAGACAGTGTGGGACTGATTAGCAACAGAGAACTCTTCTGGATCTCATTCACACACCAGTTTTGTTTGAGCACGACAGAAACAATCATCATCAAACCCATCTGTCATCAGTGTTTGGAGCTTTGAACAGGACCAGTTCTTCTGTTTCTTATTGGCTGAAAACCTGATGATGTACCCTGACTTTACTCTGCTGAGCAGACGTCTGTTCTACTGAGTCGAGTACGAGTCTGTGTGCCGGATCAGTGGGCAGTAGTTTTACTGCACACTTACTCCCTGACATGCCAATAAAGGAAAAGGAAGTGCGATTTCAACAGAATCTTTTTTTTTAATCAAAATTGATACTTTGTAAAAACAAACAAACAAACAAATCACTTTCAAAATTCTACATCGCCTTGTTGTCAAGTCACTGGATTCATGAGATTTTCATTAAGTGTAACCTCTCAGGTCAACGCCATGGAATTTGAACTCTTCTGAGTTAGTAGATGCTCCTGCGGCAGGGTCTCGAACTGCAGGCCTCGAGGGCCGGTGTCCTGCAGGTTTTGGACGTGTCCTTGATCCATCACAGCTGATTTAAATGGCTAAATGACCTCCTCAACATGTCTTGAAGTTCTCCAGAGGCCTGGTAATGAACCAATCATGTGATTCTGGTGTGTTGACCCAGGGTGAGATCTAAAACCTGCAGGACACCGGCCCTCGAAGCCTGCAGTTCGAGACCCCTGACCTATGGTATCAATCTGAAACTACCTCGGTCTCCAGTTAGCACATTCACAAAATTTTTATCTGCTACTATCAGCCTTTTAGGGCTTGGGGTAAAAAGGGGAAAAAGAAGAAGCTTACATTCTCTGGTAGGTGCTGAGAGTTAAGTGGATGGAGCAGTTCACTCCTGCTGGGGTTCTGGCTTGATGGATGGTTCCTCGAGGAAAGTACAGCAGATCTCCAGCCTGTCCAGAGAGAAGACTTGTTCATACTTAAAACACTGTGATTAACATGGTCAGACAGAGCTCTGTGTTACTGGTCTCGGTTAAAGGTTTTGTACATATAAACACAGAATAAGTTCAATTATGTCTCACATAATAAAACAATGACATGACTGTTCAAACTTGGTTTAAGAATTAAAATCAAAAATCTTTGTTCTGTGTAAAAACTTCAAAAAGTATCTTTGTTTCATAATAACTGTATGACCTCATAGTGACATCAGCCACAAGTAGTCCTCACACAATGAGGGAATACTTGGAATGTGACCCATCCTTGTAAATGTTGAGTCAAATTGTTACATGTTGTCATTGTGTTACTTAAATTTGTAAGTCTTAGTTCAAGCAGCAGGATCAAAGACATTCCTTTGTCTCGGACCACCTCCCCAGCCTGTTGGTGGGGGGGCTGTAGTGTTTTATAGGGACACATCCGATGTGAGGGTTCCGTTTCTTACTTAGTGAGGATGTTTTACTTCCTGCCTTTATGACCTCACGAGCGGAAGGAACGGCGCTCGTCACAGTTCTCTCCCTCGTGCACGAGCAACACAAAGAGCTCTGGTGACTTGCGTCTTGCTTTTGCTGTTGTAGTAGAATTATCTTGGCCTTCCAGCAGTAGGTCTGTGCTACACAGACCCATCAGTAAAATTCACATGAAATTCCTAATTCAAACCCAGCCCTTTGTTCTCATGTGGCAGTGTAACTGAAGGAGGATTCAGGGTCACTGATCCAGCTCTAACTACATGTTTTATTAAAAGGAAAGTTTGAAGCCTAATCTTGAAAGTAGAGATAGTGTCTGTCTCCTGAATCCAAACTGGGAGCTGGTTCCACAGAAGAGGGGCCTGAAAACTGAAGGCTCTGCCTCCCATTCTGCTTGAAGCAATACCACGCTATGAGGTCTGTAAGATACGACTGGGTCTGATTATTTGAGACCATGTGCGAGACAAAGGATTTCAAACTGGATTCTGGATTTAACAAAGACAACAGAGTCAAGCACGTCTGATTTGAGCTCCTTTTCTTTTCCGCCTCTGTGGGAGAAACGTTTAAGGAACCATTACTACTGCTCCTCCAGGGACTTCTGCACCCCTGCCCATTCCTACAAAGACATTCCCAAAGATGATCATACGTTTGAATAAAAATGAACATTAAACCTTGAACAGAAGAAGAAGTATTGCAGAATCAGATCATACTTGCTTTAGCTGATATAAAGTGCTGTACCTTCAGTATAATATCATGAGTTGGGATGCCAATACTGTCCTCTGACTGCACGCTGTATTCAGCTGCCAGTGGAACAGTAGGATTATAAAGACGCCAATGTTTCTGTCCCTGCAGCTGCAAGATAAACACCTGTGCACAGAGCACCATGGAGATTAGCAACACGTATGCTGGACCGCACATTACTCACATCATCCACAGTTATTGTTGTACCTCTACATCATCATAATGAGGTGGAAGGCCCTGCGACTCCTCTGGGGTGATATAGATGTTCGAGCCCACCAGAGCCCCAAAGAAGCACTCCAGCTTCTCCTGAATCCTCCACAGCTCATCCTGACAACACAGAGAAGACCTGCTGAGAGCAGCCTCCACATGCACAGTGTTAGTTCCACAGGTACTTGGACAGTGTCATGATCTTTGAAATCTGGCCTATGTTCACAGTGGGTGTTAAATTAAACAGTTCAGGCTGATTGGAGTGAAGACTTTAATCTGAACAAAAGCTGTGTCGCATACATGTGACAGCGCCGAGCCGGAGTTAAATCTTATAAGCACAGGCTCATCGAGGAATATGACAACAAGCCTTTGCTGAAGTTTGACTGCTACGCCGAGCGCGTCGTGCTGGACTGCAGGGCGACGAGGCGGCTGACCACAGACGGAAAGCTGACCGAGGAGGTGGATGCCTCGGTGACACATGTTCGACTATGTGAAGGGAAAGTTGCTGCAAGAAGCCAACGTGACACTGGTTTGAACTTCAGAGATCAAGGAACAGTGTGAACGAGTAAAGCTGCAGATGGCAGCGATGGAGGGGAACTTTAATACAAGCAAACACTGTGAAGATGGGAAAGAGAAAACAGATAAACGTGGGGGTCATTTTGCTAAGGAACAGGCGTGCCTCAGGACGATCATGTACAGAATACAGTGGAAACCAACAGTGAGATGTGTGCAAACAGAATCAGAGCCAAACTATACGTTTGTAATGAGAGATCAAACACAGTGACATGTACTGTTGGTGAAGTAGATCTGTAATGCCAGCTGACTTCACTGCATCAAGCAACAGGAGAGCCAATACTCCGCAAGGAAACTGCAATTCAACTAGATGTGCTGGGAGTGGGTGCAAACATGTCCAGGGTGACATTAAAGCAGAAATAAAGACACAATATCCACACACAGCGGCACACAGTTCCTATCTTTGACACCCACGTGGACACAAGTAAACGGTGACGTCAAAAGGAATGCACATCGCACAATCTGAGGGGTTAGACTGGAAAAAGGAACTCCGGAAGGACGTCACAATCCACAACTGGGACGAGCCCGGCAGAGCTACTCTTCAAAGGACAGTAAGAGGAAAATCCCCACAGAGACACAGATGAGGAGGAGGAGGGAAGATCAATGAGAACAGGGCAGAAACTCAGTGGGAGACAAATCCCCCACTACATTCAACAACACATCAGATCAGGTGATCGGGATGGATGGAGAAACACAGATATCACACGAAACACGACTGAGCACAGCAGCAAACAGGCTGCAGAGACTAACAGTGAGCCGAGCCTGACTGAGCCCCACCCGTGAGGCCTCATGGGAGACCAGGCTGCAGTGCTACTGGTTTAGTCTAACATGAGGTGGTGGATGTTGAAAAGAAGAAACAAAGGTGCTCGGCAAGAAATGAAATTGTTTGGTGAAAAGGAAATGAGATGGTCTGAGAGAAATGTGTACATGGAACATCCAGACACGGGTTTGTGAACAATGCTCGGCCATAGAAACGTCTTCAGTTTCATGTACTGGTGATGTGTGTGGTCCAGAGGCGAGGGCGCCAACACAGCTGTGCAGACAACAACTGCTCATCACAGCTGGCCATGTATCGGCAGCGCACCAAACACACTGCATACACAAAAAGGAAACAGGTGGATGAACCATGAATGCAAACTGGTCCAAAGGCAGCAAAGCCATGATACTCACCTTGAACCTCTGCGGCTGGTGGTACTGGACGGTGGCTTTGTTCTGACTCATGATCTTATTGAGAACACTGTGCTTCACTCGGCCTTCCTTGTTCAGAAGCTTTTTCTTGCCGTTGACGCAGCGAACGACGTTGATGTCCCTGTAGTACTCGAGACCCTGAGAACACAGGCTCTGCAGGTCACACAGCTGAAACAGGGACTGGTAGTACGAGGCTGTGCCAGGATCAGACCTCTGCAGATGAAGAGGCTTCTTCTCCCAATACTCTGAGAAGAACCGATCTGTCCCCATCGGCTGGATGAGGCTCTCGAACAGTGTGGCTGGGCTCTGGAAGCAAAGGGGTGAAGTGTCGCTCTGCTCCTCTTTGCTTCGTTTAACAGCGGGCTGCTCTTGGTCAGCGATCCGTCTCTTCACACTCGGAGTTTTGCTTTTCTTTGGCATCTTTTCAGTCTGCACACAAGTCCAGAGAATATTATTAGAGTTAAAGCAACACATTGAAGGTTACTGAATTCATTATCTGATCATTCCTATATCAAATTCCTTTTCTTGCACGGTGAGCGCTGTTGAGCTGTGTCTTACTTAAACTGGCCAAAGTCTGCTGGAGCAAACTGGGAACACTTGATCATCCCACTGAGCCAGTCTGTGGATCAGCTGTGTGGAGCAGACAAACTCTTAGCTTCTCCCGCCTCTGTCACCGCTCACACAGCGACACCTCTGGTCAGAAGGAGTAATAGCAACCACAGAAGCTCGTAACATTCAGATTCCGTCCATACAAGCTTGTACACACAGCACAGCCCACACCGCAAGCATCGCTGCGAACAGAGTTTTCTACCCGAACGGTGTTTGGGATGGTCCCGGATCAGGATGGGCTGACGGAGCACCGGTGAAGCTGCTCGGTCATAAAGCGGTGCTCGGATCACGAAGACGCCGTGACAGCTCCATCACAGCCATAGCAAAGCGACGGCTTTATGTTCCACATCACCACATCCAACAACCCCACGCACTCACTCACCTCCCAACACACCTCCACTCGAGCTCGATGACGACCCCGGTCAGCCACACGTGTGACTTCACAAGTGTTTTCCAAATTATGTCCGACTGGAAACTCACACCAGCGTCAGAACACGGGACATGTAGTGAGACACAAACGGTGACTTTAGCGGTTTACACGTGTCAGATGGTCCGAGAGGAAAACAGGAGCAGGACGTTACTCGCTGTCGGGACCAGCGACACGCACGCGCTGGAGAAAGCCGTCACCATCAGTCATTCAGCGGAGGCTCAACAAACCCACTCACAGAAAACACGCAGACGTGTTCGGCTGCTGTACCGGGACACCGGGAGCTCTCCCCCAGCATCGGAAACAAGTCACGGCCTTGAAAGTTGTTGTTGACGGTCACCCGCGTCGCTCTGTGAACACGTTTAGGATGTAAAAGCATTTCACAGACACGGAATCAAGTGAAATACAGACTGTAAAACGGAGCTTTCCCTCCGTGACATCACTACTGCAGTGCATTAGTGACGTCACCATGGACTCTGGAAACTTATTTTGAACTTGATTTACATTTTTATTGCCAAATGTTTTTATTTATTTCATTTCTATTCCTATTGGGGATTGTTAAAAAACGTTTGATTATTTTCAAATTCATGTGTTTCCAGGGTCATTAATTGAATTTGCTGTGGGACAAGACAACAGGGTGATATTCACAGATGGGAAGACCTGAGCAGGTGAGGTCCTGGAGCCTAGAACAGCAGGTTTGCCCACAGGAAGCAGAGATAAGAGTTACTGAAATAACCGCTGACTTTCATTACACGTTTTTAAATTAAGTGTCCAGTATGAAACAGA